>NC_060126.1:441947999-442563833 GCF_021461395.2 Schistocerca americana
GACAGAACGTACCATTGGTATACGCCTGTGTTTTTATTTATTTATTTTTTAAAATTAATGTCATACATATATTTAAATAAATTTAATAATGGGGAAATATTGTTACAAAAATCTCAAAAAGTTATATACGCATTGATTATACATCATATATCAGAGATATAGGTACGTAACTAAACACCTGTATTAGAATGCAATGTTTTGCCAAAATTTCGAAACAATTAGTCCAGAATTTTCTGAGACAGATGACTCAGTACACAGGAACATTTACATTTTTATTTATATAATTGTTATTAAAACCTGTAATTGATTATATCATTACATCAATTTGCTTCCTAAATGTAACAGTTTAATGTATAGAATCTGTTAAGTCAGACGGGGGAAATCATCAGCTGAAACAGAATCTGCGCCCACCCATTGAGGAAAAAGTTGAAAGAAACTGGAATGAAGAAGAAAGGAATGAACATAAACAAGAGAAAACTACAGCTAGCGTGTTGCAGTCCGTTCATAGCTCTACATGCAGATACACAACTGATGTCGTATTATCAATGACAGGCAGACTAGCAGATCAGTTCTACATCCGTAGAGGGAACTTTTGGCCAAAATTATTTCAAAGAAACTTGAAACAACCTGTCCACTAAAAGTTCATATCGCGGCAAGCAAAAGCGGAAAACTGCCTAAAGGACACATGAAACGCTTTCTAACTTCACTCTTTGGGGAACATGTAACAAGTGAAAAGAGCCTATTGCTGTGTGTTTCCTGGTCAGATCACACAGGCACTAGCCATCTAGATGCATGTTTTTCAAAGAAAGATGTTTTGCTGAAGTTATTACCCTCTGAAAACAGCAGAATGTTGTACATCCTTTATGTCTACTTGTTTCGGCAATGTGAGGTCTATATCTGAAAGACTGCTGATTTTGTAAGGTTAAAATGTGCCAAACCACAAGTGAAAATACTTGATCATATTTCATCAATAAACTTCACTCTGTGACTTACAATCAAGTCTCCTCACCAAAGTACAGTCCTATGTTGCAATGTTCTTGGCGAAGGGAAAGTTATTTTTATTTGAAAATGTAATTAATCTGCGAAAGTGATTTTGAATGTAGAAAGGTCGCTTCAATAAAGTGTCCAAAATATTCTTTTCCACTTCGTTTTGACCACTTCATCAATATTCTGCATATGCACTATGACGACTCATATAAGCCCTACCACGTATGTGGGATGTGTGTGTTTTGTGCTATTATAATTAAGTAGAGGGTTCTTGGCACCGTTAATTGAAAATGTTAATGATGCATAGACGTCCGTGAATTATAATTTCACTCCTATAGTGTCGTCTTGTTACTTTCTCTCTATTAAACTGTCACTTGTGGTATAAAGTAGCATTTTGCATGGATATGACACAGAACACCGTTTTTTATTTTTATTTCTTATTTTTATGATCAAGTGTTATTGTAAGAATGGTTTCGTGCAGTTCCGAGAGTTCGAGATCAAAGGTGTCCCTCGTAAGAGCATTGTGCCATCTTACATTTTACTGCTGAAGTTGTCTCATGTGATGATTGGTTATGATTGAGGGCCAAAAATAGTAAATTGTTAATACTGTTGACCAGTTCTGTATATTAGAGTAAAAACTGTATTGTAATTCTTTATACGTCATGGAAGCATTTTTGTATTGACTGTGTGGAGCCCTGCTTAATAATCTTGACAGACCACTTGAATGATTTGTTTTATTGACAGCGTATTTCTATCATGTTATCAGCTGCATGTTGATATCAAATAAAACAGTTGTTAAACTGAGCCCCATGTCTGCACGACTCTCAGTCATAGCGCCACTTCACCTAAATCTTACGCAAGTATTTGGTTTATATCATTAGTGTGTTCTTTCTGGTATGCCTTTGTTTTCCTCTATACACCCTACCCGTCTTAACTTGTGAAGAACCATCCCCTTTAGTATGAAGCTTAATCTTTCATGCATATAGAAGGAGGAATATACGTTAGGGAACTTGAATCCATGGCTGTACATCGTTAATATGTTCACTAAAAAATGCAGTACAAACATTGCGCCACATCTCACAGTGATACGGATGTAAGTTAAAGCAGAAAACGATCCCTGGAGAGTTTGAAGTGAGAGGATAGGGGGAACTTACCGTGTTTCACTTTTCGTCGTCAGAGTCATACAAAACAACAACATGGGAAGTAAAGTACTCATCTTAGATAGGAATATGCGAAACAGCTTCCCATAACGTAGGTTAGGTAAAATATAGTGGTAAGTGCCGGAAGTACCATAAGGCAGTTTTCCGATAATACTACAGGTAATTGCAGCGAGACACGGAAAGATCTGTTGAGAATCGATGACTGGTGCAGGGACTGTCAGCTGAACCGGAAGAGAAACAAATATTATGAGTTGTACTTAAAAGGGAAAACTACCGTTATTGTACGATTACACAATTGTCTAAAATTCACTGGAAATTCTCATATTCACGAATATCTGGGAATATACGTACGAAACGACTGAAAGTGGAAATCCGAATGAAGTTAATCGTTGGGAAGGCCAGACAGTAATTCATGAGAATTAATGTCAGGGAGTACCTTATGCAAGCGACGGCCTTGCCGCAGTGGGTGACCATCCGGGCTGCCATGCGCTGTTGCGATTTTTCGTGGTGCACTCAGCCTCGTGATGCCAATTGAGGAGCTACTCGACCGAATAGTAGCGGCTCCGGTCAAAGGAAACCATCATAACGACCGGGAGAGCGGTGTGCTGACCACACGCCCCTCCTATCCGCATCTTCAGCTGAAGATGACACGGCGGTCGGATCTTCCCAATGGGCCACTTGTGACCTGAAGACGGAGTGCTTTTGCTTACTTTCTGCAGATCATATTAGTGTTGTAACAAATTCCATTAAAGGAAAAACTACAGAAGGTATCCTTGTTGATGTTCTTTCAAAGAACTGTTAAGTATTCCCTCAAAATGGACTCTTCCTTTTGAGAAAACGCTTTGTATTCATTTCTGTACATCAAGTATTCGCACCAACAGTTGAGGTAATCTCACTAACTGGAGTCAGTAAACATGGGAGGATGGTCCAGATTTTGGGTTGCAGATATTGAGCAAAACTTGAACTGGAAGCATCAAATTACTGAGCCGCTCAAACTTTTAAGTTCCGGAACGTTCGCTCTTTATATGATTCGAAGTACAAAGTCAGAAATCAATCGCAACTTAATCTGCACTTAACTGCAGATCTAGATTTCAACAACAGACTAGCTGTCATCAGTGCATTCGAAGTGAATCACATAGACTCGAAAGGCTTACAACCGCACGTGTTGTTACACGGCCTTAGCCTGTAGAATTTCTAGTCTGGGAAGCAAATGAATCAACCTCCTAAAATATTTTGACCGTTCTACTCAGTGGTGCCTTATTGAATAATTATACGGGTAACTCATTACATTGAAAGTAAGTACTAATTGCTCAGAAACGAGCACTAAGAATAATATACGCTGTTAACTTCTTAAGAAGGCGTTCCAGCTCCTCCATCGGCATCAGCTCTCGGCTTGTGCACATCTACGGAGCTGTAAGTTAAGTGTTTACCCTTTCCTATGTTTTCCTCGTAGTATATTTCTCACATTCTGTGCGGTCTATTTAAGAGGTTTGATCTCGCATTTTGTAAGTGCAAATTCAGGCATCCTGCAGTGCAGTTTTCATGTCTTCTGAATGCCAACTACGAGCTCATTAAGGTGGCAGCACTCATCAGGAGGAAGCGGAAGGTGGTTGCGCTCTCGGCCCAAATATGGACGCGACAAGAAAAGATTAGTAGAGATTCTGGAGTCTGTGGAAAGATATATGAGTGAAGCATACAACAGCTACCAAAGTCATTCTTTAGCAAAAGATCTGGCAGAGAACCCCAAAAAATTCTGCTCTTATGTAAAATATCTAATTTGGTAGAAAGCTTCGACGAGTCACTTGTTGACGAATCTGGTGTGGTAGTTGAAGTATAGCAAACCGAAAGCCGAAGTTCTAAATTTCGCTTCAAGACGTCATTCATGTGAAAGAATCGCACAAACGTAACGTTGTTTGGCCACTGAACAGACTCCCGTATGGATGACACAGTAATAAGCATCCCTGGCATAGAGAAACAATTGAAGTCCGGATGGAATCCTAGTTTGTTTTTACAAGGACTACTCTACGGTATTGGCCCCTTACCTAGCTTGCATTTATCGAAATCTCTCGCACTGCACAAAGTCCCAAGCGATTGGAAAAAAGCGCTGTTGAGTCCTTTATATAAGAAGGTTAAAAGAACGGACCAGCAAAATTACAGATCACTATCCCTAAAACTGGTTTGCTGCAGAATCCTTGAACATATTCTCAGTTCAAATTTCGAATACAATACATTTTCTTGAGACCGAGAAGCTTTTATACAGGAATCAGCATGGTTTTAGAAAGCATCGTAAACTATCCAAAGATGTATGGTTCAATAATGTGATATCCTAGGATACCAGCCCAGGTGTTCACTGAGAATGTCAGCTGGCAGCTTCACGTGCAGAATAATGTGCCAAACTTATTTCTTTACTGAGCTCGTTTCCTGAGCTCCGCAGCCACTGTATCCGCTTAAGACTCAGAATCGCATCATTGGATCCAATTCCGCTTTTCACTTATTTATGACATGAGAAGACAGAGAAGCAACATTAAGAGTGCAAAAGAGAATTCCACTGTTCAGTACAGTGGAGAGAGTGAGTGGTATAAATAGAAGACTTTTAAGAGAGGCAGCAGTTGTCTGACGACCTGATAGAAGAAAAACTGAAAGAAGCGAGAGGCGACCCAGTGTTACAGTTTAACAGAGCTTTCGAGGCCTTAAGACCAAATAAGGCGGAATGCATCGACAACATTCCCTCGCATTCCTTCGGAATCTCTAAAATTGTTGGGGGAATGGCAGCCAAACGACTACTAAGGTTTATGTCCAGAACTAGGCTGCAGGTATTCCATCTGATTTCGGAAAAAATATAATCCACACACTTCAAAAAAATGTAAGACCACATAAGTGCAAAAAGTATCAGATAATCAGTTTAACAGATCAGGCATTGAACCTGCTGAAAAGAATGATACACAAAAAGTAACCTAAGGACCAGTTACAAGAAGATCAGTTTGGCTTCAGGGCACCAAAGACACAATTAGGATATTGCACTTGTTAATGGAAGCAAGACTGTCTTTCGATCAAGCGTCCAGCAATGTAAAATGGTGAAAGATCTTCGAATTTCTGCCAAAAATAGGGTACGCTATAATACATGGGTATAAACGGTCAAGAGGGAACAGGAAGAATGGGAGACCAAAAACGACGAGCTCGAGTTGAAAAATGTGTAAGGCAGAGATGCAGTCTTTCAACCGTGCTCTTCCGTCTGTACATCGAAGTTTCAATAACGGAAATAAAACAAAGGATCAATAGTGAGATTCAACTCAAATGACTATCGCTGATAAGATTCGCTGATGACACAACCATCTACGTACATACAGGCGCTTAAAAAAATTTGTCAACAGTACAGTTCAAGCCGATATATATATATATATATATATATATATATATATATATATATATATATATCGGCTTGAACTGTACTATTGACAAATTAAATATATATATACGTTATAATATTACATACATATGCAATTAACGCCAATATATATATATATATATATATATATATATATATATTGGCGTTAATTGCATATGTATGTATATATATATATATATATATATATTGGCGTTAATTGCATATGTATGTAATATTATAACGTTAGCTCCACGTAAGGGGAGCTAAAAAGGCAATCAGCTTTCATGGCATTTTTGTGTCTTTTTTTTATTCGCAAGAACCTCTCGTGCACTGAAGAGAGAAAGAAACTGGTACACCTGTCTAATATCGTGTAGGACCCCACTTGGCAACACGACGTGGCATGGATTCAACTAATGTCTGAAGTAGTACTGGAGGGAATTGACACCGTGAATAATGCAAGGCTATCCCTAAATTTATAAGAGTACGCTCTCTTCCGAACACTACGTAGCAAGGCATTCCACAAATGCTCAATAATGATCATGTCTGGGGAGTTTGGGGGCCGGTGGGAGTGTTTACGCTCAGAAGAGTGTCCCTGGAGCCACTCTGTAGCAATTATGGACGTGTGGTGTGTCGCATTGTCCCGCTGGAACAGTCCAAGTCCGTCGGAAAGCACAATGGATGTGAATGGATGCAGGTGATCAGACAGGATGCTTACGTACGTCTCACCTGTCAGACTCGTATCTAGACGTATCAGGAGTCCCAGATCACTCCAACTGCACGCGTCTCACACCATTACTGATCCTCTACGAGCTGGAACAGTCCCCCACTGACATGCAGGGTCCATGGATTCATACCAATACACGTCCATCCACTCGATACAATTTGAAACGAGACTCGTCCGACCAGACAACACGTTTCCAGTCACCAAAAAACCTGTGTCGATATTGACGGGGCCAGGCAAGACGTAAAGCTTTGTCTCGTGGAATCATCAAGGGTACAAGATTGGGCCTTCTGTCTCTTCTCTCCAATTCTATTCAATATCTCATGAATAGTTATGTGATCTACCCATCTAATCTTCAGCTTACTCCTGTTGCACCAGATTTCGAAAGCTTCTATTCTCTTCTTGTCTAAACTATTTATCATCCACGTTTCACTTCCATACATGGCTACACTCCATACAAATGCTTTCCGAAACGACTTCCTGACATTTAAATCTAAACTAGATGTTAAAAAATTTCTCTTCTTCAGCAACGCTTTCCTTGCCACTGCCAGTCTACATTTTATATCCTCTCTACTTCGACGATCATCAGTTATTTTGCTTTCCAAACAGCAAAACTCCTTTACTACTTTGAGTGTCTCATTTCCTAATCTAATTCCGGCAGCATCACACGATTTAATTCGACTACATTCCATTATCCTCATTTTGCTTTTGTTGATGTTCATCGTATGTCCTCCTTTCAAGACATTGTCCATTCCGTTCAACTGCTCTTCCAGGTCCTTTCCCGTCTCTGATATATATATATATATGTGTGTGTGTGTGTTAGCTATTTTGCGCCAGATGGTGCATACGAGTCCTCACGACGTCATGTGTCCTCAGTATCACCAGGTCTCATTCAGTGTCGCCGTGGGCAGTGGCAATAATGTTTTCGTTCAACAGTGTATCTCAGTAGGACCATCTAACACTTGTTTCTAAAAAAAAAAAAAAAAACCTCGAAAGGCGATCCTCGTATGATAGAAATGCCGGCGTAGCCTGGACTCGCTCTCTTGCTTTGCTGTCTTGTGGACGCACGAGCTTCTGCTGCGCAGTGGCAGCTTAAATACACACACACATGGGCAGCTGCTGGCTGGGGGACGGAGGGAATCTGTGTCGGGAAATGCTGTGCGTTCGCGCCGTCTGACAGGGCGTTTGTCGCCGCCGGCGTCGGCCATTCGTCTGCCGCCCCGGCGGTCCACGCGGCAGCCCGCACCATGCAGCCAGGGGCGTGCGTGCCCCGCTACGTCACTGTGCGGAAGGCGCCTCCGTGGCTGGCCCGCTGCCAGCACAGCTGCAGAGTAATGGCCGGACGTCCCTCCTGCCACCGCGCCGGCAGTCCTCCACACGCCGGCGGGGCGCGACTTCCTGACGTGTCACTGCCGCTTGACGGAGAAGTATTTTTCTTTCGACTTGTGTCAGATAACACAGGGTAGCGAGAGGTAAAGAGTCGTCTCGGTCTGCTTTCAGAAAGCCTACGATTCTGTGCACCGGGATATTGCTTGACAACTTAGTAGAAACTGGAGTGGACCCAAACACAATAGACGGCAAATCATCGAGTAAAATTAAAGTGATATCATGTGTTTCCCAGGGAAGCGTCCTGGGACCTCTGCTGTTCCTGATCTATATAAATGACCTGGGTGACAATCTGAGCAGTTCTCTTAGGTTGTTCGCAGATGATGCTGTAATATACCGTCTAGTAAGGTCATCCGAAGACCAGTATCAGTTGCGAAGCGATTTAGAAGAGATTGCTGTATGGTGTGGCAGGTGGCAGTTGACGCTAAATAACGAAAAGTGTGAGGTGATCCACATGAGTTCCAAAAGAAATCCGTTGGAATTCGATTACTCGATAAATAGTGCAATTCTCAAGGCTGTCAATTCAACTAAGTACCTGGGTGTTAAAAATACGAACAACTTTAGTTGGAAGGACCACATGGATAATATTGTGGGGAAGGCGTGCCAAAGGTTGCGTTTCATTGGCAGGACACTTAGAAGATGCAACAAGTCCACTAAAGAGACAGCTTACACTACCGTCGTTCGTCCTCTGTTAGAATATTGCTGCGCGGCGTGGGATCCTTACCAGGTGGGATTGACGGACGACATCGAAAGGGTGCAAAAAAGGGCAGCTCGTTTTGTATTATCACGTAATAGGGGAGAGAGTGTGGCAGATATGATACGTGAGTTGGGATGGAAGTCATTAAAGCAAAGACGTTTTTCGCCGCGGCGAGTTCTATTTACGAAATTTCAGTCACCAACTTTCTCTTCCGAATGCGAAAATATTTTGTTGAGCTCAACCTACATAGGTAGGAATGATCATCAAAATAAAAGAACAGAAAGGTTTAGGTGTTCGTTTTTCCCGCGCGCTGTTCGGGAGTGGAATGGTAGAGAGTATGATTGTGGTTCGATGAACCCTCTCCCAAGCACTTAAATGTGAATTGCAGGGTAATCATGTAGATGTAGATGTAGAAATTAAAGCACTCTTGAAAAAGCTTCAACCGCTCTCGTATTCCCAGATTTCCATGAAGCACACTCCCAACTGTTACCGGCGGCATAAGTGTACGGGATAGGTTCCCAGGTTTCTGACTGGCTCGCAGACATCTTAAATAACAGCAACGAATATGCTGTCCTTGACGGCGAGTCTTCATCAGAGACAAGGGTATTGTCTGGAGTGCTCCAGGGAAGAGTGATGGGACCGTTGTTATATGATTAATACATTAACACAGAATGAGATTTTCACTCTGCAGCGGAGTGTGCGCTGATATGAAACTTCCTGACAGATTAAAACTGTGTGCCGGATCGAGATCCGAACTCGGGACCTTTGCCTTTCGCGGGCAAGTGTTCTACGAAGGCAAAGGTCCCGAGTTCGACTCTCGCCCGGCACACAGTTTTAATCTGCCAGGAAGTTTCATATCAGCGCACACTCCGCTGCAGAGTGGTTCAAAATGGTCCAAATGGCTCTGAGCACTATGGGACTTAACTTCTAAGGTCATCAGTCCCCTATAACTTAGAACTACTTAAATCCAACTAACCTAAGGACATCACACACATCCATGCCCGAGGCAGGATTCGAACCTGCGACCGTAGCGGTCGCGCGGTTCCGGACTGTAGCGCCTAGAACCGTTCGGCCACTCCGGCCGGCCCGCTGCAGAGTGAAAATCTCATTCTGTGTTAACGATCTGGCGGACAGGGTAAACAGCAGTCTGCGGTTGTTTGCTAATGATGCTGTTGAATTTGGGAATGTGTCGTCGCTGAACGACGTAAGAGGATACAAGATGACTTGAATTTCTATCTGTTGTGATGAATGGCAGCTCTAAATGTGAAAAAAATGTGAATTAATGCAGATTAGTTGGAAAAACAAACCTATAATGCTCTAACACAGTATTAGTATTCCTCAAACCCATAATGCTAACACAGTATTAGTATTCTGCTGCCTGACACAGCCACGTCGATTAAATATCTAGGCGTAACGTTGCAAAGTAATATGAAACGGAATGAGCATGTATGAACCCTAATACGGAAGGGAGAATTTTAGGAAATTGTGGTTCACCTGTAAAGGAGACTGAAAGTAAAGGACACGAGTTCGTAGGTTGATTTGGGTGAAGAGAACAAACAGCGAGGTCGTCGGTCCCATCGGATTAAGAAAGGCTGGGGAAGGAAGTCAGTCGCGCACTTTCGAAGGATTCATCCAGGTATTTGCCTGAAGAGATTTAGAAAAATAACGGAAAATCTAAATCGGAATAGCAGGACGTGGTTTTGAACCGTCGTCCTCTCGAATGTGAGTCCTGTATGCTTACCATTGCGCCACCTCGCTCGGTATAATACGCTAGTGAGTAACCTTTGTTCTAATCGAGTGTTTTGGTTCCACACCAGGCCTGACTAATGGAAGAAGCAGTTCTGAGGCGGGCTACTAGATTTGTTAGATTTTGTACGTTCGAACAACACCCAAGTACTACGGAGATGTTACGGGAACGCAAATAGGAATCACTGGATGAATGGCGACGTTCTTTTCGAGGAGCACTATCACAGCATTCAGAGAATCGTTATTTGCGTCCAGAATGTAGAACGAATCTACTTCTGCCGACGTGTAAGGTCTAGGAGATAAGATTAATCCGATTTGGGCTCGTACGAAGGCAAATAGATAGCCGTTGTCCCCAGATCTGTTTGCAAGACGAACAGGAAAGACAATGACTAGTAGTGCTGGAGGATACCCTTCGCCACGTACCATGCGGCGGCTTGTCGGAGAATGTATGTAGATGTAGATAGCTAGTGAAATATGTAATGTTCATCAAAAATTTTCTAGCGGTATCTGACTCAAACCAGCACCTTTAAAGCAGCCACACAGTACACACTCTCATATAAATTAGTGCAACGGAATGACACAGAGTAGGTAAGTGAAAAGATTTGTGAAAGTAACAAGTCACACTAACTGGTGTTACCCTCTCGGCTATAGCGATCTGCTGAGCCGTGGGGCAGTTTCCCCAGTCACCTACAGACAATTCGCACCCCCATCGTGCACATATTGTGAGAAAAGTATGCTCCATCGAATATAGCTTCCTCAAATATACGTCTGAACACTCGTAGGAACTGTGTAGGAATGTAATTGCTAACTTCCTTTCGAACAAGGAAGAACATGGGATTCTGAACCGAAAAACTACGCTACTAACTGACTGTCAACCGGTTCACCGAAGACTGAATTCCTATGCAGTCGTTGAGCAAGGAGTTTACGAAACTGTCTGAATTAGTATATTAGGAGCGTTCAGTAATTAATGCAACATCGTGGCATATTCCCTCTTCAGCTCGTGCTGATAGATGTTACGGTGTAAGTAGCCTTCAAAATGGCTTCTGTAATGGAGATGCGTTCCTAGCTGAATTTCATTCAGCGAAAAACCAGAGCATCACAGATATTCAATGACGCTTACAGAATTTGTATGGAGACCTAGCAGTGTGAACAAAGCACGATGAGTCGCTGGTCGAGGCGTTTGTGTCATCGCAACAAGGTCGCGCAAACCTGTCTGGTCTCCCTGTGACTCCTACAATGTTGGAACGTTCGGACACTGATGTTCGAGGTGATCGACGGATCACAGCCAACACCTCGCTGCTCAACTGGACGTCTCTGTCGGTAGTGACGCCACAGTCGTCCGTCAGTTGGGGTACTGTACGGTTTGTGCCCGTTGGGTCCCTTGACGCCTAACAGAAGACCATAAAGAGGACCATCTGGTCAGGATTTCGTGCGCGTTACGAGGCTGATTAGTTCTCTGCTACCGCGCGCCGCGGAATTGAATCCCCGCCAGGCGTCATGGACGTCGAAGACCCCTAGAGGTCTCTGCACTATCGCGCCGTAGGCTGTGGCGGCGCGCGCCTCCTGGCCTGCATGTAGTGTGAGGGCGCCACAGTAGAACACGTGGTTCCAGGAGCCAATAGCGGCGGCCCCGATAGAGTACTTAAGAGCCGGCCTCTCGCTCTGCCAGTGCCCTCGCCCCCACCCTGCAACGCTCCCAACACCTTCTCCAATTCCATCTTGACCAGTTCACCACTTGGTACAACCATTGGTTGCTCAAGGTCAATCCTACCAAAACCCAGGCGCTCATTGTAGGCAAAACCACCCCATCCTTCCGTCTCCTCGACTTCTATATCACGATTTATGGCCGTCCTATCACCCTCACCCCCATCCTCAAATACCTTGGCGTCACCCCCGGACAATCCAAGCCAAGGCCCACTCCCTCCGTCTCCTCAAGCTCCTTTATGGCTGTACATGGGGCCTAGACCCATCCACCATCCTCCACACCTATAAATCCCTTATCCGCCCTATCCTCTCCTACGGCCATCTCTGCCACTCCTACATTTTACAAATCTCTTCAAATCCTGAAACGCCATGTGCTTCGCCTCGCCTATCGCATCCGCCTCCCCTTCGCCACGCGGCTCATTCTGTTCCCTCCTTTTCCTCCTTTTCTTCTAACAGATACGGATCATCTACACCTCCCGTAAACTTGATCCCCCTCACCCACTTGTCTCTACCATCCTCTCCCACGCCCGTCCGCGGCTGCACCTGTATTCCCACATCCCACCTGCTCTCTATCTCTCGACCTCGACTCTCCATACCCTCGCCCAAGGTGGCTTCCGCCAACTCCTCCTCCCTGATGACACCCTCATCCCCTCCATTTACCCCTCCTACCAGCATTGATCTTCCCCTTCCACCGCCTGTGTCTTTTCCCTCGGGCACCCTCCCTCCCCCTCCCTCCCTTCTCTCCCTCCTCCCTTCCTCCATCCCTCCCTACGCCCTACCTTCTTTCCTCCCCCTCCCATCTCCTCTTCCACTGGCATCTACACCCTACCACCTCCCTCCTCCCCCATCTTTTCCCCTTTGGTAGGTCCCTGGACTCGTACACGTACTGTGAACATTCATGCGCCGTCGTGTTAGTGCTTTAGTGTTTCACCGCCCATGATCCATCGTTCACATGAGCCATTTCAGTCATCATTGTGCGTTTACAAGTGCTGAATGTTATTTTTTATTTTACTACGCCTGTGAACGGCTCTGTGTTATTTTACTTATGTGCCTACTGTTTTTTATCCACCATTGTTTTGTTTTTCTATGTCTTCCTTGTTTCTGTTTTTATTATCTGTGGCCGAAGACCGGCGTAATATTTGCCGCTGCCGGCCTACCATTGTATAAAGTGTTCAAATAACAATAAAGAAAAAGAAAAGCTCTCAGCGAGTCTAATCGCTGCGTGAGTCTCGACACATCGCCTCGACCAGACAGCGTGTTTATCGTACTTTGATCTCGTTAATCGTGGACGTCTTGGATTAGTTTGGTTGCCTCTGTCACCCCTTTGCATCTAGCGTGTTGTCGTCGTGAGGTGTTTCTCCATCGACCGTCGTTGTTTCGTCTCTGTCCTTTCCGTGATTGTGCGCGGGCCGCTATACGTTTGGTCCCAGTGCGCTTTCTCGGCCACCCCGCAACCGTTCCGTTCGCGTTCACAACAGGTTACAACAAGTTCACCTCGGACCGGAAAGAAAACGGCAATACAAGCCGAGGAGCTACATTACTTCTTCCCTTAAGAAAACGTTCAAACCCACGCCGTCACCCGGTAAAGTCCTCACGATGGTCATCTGGTTCTCTGAAATGGTTATTCTGTTCCATGTACCCCTCACTGTGCAACGATCAACTCTGAAGTATAATATACTATCCTCAGGTAACTGAAGAAACAACTTCAGCATGTTCGTCGCCACCAAAAAGAAAACGAATTCCTACTTCTCCATGGCAACGTAAGGCCTCACACAAGTCTGCACGGCCAAGAGGAGCTCACAAAACATCATTGCACCGTTATTCCCCATCCACCCTACAGCCCGGATCTGTAGTCTTCCAAGTTCCATCTGTTTGGCCCAAAAAAGGATATTCTCTGCGGGAAGCAGATGGGGAGGTTTCTGATGGAGCAAGTCGTTGGCTCCGCCGTCGACCCGTAGAGTGTTGCAGTGCCGGAATACAAGACTTCCTAGTATTGCGGCGTAACGCCGTCGGACCGAACAGAGATTATCTTTGAAAGCAGGGTTTTTCAGCCAAAAGAGTGTATTAGAATCTCGAATATAATGAATCCGCTTGTAGAAAAAGATGTTTTGAATTTATTATTTATTGAACGCCTCTCGGATTTGTAAAACTGTAACCACTCAAACAGGTAGTGACCAGCTAAATTTAGTATGTAATAGCCATTGACAGATTTATAAAGGTATCTGACTTTAAGAAACACCTTTAACGTAGTCACACGCATATATAGATTCTCATAACAGCTTGAAAATGGCCCGCATATTAGATAAGTGAATGGTTTCGTGAAAACAACAGGCTATAGTATCATGACCTGTTAGCTTCTCTCTTACAGCCATCTGCTGTGCCAAGGGGCAGTTTCCAAAATAATATAGTCATCAGTTTAGAGTTAATGCAGTAGTTAACTTATAAATTAGTTAATACAGTTCCAATATCTCCCATGTGTGAAAAAATAATAACGCAGGACAAAGTATTACCGTATATAACATACTGGCGACACAGCAACACTCTTCGTCTTACATTATTTAACTCCTGAAGATGTAGCTAGCAGTCAAATAGATCGTACTTAATTTTATCTTTACCCTCAAAACGAGGTTCACTGAGTATAAACTTAATCATAAGAATTACTTTCACCTCAACCCTCATTTCAAAATCGGGAAAACAGAATGGCACTTCCCTGTTGGAGAAACATTTCTTTCTGGTAAATTACTTTGTAACAAGTGTTGTAAATGAATGTATTATATTTTCTGAGAATGGATACAAGTATAATCTTTTGATTTCAGTCCTACCCATATTACTCTTTACAAAATCAAGCTTCCACCATTGTAAAAGCAAACCAAGAGCACTAAACGAATATCATCCACACAAAACAGAGCTTGCACTTCATGCGTTTTTATCATGGAAAAAACGAAAATGTAATAGTTCGCAAAGAAATTAAATGATACAGTAACCACTCTCCAAATACTCAACAATTCACACATTTTAAGCTTGTTCCACTACATGTGATTACGTGGAAGTATTTTAGCGAGCAGACTGATACAAATCGGCATCCTGATTACCCTCGAATTGTGGAATTTCAAGACTATATAAACAGGAGTGCTCCTACTGGTCACCTTTAATGTCGTGCAGACCGTAATTTTGTGAGAACAATATGTACCCTCAACGACGCCTCCGAAAGCAGGCAAACATGAACACATCAGTGTACCGCATACGAGTGTGAAGGCTGATGGCCTCTCCAACAAGGAAACACGTGAGATTCTCAACCCCGTAAGCACGTTTTTTGATTGAAAGTCAGCCGGCTCCTTAACCCCAAGACGATTCCGATATTCCGATGCAGTGGTTGAACAAAGAGTTTACGAAGTTATCAGCTTCGATATAAAGTGACTCAGTATAGCCGGAGCACTCTTTATGTTTCTACAGTGCACTTCAGGATTTGCCTTGTTAGTAGTCAAAGACTGCCTGTTGGCACCCGTAATGGTACGGCGAATAGGGTTGAAACCAAAGCATTGTTGTTTCTTCCAGCTGCAGACAGTAAACAGGGGTCTGGACAAGGTGAGCAGTGCTCTACTCGTAAAACTGTTTTATCAAAACAATAGCAATAGTGCTGCTGCTCTTTGCGAGTATCGACGGGTTAAAGGAATACGGAGAGCTCCTCTTTCGGCAGTTCGAATTGAAACAAATGACACAGAAACTGGAATTAGATACCAGTTTGGGAACTCCTCTTGGGAGAGCTCGACTACCAGTTGCGCCACGAATCGGTGAAGATGTTACGGTTGCTATGGCTGAGAATTTTGGATGCAAGGTGCGATATTCAAACAATGCACGAGCTGCGCCAAGACGCCTAAACATTCCGTGGTTCACAGTTGTTTATTAGGAGCAGTAGAGCAATCTCTAGTGCGATGACAGCTGTCATGACGGCAGATGGTCGGCACATTGAGCAAAGTTTGTAACCAGGAACTTAAACATCGTACTCAATTAACGTATGTTACCCTCCTATGTGGAGGTTAAAATGTTTTTCTTTCAATGGTTTATTCGTTATTTCTCTTCCGAATGTCCTAACAAATGATTCCACGAAGGTTCGTGGTTCAGCACTCACATTTTTGTCAGAGGGTTCTCTCCAGAAGAAAAAGTTTAATTATACCACCCTGTAGAGCGAAGCTGATTAAGTCAGTTTTTCTGAGATAGTTGTAAAATAAATGTTATGTATCTTGTATATGGTAAAATAGGCAGAGAGGAAATAAGAGAACATCCCTACAGGTACCTTTCCAACTCTGAGACACTTGCAAAGAAGCTTTCAAGGGGGAATTGTTCGAAGAGTTTCTAACTGAAACTATGATTCAGCTGTGTGAAGAACTGTCCCCTATTCTCTTCAACTGAGTAGCAGATGGAGGTCAGTAAAAGAGAATATGAAAAGGAATTATCCGTGAATGGGTTGCTGAACAATATTCACATTTGAGGTTAAGAAAACGGTGTTGGTCAACTACCTTGCTTTGTCCGATGACATGGCGATACTCTGAAGAAACGCATAGACAGATATGGAACAGATAAACTCGCTGAAGAGAGAAGAATGGAAAGCTGTCCTACAAATTTATTTCGAGAAGACAATTTACATAACTGACGTCCAAATAACGCCACATCACCTAGCGAAAGACAACGATAAAGTGGGACAAAATGAAAGGCTTTGGATAGCTTGGTGAAGTAATACAGATGAATGCTAGCAAAAAAGAAAACGACGACAGCAAAAGAGAGATGACAGCCGCTGCTTTTCATAGCCTGCGTGAAGGCAATCCTAATTGAATCAAGCACATCGAGCAAAACAGAATGTCTGTACACAAGTGAATGCCTCAAAATGATGGGAAAGGCTGATTTGGATTGATGCCACCCGAGTAAAGAGGCAGATTTTTGATCTCCTATACAACAAACTTAAAGTCATACGCTCAACAAAATAGTGAAAGATCTCAAGAGCTCTGGACTGAATCAGGAAGGCTTCTCTAACCGATCAAAGTAAAGGTCAGTCAGCAACCACCGAAAGGACTTCGACACTGGGCAGGACAGCGGATGGATATAGCAGAAAAGACAGGCAGCAAGAGAAGGAACGCAGCGCTTTCAGGCTGCAAGAAAAGCTTCCAGAAATGCTTTATGTTTCTTTACGTGGTCTCTATAGGTCCTAGAGTAGCGGATGGAGATTTTGACACAACTGCCGCCTCTGAAGAAACTTTCAAACATCAAGATCTTTAGTAAAGTTTTTATTAGAATTATATAAACGGTTCCAGCAAGACTATGTTGCTATCTTCGGATAATATGTATACGGCGGCACAGCCTTGCCGAAACCGGCTATCTAAATTTAATAAATTCTATAACAGAGGTCTTGGCCTTTGAATGTTTCTTCAGAGTCCACAATACGGCAGATTGCCCGCATATTAGTACATTGCCAGTAAAATATAAGAACACGCAATGTGTATCCACATGACATGTGGCCAGTAATTGAAACCAAGCAAAAGATTCTGGATTAATTCCCCATCCGGATCGCCGGGAAAGGACTACCAAGCGGGAATTTTCCATGAGAAGAAAGAAGACGAAATAGCCAATTAAAGATTAGTACTTTAGGAGGCGGAGCGTCGAATAACAGAAGTTTGAGCGTTGCATGAAAGCAAGAATATCTGCAAGGCATTTGTAGATGCTGAGTCTAATGTAGAGGGAGTCAGTAAAGCGAAATGGAAAGAAAACAACCATTTCTGGTCGAGTGAACATACGGTGACACTAACAGCAGCAGAAAATGCTATAACTGGAGTAGGATTCGTATGAATAGAAAGTTGGGCAGAGCGTGAGTTATTCTGAACGGTTAAGTAACAGTATTGTTCTCATCAGAATTGACAACATACTTACGCCAACATCAGTAGTGCGGATAGACAAGCCGATGTCACAAATAGAAGATGAAGAGATAGAGAGAGTACATGAGGTTACTGAACAGGTAATTAAGTATGTAAGGCATGATGATAATGAATCAACCGTGGGGGAGTGGAACGGGATGGTAAGGAAAGAAACAGGAGAAAAAGTTACCGCAGAATATGGACTTGACTTCATAGTAGGAATGAAACAGGAGACGACTGACTGATTACTGCAACAAATTTCAGCTAGTAATAGCGAATACACTGTTCAGTAATCACAAGAGGAGGATTTACGCTACACAGCCCTGCAAAACTTCAGCTAAAGCAACACAACAACAGTGACTACTCCGTGGAAAGAAATGAAAGTGTGGGAGCATGTTGCCAGGGATTCCTGTGGTACACAGAAAGCTGCACCTCATATGGCGTAGGTTCGACTTCACTATACCGCTGAATGTGTCTGGCTCCGCAACGCGAGGCAGTTGAAGGAACGGGTTTGTCAAACAGTGAGCAGTTAGGTGCACTGTGGTAGTGGTCTTCATACAACATGGCCCAGAGACAGCCTCTGGACGAAGAATCACCGGAAGACTGGAAGAAGGACAATGTGTCACTACTGTAGTCTAGCAGTTTGGTATTGCTTACAGCATTGATTCACGTGCGCAAGAAGCGTTTCGAATGACAGTCACTGCTGCTCGAACAGTACGGGTAGTCAAACAGACCCATGCACCATAGTGGCATTGCGACTGACTGCCAATGGATTTTTTTAACTGACGATCAGTACGTTGCGTTCCGTTGATCCCAGCACAGTGGCAGTATCGGCTGCTGTCAGAACGTAGGGACCGGACCAACGAGGAGTGGAGCAGCGTGTTGGACGTACTCTCATATGGGGAGATATTGGAAAACATTGATGAACATGATCGTTTTGATAGACAAGGTGTATGGTTTAGAGAGACACAATGTTGCGTATCCAAGTTTTGAACATGATACACTCTCCAGTCAATATTATTGTGACCCTGTACTCCTTCCCCATGGACTCTTTACAGGGATTCATTCGGGCCTGACTTCATTTTTGTGGATACCCAAGCATCAAACGTCACAGTGGTGGAGCTCTTTGAACGAGAAGAAATTCAGCGAATGGACTAGCCTGCCCGTTTCTCCGACTTAAATTCCATGGTGCACGTGTGGAATCCGTTGTGGAAACGCTTGGTAGCATTTCCACATGCGCTGACTGCTGGTGCTTCATTACTTTATTGATGGCTGTGATTTTCAGAAACTGTACTGCACACTTCAGAATACAATTTAGTCGCCCACTGCAATTATATTTTTATTTCGCTTTAACTGTTTCGACTCATTAATTTGTATTCTTCAGAAGCCTACAAAATTAGGGATGTTATAGATGTTTAGATACTGTCTTTACATTTGTAAAAGTATAAAAAGCATGTTACAGAAACTTGCTTATAATTGGTTCAGCAGATGTCAATATCTTCTTCATAGAAGCATAATCCCTTAGCATGTACAATAATGTACGTCTTCTAAGTGATTATTGTAAACACAGATTGAGAATTTGCAGTAAGTGAATTATACCAATGTGCAAGTTAATGTGTTATGCTAGCAGCAAGGAACATATACAAAGCATATAAAAAAATAACTAAGATATAAAGAAATTATACATAATCGTCTGAAAAATCATGGCACATAATTCTATTACATAAAAAATAGGCTAATTTTTACATTTTATTAGAGATGCTATGCAATCAGAGTAGTTTCTATTTTTAATGCTAGTTGATAACTCAATAAGTCTCTTATTAAGTGTGAAATTAGCTAATTCCTTTTATGTATTGAAATGTGTGCATCCCTTTTCCAATGTGTTATTTACAGCTCCTTTATATATCGTAGATATAGTTTTTATATGCTTTTGCATATGTTTGTTGCTCCTATCACAACAGCTTGACGTGTACAAGGATGTGATTCAGTTACTGTAAACTGTCAATCTCTGTTTACAATAATTACATACAATACATACGATTTGTATATTTTACAATACATACAATATGTTTATTTTTGAAGATACCAAAGCATTATGGTTTTATAAAGAGACGTTCGCATTTGCTAAGCAAATCCTTGGTTTCTGCAGTGAGTTTCTTATACTTTACACATACGTATAGGCACACTCTAAAGATTTATAACATTCTTAATTTTGCAGGCTACTGAAGATAACAAATTAATGTGTTGAGAATGGAAGGCGAAATAAAAATATATTTGCAACTGATAACTGAATTTTATTCTGAAATACTGGTGTTTCATACGGAAGTTTAATGTACCTCTTTAATGTGCAGCATTCATTAATAAGTTTTCAGATAGTGAATCAGCGGTTGAGTGCAGTTACTTCTACATGGAAGAGCCGAAATGTAACAAACTCTTATTTATATTTTCTTTTTGTCACCAGCACTCGAATACACACACCATAAGGCTCACTACCTCACAACAGAATCAAATGTGCTTCCAACCCCACTGACTACAACTTGCCAACTATCTCATTTCAGACTGCGTTGTTTGCACCAATTACTTTCGACGTTCCTTAGTTTTATCTTAGATGAATCGCATGTATAAATTTTATAGTTCTCTAGCTTGTCCACTTCTCCACTGATGCACAGAACAATCTCACAACAACGAACAACTAACGAAAGAGGTGACTATATGAATGCTTGTAAACTTTCAAACAAAGCGAGAACAACAAGCGACTCCAGCGCTGTTGGTGAGAAAAGTAACCAACAAAGGTGAGAGCGACAGGGAAGCGTTTACAGACAAGGACAGAAATAGCTTTTTCCCTGCAACAGGAATTATTCTCCGCCAGTGGTGAACAAAACCAGCAACCTCTCGACAGCACGTCGGCACCTGCCAGCATCATCCTACAACGTGAGCAGTATTTCTGGGTCATACCATTTAAAACAGCCACATAGGCGTAGTGTTGACGGCAACGCTACTGCGACCAAATATTTCGGTAAAATGTGCCCTCGTAAGTGCACCGTAAGTGTTTCTCTCA
Organism: Schistocerca americana; assembly: GCF_021461395.2. Lineage (NCBI taxonomy): Eukaryota > Metazoa > Arthropoda > Insecta > Orthoptera > Acrididae > Schistocerca > Schistocerca americana. Next base: position 441,968,747 of record NC_060126.1, read on the forward strand.
GACTCTCTAAGTGTGGGCAGCGCGTCATCAGATTCCATTATCTGGCACCTTTACGACCACACATGGATACTTTCGCCAAATTTCGGTTATAGCGCACGTTCAAAACTAAAATTCAAGTTGTTGAACCAGTTTCTGCTTGAATCTGACGCTTTTCCTTACTTTATGTCAATTAGACATTAAAAAACTTGACTGTCTTACTTGATAGCAAACCGTAAACGATATCGTACACTGATGGCAAAAAAATTTCCAGCACCAAGAAATAATGTAGACTAGCGAAAATTCCGAAAAATTGTTGGCTGCGTAACTTATTTAAGTGATTAACGTTGCAAGAGCACAGTTTTGTGTAACCGCGAGGAAAGCCAATGCAAATATTAAATGCTGGTACATTAATAAGCAGTGGTAACCACCGGAATGTTCAAAGCAAGCATGCACACGTTTACGCATTGTCTTGTACAGGTGCCGTTTGCCGGCCGGTGTGGCCGAGAGGTTCTAGGCGCTACAGTTTGGAACCGAGCGTCCGCAACGGTCGCAGGTTCGAATCCTGCCTCGGGCATGGATGTGTGTGATGTCCTTAGGTTAGTTAGGTTTAAGGAGTTCTGAGTTCTACGGGACTTATGACCTCAGAAGTTAAGTCCCATAGTTCTCAGAGCCATTTTGAACAGGTGCTGTTTCTAAGATTCTGGGATGAAGTTCAATGCCTGTTGCACTTGGTCACTCACCTGAGGGGCGGTAAATGCTGGAGGTAGATGACACTGGAATTCCCGTCCTACGATGTCCCACACGTGCTCCATGGGTCTTGAGGCCAAGCTAGTCAAGGCAACGTCTATACGCTGTAGAGCATGTTGGGTTGCAACAGCGGTAAGAGGGTGAGCGTTATCATGTTAGAAAACACCCCCTGGAATGTCCTCCACGAACGGCAGCACAGCGGTTCGAATGACAAGAGTGACGAACATATTTGCAACGTAATGTCCGTGGGCTTGTAGTAATCCTTGGGTAACAGAAGAAATATTGAATTTAATTGATGAAAGGAGAAAATATAAAAATGCACTAAATGAAACAGGTAAAAAGACCAAAAAATGAGATCGACAGGAAGTGCAAAATGGCTAAGCAGGGATGGCTAGAGAACAAATGTAAGGATGTAGAGGCTTATCTCACTAGGGATAAGATAGATACTGCCTAGAGGAAAATTAAACAGACCTTTGGAGAAAAGAGAACCACTTGTATGAATATCAAGAGCTCAGATGGAAACCCAGTTCTAAGCAGAGAAGGGAAAGCAGAAAGGTGGAGGGAGTATATAGAGGGTCTATACAAGGGCGATGTACTTGAAGACAATATTATGGAAATGGAAGAGGATGTAGAGGAAGCTGAAATGGGAGATACGATACTGCGTGAAGAGTTTGATAGAGCACTGGAAGACGTATGCAGAAACAAGGCCCCGAGAGTAGACAACATTCCATTAGAACTACTGACAGCTTTGGGAGAGTCAGTCCTGACAAAACTCTACCATCTGGTGAGCAAGATGTATGAAACAGGCGAAATACCGTCACACTTCAAGAAGAATATAATAATTTCAATCCCAAAGAAAGCAGGTGCTGACAGATGTAAAAATTACCGAACTATCAGTTTAATAAGTCACGGCTGCGAAATACTAACGCGAATTCTTTACAGGCGAATGGAAAAACTGGTAGAAGCCGACGTCGGGGAAGATCAGTTTGGATTCCGTAGAAATACTGGAACACGTGAGGCAATACTGACTCTACGACTTATCTTAGAAGCTAGATTAAGGAAAGGCAAATCTACATTTCTAGCTTACAGAAAGCTTTTGACAATGTTGCGTGGAATACTCTCTTTCAAATACTGAAGGTGGTAGGGGTAAAATACAGGGAGGGAAAGGCTATTTACAATTTGTACAGAAACCAGATGGCAGTTATAAGAGTCGAGGGGCATGAAAGAGAAACAGTGGTTGGAAGGGAGTGAGACAGGGTTGTAGCCTATTCCCGATGTTATTGAGTCTGTATATTGAGCAAGCAGTGAAGGAAAGAAAAGAAAAATTCGGAGTAGGTATCAAAATCCATGGAGAAGAAATAAAAACTTTAAGGTTCGCCGATGACATTGTAATTCTGTCAGAGACAGCAAAGGACTTGGAAGAGCAGTTGAACGGAATGGATAGTGTCTTGAAAGGAGAATATAAGATGAACATCAACAAAAACAAATCGAGGATAATGGAATGTAGTCGAATTAATTCGGGTGACGCTGAGGGAATTAGATTAGGAAATGAGACACTTAAATTAGTAAAGGAGTTTTGCTATTTGGGGAGCAAAATAACTGATGATTATCGAAGTAGAGAGGATATAAAATGTAGACTGGCAATGGCAAGGAAAGCGTTTCTGAAGAAGAGAAATTTGTTAACATCGAGTATAGATTTAATTGTCAGGAAGTCGTTTCTGAAAGTATTTGTATGGAGTGTAGCCATGTATGGAAGTAAAACATGGACGATAAATAGTTTGGACAAGAAGAGAATAGAAGCTTTCGAAATGTGGTGCTACAGAAGAATGCTGAAGATTAGATGGGTAGATCAGATAACTAATGAGGAGGTATTGAATAGGATTGGGGAGAAGAAAAGCTTGTAGCACAACTTGACTAGAAGAAGGGAATGATTGGTAGGACATGTTCTGACGCATCAAGGGATCACCAATTTTTGTTTTGGAGGGCAGCTTGGAGGCTAAAAGTCGTAGAGGGAGACCAAGGGATGAGTACACTAAACAGATTCAGAAGGATGTAGGTTGCAGTAGGTACTGGGAGATGAGGGAGTTTGCACAAGATAGAGTAGCATGGAGAGCTGCATCAAACCAGTCTCAGGCTGAAGACCACAACAACGGCAACATGTCCGTGGGACAGCCCCAGAGTGCTTCTGCTGTCGTAGGAAATAGCACTCTAGATCGTAACTCCAGGTGTAGTTACAGCGTGTCTAGGTCCAAAGCACGTTGTTTGCAGGCACTCACGTGGCCTCTTTCGAACCAACAAACAGTCATCACTGGCAATTAGGCTGAACCAGCTTTCATCAGGAAACACGTCAGATTCCACTCCGCCTTCCAACGAGCTCTCACTTGACATCGCTGGACCCGCAAACGGTGGTGGTTTGGGTCAGGTCGTCTGGCTCCGAACTGTCCTTGCAGTAACCGATTTATAGCAGTTCATTGTGTCACTGTGGTGTCAGCTGCTGCTCGAATGGTTGCAGTACGGTGCACCACAGCCATACGCCAAATACGATAGTCCTTGCCTCTCGGTAGTGTCACGTTCATGTCCGGAGCCCGGTTTTCTTGCGACTGCACCTTCCCATGTTGGTCACCGCTGTCAACAATGATTCACAGTGGCTTGAATCCTGCCAAGTCGTTCTGCAGTACCGCGGAAGGAACATCCAGCTTCTCGTAGCGCTATTGAGCGACCCCCTTCGGAGAGAGCTGCTCATAATGGCGTCTTTATCGTCCTAGAGACGTTGTTGACTGAAGTCAGCTGACTACGTCCAACCTCAAAGGTAAATAACTCTCACGACGATAACAGTGCGTATTTAAAGTAATCCTGATTTGCATCCTTGTTGCGGCGCTACTAGCGCCACTCGTACGATAATTGCACGAAATTTCAATAGACGTCGTATTAGGACTTTTTCCGTCAGTGAGCAACATGTTTTGTAACTTCAGAATACGTTTTGAGCAGCTATTCTTAAGTGATGTAGAACATTCCTTCCTGTACTACACGTAAGGGTGGTCCAGTGACGATCCATTAACCGTTCAGACTTGAAAGGGAGTAATCTTGATTGCCCCAGCTTCGTCTTCCAATCACCTACCTCTTTCATACCTCCTTCTCCTGTCGACTACTCGCCTGCTGTAGAAGGAACCTTGACGTGATAACATTTCCCCGTGCATACTCGACGCTATTTGGAACGCCATCGCTGCTGGCGTCTCTTCTTCTCCTTTCCCCCACCTCCCCCATTCCCCATCCCCTCTGAGAGGGAACTTTTTAATTCCCGGGATAGGCGACCATCGGCGAAGCCAGCCTGTTGCTCGTTTAAAAATAGCCGGCGAGCTGGGAACCAGAGCGAGGGGGGAGTGGCATCGAGAGGAGGTGGAGGTTGCCTCTTAGAAATGCGCTAACGAAGCAACTCCTTTGGTGGGCTTAACGGAGCGGGCGAATTTAACTAAGAGGCCGGAGACGCCGCCGGGATTTGCCGGCAGTGGAGACGGAGTGCGAACGCGGCAGCACGACACGGCTCCGAAATCTATGACGTCACCACCGCCCGATGCAGCAGTTCGGGACGTAGACGGCGGAGATAGGGAAGAAACGGAAGACAGTTTTCTGCATCTACAGCAACAAACACCTGTATCTGCTTTCTCTGCAACTACATCAACAAACATCTGTATCGGCAGACCGCTGTGAAGTGCCTGACTGAGGGTACTTTCTCGCATCTAGAACTACATCTACAAAGCTCAGCATCTGCAAACTGCTGATGAGTGCGGCTTAAAACAACAAAAGCAAGTCTTCTGGTCCAGTCTCTATACCAATTAGGTTCCATTCAGAGTATGCTGATGAATTGGCTCCATCCTTAACAATCATAGCCAACGGTTCGCTCGACGAAAGATCTGTACCCAAAGACTGGAAAGTGGCACAGGTCACAGCAATATTCAAGAAAGGTAGTAGGAGTAATCCACTTAATAACAGACCCATATCATTCACTTCGATATGCAGTAGCATTCTGGAACATATGAATTACCTCGAAGGAAACGGTCTTTTGACACACAGTGAACATGAATTTCGAAAACATCGTTCTTGCGAAACATAACTAGTTCTTTATTTGCATGAACTATTGAGTGTTGTTGACAAGGGATTTCACCTCGATTCCGTATTTCTGTATTTCCAGAAGGTTTCTGGCACTGTACCACACAAGCCGCTTGTAGTGAAAAATGGCTCTAAGCACTATGGGACTTAACATCTGAGGACATCAGTCCCCTAGACTTAGAACTACTTAAATCTAACTAACCTAAGAACGTCACACACGTCCATGCCCGAGGGAGGTCCCTATGAGAGCGATAGGTAGAGCCTGTAGTATTTACCGTGATTCCTTACTTAGCACTGGTTCGTAAGTAAGCTTTCTCGGGTAGCCGATCAGGATTTTTTTCCATTTTCCGTGATTATTCGTGCTCCTCTTCTTGTATGTGTTCAAAATCCCCTTTACTGCCATTTCGTAGGGGACCCACGTATCTGACCAATATCCCAGCATTGTTCACACATACGTTTTGTAAACAATATTTCTTGCAGGCTAGATTTTCCCAGTACAAGTAAATCTTCTGACTGGACCTATCTGATCATTCCCTTTCATATGTTCACAAACTGTTCCACGCTGACTTTTGTATGACTCGACTGATTCCTACTGTCACACAGTGGTATTGCAGTGACTTTATATTACTTTTCTGCCTTTTATGAAGCGCACAATTTTATGTTTCTAAACATTTTGAGCGAGCTGCCAAGTTTTCATAGCTTTGAAATCTCAACAAGATCTGACTAGATAGTTGTAAATTTTTTGCAGCTTTCCATCCAAGAAAACATGCTGTGTCCTTTCACTGGTAATTATATGATTCCTCCGTTTCGTACATTCCAAAGCATCGTGTGACAAAATCTTGAGCTGGAATTTTCGATATTTTCCAAATCAATTCTCCTTACCCTGGTGGCGGTCTTTTTCTACATAAGATTTTTCTAACGAACTATTCATCATCAACAGACGTACGAATGGAAATCACTGAGAACCACGTGAGACCCAAATACTGCAGAACAACTTGAGTAAATCTTTTTCCCCTCTGGATCCTTTAATTCCTGGAGCAATTTAAAGATCATATGTTGGGATTTTCCGGGTGTTCCGTTGCAAACACCACTGTGGTAACAAGTAAAAAAGTGAGAACCTGGATCTAGGCTGTTCAGATATAGTTAGTTCGCTAGCAGGCTTGTGCTTTAATATCATGTGACGCTAAGATACAATGCTAGGTCACCTACATCTGGGAAGAACATATCCATTGAAATTACAAATCTAAATTAATGGATACGATCGATGTCATTGTCGACAGGACTGCTGCCTAATAGAAACGTGTCAGGGAGGAGTATTGTTATTCTGTGAAATAAAGTAACATTACCACAGCAAATTACCACTGGCAATATCAGGATTAAGATAATGCGATTGGTAATGTAACTGAACAACATGTATTTAAAATCTCATTTAAACCATCAATATTTCATGGTAGAAGTATTGCAAGATCATGATACAGACAAATACGAGGGCTGTTTGGAAACTAAAGTACGATAGGTTACGAAACGAAAATCACAGCGGAGAAGCGAAAATGTTTTATTTGCAACAGTTCTCCACACCTTCCAACTACTTCTCTCTCCGACTGAGACATTTTTCATAGTGTTGTAACAACATTCCAAAGCCCTCGTTATAAGAGGAAGGCGCCTGTGCTTTTCGCCAATTCTCTACAATGGTTCTCGTTGTCTGCACCAAAACACAGTCTTCATTGCCTGCGGTTCATGTGAACAGGGAGAGCCAAATGCGTGCTGTATTGTGGTGATCACACACTTCCCATCTTAAGCGCTGGAAGGGTGTCTTCATTGACCCTGCAGAGTGCGGCCGATAATTTGCATGAGGAAAGAAATGCCTGACAGTTAGGTTGTGTGGGCTGCCTGAAATCAGGGTAAATCTCTCATAGGCACAATACTTGATGGAAGACACTATTTTCTATGCAATTTGGCGTGCTCAGTGTGATCTCGGAACCGAAAAGAGCGAAGTGACACGATCGATGAGGATAGTAAAGAGCCGGCCAGTGTGGCCGAGCGGCTCTAGGGGCTTCAGTCTGGAACCGCGTGACAGCTACGGTCGCTGTCGCTAATTTGGGTGAAGGTCACGGTTATAGCAGGCTCAGACATGGTAATTGGATGTCTCTATAGGCTCCCTGGCTCAGCAGCTGTCGTGGCTGAGCACCTGAAGGATAATTTGGAAAATATTTCGAGTAGATTTCCTCACCATGTTATAGTTCTGGGTGGAGATTTTAATTTGCCGGATATAGACTGGGAGCCTCAAACGTTCATGACGGGTGGCAGGGACAAAGAATCCAGTGAAATTTTTTTAAGTGCTTTATCTGAAAACTACCTTGAGCAGTTAAACAGAGAACCCACTCGTGGCGATAACATATTAGACCTTCTGGTGACAAACAGACCCGAACTATTTGAAACAGTTAACGCAGAACAGGGAATCGGCGATCATAAAGCGGTTACTGCATCGATGATTTCAGCCGTAAATAGAAATAATAAAAAAGGTAGGAGGATTTTTCTGTTTAGCAAAAGTAACAAAAAGCAGATTACAGAGTACCTGACAGCTCAACACAAAAGTTTTGTCTCAAGTACAGGTAGTGCGAGGATCAGCGGACAAAGTTCAAAACCATCGTACAATATGCGTTAGATGAGTATGTGCCAAGCAAGATCGTAAGAGATGGAAAAGAGCCACCGTAGTACAACAACCGAGTTAGAAAACTGCTGCGGAAGCAAAGGTAACTTCACAGCAAACATAAACATAGCCAAAGCGTTGCAGACAAACAAAAATTACGCAAAGCGAAATGTAGTGTGAGGAGGGCTATGCGAGAGGCGTTCAATCAATTCGAAAGTAAAGTTCTATGTACTGACTTGGCAGAAAATCCTAAGAAATTTTGGTCTTATGTCAAAGTGGTAGGTGGGTCAAAACAAAATGTCCAGACACTCTGTGACCAAAATGGTACTGAAACAGAGGATGACAGGCTAAAGGCCGAAATACTAAATGTCTTTTTCCAAAGCTGGTTCACAGAGGAAGACTGAACTGTAGCTCCTTCTCTAGATTGTCGCACAGATGACAAAATGGCAGATATCGAAATAGAGGGATAGAAAACCATTAAAATCGCTCAAAAGAGGAAAGGCCGCTGGACCTGATGGGATACCAGTTCGATTTTACACAGAGTACGCGAAGGAACTTGCCCCCCTTCTTGCAGCGGTGTACCGTAGGTCTCTAGAAGAGCGTAGCGTTCCAAAAGATTGCAAAAGGGCGCAGGTCATCCCCGTTTTCAAGAAGGGACGTCGAACAGAGGTGCAGAACTATAGACCTATATCACTAACGTCGATCACTTGTAGAATTTTGGAACACGTATTATGTTCGAGTATAATGACTTTTCTGGAGACTAGATATCTACTCTGTAAAAAACAGCATGGGTTTCGAAAAAGACGGTCGTGTGAAACCCAGCTCGCGCTATTCGTCCATGAGACTCAGATAGCCATAGACACGGGTTCCCAGGTAGATGCCGTGTTTCTTGACTTCCGCAAGGCGTTCGATACAGTTCCCCACAGTCGTTTACTGAACAAAGTAAGGGCATATCGACTATCAGACCAATTGTGTGATTGGATTGAAGAGTTACTAGATAACAGAACGCAGCATGTCATTGTCAATGGAGAGAAGTCTTCCGAAGTAAGAGTGATTTCAGGTGTGGCGCAGGGGAGTGTCATAGGACCGTTTCTACTCACAATATACATAAATGACCTTGTGGATGACATCGGAAGTCCACTGAGGCTTCTTGCAGATGATGCTGTGGTGTATCGAGAGGTTGTAACAATGGAAAATTGTACTGAAATGCAGGAGGATCTGCAGCGAATTGACGCATGCTGCAGGGAATGGCAATTCAATCTCAATGTAGGCAAGTGTAAAGTGCTGCAAACACATAGAAAGATAAGGAAATGCAATCCGAAAACTAAGGAAGTAGGTTACAGTACGCGTTTTCGCCCACTGCTTGAATACTGCTCAGCAGTGTGGGATCCGTACCAGATAGGATTGATAGTAGAGAAGATCCAACGGAGAGCAGCGCGCTTCGTTACAGGGTCATTTAGTAATCGCGAAAGCGTCACGGAGATGATAGATAAACTCCAGTGGAAGACTCTGCAGGAGAGACGCTCAGTAGTTCGGTACGGTCTTTTGTTGAAGTTTCGAGAACATACCTTCACCGAAGAGTCAAGCAGTATATTGCTCCCTCCTACGTATATCTCGCGAAGAGACCATGATAAAATCAGAGAGGTTAGAGCCCACACAGAAGCATACCGACAATCCTTTCCACGAACAGTACGAGACTGGAATAGATGGGATAACCGATAGAGGTACTCAGGGTACCCTCCGCCACACACCGTCAGGTGGCTTGCTGAGTATGGATGTAGATGTAGAACCTGCACCGCAACAAATCGAAATCACAGTCATATGGAGTATTAAACAAGATTTGTAATTACTACCACGTGATTACTCTGCTATTCACAATAAAGTGCCTGACAGAGGGTTCAATGAACCACCCTCAAACTGTCTCTCTACCGTTCCACTCTCCAAAGGCGCGCAGGAAAAACGAGAACTTAAATTTTTCTGCGCTTGCCCTGATTTCTCTTATTTTATTGTGATGATCGATTCTTCCTATGTAGGTGCTGGTCAACGTTTGTTTTCGAAATCAGAGGAGAAAACTGGTGATTAAAATTTCGTGAGAAGATCCCGTTGCAACGAATTTCGCAATAATACAAAACGAGCTGTCCTTCTTTCAACGTTTCCGATGTCATCTGGCAGTCCCACCTGATGTGGATCCCACAGTGCACAGCAATACTCCTGGTTAGGGCGGACAAGCGTGGTGTAAGCAGTCTGTTTAGTAGATCTCTTGCACCTTCTAAGTGTTCCGCCAATGAATCATAGTCTTGGGGTTGCTCAACCCACCACATTATCTTTGCGATCGTTTCAGTTTAGATTATTTGTAACTAATCTCTAAGTATTTAGTTTAATTTACAGCCTTCAGATTTGTGTGACTTATGGTGTAATCGAAATTTAGTAGATTTCCGTTAGCTCTCATGTGAACAACTTCACACTTATCTTTATACAGGGTCAACTGCCACTTTTCGCATCATACAGATATCTTATCCAAATCATTTTGCAATTCATTTTGTTACATATTCACTTATGATTGCTTGCTATACGTGATGTTCAATAAATCACTCTCACATGGCTTAGGTCAAAACTACCGAACCTGTTCACACGCTTGTGCTTTTTACCTCACGCCTTTGCTTCCCGATGGAGCATCACCTGCTACCAACAAGCGGAACTTTTTACTGTTACTAAAGACGTAGGGTAGATACGATATAAATCTTATTTCCAGGAAAATAAAATACTGTAAAACAAAAAACATAACAACAAAAATTTAAAAATTGGTAACCTAAGCTACACGCACCAGAGAGGGGTGGGTTTCTGGTATTCCACTTCTGGAAATCCTACTTGTAGCTATGAGAAGCGATACAGATTTAGTCAAACTGTGAGAAAGGCTACATTTAGCCACGCCCACACATTAATAGACAACAGGCACAAACTAGCTGTCTTATGAAAAGAAACGAACTGATATTGTTACAGGCAAAGTGAAATCTGCAACTGATCCTATTGTCCTCTAAAAGAACAAAACGGTCACATCACTTAATCGGCAACCACAACTGAACCGTAAACAAACCGAAGAGTAAATGATTAGTTCATGGATGAAACTAATGGTGGAAAAGAAATTGACAATATCAGTAACAAATCCATCGTACGAATCGTAACAGGACCTGCTTTACATGATGGCATGAAAAAAAGCTCAGGTTTGTTATTGACTCAGTACTGCCAATAGTCTATACAACTGTGTAGAGACAAGGCATTGTTTAACGCAGTCAACGAAAATCTAGAAAAGATATGCAGGACATCAGATTTTTACACCATGGTCTTTATGTAATCGGATCTTCGTATTGTAAGTATTGTTTCTTTACTTGTAGGGACAATACATTCATGCCACGTTTTGTTCCATTTCAGGAATAAATGCAAAGTTAGGTTCAAATGGCTCGGAGCACTATGGGCCTTAACTTCCGAGGTCATCAGTCCCAGAGTTGGGTGGGACACTCTTTATAAGTGGGAAACCTTGTTAGCAAAAATCTCGAATAATCGTTGACCAGTTTACTTCCTACTTTTACACTATTCTCTAACAAACATTCAGACAGGCACAGGCTACATATATTACATGTTTTAATACACACACACACACACACACACACACACACACACACACACACACACACACACAAAGGGTAAATACTTTTAGCTAAAATCATGAAACATTCTTGACCACTTTATTTCAAATTCGTTCACGATACTCTAAAAAGCATTCAGATGGACACAGGATGTATATTTTTTTAAACAGCAATGAACTGGTCTTCTGTTTAAACCGGCTAGATAAGGAAAAGAGATAAGGAAAGGACAGAACACACTTTATTGTCTATAATAAATCATACAATCACCGTTGATCTTTATTTTACAATTGCCATTGCCGACTTTCGCCCATATAAAGAGGTACTCATCAGCATTTAACTTCTTTTTCCTTCTCGTAGTCAAAACAAATGGCATGCTTGGAACAAGAGTACCATAAGGCTGTTTAGCCAAGAGTCCTGTAGTCTCAGCTACACTCCATGTCTTCCAAGCCAAAATGTTAGCATCTGGAAATGCTTCAAGGCCACCATAATCTGCGTGATTGCCCCATACAACAGCAAGTGTCAACCAGGTACTACTTCCAAACACTGCTTGTACATCACACGTAAAGTTCAGATGGAGTCCACTAAAAACACTTGGACCTCCAATCAATTGCTGTTTATTAAACTGCCCAGCCAAGTGAATATCAATCGCCTTCAAACTGCGATACACAGGTACACTGCGCCGCCAGCGACGACGGTAACCACGTCACAGAGGCATTGCTGTGGCACGTTAACTTGGACGAGGCTGCCGGGCAACACGGGCCCTAGTATTACTAGGCCCGTGTTGCAGAAAACTTGGTTTCCGGTCGCGCCAGTCGGGACTGATAACGGGCGCTGGCGCTGTGCGAGCGCGTGGCGACCGGAAGTTGTGGTTGTGGTAAGCGATACTGGGGTCCAGCTGCCTTTTTCCAGGTCGACAAATCCTATGAAAGTGTCTTGATTTTTCTTTAGCTTTGCTCCCATTATTAGCCGTAACGTCAAAATCGCCTCTCTCGTCCCTTTGCTTTTCCTAAAGCCAAACTGATCGTCATCTAACGCGTTCTCAATTTTCTTTTCCATTCTTCTGTATATTATTCTTGTAAGCAGCTTCGATGCATGAGCTGTTAAGTTGATTGTGCGATAATTCTCGCACTTGTCAGCTCTTGCCGTCTTCGGAATTGTGTGTATGATGCTTTTCCGAAAGTCAGATGGTATATCGCCAGACTCATATACGGGGTTATTACAAATGATTGAAGCGATTTCACAGCTCTACAATAACTTTATTGTTTGAGATATTTTCACAATGCTTTGCACACACATACAAAAACTCCAAAAGTTTTTTTAGGCATTCACAAATGTTCGATACGTGCCCCTTTAGTGATTCCGCAGACATCAAGCCAATAATCAAGTTCCTCCCACACTCGGCGCAGCATGTCCCCATCAATGAGTTTGAAAGCATTGTTGATGCGAGCTCGCAGTTCTGGCACGTTTATTGGTAGAGGAGGTTTAAACACTGAATCTTTCACATAACCCCACAGAAAGAAATCACATGGGGTTAAGTCGGGATGATTTCCACCACGACCGATCCATCGGTTTTCCAATCTCCTGTTTAAGAAATGCCGAACATCATGATGGAAGTGCGGTGGAGCACCATCCTGTTGAAAGATGAAGTCGGCGCTATCGGTCTCCCATTGTGGCATGAGCCAATTTTCCAGCATGTCCAGATACACGTGTCCTGTAAGGTTTTTTTCGCAGAAGAAAAAGGGGCCGTTAACTTTAAACCGTGAGATTGCACAAAACACGTTAACTTTTGGTGAATTGCGAATTTTCTGCACGAATGCGTGGGGATTCTCTACCGCCCAGATTCGTACATTGTGTCTGTTCACTTCACCATTAAGAAAAAATGTTGCTTCATCACTGAAAACAAGTTTCGCACTGAACGCGTCCTCTTCCATGAGCTGTTGCAACCGCGCCTAAAATTCAAAGCGTTTGACTTTGTCATCGGGTGTCAGGGCTTGTAGCAATTCTAAACGGTAAGGCTTCTGCTTTAGCCTTTTCCGTAAGATTTTCCAAACCGTCGGCTGTGGTACCTTTAGCTCCCTGCTTGCTTTATTCGTCGACCTCCGCGGGCTACGCGTGAAACTTGCCCGCACGCGTTCAACCGTTTCTTCGCTCACTGCAGGCCGACCCGTTGATTTCCCCTTACAGAGGCATCCAGAAGCTTTAAACTGCGCATACAATCGCCGAATGGAGTTAGGAGTTGGTGGATCTTTGTTGAACTTCGTCCTGAAGTGTCGTTGCACTGTTATGATTGACTGATATGAGTGCATTTCAAGCACGACATACGCTTTCTCGGCTCCTGTCGCCATTTTGTCTCACTGCGCTCTCGAGCGCTCTGGCGGCAGAAACCTGAAGTGCGGCTTCAGCCGAACAAAACTTTGAGTTTTTCTACGTATCTGTAGTGTGTCGTGACCATATGTCAATGAATGGAGCTACAGTGAATTTATGAAATCGCTTCAATCATTTATAATAGCCCTGTATTCTACACCCCAACGTGAATAGTCGTTTTGTTGCCACTTCCCCCAATGATTTTAGAAATTCTGACGGAATGTTATCTATCCCCTCTGCCTTATTTGACCGTAAGTCCTCCAAATCTCTTTTAAATTCCGATTCTAATACTGGATCCCCTATCTCTTTTAAATCGACTCCTGTTTCTTCTTCTATCACATCAGACAAATCTTCACCCTCATAGAGGCTTTCAATGTATTCTTTCCACCTATCTGCTCTCTCCTCTGCATATAACAGTGGAATTCCCGTTGCACTCTTAATGTTACCACCGTTGCTTTTAATGTCACCAAAGGTTGTTTGGACTTCCCTGTATGCTGAGTCTGTCCTTCCGACAATCATATCTTTTTCGATGTCTTCACATTTTTCCTGCAGCCATTTCGTGTTAGCTTCCCTGCACTTCCTATTTATTTCATTCCTCAGCGACTTGTATTTCTGTATTCCTGATTTTCCCGGAACATGTTTGTACTTCCTCCTTTCATCAATCAACTGAAGTATTTCTTCTGTTACCCATGGTTTCTTTGCAGCTACCATCTTTGTACCTATGTTTTCCTTCCCAACTTCTGTGGTGGCCCTTTTTAGAGATGTCCATTCCTCTTCAACTGTACTGCCTACTGCGCTATTCCTTATTGCTGTATCTATAGCGTTAGAGAACTTCAAATGTATTTCGTCACTCCTTAGTACTTCCGTATCCCACTTCTTTGCGTATTGATTCTTCCTGACTAATGTCTTGATCTTCAGCCTACTCTTCATCACTACTATATTGTGATCTGAGTCTATATCTGCTCCTGGGTACGCCTTACAATCCAGTATCTGATTTCGGAATCTCTGTCTGACCATGATGTAATCTAATTGAAATCTTCCCGTATCTCCTGGCCTTTTCCAAGTATACCTCCTCCTCTTGTGATTCTTGAACAGGGTATTCGCTATTACTAGCTGAAAGTTGTTACAGAACTCAAATAGTCTTTCTCCTCTTTCATTCCTTGTCCCAAGCCCATATTCTCCTGTAACCTTTTCTTCTACTCCTTCCCCTACAACTGCATTCCAGTCGCCCATGACTATTAGATTTTCGTCCCCCTTTACATACTGCATTACCCTTTCAATATCCTCATACACTTTCTCTATCTGTTCAATTCCGCTTGCGACATCGGCATGTATACCTGAACTATCGTTGTCGGTGTTGGTCTGCTGTCGATTCCGATTAGAACAACCCGGTCACTGAAGTGTTCACAGTAACACACCCTCTGCCCTACCTTCCTATTCATAACGAATCCTACACCTGTTATACCATTCTCTGCTGCTGTTGATATTACCCGATACTCATCTGACCAGAAATCCTTGTCTTCCTTCCACTTCACTTCACTGACCCCTACTATATCGAGCCTTTGTATTTCCCTTTTCAGATTTTCTAGTTTCCCTACCACGTTCAAGCTTCTGACATTCCACGCCCCGACTCGTACAACGTTATCCTTTCGTTGATTATTCAATCTTTTTCTCATGGTAACCTCCCCCTTGGCATCCCCCTCCCGGAGATCAGAATTGGGTACTATTCCGGAATCTTTTGCCAATAGAGAGATCATCATGACACTTCTTCATTTACAGGCCACATGTCCTGTGGATACAAGTTACGTGTCTTTAATGCAGTGGTTTCCATTGCCTTCTGCATCCTCATGTCGTTGATCATTGCTGATTCTTCCGCCTTTAGGGGCAATTTCCCACCCCTAGGACAAGAGAGTGCCCTGAACCTCTTTCCGCTCCTCCGCCCTCTTGAACAAGGCCGTTGGCAGAATGAGGCTGACTTCTTATGCCGGAAGTCTTCTGCCGCCAATGCTGATTATTTATCAAAATTGAGGCAGTGGTGGGGATCGAATCCGGGACCGAAGACGTTTTGATTAGGAATCAAATACGCTACCCCTAGACCACGGGTACCACAATAGTTTTTAGCAATCACGATATCTTTATACCACCATTTTTGTTTCAGGTGGCGGCTGCTTCATTCAGGCCGGGTGGAGTAGCCGAGCGGTGTGAGGCGCCATGTCACGGTCTGCGCCCGCCTCCCGCCGGAGGTTCGAGTCCTCCCTTGGGCATGGGTGTATGTGTTGTCCTTAGCGTAGGTTAGTTTAAGTTCGTTTAAGTAGTGTGTAAGTGTAGGGACTGATAACCACAGCCGTTTGGCCCCTTAAGAATTCTCACACACAAACACACACACACACGCTTCATTCACTTTTATTTTTTCGTGCTAAAAGTAAGATTTCCTTACATCTGTGATTTCTAGTTAGTATTTCAGTTGTTTTACCAACTTCCCGGAAACCCCTAGGCTTCTGATTATCCTTGAATTGCGCTCTCTGTGAAAAAAGCTTCCCATGACAGTGATTTAAGTTAAACAATGCTGGGTGGATATAGATACCTTGATATATCAAAATAATCCTACAGTACTTAACTGACACTATTTTTACTTCTCATGAACATCTGATTTACTTCTGGTACTATCTACATTTACTCAGAGTGTTAGATACAGGAAAAATTCTTTGATTTTTAGGACTGGTCTAAAGTTATCCTGAATGGCAGTGTAACTTTGTTCCAGCATTAATACTGAACTTTTACTGCAATGGGGCACAGTTAGTATACATTTTCACTCCTACAAGGACTCAGTAGGTATTGATATACATTATTACTATGTCTGTAGTAGAGTGTAATCTTTTTGTGTCCAGTATTTTTAAACAAAGGCGAAATTTCGTACAAAGTTGCCCTAGTTGACTGTACTACTACGGAATCTGAAATGCCGGAAGCTTTGAAGTCCTATCTGCTTGCAGATTAGGAATATGCAAAACATTCTCTTCGAATCACGTATCTTCACTGATACAGCCGCTGCAAGATCTCTGTTTTCCTCCGTATACCAATAATCCCTATCAGTTTACCCAGTCATCTTAGAGAGAGGTGGAGAGAAGATGGAGAGGGGGGGGGGGGGGGGTAAGGGAGAAATAGAGGGATCAGAAGGGCACGGAGGCAGAAAGGGGGGCAGGAGGTGATGGACAGGAAGAGTGGGGAGGTGATGTACAGAGTGAGAGGGGAGGAGAAAAGGTGGTGGATAAATAAAGTGGGGAGGAAGAGATGTATAGTGGGCGGGGAGAGAAGGAGGTTGGGGCTTATATCCAATTATCACCCATATTTAGCAACTGAAAAGCATCCCTGGGTTCGCTAGTTAGACTTTTCAACAATTCCTACATCGCATGCGATCTCTCAGCTGTCAGGAAACAGGGAATTACTAAGCCACAACTCAAGAAGAATGCCGACACAGCCCCTTTGATGAACATAAACACGTTCTTCACGGACTGTTGAACCCCTTATAACATATAGCGCACAAGCAGCTAAGAAACTATTTCACTACAAACAACCTATCAAACGAATACCAGTTAAGCTTGCGCAACATTGTGGCATAACAACTGTTTAGTAAAAGTAATAAACAATCCGAAAACCTTTGGTGTATTACCCGCCAAACTTAAGGAGCCTTTACACGTGAAATAATTCTTGAGAATACTAGTTTGTCAGACCAATATATTGAAGCGACCTCACACTATCGATAGCACTGACAAAATCTGTCTGTTGACAACACGATTCTACAAGGTTAAGAAGTCGAAAACCGAAAAGAAAGCGAGTGCTGCAATTATATTAACTGTAGCTTGCAAGCAAAAGAAAACAACGAAAAATGGGCCCGAAATTGGTTGAAAAAATGAGGGACTGGTCACATGTTAATACACTGACTGAAACCAGAATCACTGACCCGAAAGAGTTCATAAATTATTTTCCGATGAACTCTGCATCATATGACAGGTTATCAGTGGTGATACGAGAGACAATAAAGACAGAAAATACGTTTAAGGGCGAGGTAATAGATATCGACAAGAGACTATGCGTAACCTGGACATGTCTGGCGACATAGGGTCTTTATAATGCTCGTAGTTTACTTCTGCAATATTAGCAAACACGTTTAGTAAAATGCTAAGCAAACCTGTGAAGCAGTTGTATATGCCTGGCAAAGACCTTTTGATGCAATTAACGTAAACAGTTTTTGACGCTTTATGATAATTTTGTGAAATTCACTAACGTTTCGCAGTCATCTTACTAGTCATTGCGGATATACGCCGTATTTTTTGAAATGGAGGCGTTTTTCAAAACTGCTATGTAGCACAACAGTCTATACTATATTTTCAAATTAATGAAGTAAGGAATGTCATAGAGAATCCTCCGTTAACCATACTAAAGTGGCATATACAATGATTACCCCTGCATAGGCTTATTAAAATTTTTTTGTGTTAAAAAATTCACTAAATGCTGGATTTGAATTGTGATATACACAACGGCGCACTTGAAAAAGTAAACAGTGAGCGCTAACGATGCAGGGTTGGTTTCTGAAGTTCTGTCAACAACTGAACGGAGAATTTTGTCAAACAGTCAATATTTGACCTCACACGTTCATTATGTATTGACAATATTAAAAGTCCATGAATACTGCTCATCAGTATTTCTAGTATTGCCAGTGCATCAATACAAACCCCCAGATGGTCAATAAATGACACTCTGACAATAACACCGAACACGTGAGGGCCCCTATTGCTACTTAAATTTCTCTCTAGCAGCAGTGAGATGATTTAGCCAACGTCGTCTGGTGTCTGGGACTAGGAATTTGCAATGGAAGCGGGTAGCATTATGCGTGCCTCAGGGATCAGTATTTGGCACTATACGCTTTTAATTGTATGTCAATGACTTGCCATCAGATCGGCCCCACTGTTAACACGTCTTTTATACTGATGGCGTCTATTGATATCTAAGTGCAAACCCCATCAACGTAAAGACACCTACCGAAAACGTCATTGCTGACCTATGTGCATTACCAAAGTGTGCACAGAATAACGGGTTAAAATTCAATCAATTCAAGACCCAATTAGTCGTTGTTGGTTATTTCAGGCTCATTAGCCAGAAATATCGGTAATAGCGTCTATAATTAACATAACTGAGAGGTACACGATCGTGTCCACGACGAACCTGGAGAAGTTGTCTAGAAGTGAATTAAATTTTGCCTTCCTGCACTTCTTTCCACAATAACACTTCTTCTGAGACTCTGACAAAAACAGCACGCATCCGATGACTACACACAGAGCCTGTATTGCTGAAGATTGCTTAGCACAGCTAAGTTGGTGTTTTGCCGATTTTTAAATCTAAAGAAAAATATTGTAAATGTATCCACTAACATCCAGTTTAACAAATAGCGCTTAAATGAGAGGGATATTCCAAATTATGTCAAGCGTTTGTTTCGTAAAAGTAGTCCTAACGTAAGAAGAGATGTGAACAATATTATGCTGTTTTGCCTTCTAAATGAAATACGTTCTCTATACTCCAAAGAAGACAGTGTAAATGGGTATATATACCTAGCTCATTTACGTTTATCTATACTGTAAAGTGGACAGCAGTTTCAGTGGATTTTTAAGCATATTGATGTGTACCTATACTCCTTCACGCAGTATTTGACCGACAGGATAGAAATTATCAGAACTTCATGATTTGAAGCTGCGTAATTTTAATACTTCAGTAACAAAATGTGATTTTAATCCTTTTTCCATAGAAACGTAACACAACTAATATTATCTTCGACCAGAACGAAAAACATTTATTGGATAAATGCTTATCATAAAATACCTCACAGAAGTTATCACAACAGCAGTTCAATCAGTTAATCTGTTAAACTGTTTCTGCTTTAAATGGAAAATTATTGACAATGACCCAGCACAACGATGTGACCATGTAGTAGAGAACTACTCTAACAGTTCATGTATTCCTAGTTATCCATCATCTATAGCAATTACAGAGAATAGTACTATAAACAGGATTAACAAAATTCTTCACGATAATAACGCACTTATAATATAGGGATAAAAATCCAAATCAGCCGTTGTTACATAAGAGGAGTAGTACATACATCTGTAAAGTAGAACAGTTCATTCAAGCGAATCAGATTGAAAAATTAGGCACGATTAACTGCCCAAAGTGTTGCAAATATTAAGGAAACGATAAAGAACGCTGAAACCTTTTTAGTTCCTTCAAAGAGAGATGTTGTACTCTAATGAACTCCTCAGACACTAGACTCTGAGGTGCTGTAGCGCTACGTAAAGAAAAAATTGCCCACTCGTCCCATTATTAACGCTAGGATTAACCCGGTTTTCATCTAAACAAATTATTGTCAAAATTTTTGAATAGTAACTTTAAACACGTGACAAATTACAACATTTCGAATAGGGAGTAGAAGATCAGTATACTTTCTAGCTTGTCAATCCTGGAGGACACGTCTCCAGTTTCCTCTGTCAAAAAATATGTATTCAAGCATATCAACATACCAACTGCAGCACATAATCAGTGAGATTCGCAGGGAGATTAGTGGAAGACCGTTTGACGAAACTGACGAAGTGCTACAGTTACTGATGTTAGTTTTACATTTCAGTTATTTTAAATTTAGGGATAGTACATGTGCAGGGAAGAGTGGGATATGGGCAATAGGCTCACGTGTGCCTTACTGCCTTTCCAACATTTTTATGACTTTTTTCGAGCATAGTATGTGGGAAAACTTTAAAATTAGTTCAGTAAGATAACCTTTTGTGCCAAGTACGTAGATGACATTACTTTGTTGTACAATGGTTCATTTCAGAATTCTGATACTTCTTGTGTGAGTTGAACAAAATGTAAGACAGGATATAATTCACTGAGGAGCAAAGCAATAAATTGGACCTTATCCATCTTGGAACTATCTGTCGGAACTGATAGAAGTTTCAATCAATTATATTTTTAGGATCCCGACCACTTATGAAGTCGTTTACATAACACATCTAACCACCAACTCGAGTTCCAAAAGGCAATACACAGGGCTCTACTCCACTAACTGCATTGTGTCCCATTATCCCGTGGACCTCATGATCGGGATTAAAATAAATTATAACATATTCAAATGTATTATGAAGCAGATTCTGTTGGTAATATAAACAAAATTATACTACACAAGTTTCGTGTGGAGTATAGTACCAATTATGCCCCACTGATATCAAGAGCTTTAATATTCCTTACCTCAGCAAATTGCAGATCATTTTCTGATACTAAATTCCCTAGTATGACTTTCAGTCCTAATATTTCCAGTAAAATCGGCTAATGTTTGATTTCTAAAGACATAACTGCGACTTTGTACATCCCAAAAAATAACGGCCAAAAATTTTGACACAGGGTGACTGCAACACTGGATAATTTTAAGTTATTAGTGATATATAGTATCACTTGTGATGGCCGCCCGCCTAGCCGCGCTGTCTTAACGCTTTGATTCACGAGCGGGAAGGCATGCTGGTCCCGCACGAATCCGCCCGGCCAGCCTGTGGATGGTTTTTAAGGCAGTTTTCCATCTGCCTCAGTGAATGCGGGCTGGTTCCCGTTGTTCAGCCTCATTTACACTATGTCGGCGATTGCTGCGCAAACACTGTCTCCACGAACGTGTGCATCATAATTACTCTACCACGCAAACATTTGGGGTACACTCGTCTGGTATGAGCCGTTCCCATGGGTGGAGAGGGAGGGGGGGGGGGGGTCCGGACCGCACAATAACCCTGGTTTCGGTGTTTGGGTGTCGGGTGGCGGTGGGGTGGGTGGACTGCTGTGACCTTTTGTGTGATCAGCGGGAATAAGCTTCGGATCTCGCTTTAGAGAACACATCGACGATTCCAGATCAAAGTCGGCACTAAGCGCATATTTGCAGTAAACTGATCACCGTATCACAGACGCCCTGGAGCGCATTTGGAAAATCGGGTAAAACCCTTAATAGAATAGAACAGGTTGAGATTTACAGTTGCCTAAAGTTATTTCATGTTTCTGCCCTGAGTGTGCAGACAGATTTGCGACCTAAGATTCTTTTAGCAGTTTTTAACTGTCTCAGCAGATGGGATTTACTCCTATAGCCCACTGTTTTACTATCACAAGTCTTTATCTTCCCAGATTAACCTTTTGCGTTTTTCCACTAATATGTTATCATGTTTGTAAAGGAAGTGATAGTACCACTCGGGCATTATTAACATTTTGTGTTCTAATTGTCCACTTCCAGTGGAACAATCTTTTCTATACTGTGTTACATATATAGCAGTTTAGCAGCATTTAGTAGTTGAGCACATGGATAGCCCCCTCTCCACCCTCCCCTCCCCCCCACCCACCACCCTCACATACACACACCTTTCACGGTTATGTTTTCGTCGCCACTGACCCACCTGCAAATATCTTCCACATTGCAGAGTGGTCATTACTGCCTCGCCTGCTGCCACTCAGTCATTTTGAATTTGTCTCGATGCATTGCTCGTCTACAGTTTGTTTATCCCACATGGTCTTCATCCAGGTTTTATTTCTGCCCGATCCGATTATCTGGCGCGATCCTTCGCAAGTGTGTGGAGGGCAATTTCGTTCATCCCATTAATGGCTGGTTCCATGCCCGTTTTATTGCTCTTAGCTGCGCCCAAGTCCAGTCTGCTTCCAATATGCTTGTTGCTTAGGCGCACATGAATTTCAGCATAGGAACCTGTAAGCTAAATAGTGTAATACTGGCAATCGTGAATACAGATTGATATTTCATTTTCTGGTACAGATTAATTTATTCCGATTCTTCGAATTTTACGTACGTTGTAGAACAGTTTGGAAAAAACGGTTGGTTACCAATAACTCTGTTTTCTCTACTGTGTAATCTGTGTTTATACCTCCCCTCATCTTTAATGCTCTTGTCTTAGCAAAATGGCAGAAACATTCTTCTCTGCCAAAGCAAAATTCTTTCTGTCCTAGTCCGTCTCTCGTCAGCTTCCTCTAGTAGGAATTCAACTCGAGAATAATCTCCCTCGCTGTAAAAGAGAAGTGAATAACATCTCTAGTTTCAGTGCACAACGCTTACACAATTACAAGTAAGTACCCTTATTTCGAACAAAACCTTCCTCATTTCCCAAAACCTTTCTTTGCTGTTGCAGTCTACCCAAATGCCTCTGTCCCAGAACACTCTCTGTTGGAGAACATCACATTATCACATTTGTACATCTACAAATAAGTTCGATATCTGCTATTTTCACTATTATTATTATAAATCTTGTTACTGGCAGCATTACCAGCACTACCAATAGTAGCAGTACTGTTAGTGTCACTACTGCTAATTCTTAGTCACTACAGGTTTTAACGTTGTCATTCACACGTTCAACTTCTGTTTCAAATAATTTTCTAATTCTATTAGTACAATTTTATTTCTATTTATTATAACTATTTTCGTTTCTTAAGTGACAAAGACTTAATATCCACTGTTTCCGTAAAATAATGGCCGGATGTAAGAGAGTGTGGGGCGGCTGGTTTGTATTTATTTGTTGACTTGGTTGAGTACGAATGTTTGCTGTGTGTGTATGTGCCGCAAGAGCATGCAAATTAATTCACTGGGCAACCAGAAGTACCCTGAGACTTGACACTTGTAACTTACATTCGCTTGCCGCATTTCAGCTCGCCTAGACTGAGAAATGAGGTCACTCCCTCTACCTCGAAAAAGAGTGTGGAAATTGTAGTGTCACCGCCAGACACCACACTTGCTAGATGGTAGCCTTTAAATCGGCCGCGGTCCATTAGTATACGTCGGACCCGCGTGTCGCCACTATCAGTGATTGCAGACCGAGCGCCGCCACACGGCAGGTCTAGAGAGACTTCCTAGCACTCGCCCCAGTTGTACAGCCGACTTTGCTAGCGATGGTTCACTGACAAAATACGCTCTCATTTGCCGAGACGATAGTTAGCATAGCCTTCAGCTACGTCATTTGCTACGACCTGGCAAGGCGCCATTACCAGTTACTATTGATACTGAATCATGTACAGTCAAGAGCGACGCTCATCATTAATGGATTAAAGTTAAGTATTCCACCACCTACGTCCGTTTTTCTAAAGCCTAATTTCCTTGTCCTGGTCCAGACCTCACGCCAGCCTTCGTGAGCTAAAACGCGTGCCTTTCGGCTTTCTCTAATAATACGGTGTTGGCTCTCCTGCCAATCCACAACAGAAATGACAGCGATTATTACAACTTTCACTGTTTTAAAAAATAACATAAGTTCAAAAGTCAATTGTTTCACATGCACACACGTTTTTCTTTTGTTATTAAAGGCATCAGTAGTTATTACTTTAATCAGCACTTGGCACAGTGCAGAGCCTAAATCTCCTTGACACACCATTTCGTACAATTTTTTTTTAAGTTATCAGTCTTCTGACTGGTTTGATGCGGTTCGCCAGCAATCCGAGTTTTCTGCCAAGCTTTTCATTTCAGAGTAGCCCTTGCAACCCAAATCCTCAATTATCTATTTTCTGGATATTTTCCAATATCTGTCTCCCTCTACACTTTCTACCTTCTACACTTCCCTCTAGTACCATCAAATTTATCCCCTGATGTCTGAACACATGTCCTATCATACAAGCCATTCTTCTCGTCGGTGCACTCCATCTCCTTTCCTCGCCGATTCTGCGTAGAACCTCCTCATTCGATAACCTATCAAATGGTTCAAATAGCTCTAAGCACTATGGGACTTAACATCTGAGGTCATCAGACCCCTAGACTTAGAACTACTTATACCTAACTAACCTAAGGACATCACACACATCCTTCCCGAGGCAGGATTCGGACCTGCGACCATAGCAGCCGCGTGGTTCCGGACTGAAGTGCCTATAACCGCTCGGTCACAGCCGTCGGCCACTACCTTATCAGTCCACCTGACTTTAAACATTCTTCTGTTTACAACAACTCTAATGCATGGATTCTGCTCTGTTCCGGTTTTCGCACAGACCGTGCATCACAACTATACAGTCCTGTGCTCCAAACATTTCTTCCTCAGGTTAAGTTCTATGTTTTGATACTAGCAGACTGCTCTTGACCAGAAATGCCCTTTTTGTTAGTGTTAGTCTGCTTTTTATGTCCTCCTCACTCCGTCCGTCATCGGCTATTTTGCTGCCTAGGCAGCAGAATTAGTTACCTTCGTTTACTTCGTGAGCACCAATGCTACTGTTACGTTTCTCACGTTTCCGTTTCTGCTACTTCCATTTACTCTCAGTCCATACTCTATGCTCATTAGACTGTTCACTCCATTCAACAGGTCTTGTAATTCTTTACTTTCAACGAGGACAGCAATGTCATCAGTGTATCTCATCATTGACATCCTTTCACCCAGAATTTTAAATCCACTTTTGCCCCTTTCTTTCATTTCTGTCATCGCTTCTTCGATGTACAGATTGATCAGCAGGAGCGCAAGATTACATGCGTGTCTTACATTATTTTTCAATCGGAGCACTTTGTTCTTGGTCTTCCACTTTTATTGTTCCCTTCTGATAGTTGTACACGTTGTATATAACCCGTCTTTCCGTACAGCTTACCCCTATTTTTCACAGAATTTCGAACATCTTGTACCACTTTAAATTGTCGATCGGTTTTTACAGACCGACAAATCCAATGAGCGTTTCTTGATTTTTCTTCATTTTTCCTGCCGTTACCAGCTGCAACGTCAGAACTACTTCTCTGGTGCTTTTGCCTTCTCTGAAGTCAAACTAATCGTCATCTAATAGACCCTATGGTTCTAAGATTATAAAGTACTTTTTGCTTCTCGCCTAAAAGTGATCACTTTCGACTCCACTTGGCACATTGATTACAACAGATAAGGCAAGGCAGCTAAGCGAAGGAGGTTTATGGAACATTGCAGCTCAAGGAGAAAGTTCACTTCTGCAATATCAATAAAATCATGATGTCAAAATTTCACTGTATCACTCAACATCTCTATACCTAGCTGTTTGACGGCTCAAGTTCCAAGCTGTATATTACATCACAACGCATTTCGTCGCGGAGCACGAGACTGACGGCAACACACAGTAGTGGGAAGATAAGTTTGAGTGAATAAACAATGGGGCAGTCCTGAGTTTCTTAGACACCATCTGTGTCGTCCGGAGCGTACCGCTAAAAGGAGCACTCCCACCTAAAACGCTGGTGCACCTGACATAGGGCTCTGAAGACACAGTCCTGCGTGTTGAATGATTGAAAAAGTTGTGGTTCTATCGGCTCTGTAATGTTTCCTACTGTTAAACTGTATTAGAACACATCTTAATTTAATTACTTATCTAATTATCTATGTCTATTAAGATTTTTTCAGTTGGATACCGAGTGGACTCTAATCGCTGAACCTCCTCTTGTATTATTGCTATACCTTTCAATAATCAATTAACAGCAATGTAATTTGATGATGGTTGAAATGGCGCTGAGCACTATGGGGCTTAACATCTGAGGTCACCAGTCCCCTAGAACTTAAAACTACTTAAACGTAACTAACCTAAGAACATCAAACACATCCATTCCCGAGGCAGGATTCGAACCTACGACCGTAGCGGTCGCGCGGTTCCAGACTGAAGCGCCTAGAACCGCTCGGCCACACCAGCTACCTACTTTGATGAATCACCGACAATAATTATACTGAATACTATGCTGTACGCCGGCATAGTTTTATCTACAGAATAATCTACTAAATTTCCTTTCTTTTTCGAGATCATATTTTACATTTCCTTAAATATCTCTCAAAACAACCAAGATAATTTCACCAAACATTCTTCATGCTTTCTTTACATCAAAATCCGGTCGGAGCGGCCGTGCGGTTCTAGGCGCTACAGTCTGGAGCCGAGCGATCGCTCCGGTCGCAGATTCGAATCCCGCTTCGGGCATGGATGTGTGTGATGTCTTTAGGTTAGTTAGGTTTCATCAGTTCTAAGTTCTAGGCGACTAATGACCTCAGGAGTTAAGTGCTCAGAGCCATTTGAACCATTTTACATCAAAACTCATACACTCTCAAAATTTCACCTTTGTGTATCTTTTCCCTTGCCGACCTTAAATTATGAAAAACAACATTTTTTTGTGGAAACTTCTTACTGCATTTAGCTGAAACTTAGCACTTCCAATATCTTCATCATTCTACAATATTCTATGAACTAATTGTACTATTCTTACAATATTTACTTTCTATGACACAAGTGGTGCAGTTATTCATACGCTATGACTGTACGCTGAAGGCTTACTCGGCTACACTGTGAGGGAGGGTAGGCTAGTGGAGGTCCCTCTAGCCCGCTCACTAACCACCGCTACTTTGCAGCAAAAGCAATTGCTTCCTCACAAGAATGCCTGAAGATCCAAATTAAAAATGGTCAAACAGCTACATATATATATTGGCCACGACACCTTGGTACATGATTGTTGCACTGTCTGTGTGTTTATGGATTGCATTTTTTCATATGACTTGTCAAGCCAATGGCAGCACGGCATCTCTTGCCACAATTGTCTCAAGTGTATCTGGTTGCTGAGGCAGGAGCAGTGGTAGCATTGCGACGCTTTTTCTGCCTTAATCTGTCTAACAAGCCTTCATCATGCTTCGACATTCCAGATGATATATCATCACGCCGCTCTGGTCTCATGCTAGCCCGTGCCTCCCATCTGTTTGTATCGATTCCAAAGCTCTCCATATCTCGTTTACAGGAGTTCTTGAACCTCAATACAGGACGTCCTACAGGTCTTTTGGCTATAGAGATCTCTCCAAGCATCACCTAGCGTGGTAATCTGCCAGGATCCATACGGTGGACGTGTCCCAGGCAGCGGAGTCGTCTCTGCTTCAAGATGCTGAAATACTGTCGCAGTTAGTTTTAGATAGCATTTCTTCGTTGGTCACTCGGTCCTTCCACGATACTCCGAGGATGGATCTCAGGCACCTGATGTGGAAAGCATAAGGAAATCAATATATCGTAAGTAATTTTAAATATATATACTAACTTAGTGCCCACTGCACTCGCGTAGATTGTGTAGTCTGCATAGACTTCTCTGTTTTCCTACAATCCAATTTTTACGCTTTTCATAAACTGCATCACGTTCTAAAATTTTGTCGCTAATTAGTGTACTTGTGACCAAAACACGATTCTGTTGATGGAGTAATAGGTATTTGTTAATCGTGCCTTTTCCGTTCTTATGATAATATTTCAAAGTAACTTTCATACAATACCACATATTTCTTTAAATTTAACCAAGAAATAAAACAACATAGTTTTACCTTTAAAACTTTTAATAAAATGAAATAGTTTGAAAAAAATTTTGGGCGTCAACTTCAAGCCCTTGGAAATTGATTTGTCAAACACAGTGAAAGACAAATTTTTTATTCCTAAGCGAGAAGAAAAATGAAGTTTTTATATATTTAGCTTTATAGGTACTTTCATAATGAAATAATTCCATAATACTTTTCATTTCCTATTTCAGTCCCTTACTGGCTCCAGTTACCAGAAACTCTGAAACATATACTTTTTGTATTTCTAACCGAGAATTCAAATATAAATCTTCATAGACTTAGCCTTAAAATGGCTTAGTAGTTCTTTAATAATGACTGAATCTTTAAAAAACTTTCACCTACTGTTTTACCCCCTTAGTAACTGAAATTTCAAAAATGTTGAAACACTACTTTTTTCATTTATTTCTGCGAATCTGAACACTGTGTGTGGCTGCAGGTTGATAATAATGATGAAAATCGTAAGTCATAGGAGGAAATTGGAATCGTAAATTTTGTTTGCCATCGTTTACGAGATCCTGGCAACTATTTCTGTGGTCAGCCGGAAACCAATGGAGAACATACTGACCATGGTTCCCAGTCAGTCCACATTCTTGTCCAGCCCACTGAAAGAAATATTTCTATTCTCTATTTGCTCAACGAGATCAGGAGTTCCTACTGAATTGTCTTTCGCCTTGACTACTGATAAAATACATGCTCGCCACAAAAGAGGACATTAATTGTCACCACTTGCCACGCAGCTTTGTTAACATTACTGGCAGCACACTAACAATTACTTTTGTGAGATCTAAGCGACCCAGGAAGGTATATAGTTCTCGCGGGTTCACTTGCTATTATTACTGAAAATAAGCGTTTTCTAACAGCCTGTGTCTGACGTCGTTCTAGGCAGCACGCACTCGGGCGTTTGACTGACGCAGATCTTACGGTGGCTGGGTGCGAAGTGAAGCCTTGTCTTGCCTGTCGGACTGTAGTTTATATATGCGGCGCAGCGGACGGCCTAGGGAACACCTGCTGTCATCCGCTCTCTGCACACGGCAGCAGTCTCTAAGCGGCCGCTTTCTCGGACACACAATATTTAATAATAATGTTATGAATCAACTTAGGATTTTCGTAATTTTTGCATGCATGTAGGGAAGATGGTTAAAATCACAGAGAAAGCTCGCCTACATTAAAACATTTTCTTCTACAATGTTTAGAGTTGAACTGACAGTAGAACATGACCTCTGAACTACAAACTTTTATTGGTTACTAACATCAAGGTACGAAACTGGTTATAGCCATATTCTTTAATAGGTTTCATCACATGCTGCAACCAAAACTTTGTAGTATTCATATAACAGATATTTAATCTACTACATATAAGGACGTTTTTGTTCCAAATTTAGTTTTCACTAAATTACTCAAAAACTATTACAGATATCTTTATGGGGTCACGTAGTTATTATTTTTATGCTGAACTGAAGCATCATACAAATTTTCACATCTGTAAGTCTAACATTTAACACCTTCAATTTTTCTTAGAAATGTGAATTCTTACCAAAATATTGCTTTAATCACATTGAGACCTGTACCAGCTAATTTTGACATACATCTGCACATTATTAACAATTTCTGGATTCCTATCTTTATTATTTAGCGCCAATTATTTTTTTCTTAAAACGATGCATTTAGTTAAAAATAGTGACCTAACGAATCCAAGACTTGACAGTTTAAACATTATTACATCAAAGCATACGTTGACAAAGTTTGAAAAAGCAACTTGAACTTTTAATTTCAGTCTTATTGATGGTGCAACACTTGTATGCTACGCACAGACGTGTTATGGTGACGTGGCGCCTGTAGCAGTGAACTGAGGTAAGTTACGTCACACCAGCTCACCTCCGTACTTCTCAAACGATGCAGCGCTTGTTTCGCCACAGCTGGTACCAATTATCGTAATTTTAAATTCAAAATAGTCTCGATAACGAAATATTTTCAAAAAGTTTTCATCTCCTTTCTCACCCCCTTAGGAGTGGAATTTCGAACAATCCTTTCCTAAAGGATACCTAAAGCTTACTTACCTAAAGTATACTTAAAGGATACCTAAAGTATCTACCTCTCTAAACTTCAAGTTTATATCCTTAACGGTTTGGGCTGAGAGATGATGAGTTAATGAATCAGTCAGGCCAAATTTCACCATCTTAGGGGTTCAAATTCCAAAAACAGTGAAACTCTTTTTTTTTCATTTCTGTCTGGAAAGTGAAATACCAATTTTCTGAAATGTATCCCGAAAAACACTTTCACATAATTTTCAAACACAGTGAAACAGATTTTTTTATTTCTACCACAGAATCAAAATACAAATTTTCTTCCTCATTTTTACCCCCACAGGGATTTAAGAACCTAGAATCGTGAAACACTTTTGACTGATAAACCAAACGCCAATTTTAATCGATTAACCTTTAAAAATTCTTCCATAATGATATAATTTCATAAAACTTAGGGGTGGAATTTCCAAAAACACTGAAAAACATATCTTTCTTGACATTGGAGGTATCAATTAAACAACACTTTCAGTCAGAGCTTTTTCGTGTTTTATTAAGTACACGATGCATTTCGTCAGGTGCAAAAGTTTACACTGTACATTTTCCACTATTTTTGTCAGGAATATCCATTTCACCTCATTCAAGAGAAGAAATAAAACAAGTATTAAGACAAATTACACCTGACGATGGACCCACAGGGTCCGAAATGCATCGTGTAGTTAATGAAACACGAAAATTTGTGACTGAAGTCATTGTTTAATTCATACCTCCAATGTTTTGAATACAGTCACGTTTTAAGCAGCAAAATATGGATAAAAATAAAACGCATCTTTCTATTCTTAACTAATAAGAGAAACACCAATTTTTGTAGATGTAGCTGAAAATGCTTTGGTAATACTTTAACAATGATATAAATTCAAAAAGACCTTCACTCACTATTTTATCCCATTAGAGGCTGAATTTCCCAGAACACTGAAATGTGATTATTTCTGACCTAGGAATCAAATAACTACATTCATGGTTCAAGCTTCAAAACTGATTTAACCTCGACTTCTTTCTGAAAAAACATTTGTACCCCTACCCCTACCCTACGGATAAATAAAAAATACCAATTTACTTCATAAATTTTCATTCACTAAAACTTAAATTCCCCCTCTCTCCCCATAGGGTGGCGTTTGAGATGGAGGAATTGAAGTTTTACAAATATTGACTCATTTGACCAATGTTGTTTGGGTCAACATTTGTAAAACTCTATTTCCTCTCTCTCAACCCCCAACCTATGAGGAGAGAGGGAGAGTTTTAGTTTTAGCAAATCGAAATTTACGAAGTAAATAAGTATTTTTTTTATCCGTAACCATTTTCCACGCAAAAATGAGAAAATGGATTTTCTTGTATTATAGCGCCAACTACGAATAAAATCAAATGTTTAAAACAAAATGTGTGTAGTTTCTTATGTACAATCTTATTCCACAATGAAAATTGGGGGTTCCCATTTGAAATTTTAAAGTTGCCTCCCGCCACACCCCCAGGGGCTGGGCTGGCGGGCTAATTTTAACATCGGCAGATGTCCTCCTCGAAAACAATCAACTTTGGATTCTACAAATTTTTTCGTGTGAAGCTTGTTTTTCGAGTTATTCTGGTTAGTCAACTCAAAAATTACACCCTGATTAACGTTTGCATTTAGCAGCGGGCCTACAGATATCAAAGATCCACCGCAGCTTGCTACATTTATGTTCTACGCATCAATTTACTTACTGGAAGAGCTGTTGTTATATTCGTTAACATTTATCATTAGTGTTCTGTCAATGTGTCTCTTTATCAGTCCGTTCAGCAAATTTTACATCTCAGGTGAAGCACACGTGAAGTGACACGTGCAAAGACTGTGCTTACCTCTCTACCACCTCCAGTAGTGTCTCCGTGCGGGCTCCCCGGATTCTCTGCCAGCAGCTGTGAGATAGACAAATAGGCGGTTGCCCGCCTGCCGTGTGCCGGGTTGCCCCTCCTTCAGGGGTCGCTTGCGCTCCCACCGTGCTACTGCCTGCTGCTGCAGTTTGTGTTTACTTCCTCTGCAGAAGACAAACACTGCCGAAAATCCAGAGTTCACGGTGCTTACGGAGATTCTCTGGCTCGTTCTCGCATCACCTTCACAGAGCCCTTCTTGCAGCACCAGAGCCATAACGATCTCGGGTGAAGTATCAGGTCACCCGTGAACTGGGTGTATCCAACCTAAAGCAGCTTAATAACCTATTGAGCGGCAGTGTTGGGCCAGAAGGCATGAAAGCAGCTTTGACATTTGAAAACATGCATAATCTTTTATTTAAATAAAAGTGAATAACTTAGGAGAGTCAGTAAAATAGCTTTTAAATAACAAGAAATTAAAAAATGGTTCAAATGGCTCTGAGCACTATGCGACTTAACTTCTCAGGTCATCAGTCGCCTAGAACTTAGAACTAATTAAACCTAACTAACCTAAGGACATCACACATATCCATGCCCGAGGCAGGATTCGAACCTGCGACCGTAGCGGTCGCCCGGCTCCAGACTGTAGCGCCTAGATCCGCACGGCCACTCCGGCCGCTACAATAAATTAAACAACTTGTTGAATATTAACGAGGAAATGAGATCAACAATTGACATCAGCAAAAGGGCTATTAAAAAATTAAGAAACTAGCAATTTGTGAAACATTCACAGTTATCTGTTGTCAGCCAAGCTAGACATTAATAATCAAAATCTTAACATTTACAAAATTTTTCAATTGGCTTTTAAAGATAATATCTTAAGTGATTGCAGAACAGTTGGTAACAGTAGAAAGATAAGCAATGCGTCATGTGCGTTGGTGAGATACGTTCAGAACCAAGAGACGTTATACATATACAATTCAGCACCGCAAGAGGCAGATAACCCAACGGGTGGGCGGTATAAACTCGCTACCCACGGGTGTGCTGGTAGATAGTGGAAGGTCCCCTACAACGTGAACTATGACAGACTAAGAACTAACCTTAGAAAACTATGAACAGTGCACTGCTTTACAAAAGGCTGACAATATTTCATTACGTGACCATTTAGTAGCCAAGTATAAATTAATAAGAAACTAATATCTACCCAATCAGCGAATATAGTGATGAGCAACGAAGCACTTAACAAGTGCGTAGAACTCTAATTACAGGAATGAAAAAACCACACTATTTTCAAATGAAAGAAACTACAAACTCGCTGACTTCCAACACGTTTTGCAGTAAATAATAGCCATAAGTAACGAATTGAGTAGCTCTTACTAACGTAAACCCCACTATTTCAAATACCTAAGCAACCGAATCCCAGAAATCAAACAAGGGTTACCAGGCTACCCATAACAACTACAGTGGAAAAGTACATTCTTATTTTCAAAGAATTTACCCTCCAAAATGTTTCACAAGTACTTAACTAAAATGATTACAATGAAAAGGCACTCGGATTGTGTTATAAGAACCCCACTACAATGTCTTGTCAATGCTTAACTAAAACGATTACAGTGAAAAGGCATTCTGATTAAGTAAGATTTCACCGTATTTCAAAGGAAGAACAACACGCCGTTTAGCCCTCAGCATGATCCGCGGCAAGCCTCTCAAAATATGACCAATTTAAACCGGTAGTTCTGATTAACGTAGCTCGATTAGCTCTGTAATACAGACCACTCAACTTCCACACATATCACAAACAGCTGCCATTAACGTCCTTAATGAAACAGAATTGTTCTATCAAGGTGAAATTCAGCTCTTCCTGAACGAACTGCCTTATACACGAAACACAGCGGATCTTCTGGGAAGGAGAAACTAATCGTAGCACTACGACTTTAACAAAACAAGGCCCAGAAGGCACAGAAATAGTCTCACCTGTGAATCGGTAGCGAAGTAGCACGCAAAACCTCCCCACGATCGCCACAGTCAAATTTCCAGACACCCATCGCCACCACAGCCAACCAAAAGCACCGTCTTCGCGGAACGAGATCTGTGCCCCTCTAAAATCTGTTCACTATTGGCTCCAGACAGTGGACGTAAACAGGCCTAGCACCTCGCAAGTGCTCCTTCCAATTCAGCCCGCCAATTCTGGCAACCTTCGTGGTGATCAAATCTCCCAACACGGAAAACGACGACAGATCATGCCCAGCAACTACGATCTATCAATCGATTGATCGATGGGAGATGGCACGGCTCAACTCGGCTCCGATAGCCGTGAATCTCTCTCAACTTTTCTTTTTTTTTTCAGTCTTTTCGCAGGAATATGAATCGTGTACTAGCATTCAGCAAGCTAAAGGCAGTGATTTTCGTGTACTTGTTAGTCACCCCAAGTGAAATTCTTCATTTGTTGGTTCTCTACGATGTTCACCTTTAATGTTCATCTTTGCGTTCCTTGTGCAGAAGGTGTCACAATTTCAGCTACTGTCAATGTATTTCATACGATTACTTACATTTCGGAACCATGTATAAGATTCTCATTTGTGTGAGACCACGTGTAACGGGAAACGCCTGATTCGAAATTTTACATTTTGAAGCACTATTTTATTGTTCTTTACGAACCATCATCCACTGATTATGTAATGGCTTGAGAGTACTGTGGTATATAACATATTTTCGAATATTGGCGAATAGCACGCTGAATTCTTACTATATCGTAAACTGTGCTTCCAAAGTACACCGGGATTTCTTGCTTTTCTCTCTGGACCACTGACTTGATCCATGAAGTGCTAGGAGAACGTCTGCTTAAACTTAATTCTAACCTCACCTTTTTATTAAGGAATGATATGCTTTCTAATCTAACATTCTTATTCGTTGGATGAAACACGATTTGACACTACTCACGCATAGACAGACACACACGTAGAAGCAGTCATTGGCATCTTACTAAGATGTGGAAGACTTGCTGTTAAATACGAAATACACATGCATTATATATTACAGGTTTTTCAAGTCTATGTATATATAATGGAGCCATGTGGCCATAAAAGTGATCATAGATTGTGTAGATATACATATAAATTAATTCTTACAGTGTCTGTAGTTGCAGGGGATCGATATAAGTAAATCTTTTCAAACTAGAAATACAAAGGCATAAGTTACATGGATAAAATTAACACGCTGTTTTTAAAACGTTACAAATAGCCAAGCTGACAAAAGCAATAACAAAAACTACTTGAATTTCTCTGTGGAACTGACAATGTTTCGTCTAACTGAATAATTTCTTTTGTTCACTGATTCGTGGCTTCTTGTATACTGATGACTGTGGTGCAGGTATGGGCACTCTACCTGTATGAGATATTGATTGGCAGTCTACGAAGTCTCGTAGTTTTTCACTCACGTCCTTTACGTCCGCCGGCTTTCAAGGGGCCGCGAATAAATACTGTTAGCTACGGTGAGAGCGTGGTCATTCTTTGGTGACCTCTGTTTCCTTATATAGCTCCAAACGTCAATAAGTGGCGAGCGATGCGGGTTCTGGAGCAAGCGAAGAATTCACTGTCGGCCAGTCTATGTTGTGATGATTTAAAAATGGGTCTCGACGCGTAACTAGTCATCGAATGAATAAAAATTAAAAATTTGCAACTTGGGTTGGTTTTTCGTTCTACTGATTAATAGAAGTTGCTGACCCAAGCTACTCCAGCATGCTGGAAGTTCGTAAAAGCGTTATTTAGTTGGTCCTAACTTATTAACGTTCTAAATAATCGATTCACAGCCGATGTGCTAAAGACTAATCCTAGTTAGGTAAGAATAGCAGGGTACTATGAAGAAATCTATTACGAAATTACAAAATATAATCTGCGCAATTACAAGATTCCATTAATTCTATTGATCAGACTAAGTTTAAAATTGGCACAGCACCTATCTTCTATACAAGAATCGCGCCCCCCATTTTCAGAAGACGAACACGTAATTGGCTCATGCCATCTGGCTTCTTTGTTAGTAAAAGCATCTACCCTGATTGCTGCTGACAACAGAGAGCTCAGAAAACTGTCTGGAGGAACACATTTATTTCTACGGTTCCTTGTTTCTCGAGCTGAGCTGTGTATATTATCTTAGATAGACGATTGGAGAACACGTCTGCTGTGTCAATCTCCAGAAGGCTGCGTTCATCGTGGAGACGAAGTATGACGTGGAGATGCGAATTTAACTACACACGGGACTCGTGGTTGCGTCTGCAAACCCATACATTCGAAGTGACTCGAGTACAGAGCCCATTCATGAATGAAGAAAATTTGCTCGGACTCTTGCCATGACTCAAGTGCGCGGTCGTGAGCACATCTGAATGCCTGTCTCCATGCAGAAGCACCGATTTGTTCCCGTGTTCGCAGAGAAATGATTCTGCTACAAGTGGCACAATCAGCACTTTTTTTAGCGTATGTATGAGAATGATCACTGGACACTATGCCAGCAATGTCTCAAACAAATTGGTTCAAATGGCTCTGAGCACTATGGGACTTAACATCTGAGGTCATCAGTCCCCTAGAACTTAGAACTACTTAAACCTAACTAACCTGAGGACATCACACACATCCATGTCCGAGGCAGAATTCGAACCTGCGACCGTAGCGGTCGCGCGGTTCCAGACTGAAGCGCCTAAAACCGCTCGGCCACACTGGACGGCTCAAACAAATTATATGCACTCCAATCTATTGATGGACTCCCACCAGGGAGGTCATTGACAATTCTGTCTCAATACTAAAGAACCTTGGTTCACTGATGTGGTCTCTTGACTCAGCCAATGACGACCATCGTTACAAACTGATTTCCTCCCACTCTTTCTAGACAAGAAACCGCTGACCAACACCGAACAGTTTATACAAATTTGTTAGAAGTTTCTTAATCAATTTAAAGCAAAGTCCACCGAAAGGCCTTAGCCAATCCCAAGACCTTCTTGATACAGCAGCGGGAAACTGCTACGTATTCTACGTGGGAAGTGTTCTTAACCATTGAATCCTGGGAGCCTGCTTAGCTGCAAAAGACGTCCAGTGGGGCTGAGAAAACTGCGGGTGATTCTTGTTAGATGGTTATCTTTACGGCCTCCTTTCAACTTTCGCCCACGCTCCTGACAATGGAAAGCGACGCTCACTGGGCCGCACCACAGAACGGTTTTACAGCCGGCTGTAAAAATCGTTCATTCAGCCGCTTAGGAAAATATTGCAGCTCCTCTCTGACTTGCCCGAATTCCGTCACATACCTATCCCTTTCATGCTATCATAGCCTGCGCAAAACTTATTTCCGTAAAGCTTGCAGTACTGCAGTTGTTTGTGTGAGGCTGCCCAGTATCAACGAGTACTATTAATAAACTGATAAGCACACCTACTCTTCGATCCCAAATCTTATAAATACACTACGTGATCAAAAGTATTCGGACACCCCCAAAAACATAACGTTTTTGATATTAGGTGGATTTTGCTGCCACCTACTGCCAGGTACTCCATATCAGCGACTTCAGCAGTCATTAGACATAGTGAGAGAGCAGAATATGAAGCTCTGCGGAACCCAAGGACTTTAAACGTGGTTAAGTGACTGGGTGTCACTTGTGTCATAAGTCTGTACGCGATGTTTCCATACTCCTAAACATGCCTAGGTCCACTAACTGCGATGTGATAGTGAAGTGGAAACGTGAAGAGACACATACAGCACAAAAGCGCACAGGCCGACCTCATCTGTTGACTGAGAAAGACCTCCGGCAGTTGAAGAGGGTCGTAATGTGTAATCAGCAGACAACTATCCAGACAATCCACAGGAATTCCAAACTGCACCAGGTTCCACTGAAGACGGTACAAACCCCCGATACTAGATGAATATTTCTAGTAGGCAAGGATTGCTTTGTGGAAAGCGGACGTGCTACATGCTGCGCTATTCGCGGAAGCGCATGGCGCGCCCGCACAAGATTTGCAGTTTGGGGCTTTGTTTGGTTTTTCGCACATTACGCGAAAACTATGTAACTTACGGTGAAGAGCGATGCGGCAGTGGATTGTGGTCATCAATACGCACCCTCTGAAAGTTTGATCTTTATTTCAAGTCACGAGATGCAAAAGTTATAGTAACCTCAAAATCGGTTAATATCACGAATACTGAAAGGTTAATAGGAATAGTAAATACCGACTTATAGGGATGAGCGACCACTCATTAAAAATGTTTCGTCCTATCGGATCGAGTGCCGTAGTCATATGTTAAGATTCATAAATAATTAAGCCCGTAAAGAGCAATAAACAAAATTTGAGGAAAAATTGTTTATAAAATTCAATAGAAAATTCATGACCTAAAGAACGGCACTATATAATATTTTGGGTAGCATCACACGTAATTTAATTTAGTTATACTATACACTTGACTTGCAATAGTTTTCGTTGTTTCCAAATTATTATTAAAATTATCGACCATAATTAATTAATTATTATAGATATGAAGATTTTGAGCAGCGCAATGTGTAGATCGTTATAGATTACGTCTAAAAACAGTGCTATATGCAGTTCTATGTTAAAACTTCGCAGCACAGATATCAACGAAGAAACTTGTGCTGAGTGGCGAAATTTTGCAAAAACTAAAACTTGATTTACGGGCGATAGAATAATCCTAGAAATTAAGGTAACATAGTGAATAATATGTACTCTTTAGCGCGGTTCCGATGGTGTACTTATTTCTGTCGTGGGATGTATGTATCAAAATTTGTAACCTTAACTGGTTATTGTTGAGGCTTTCGTGGCCACTTGTTGATAAACTGCCTATTGGCTTCTGTCTCGGGTTCTTCGGCCGACGTTCATCTAATGATTTTTCTGACGTTTCGCCAGCACGAGTGGCTGGCATTGTAAAAGCTTCCCCCTCCATTGCCGGTGGTGAACTGGAGCCGAGCTCGCGGCCGCATACTATATGTACCTGGCGCGCCAACGTCCAAGGGCTTCTCCGCGGTAATTTCCGGTGCGGTTCTCGTCTTGCTACCTGCGACGGTCGTTCGCTGCAGTACGGGAATCCTCGATCCGTTTACCTTAAGGGTTTCCTCTTTCTTGTTCAAACTGTTCGCATGTTTTTGTATTTCTACAGCTTCTCTGAACAAGCGCGTGTGATAGTTGTTCTCTACAGCCAGAACTTCCGTGTCGGCGAATTCAATTCGTGGTCGGTCTCATTCAGTGCGTGCTCTGCCACGGCCGATTTCTCCACCTGTCCCAACCTGCCATGTCGCTTATGCTCTTTGATCCTGGTGTTTAATGGATCGTCCAGTCATTCCGACATAAACTTTTCCGCATGTGCATGGTGTGGTGTCACCGCCAGACACCACACTTGCTAGGTGGTAGCCTTTAAATCGGCCGCGGTCCGTTAGTATACGTCGGACCCGCGTGTCGTCACTATCAGTGATTGCAGACCGAGTGCCGCCACACGGCAGGTCTAGAGAGACTTCCTAGCACTCGCCCCAGTTGTACAGCTCACTTTGCTAGCGATGGTTCACTGACAAAATACGCTCTCATTTGCCGAGACGAGAGTTAGCATAGCCTTCAGCTACGTCATTTGCTACGACCTAGCAAGGCGCCATTACCAGTTACTATTGATGCTGTATAACATGTACCGTCAAGAGCGATGTTCACCATTTATGGATTAAAGTTAAGTATTCCTCAGCTACGTCCTTTTTTGCTAGTCTAATTTCCTTGACCTGTTCCAGACCTCACGCCAGCCTGCGTGGGCTAAAACACGTGCCTTTCGGCTTCCTCTCAAAAACGGGTGGGCTCTCTTGCCAGTCCACAACACATGGTATGCGGTATATTCCCGACATTGCAAGTGGGTCTCTTTTCTCCTTTGCCGATCTAAGACACTCTTTGATCTTCCTTGTCGGTTTGAAAATCGTCTTTACGCCATGTTTGCGCAATATACGGCCGATTCTGTCCGTCACTCTGGGAATGTATGGCAGAAAGACCGTACCCGACATTTCTTTTTCTGGTTCCTTACTTCGCCGATTGTTTGGCTCTGTTACACTTGTAATATAATTTGTGGAGTACCCATTGCTCCTCAGGACAGTTTGCAGGTGTTGCATTTCTCGTTTGAGGTGTTGCGGCTCACATATTCGTCCTCCTCTCGTTACGAGCGTACTAATCATGCCTCTTTTCTGGCTCGGGTGGTGGTTTGACAGTTTGTGCAGGTATCGGTCCGTGTGAGTCGGTTTTCGCGCGGTTTTCGCGCCGATTTATTTCGACAAAGAGTATTGTTTAATAGTGCAAGTGTGCAAGCATATATTTAGTGAACTATAAGTGCTACGATTATTTGCGTGAGTACGATTTAAGAGGTATACATCGTCGTAAGTGAACATGTGGCGATCTGTGATTTCGCGCCAAAACTGTTAGAACAAAGATGACAGTGGGACTTGTGGTCTGTTCGAATTGAATGAGTTACTTTAGATTATAGTAGCCTAAATTACTGCTATTGGGGGCTCGGAGTCAAATTATTATTAAAGTAAAACTATAAACCGTCTCACCAGTGCTAATTTCATTGTGTGAAAGAAAAGGACAACGTCAATAAATAGTGATTGAACTGTGTCGTGAAAAACTGATTCTGCTATAATAATCGCCTAATTTTTGTTCCCTAGCATTAACTGTACTCATGTGTGAGTGAATAATTAATTCAAGAACTATAACAAATGCGCGGGTGTGGAAGTGTACTAATGCACTAAGTGTGGAAATCATCCCCTAAGACTTACGTGAGAGTCAAAATTTGCAATAACATTTTTTAACCAACATTTGCATATGCACGTTCGTGTGAACTCTCTGCAGCCGCACTTCCTAATTATTTTACCGCCCCGTCTAAGATAGGTGGGAGGTGAGAAAATTTTGATTTCATGCTCGAGCGGCTGCTCATAAGCCACACTTCACACCGGTAAATGCCAAACGACGCCTCGCTTGGTGTAAGGAGCGTAAACATTGGACGAGTGAACAGTGAGAAAACGTTGTGTGGAGTGACGAATCACGGTACACAATGTGGCGATCCGATGGCAGGGTGTGAGTATGGCGAATGCCCGATGAACGTCATCTGCCAGCGTGGGTAGCGCCAACACTAAAATTCGGAGGCGGTGGTGTTACGGTGTGGTCGTGTTTTTCATGGGTAGCACCCCTTGTTATTTTGCGTGGCACTATCACAGCACAGGCCAACATTGATGTTTTAAGCGCCTTCTTGCTTCTCACTGTTGACGAGCAATTCGGGGAATGCGATTGCATCTTTCAACACGATCCCGTACCTGTTCATAAAGTTCAGCCTGTGGCAGAGTGGTTACACGACAAAACATCCCTGTAATTGACTGGGCTGCACAGAGTCCTGATCTGAATCCTATAGAACACTTTTCAGATGTTTTGGAACGCCGACTTTGTGCCAGGCCTCACCTACCGACATCGATACCTCGCCTCAGTGCAGCACTTCATGCAAAGTGGGCTGCCATTCCCCAAGAAACCTTCCAGTTCCTGACTGAAAGTAGGCCAGCGAGAGTGGAAGCTCCATCAAGGCTAAGGGTGGGCCAACACCATATTGAACTCCAGCATTCCCGATGGATGGCGCCACGAACTTGTCTTTTTCAGCCGGGTGTCCGGATACTTTTGATTATGTAGTGTATGTTAATGTAATCAAGCAAATTATTTGGTTAATTGATCATGTGAGGAAGGAAAATAATGCAGCCTTACGACAAAGACACCTAACAGGGTATTTATCCATCCAACGTGACTTTTTAAACTACAATATCGCTTCGTACCGTATTTTATGTGCACATTTTACACGACATGTAGAGTAACTTTGAACATCCGTACCTCGGAAATGGATAAATATATCATGAAAAGTTTCGAGGCTGTTCGATATCGTTATCCTGGAAATATATCGTAAGTGTTACATTCACTTCCTGTCCATATCCGTCTGGAAATCTGCGGCTTGGTTTTAATACTCAACAGCCATGTTTCTAGGATGTTTCTCGATAATAGTTACAGATTTTTTGAAAACGAGAGGATATCACTTCTAGATAAATGCCTAAAGAAAACGACGATAAAATTTTACCAATTTCCTGCTATTATTAATTATTAAGATCTCCCTTCACACCGGGTTTTGCATGCGTATTTCACGTGTGAGGGAAAGACTAAAGGAGGAAACAGTACAGGACAGGATAGAAAAATCAAGACTACAGTGGTATGGACACATGAAGAGAATGCATGAGGGAAGAATTCCAAAGAGGATGTTTGATCTGCAACTGGAGGGGAAGAGGCCCAGAGGAAGACCAAGAGATAGATGGGTGAAGGGAGTGAATGAATGTGTGACGAGAAGAGGAGAGAACTGGACGAAGGTGGAAGAGGGGGGAATGGTGGAAAGACAGAACACGATGGAGAGGCTTGTGTTCCCGACAGACCCAGCCAGTGGCTGGAAACTGTCCAAGATGATGATGATGATGATTTCACGTGTACAGGAAGGGTAACTTTGAACCACTGTCTCGGAAACGGATGACTATATCAATAAAATTGTTCGAAGCCTGGCTGTTAGGAATATATCGTGAGAATCTCAGCCAATTGCTGCGTGTAGTCATCTTGGAATCCGTGGCTCGGTTTCGGTACGAAAAAGTGAAAAGTGTCTCTGGTTTCTGTTTCTCCAGGGAACAGTCAGTTAGGTAATAACTTTGAACTGCTGTATATCGGAGTCGAAAAGTTGTTCATGATCAGTATCTTAGGAATATGGCGTAAGAACTTCAGCCATTTGCTGTGCATGGCTGTCTTGGAATCCACAGTCCAGTTTTGCTACGAAAAAGTTACAAAAATGGTTTTTGGGTGATCTTATAAGGAACCGTCCATGAACTAATGACGCCCTTCTTATAGCCCCACGGTAGACTACATCATACGCAAAAAGAACCATACGTTTTGTTCCATTTGCCTAAGCAGGAGGAAGTGGCTAACATTCATAATTTTACCCTGTAGTGTAGGATAGCGTCAGTAAAATGTTGGGTACAAGAATGGTCCACAGCCTATGTGCTATGTGAAACACTTGACGCTATATAACACCAATGGAAGCCAAACATACAGTGCGTTTTCACGCCCAGTACAATGTGCATAATCGCAATATGAGCAACTGCACCTCCGATATGTTTGTATGGTGACATTTCTATGTAAGCCTGAGCCTGTTTTGCTTTCATTGTACTATGTTGCATGCCTCAACAAGGACACAGCACAATGTTTCTAAATATTTGACGAGAGAAATTACTTGCTGGGACTTTTTGTATACTCAGTATCCCACGTGCTCAACACCATCCAAAATCAGCCAGTCTGAATCAGGCGAAAGGAACCAATACTAAATCAATAATAAACTCCTGGAAACTGAAATAAGAACACCGTGAATTCATTGTCCCAGGAAGGGGAAACTTTATTGACACATTCCTGGGGTCAGACACATCACATGGTCACACTGACAGAACCACAGGCACATAGACACAGGCAACAGAGCATGCACAATGTCGGCACTAGTACAGTGTATATCCGCCTTTCGCAGCAATGCAGGCTGCTATTCTCCCATGGAGACGATCGTAGAGATGCTGGATGTAGTCCTGGGGAACGGCTTGCCATGCCATTTCCGCCTGGCGCCTCAGTTGGACCAGCGTTCGTGCTGGACGTGCAGACCGCGTGAGACGACGCTTCATCCAGTCCCAAACATGCTCAATGGGGGACAGATCTGGAGATCTTGCTGGCCAGGGTAGTTGACTTACACCTTCTAGAGCACGTTGGGTGGCACGGGATACATGCGGATGTGCATTGTCCTGTTGGAACAGCAAGTTCCCTTGCCGGTCTAGGAATGGCAGAACGATGGGTTCGATGACGGTTTGGATGTACCGTGCACTATTCAGTGTCCCCTCGACGATCACCAGTGGTGTACGGCCAGTGTAGGAGATCGCTCCCCACACCATGATGCCGGGTGTTGGCCCTGTGTGCCTCGGTCGTATGCAGTCCTGATTGTGGCGCTAACCTGCACGGCGCCAAACACGCATACGACCATCATTGGCACCAAGGCAGAAGCGACTCTCATCGCTGAAGACGACACGTCTCCATTCGTCCCTCCATTCACGCCTGTCGCGACACCACTGGAGGCGGGCTGCACGATGTTGGGGCGTGAGCGGAAGACGGCCTAACGGTGTGCGGGACCGTAGCCCAGCTTCATGGAGACGGTTGCGAATGGTCCTTGCCGATACCCCAGGAGCAACAGTGTCCCTAATTTGCTGGAAAGTGGCGGTGTGGTCCCCTACGGCACTGCGTAGGATCCTACGGTCTTGGCGTGCATCCGTGCGTCGCTGCGGTCCGGTCCCAGGTCGACGGGCACGTGCACCTTCCGCCGACCACTGGCGACAACATCGATGTACTGTGGAGACCTCACGCCCCACGTGTTGAGCAATTCGGCGGTACGTCCACCCGGCCTCCCGCATGCCCACTATACGCCCTCGCTCAAAGTCCGTCAACTGCACATACGGTTCACGTCCACGCTGTCGCGGCATGCTACCAGTGTTAAAGACTGCGATGGAGCTCCGTATGCCACGGCAAACTGGCTGACACTGACGGCGGCGGTGCACAAATGCTGCGCAGCTAGCGCCATTCGACGGCCAACACCGCGGTTCCTGGTGTGTCCGCTGTGCCGTGCGTGTGATCATTGCTTGTACAGCCCTCTCGCAGTGTCCGGAGCAAGTAT
Organism: Schistocerca americana; assembly: GCF_021461395.2. Classification (NCBI taxonomy): domain Eukaryota; kingdom Metazoa; phylum Arthropoda; class Insecta; order Orthoptera; family Acrididae; genus Schistocerca; species Schistocerca americana. The sequence continues at coordinate 442,013,268 of NC_060126.1, forward strand.
GGTGGGTCTGACACACCGGTGTCAGTGTGTTCTTTTCTCCATTTCCAGGAGTGTAGTTACAATCCTGCAACCAAGACCTTTTGTTTCTTTATCGTGTATGACTGGTTGCCGTATCATCCCTGTCACGAACTGAAACCAGTTTTAATTTGCAAACTTATTGAACAATGAAAATAACTTACGTGAATTCAAATTAAGATAAATTTATATGAATTAAAATAAGATTCCCGGTTTTGCCACTCTTTCTCCTACACTGGATCAGACGGTGAACACTTCGTCTTACAAATACAGCCCCGCATGACCGACACAGGTTAAGCGTTTCTCTGTCCATAGATAAGATAATTTCGGGATCAACCCAGAAAGAACGCAAAGCAGACTTCCGCGCCGCTGTAATATTACTCTCATGTGAATTTGCCCTCATCAACGCATAACATGATTCCTCTTAGACTCCTCAGCAGTGTACGCAGGTGGTTTAAAAATACCTTCTGTGACAGGATTTATAAAATCAACAAATGGTGAACGCTTGGGAGTCGGGACAAATTTCAACCCTTTCCGTAGCACGGATAAAGTTGCGTCGTCCAAATATTGCCTCGTGAGATTCATTACAGAAAGACGACATGTAATACCACACTCCGGGCTGCTATGGCAAAATCGGTGGAAATTAATTGACAGACAAACTGAACACAGAAAGACAATTGCTAGAAAATGCTGAAACTGTCCAAGCGATATTGAGATATACCCGATACAATTCTCTCGAAACAAACTCAAGCTGTCGGCATAATGGATCCTCTCACGGAGAAATGCTTGATACGATTAACGTAAAGGCCGGCCGGTGTGGCCAAGCGGTTCAAGGCGCTACAGTTTGGAACCGCGCAACTGCTACGATCGCAGGTTCGAATCCTGCCTCGGGCATGGATGTGTGTGATAGGATAGTTTAAGTAGTTCTAAGTTCTAGGGACTCATGACCTCAGACGTTGAGTCCCATAGTGCTCAGAGCCATTTTTTTTATTAACGGAAGGACAATTTAATCGATGCACTACTTCGACAAACGCTGAACAACATTATGGTATTTAAACCACTATAAAAGCAACGATATGTGTCTTGTTTGTGCTTGACGTAACACCGCCAACTGAGGAATAAGTTCTCATACACTGTCAGATTTCTTTTATTTTGTGCCTTCGAAATGACGGGTGCTCATCTGCAGGAATATCTACTGTTATCGAGCAGTTTTACCCAGCTGCTTTCCTGCAAGTTATTTGAACACTCTATTAACTGTTTTGCGTGCTATACTCTTGCTCTACAGGTAATGATTTTCCCCTACATTATGTTAAAAATTCTTGGATGTACCAGCAGATGCCCTACTTCTGTCACTTTACTGGCGAATGAACTCCATAGATTTCTAGCCTCAGTTTTTTTTTTTTTAATTACTCATTTCATACTTGCCTGGTTCATTTAATTTTTAAGATTGTTCAGTAGCACCACTTTTGAAATACTTCGAATTTCTTCTTCGCTTGATTTTAGATAGAGCAATTTTCCCTTCCATTCCTTACCGTGCTCATGATATGCACTTTTAGCACCTTATTTCGTAATTTCGTATCATTATCCGGTATATAGTTATATGTAAGCATGGTTTGTTAAAAGAAATAGCCAACAGATTTAGCACAGAATATGGCTCAACAGGAACAGAGAAAAGACAAATTAGGTGAATACTATTAAACTGGAGACTAACAACTGAGGAGGAAGTAAAAAAGTAGTAGAAGAAGTAAAAAAATCTTCTGTCTAGGAAGCAAGACTACAGGATGGGCGAAGCAGGGACCTGTAAAGCAAAGTAGAGCATGCAAAATGGATAATAGAGTGTTCAGATAACTTGCAGGAAAGCAGCTAGGTAAAACTGCTCAATAACAGCAGATATTCCTTCAGATGAGCACCCGTCATTTCGAAGGCACAAATTAAAAGAAATCTGACGGTGTTTTTACTTACTCATTTCATACTTTCCTGGTTCATTTAATTTTTAAGATTGCTCGGTAGCACCACTTTTGAAATACTTTGAATTTCTTCTTCTCTTGAATTTAGATAGAGCAATTTTCCCTTCCATTCATTACCGTGCTCACGACATATACTTTTAGCGCCTTATTTCATAATTTCGAATCATTATCAGATATCAGTAGGCCTATGTTATTGAAGAAATCTGTGCTCACTCGTGGCAGTCGACATTCTGATACGGCCCTTGCTTCGCCCATCCTGTAGTCTTGCTTCCTAGGCAGAAGACTTTTTTACTTCTTCTACTACACTGTTCCTCCTCAGTTGTTAGTCTCCAGTTTAATAGTATTCACCAAATTTGTCTTTTCTCTAATTCTGTTGAGCCATATTCTGTGCTAAATCTGTTGGCTATTCCTTTTAACAAACCATGCTTAAATATAGCTACAATCTTATTACTGGACATGGTAAAATATGGAGATAAGTGGTCTCTTGTGTTAAAAGTGTGGGTTCAGAGAAACCCTTAATAGTCAATATCGCAAACGCAGTTGTATTGATTACTGGTTCCAGTTTATTTACAAGACATTTTAGGATCTGTAATATAGACAATTACTTCCAGTAATTTCAAAAATGTAAGTTATTGGAGTAGACGTACCGTCTCGTAATAAGTACCGTAGTAAAACTGATTGATTATTGTACAGCTGTCAAATGATGTGAGCAGTTTCGTTTGTTATACAGTCAATTGGAGCAATGATTTAAATTATGCTAAAGATGTACTTAAGTCGTGACAGTAATATCATATTGCAAGAATACATACCAAGGATAGAGCTGTAAGTGCTATGTCATCTGTCTATCTTAGGTTTGATGTTTGTACCCTTTCTTCGCATCGTAAATTCCAGGCGGGCTACAAGGAGTATGTTGGCCAGCTACCTGCGTAATTTTAGAGTTGGGCCCTTCAGTAATGCTGATATAACGATCTCTAACACAGCAGTCTACCGTAACGGTAGGCAGAATTGCTACAAGCAGTAGCATGGGTTCAGAGTTTCACAGCCTGCTATGTAGCAGAAACCTAGTGCCGTCATAACAAGCTGGGATAGGGCAAGTACATACGTCCCAGTTCAGCTAGCATTTCTACTGGCGCTGTGCATTCCTTTGTCGATGTCTCCTTGCCAGTCATTGGCCGAATGTACTGCCTAACAACCAGAGATTAGTCCTGCAGGCGCTGGTCTTTGGGACGTCAACTTGCCCTGGTGGATCTGGGCTTCAGACTTGTACAGCCAAGGCGAGGCCTGTGTTTCGTGGCCTCACACTCCAGCCAGGTTTTGAGGATCCTGGGTTCGAAACGGGAAGCCTCGGGACTCAAAATACACGACTCCAGCCTTGAGCTCACTGTACTCTGGAGTGAACACCTGTCTTACGTCAGTAAGGCCTCAATTGCCGTCAGACACTATTGAGGTGTCTCAGAATTCTGCTGCTGCGGCAGACTCTCTGCCATGAAACACTGTCGGCTGCTGGTCTGCAGGCATCGACCTAGTGTATGAGAACATCTGAGAACGTCTATGATGTATATATGCAGTCTGTACCAAGTCTAGGATTCGATCCCGGGTATCCTGCTCATTAGGCGGATACAGTAACCTCTATGCCACCCTGGCACTGTGGTTTCTCACAAATGCACAGACTACACGACTACACTTGCACGTCTCCCATCTCTGTCCAAATACTGTTCCACGTCTCAGAAAACCTGATATTTATCCTAAACTTGAACAGCATTGCAGAGGCTCTCCACCTTACTGGAATAGAACCTCAGCGTCGAATGAAGTAGAGGATACTGCATGAAACCCATGTATACATGTATATGGGGTGTCAGGTAAGAGGGGTTTTCTGAACACAATTTCGACACAAAGCAGCTCAATAGGCTGGGAGTGGAAGGGGTAAGCTAGCAATAGAACAGTGCATCACCACTGACTAGACACTCATTTATTGAACACGTATGTCAGGTATTACCCAAAAGGAACAATCAGTACAAATTACAAATAATATTCTTTTCCTTCAAGTCACTCAAACATTTAAACAGGCAAATAGCAATCGTTTAACTGAAAGCCTTTTAAGAAAGCAAGTCTAGAAATTTTGTATGATAAGTTAAAATTATAATTAAATAGGCTCTGACCGAGCACATATTTTAAAACGAAATACTTCCTTTAAGGAACCAACATTAATTACATAATCCTCAACAACCATATTACATCCAAGACACTTAAGAGTAAATAGTAATATATAACACCAGAGAGCTGCAGTCCCAAGTTTTAAGCAGCACGTTTCAGATGGACTGCACTGCAACAGTACAATACAAGTCCCTCAGAGGATATCCCCTGACAGGAAGTTATTGACGCAATCGACAAAGTATCAACATTATTCCATATACAGACCTAAAACAAACTAAAAGCTGTCTTAAGTTTGGTACAGTTAATTCCCTTTCAACATCACATACATCACAAGTCTAGCCCTAGGAAGACACCGACACCCCGCAATTTAGCACGCGAAAAACTACAGCGATGCACTCATCACGTATCCTTACAAAATCCAAGAACAGAGAGCTGGCTCCCCAATTGCGGAACATTTAACCACGCGCAGCGTGTGGGTTTGCGGGATGCTGATCTCGCCCTTAACCAACGCCAAATACTAGTCAGCCTACGATCTTGAACCACCATACACACTCCCTCAGTTACTGCATAGAAAGCCAATGTGATAGGCAAACAGACCAGCATATGATACAAGCTTGAGCAATTTCCTTACTAGACAACCCTTATGAATAGTAGCCGTAATTTTTTTTTTTAACGTGAGCACACCCACAATCAAAAGACAAAACGCCAATCATAAGGACAGTAGCACGTAAGCAAGTAACAGTGGTAACTTCTGCTTAGATTGGCTACAAATCAGCGCGTGATTTAACACACCAGAGAACAGTCTTTACAACATAATCATCAATACAATAGCAAATTACTCACACGTGTACTCCCCCACGATTTCGATTCGCAAAGCCATAGACAAAACGTGGAGAACGTATCACTTAGATCAACATAATGGTGCTCCCTCAGTTACCCCAGATAACAAACTCCCTTAGTTGCACAGAAAAGAACCAGACCTAATGAAACCACCACAATACAAGCGCCTGTTTTTCATACATTTATAACGGCAGGCAGCAACATCGTACGGAAAAGAGCGTAGACACAAGCTCTTACCAATTCTCTTCTCCGAAAGCAGCCACCGCAACTCTCGGGAACCACTGGGACATCCAATGCAAAAATCGTTACTCCTTCACACAAATTACAGGACGCCCGCTTCACGCTGCTTGCTACGGCGCCTTCCGTTCAGAGGCAACTTGTATATCTCCCACACTCGCTGCGTCAACCCGACAACCGTCTTCCACCACGTCCCGGAGCGCCCCCCCCCCCCCCCCCCCAGGACCTCGCCTCGTTACTCCTCCCGTAGGCCCCAGAGGGCGCTGCTTAGCGCCCTGACCGTCACAGGAAAGATAAACCACCAGAGTGGCATTATCGATATGAGCCGCCACGGCTCAGTGTACATTTGCCTGAAAGTGAGGAGAGCGCAAGGCCACCAAAATCAATTTATGTCGTAACTTATGCAGTGATGTCATGAGAAGTGACATGGCACATCGATAAGGCGAAATACATCGCGAGGAGACTGGCGCAAGTTTCTGCAAAATCTGAGTCCTCTGGGACGCGTGGTTAAAGGAGTGAGGGAGAGGGACAGGTCGCTTTATGCCTCCTGGTTTCCCGCTGAAGGGAACGGAAGGGCCGCGGCCGCTTGCTGGGAGGGGAGGCAGGGACAACCGACCACAAATTGGCTCACGCGAACCGCTCATTAGCGCTTCGCAGGCTAAATTCGTTCCCAGCGTGCCACGCGCGCCGCGCTGCTGGCAAAACACGCAACGCTTCCCTAACTGCTCGGCCAACACGTCGTTACTCCAGCAAACAGCTGCTCTTCCACTGGCTTTGGAGCTACTGATTAACTCTACCACGTAGTAACTTCTTATGCATACACCAGCAGAATCAGTGTGACTGTTTTAGCAAATAAATAAATACCTCCTGCGTCCTATACTGTGCCAAACCGTATAAGTAACGTCATTGCAACGACTGTTACAATCTTTGCTTTAGTTATGACGGCTCGGTGCCTCAGTCGGTGAATACGGAAGACTTATACACTACTGGCCATTAAAAGCGCTACACCAAGAAGAAATGCAGATGATAAACGCTTATTCATTGGACAAATATATTATACTAGGACTGACATGTGATTACATTTTCACGCAATTTCGGTGCATGGATCCTGAGAAATCAGTACCGAGAACAACCATCAAATTCAAATGGTTCAAATGGCTCTGAGCACAATGGGGCTCAACATCCATAGTCATCAGTCCCCTAGAACTTAGAACTACTTAAACCTAACTAACCTAAGGACATCACACACATCCATGCCCGAGGTAGGATTTGAACCTGCGACCGTAGCAGTCGCGCGGTTCCGGACTGCGCGCCTAGAACCACTAGACCACCGCGGCCGGCAGAACAACCATCTCTGGCCGTAATAACGGCCTTGATACGCCTGGGCATTGAGTCAAACAGAGCTTGCATGGCGTGTACAGGTACAGCTGCTTCAACACGATATCACATATCATCATGAGTAGTGACTGACGTATTGTGACGATCCAGTTGCTCGGCCACCATTGACCAGATGTTTTCAATTGGTGAGAGATCTGGAGAATGTGCTGGCCGCGGCAGCAGTCGAACATTTTCTGTATCCAGAAAGACCCGTACAGGACCTGCAACATGCGTTCGTGCATTATCCTCCTGAAATGTAGGGTTTCGCAGGGATCGAATGAAGGGTAGAGCCACGGGTCGTAACATCTGAAATGTAACGTCCACTGTTCAAAGTGTCGTCAGTGCGAACAAGAGGTGACTGAGACGTGTAACCAATGGCCCTCCATACCATCACGCCGGTGACACGCCAGTATGGCGATGACGAATACACGGTTCCAATGTGCGTTCACCGCGATGTCGCCAGACACGGATGCGACCATCATGATGCTGTAAACAGAACGTGGATTCATCGGATAAAATGCCGTTTTGCCATTTGTGCACCCAGGTTCGTCGTTGAGTACACCATCGCAGGTGCTCCGGTCTGTGATGCAGCGTTAAGGGTAACCGCAGCCATGGTCTCCGAGCTGATAGCCCATGCTGTTTCAAACATCGGCGAACTGTTCGTGCAGATGGTTGTTGTCTTGCATACGTCCCCATCTGTTGACTCAGGGATCGAGCGTGGCTGCACGACCCGTTACAGCCATGCGGATAAGATGCCTGTCATCTCGACTGTTAGTGATACGAGGCCTTTGGGATCCAGCACGGCGTTCCGCATTGCCCTCCTGCACCCACAGATTCCATATTCTGCTAACAGTCATTGGATCTCGACCAACTCGAGCATCAATGTCGCGATACGATAAACCGCAATCGCGATAGGCTACAATCCGACCTTTATCAAAATCGGAAACGTGATTGTACGCATTTCTCCTCCTTACACAAGGCATCACAACAATGTTTCACCAGGCAACGCCGGTCAACTGCTTTTTTTGTAGGAGAAATCGGTTGGTAACTTTCCTCAAGTCAGCACGTTGTAGGTGTCGCCACCGGGGCCAACCTTGTGCGAATGCTCTGAAAAGCTAAAATTTGCATATCACAGTATCTTCTTCATGTCGGTTAAATTTCGCGTCTGTAGCACGTCATCTTCATCGTGTAGCAAATTTAATGGCCAGTAGTGTAATATAGCCTTGTTGTCCGTCCGTCCGTCTTTCGGTCTGTCCGACTGTTGAGAACCCTTTCCTTCAGGAACGGGTATACATGTCAAGTTCAGGATTATGTCACATACTAACGTTTAAGTCAATTAAATCAAAAGATACAGCCGTCTGTCTCATATACTTTTGCACTCGGAAACTCACTCACCAAAACCAGTAGCGTACTTCCCGTTGACCTGGAATCTTGAAATTTGCAAAGACGCACAGTTTCACACTAGAATTAAAGAAAAAATGAAGAATTGTTTATTTGTAATTGTATCACATGAAAATGTCTTTTTGTCCTTTAGCACATATATTGCATTCATTATCCTTTAAAAGAATAATAGTCGAACATTAGTGCATGCAAAACTAAAATGTAAGTTCTAATGTTTCAGTAAGTAAATAAAAAATATTTTATTAAATCCTGTATGTTTACATGCACAAAGTGAAGCCTTCTACTCGCTTCTTTTTCTATGTTTCGGCTAGTCTGACGAACTACTGTAGAGATTTTTATCCTGTCTTAAAATTCACTGAACCAATATCTTGCCATTATCTATACCACAATACCAATTCTCGACTCCCAGGACTGATGAGATACAGGGTGTCAGGAGGAAAGGTACACTCTTTGACAATAAACTCGACCGGCGGCCGGCCGCTTCAGAGGCTAAGTCCGCGCCGATCGCGACATGGGACAATAAAACTGGCCAACTCGCTAATTCTCTAAGTCCGGTTATCTGCACAATCTGGCAAAACTGTAGACTGCGGCACTTCCTGGAGGAAAACTTGTCCCATGATAGAGAAACACGAGACTGATTACGCCTGTGGTCTAGCGGTAGCGTGCGTTGTTTCTGTTTGTAATGTCAGTGGATCGAGAGCAGCTGGCATAAAATATTTTTATAGCCTCTTCTGTCTGAATGCTGAAGACGTGAATGTAATGGTAGCGCAGATTCAATCTATTTCGCTTTCTGACACACCGATATCAACATTTTATCCAGTAACGATTTTACGGCAGATTTCCTGCAGACTGTCCTCCTCTGGACGCCGTATGCGGCAAAGCTCCGGGATCCATTTGCTGGCTACCGGCAGCGGCCGTGGCGACAGCAGCGGCGCTGCACTCCCCCGTTCTTTATCGAAAGCGCCTGCTCTCGCTCATCGCTTTTGATGATTTAAAACGCTTTATTATTAAATGTTGCTCCACTGAAAATTTCTACGATTTTCATTCACGCTCAAAAGCAACGGAGGCAGACGTCCTGATTAGTAGGCGGGTATTATATTACATTAATCGGCAAGAGCTGAGTATGGCCCGAAATTAATTTTATAGACTGGGACGAAATTAAACCACCTCGCTACATTCGATGAATTTATAAATGCTTCATACCTCGTTTCTTTTCCTTTCAAACTCAATTATTTGTGCAACTTTTGGTCAATGTTCGGATGTTTTCGTCAAGCCGGGGTGAGCGTCTGTGGTGTAAAGTGTATTACAGTTCTTGTTTCATTCCTTATGGTAACTCTATGCGATAAACTGTGTGAATACCTTGCAATGCATGCTCTGTAGCAGTGCAGGAACACTGCACATTTGAAGTTCCATGTATGGGTTCATGAAGTATTTAATGTTGATCGGAAGTGATAGTTAAGGTCATCAGATTTAGACCAGACAAATTTGTCGTTTTGGAGGTTTCAGAGAACGGAAAGGCATTGCTAACGCCGGTGTTAGAAAACGTCTACAGTTAAATGCTACTGCAAAAATTTAGAAGAGGGGACCTATATTAATCAACATGTGCACTTCATAAACAACCTTCTGACATGTTAGACCTATATGACGAACAAAACTCAAATTTATATCGTTGACAGTCGCTTTGAATCTTTTCAGAATCTATTTTACAGTGGAGCACCTTGGCATTTGCAAACCAGACATCCATGATATTAACTTAATTTACTAAGTCGAATCGGACGAAGATTGATGTTTAAAGGCATTCTTCAGATTTCGTATAAAGAATTTTTACCAGCCGTTTGCAACTCCATTAATTAAAATGTAAAATAAAAGGTTGTAGTCAGCCGCTTCCAACGAGATTGGAACTGCTATGTCATACAGTACGACCACCGCAACGCACAAGGGAACCTCTTTTTTTTTAATTTTGCTTTATTTCTTTTACTTTTTTTGACGATTACCACTTTTTTTCTCTCTTATTTTAAAGCCCCTTAGGAAAATGGCAATAAAAAAAGAAACTAAGTGCCACCGCCACTTTTCATCCTATAACAAAAAAAAATCTGGTCCACTTCAGGCGTTGGCTCCTGAATAAACCTACCCCAAGAGCTGCCTATATACCAGGGCAAATATGGGAATTCAAGGTTAGGGCTATCATTACAAACTAAACAAATTCTTCCTTTTTCTGAATTTTATTTTTATTTTGATTTTTGTTTTGTTTATTTTTGTTGTGTAATTGATCAGACGCCTTCTTCGCCCCGCTGGTAATATGTTGAGTCACGTCTTCTCGAAATTGGTGTGTTCCGTTCAGTAGTTCAGAAATGTTCATTGGTTCAAACTGGAAACCTTCTTCACTCTTGGCTTAACACATTCCAGCTGCGAGGCGGGTCGTGGAAAGCACTCCCAAGGAAGTTCGAGAAAAATTGTCTGTATTTTGGGTGGCGGACAACGACATAATGACGGTCGTTGAGGTATGTCCAAAAATCGAGTACAGAGTCTACAGTTTGTCCAACTAGGTAGTGAATGGCATGTCCGCGAATCCAATTCACAGCATTGGTCTTTGTCCGAGGAAAATAGTCACGTCCCGGAACTAATAATGAAAGGGGAGTATTCCGACTCAGAATGTCCCGCGTTAGAAAAGCCACAATATGACGAATAACCTCTGAGCTAACGACAGACTGGCGACCACAGACGGACTATAGCCACTGCGATGTTGCCTGAGCCTCAAAATGCAACCTTAAAACACACAAACAGGTGTTACTTATGTGAAGAACGCCGTTCTTGGAGTCCAGAAATTAATTATACTTTCTAAGTGTCTCATCTTACAGTGGATTCTATCGTACGAGTCTTCGATGTGGAAAACGAATGTCAAGTGAATTTAGCGAGGTAACGCCGGCCTACACCCGGAAGTAAATGCACTATCAGAGTGTTGACAAATACTTGCTACGACGCTGCCATTTCTCGGTTCTCTTACGAGGCAGCTCTTCAGCGAAATGCTTGCCGTGATTCTCCGATACGGTCCTTCAGAGTGGAGACGCGCGCGCACGTTTGGTGTTTATGCGGCGCTCTCCCCTGATGGTTTCTGACGTCGCCTTGTGGGCTATGTCTACATTTGAGACATTCAATTATCATTAATCCAGAATGATACAAGTTTCAGCTCCCGGCGTGGAAGAAGGCTGTTGACGCCGACATTATATCACTTCAACGTAGGGAAAGCAAAACGGGTCATTCAATGTTTCTCATTCAACATAAAGCATGTGAGATAATTTTCCGTAACGTTCATAATCATCTAAAAATACAAACGAAGTAAAAATACATCTGAAGCTTATTCGAACTGAATATAATGTGAGATATCAAACGCTTTGCACCTCGATGTCAAATTTGTCCACGTGCAATCTTTTGCAGCATACAAAAAGAATGTCATGTTTACCACGAGAATGAAGAAATATGTTGGTACGGATGGAAGCAAGGAGAGACGCAGTCAACAAGTATTCGATTCCTCATGGCATTCATTTCATTTGAGACGTAAGAAGAGTTAAAGCGGGATATTACTTTCGTTAACACGAAAGATATGCCGCACATATTGATAACGAGGAAGTCTGCGTTTTCATACGTTTCCTCCTTGAAATATGTATGCTCTCTTATATACTATGTAGCCTGATCATTGTTTCAGTAATGTTACCCTCTTGTTTGACCCCGTAACGATGAACAGATTCCAAATGCATGTCTCTGCATGAAAGTAGCTGTTCGAACCCTTCCTGGGTTGCTTTTTGTGTTTTATTGCTTGGAATTCCTGAAGCAGACCACTGTGCCTTCTCCCCTTGTGGGTTAGGTCTCAAAACTAAACGGCTTTTTATCCAATGGCATAATTTATTCAGACAGCATCAGCACAAGATTGTCAAACAAAGCCTTCCATTTACAGTTGCAACACTCTAACCAGCACTGACCGAAGTGTAATCCACGGTCATGGTCCGAAATTAGCAGCTGTCTTATACTGTGCAAAGTCCGTACTACACTTTCGATTCCGCAGCACCATTTTATCAGGTAACACTGTGTAGTTGCAGAGTTGTGCCAGCATGTCTGTCCTCACACTGTCAACTTTATGTATCTCACTTCTCCTGTAGCGTTGATCACAAGGAGCTGAGGTAAATGAGTGTATTCTGCATGACGTAACATTCAGTATTCCCTTCTTTCATAGCCACTATTCATGTGCATCGATACCAAGTAGGAATGCGAAAACTCTTGCGAGTGAGAGAATGACAATAACAAACGTAACAAGAACAATCAAATAATGAATGATGTTTATTCCAACGCAGAACGAGAATGGCTTTAAATATAAAAATCTATATCTATATCCATATCTATTGATCTTTGAGTTGGCACAATGCAAATATATTCTTAGCATTTAGTTACTGAATTTAGTTCGGGATGTTTGCAGAGAAAAGGATAAGTCGGTACTTCTCGCTAGTGTAATATAATGTGAACCAGCAACTACCCTTTCCTTAGAACACGACTCAAGCAGGTCCCCAAGTAGGTACCAAGGCACTGCTGCATTCTGTTCCCTGACATTGCTCTGATGACGGTTAATGCAGATAGTTCAGATATTGAAATACAAAACGTATTGCAGGTTAGTTCCTAGGATAGTAACAATAAATCTGCGTTGTAGACATCACATGAACGTGACGACTATCCATATTACTCATCAATATAAAAAGACAATATTATGGGAATTCAGCAGGATTACTCAACATGAATTCTGAAATTGGTTGACTGACCGCACAGGTGCTAAACGTCGTCAAGAGTATACGATGGCCTAATCGCATTAGGAATATGAAGATCGTGTTCGACAGCTCGCAACTTTCACATTGCTATCTCCACCCTACTCCAGACAGCCCTCGGTGGAGTTGCACTAAGTTGCCGTTGCAATGTAAGGCCTTCAAACCGACAACAGACCACATATTGAAAAATACAAGCGAGTTCTCTTGCAGCGTCAGCTTATTGTAACTAATCTAAAAATTATTGGACAGGAACATTGTCCTATTCAAAAAAAGCTGTCTAGCAGGTCCTCTAATCGCTCCTTGGTACAGTCGTTTGACTATTGAAAATGGTTCCAACAAGTCACCACTAGAAAACACTGCTCTTTACCGCAATAACTCAAGATGTAAAGTAATACCACGATACTACAAATATCAGGGAACACCTTATCACAGATAAGACTGTCCTTAAGGCTAGTAAGCTCAGGTTTATTACAATAAATGACATACCTGAAATGTTACCACTCTCATTATTACGTCAGATTGGTAATGCACGTAGTAAGTTCGTCGTATTCATGATTTCCTCTTCAAAGTAACATACCGTACTTATTATTTAACACAAAAAGACATTAAAAATTTAAGCTATTCACGAGCAGCTAGTTGAGAATATGTATGAACTTCAAATGACACGACGAACCGTCTTGTTCCGCATATGGATTCAAACCCAGCTCATGCAGACTAAGCAAAGATTTCGTTACTGACGGAAACTAACAGTCATTCCTGATTAAGCATACAGAGAGTGATATACCTCGAATTTAGACAGTATCAGTTAGTAAATATCAACTTTAAATTGCAAAACGCAAACATGTTTAACAGACGCGAATTCCTACCCATCATCTATTGTCCCTGTTAACGAACTACGAGAGATGTTAAATATTGCTTCTTCACAAGTAACTTACTTGAAATGCCGTGAGGTAAAGCTTTGTGTTGGACACGGATTCGAACCCAGAACCTAATCGGATTGCTATCGAAGCACAGTCAAATGTGACATATCGGATTTTCGCGGCAGTAGCTAGATGTTTTAACTGAAATGACGAGACGAAACATTAATTTTTTCCTTCCCAGGACTCCTACCCGGCACCTATCGCTGTTATATTCTAGAGAAAACGAACGTTAAATATGGGTTTGTTGCGCCAGCAGTGATATGTGAGCATGTTTGAACTAGAAATAATATGACGAAGAGTTCAGCGCTCACTGGGAATACAGCCCCACACATATCGTTGTTGACTACACACAAAGAGACGTCAGCTACCGAATTTTTCTCGACCAGCTGCTCAGAATAACATCTTGAACTTACAGTCATCTCGCAAATAGTTCTGTGTCTCACTGGGAGTTAAAAACGTCAGATATCGTTAGTGTTGACAACGAATGAAAATACATTAAAAATCAAAATTCTTATCCACCAGCAGATAGGTGTTCTCAGGCTAGAGCTTGATGATACATAATTAAATCCTTAGTGCCGGGCCAGGATTCGATCCCATTCACGCGTAATATGTGGAGATGTTAAGGAATCTGCAGTTTTGAACAAACAACAAATTGTAGCCGAGCAGTATTGCCACGAAGGGATCAAATTCCGCGTTAAGGGCGGTCTGAGTTGCATTCCCAGTTCAGAACCAATCTTGTCGACACACAGAGGCTCAGATAAAAGATGGAATAAGTGTCCTGTGACCATACATAGCGTTTGTTTCGTCACTTGAAATAAATAACTAGTATAAGAAAGGTTACAGGTGATAGAGTTTCTACATGTCGCCACTCCAGACTTCATTGTGGTTCAGCCTACTGTCTACTTGGTAGAGAAGGAAAATCATCTTTAATGTGAATTTTCAGACCACACTGCCTTTACATCTTCTTCACTTGGTGTAGCCAGGAGAGAATGGACTCTGTCTCTCCCTATCCAAAATCATTGACAGAAGTGGGAATCCAACCCAGACCATAGGTATAACAACTTACCATCCGTCCAACAGACCACGAAATCCTCTTCTCTCATTTTTCTATCGTAACGCCGTTGCGCCACACTGGATGAGAATTCTGACACACAGGCGTCCTGTAGTAATTTGCACCATGTTCAGTAAATTCATTTACTTGGTTGACCGAGTCACCATGAGCCTCGGCTACCCAGTGCATACATTCCACTCTATATTTTGTAATCACCGAAATAAAATCACGTAACTGCCACCTACACAGAACTGCCAACAGTGTAGAATGCAGAAGTTTAAATAGGAAGTGTTCCTTTCCACTTGAGCTATTCTATTGCGCTATCTGTTTGTAGAAAACGTCGTTCAGTAAAAAAAAAAAAGAAACGCTGTAACTGTTTGTCTCTCAGACGTCAAGACCTTGCCATATGCATAATCTCACAGTGCTGTGGAATCAAAAAGTTCTGAAGGAATAGTTGTCGATCTCTGGAGCTGTTGTAGCTACGTGTCAGCTAGTAGCGTAGATAAGACGTCGCGGGTTCGAATACAGTCAGTGCTACATTTTTTAAAACGCAATTCTGCTGTCTGCTGAAGTTGTCAATCTAATGGAACTTTGGACATACTTCCCTTCACTTCTCAACCCAAAATAGTCGCATGTGGAAAAAGGGCTAACTACTGTGACATTTTGTTCTGTTCAGGTTTAATAGACAGCAGGCAGCCGATGCATCTCGAAGATGTGTAGGGAGAGCGCATCGTGCCATAATATGCCAGAAAAGTGTTTTCTACATTAGCTGTCGTGTGGTAGTGAGATTTTATTCTTCTTCAAACTTTGTTTGACAGCTTTAACTCAGAACAAGTTTTCTACATGCATGTAATCAATAAACTGCACGTGCATTGTCATACTGTCATAGATAACATCAGAGAATTCGCATATATCGTTGATGATTAATTTCTCTCCCATGTTTACTATTGTTTTAACAAGATTATTGGAAACCTTACGAAAATTGTGCACTGTATTATAAGAACTGAAATAAAACTAACCACGATAGCCTTACGACGAAAGTATGTTTTAATAAAACTGAGTATCTGTACACAAATGTGCCTCTATCGACACGAATTAGTAAAATACTACTCACTTAGATTTTTATTGGGTCTGTGTTTCATTGGTATGCTGTGTCGTACTCAAGAGGTATGCAAATGTGACATTTCATAAATATAGTTACGTATTCCTAGAAACCCAAAATTCGCTTGTATGCAGCGGAAAGAGGCGTTACCTGTTGTGCAGCATTGTAAGATTTTCAACATTGCACTATGAACCGAAAGTATTTTCTTGCGATTTCCATATTGATGTTTGATCCGACTCCTTGTAGCTCTTTCACAGAAGGGATAAAAACGTTGCAGTCAGTGAGACTGGAACTGCAAACCACAACAGACGCTTTTCCACAGGTCAGCACGTTACCACAGAGCTGGCGAAGAGGCATGGGTCCAAGCGTCCTCTTACGACGGCAATAATGCCTAGAACTCGCAAACCGCTATTTAAAGGGCGAGATTAGTTGCGATTTCCACCTGCAACGACTTTCCTGGGCTGAAAACCGTAAATTTACAATCTTTTGTTACCCTTCAAGCGATAATAACTCAGAATATTCAATGGAAATGACAGGTAAAATCAAGTGAACTTTGAGGCTTAATTCGTGCACACCAGGAAGTAACTCGTCGATCACAGAGTTGCCAAACATACGTTGCCTTGTTGCCAAATCTCAGTTACAGTACCAGCAGGAAGAAGACGAACCGATGTGATCCTACAGCGGGCTGGGAAGTGACCATAGCTGGTGTCTCCAAGTCGCGGCTGCTACTGCCTGGAATACGTAATGCGTCTGACTCGCTTACTGTAACTAGGTTTAGGGACTGGAGCGTAGTTACTAATAATACTCAGAACTGACTGCAAACTAAGCATCATAAATCAGTAACTCTCATTGTTGTTTTTATATTTCTTTAGTAAGTGTACTCAAAACTAAGAAACTCATTCACAGGCGTTTTCGTGCCTCGCCGATAGTCGAGCACAACAAACAAATAAAAATAATAAAGAATGTGTATGTGTGTGTGTGTGTGTGTGTGTGTGTGTGTGTGTGTGTGTGAGAGAGAGAGAGAGAGAGAGAGAGAGAGTGAGAGAGAGAGAGAGAGAGAGAGAGAGATAAAAAAGAATGAGAGTGTAAAAATTGTTGTAAAGAAATTGAATCATGGTATTTAAAGAAATCTTTCATTGTAATGACACGTTCCACATCGTTATGCAGTTGTGCAGTGTGCAGTTCGATTGTCTCTTAGGCACAAAAGTTTGTATCCTTATTTTAGATTCAGACACCTAGCGGCTCGTAAGAAAAACCGATACGTAACATTTGATTTTTCTTAGTTAACAATCCGATTACGTGTTGGGTTTGTATCTCCGTCACAGAACTTCACATCATGCACTTCATCTTTAAATGCATGCACACTTTGTTACTTCAGAATGGAGGTATATCAGACATCTTTCGTGGTTAGATAACAGGGACGAAAGGGTCTTGATAGGAGTTACGGTTTATTACAAAACTTGTCGTCTTTTATTTTCAAGTTTAGATTAGGTTACTGGTATTGGCAAAAATTTCGGTAATTCATGACTCTTTATGGCTAGTCATCAATATGATGTATTTAGATTAGATTACATTACATTAGAATACTTCTTGTTCCATAGATCATGAATACGACATTTCATAACGATGTGGAACGTGTCATTACAATGAAAGATTTCTTTAAATACCATGATTCAATTTCTTTACAACAATTTTTACACTCTCATTCTTTTTTATCTCTCTCTCTCTCTCTCTCTCTCTCTCACTCTCTCTCTCTCTCTCTCTCTCTCTCTCTCTCACACACACACACACACACACACACACACACACACACACACATTCTTTTTTATTTTTATTTGTTTGTTGTGCTCGACTATCGGCGAGGCACGAAAACGCCTGTGAATGAGTTTCTTAGTTTTGAGTACACTTACTAAAGAAATATAAAAACAACAATGAGAGTTACTGATTTATGATGCTTAGTTTGCAGTCAGTTCTGAGTATTATTAGTAACTACGCTCCAGTCCCTAAACCTAGTTACAGTAAGCAAGTCAGACGCATTACGTATTCCAGGCCGCAGCAGCCGCGACTTGGAGACACCAGCTATGGTCACTTCCCAGCCCGCTGTAGGATCACATCGGTTCGTCTTCTTCCTGCTGGTACTGTAACTGAGATTTGGCAACAAGGCAACGTATGTTTGGCAACTCTGTGATCGACGAGTTACTTCCTGGTGTGCACGAATTAAGCCTCAAAGTTCACTTGATTTTACCTGTCATTTCCATTGAATAATCTGAGTTATTATCGCTTGAAGGGTAACAAAAGATTGTAAATTTACGGTTTTCTGCCCAGGAAAGTCGTTGCAGGTGGAAATCGCAACTAATCTCGCCCTTTAAATAGCGGTTTACGAGTTCTAGGCATTATTGCCGTCGTAAGAGGACGCTCGGACCCATACCTCTTCGCCAGCTCTGTGGTAACGTGCTGACCTGTGGAAAAGCGCCTGTTATGGTTTGCAGTTCCAGTCTCTGCAACGTTTTTATCCCTTCTGTGAAAGAGCTACAAGGAGTCGGATCAAACATCATTATGGAAATCGCAAGAAAATACTTTCGGCTCATAGTGCAATGTTGAAAATCTTACAATGCTGCACAACAGGTAACGCCTCTTTCCGCTGCATACAAGCGAATTTTGGGTTTCTAGGAATACGTAACTATATTTATGAAATGCCACATTTGCATACCACTTGAGTACGACACAGCATACCAATGAAACACAGACCCAATAAAAATCTAAGTGAGTAGTATTTTACTAATTCGTGTCGATAGAGGCACATTTGTGTACAGATACTCAGTTTTATTAAAACATACTTTCGTCGTAAGGCTATCGTGGTTAGTTTTATTTCAGTTCTTATAATACAGTGCACAATTTTCGTAAGGTTTCCATTAGTCTTGTTAAAACAATAGTAAACATGGGAGAGAAATTAATCATCAACGATATATGCGAATTCTCTGATGTTATCTATGACAGTATGACAATGCACGTGCAGTTTATTGATTACATGCATGTAGAAAACTTGTTCTGAGTTAAAGCTGTCAAACAAAGTTTGAAGAAGAATAAAATCTCACTACCACACGACAGCTAATGTAGAAAACACTTTTCTGGCATATTATGGCACGATGCGCTCTCCCTACACATCTTCGAGATGCATCTGATGCCTGCTGTCTATTAAACCTGAACAGAACAAAATGTCACAGTAGTTAGCCCTTTTTCCACATGCGACTACTTTGGGTTGAGAAGTGAAGGGAAGTATGTTCAAAGTTCCATTAGATTGACAACTTCAGCAGACAGCAGAATTGCGTTTTAAAAAATATAGCACTGACTGTATTCGAACCCGCGACATCTTATCTACGCTACTAGCTGACACGTAGCTACAACAGCTCCAGAGCTCGACAACTATTCCTCCAGAACTTTTTGATTCCACAGCACTTTGAGATTATGCATATGGCCAGGTCTTGACTTCTGAGAGACAAACAGTTACAGCTTTTCTTATTTTTTTACTGAACGACGTTTTCTACAAATAGATAGCGCAATACAATAGCTCAAGTGGAAAGGAAAACTTCCTATTTAAACTTCTGCATCCTACACTGTTGGCAGTTCTGTGTAGGTGGCAGTTACGTGATTTTATTTCGGTGATTACAAAATATAGAGTGGAATGTATCCACTGGGTAGCCGAGGCAGCTAGTTCAAATGGATCTAATGGCTATGAGCACTACAGGACTCAACTGCTGAGGTCATTAGTCCCCTAGAACTTAGAATTAGTTAAACCTAACTAACCTAAGGACATCACAAACATCCATGCCCGAGGCAGGATTCGAACCTGCGACCGTAGCGGTCTTGCGGGTCCAGACTGCAGCGCCTTTAACCGCACGGCCACTTCGGCCGGCGGCAGCTAGTTCAAAGTGATTCGGTCAACCAAGTAAATGAATTTACTGAACATGGTGCAAATTACTACAGGACGCCTGTGTGTCAGAATTCTCATCCGGTGTGGCGCAACGGCGTTACGATAGAAAAATGAGAGAAGAGGATTTCGTGGTCTGTTGGACGGATGGTAAGTTGTTATACCTATGGTCTGGGTTGGAATCCCACTTCTGTCAATGATTTTAGATAGGGAGAGACAGAGTCCATTCTCTCCTGGCTACACCAAGTGAAGAAGGTGTAATGGCAGTGTGGTCTGAAAATTCACATTAGAGATGATTTTCCTTCTCTACCAAGTAGAAACTCTATCACCTGTAACCTTTCTTATACTAGTTATTTATTTCAAGTGACGAAACAAACGCTATGTATGGTCACAGGACACTTATTCCATCTTTTATCTGAGCCTCTGTGTGTCGACAAGATTGGTTCTGAACTGGGAATGCAACTCAGACCGCCCTTAACGCGGAATTTGATCCCTTCGTGGCAAAACTGCTCGGCTACAATTTGTTGTTTGTTCAAAACTGCAGATTCCTTAACATCTCCACATATTACGCGTGAATGGAATCGAATCCTGGCCCGGCACTATAGATTTAATTATGTATCATCAAGCTCTAGCCTGAGAACACCTATCTGCTGGTGGATAAGAATTTTGATTTTTAATGTATTTTCATTCGTTGTCAACACTAACGATATCTGACGTTTTTAACTCCCAGTGAGACACAGAACTATTTGCGAGATGACTGTAAGTTCAAGATGTTATTCTGAGCAGCTGGTCGAGAAAAATTCGGTAGCTGACGTCTCTTTGTGTGTAGTCAACAACGATATGTGTGGGGCTGTATTCCCAGTGAGCGCTGAACTCTTCGTCATATTATTTCTAGTTCAAACATGCTCACATATCACTGCTGGCGCAACAAACCCATATTTAACGTTCGTTTTCTCTAGAATATAACAGCGATAGGTGCCGGGTAGGAGTCCTGGGAAGGAAAAAATTAATGTTTCGTCTCGTCATTTCAGTTAAAACATCTAGCTACTGCCGCGAAAATCCGATATGTCACATTTGACTGTGCTTCGATAGCAATCCGATTAGGTTCTGGGTTCGAATCCGTGTCCAACACAAAGCTTTACCTCACGGCATTTCAAGTAAGTTACTTGTGAAGAAGCAATATTTAACATCTCTCGTAGTTCGTTAACAGGGACAATAGATGATGGGTAGGAATTCGCGTCTGTTAAACATGTTTGCGTTATGCAATTTAAAGTTGATATTTACTAACTGATACTGTCTAAATTCGAGGTATATCACTCTCTGTATGCTTAATCAGGAGTGACTGTTAGTTTCCGTCAGTAACGAAATCTTTGCTTAGTCTGCATGAGCTGGGTTTGAATCCATATGCGGAACAAGACGGTTCGTCGTGTCATTTGAAGTTCATACATATTCTAAACTAGCTGCTCGTGAATAGCTTAAATTTTTAATGTCTTTTTGTGTTAAATAATAAGTACGGTATGTTACTTTGAAGAGGAAATCATGAATACGACGAACTTACTACGTGCATTACCAATCTGACGTAATAATGAGAGTGGTAACATTTCAGGTATGTCATTTATTGTAATAAACCTGAGCTTACAAGCCTTAAGGACAGTCTTATCTGTGATAAGGTGTTCCCTGATATTTGTAGTATCGTGGTATTACTTTACATCTTGAGTTATTGCGGTACAGAGCAGTGTTTTCTAGTGGTGACTTGTTGGAACCATTTTCAATAGTCAAATGACTGTACCAAGGAGCGATTAGAGGACCTGCTAGACAGCTTTTTTTGAATAGGACAATGTTCCTGTCCAATAACTTTAGATCAGTTACAATAAGCTTACGCTGCAAGAGAACTCGCTTGTACTTTTCAATATGTGGTTTGTTGTCGGTTTGAAGGCCTTACATTGCAACGGCAACTTAGTGCAACTCCACCGAGGGCTGTCTGGAGTAGGGTGGAGATAGCAATGTGAAAGTTGCGAGCTGTCGAACACGATCTTCATATTCCTAATGCGATTAGGCCATCGTATACTCTTGACGACGTTTAGCACCTGTGCGGTCAGTCAACCAATTTCAGAATTCATGTTGAGCAATCCTGCTGAATTCCCATAATATTGTCTTTTTATATTGATGAGTAATATGGATAGTCGTCACGTTCATGTGCCGTCTACAACGCAAATTTAATCTTACTATCCTAGGAACTAACCTGCAATACGTTTTGTATTTCATAATCGGAACTATCTGCATTAACCGTCATCAGAGCAATGTCAGGGAACAGAATGCAGCAGTGCCTTGGTACCTACTTGGGGACCTGCTTGAGTCGTGTTCTAAGGAAAGGGTAGTTGCTGGTTCACATTATATTACACTAGCGAGAAGTACCGACTTTTCCTTTTCTCTGCAAACATCCCGAACTAAATTCAGTAACTAAATGCTAAGAATATATTTGCATTGTGCCAACTCAAAGATCAATAGATATGGATATAGATATAGATTTTTATATTTAAAGCCATTCTCGTTCTGCGTTGGAATAAACATCATTCATTATTTGATTGTTCTTGTTACGATTGTTATTGTCATTCTCTCACTCGCAAGAGCTTTCACATTCCTATTTTGTATCGATGCACATGAAGAGTGGCTATGAAAGAAGGGAAAACTGAATGTTACGTCATGCAGAATACACTCATTTACTTCAGCTCCTCGTGATCAACGCTGCAGGAGAAGTGAGATACATAAAGTTGACATTGTGAGGACAGACATGCTGGCACTACTCTGCAACTACACAGTGTTACCAGATAAAATGGTGCTGCGGAATCGAAAGTGTGGTACGGACTTTGCACAGTATCAGACAGCTGCTAATTTCGGACCATGACCGTGGATTACACTTCGGTCAGTGCTGGTTAGAGTGTTGCAACTGTAAATGGAAGGCTTTGTTTGACAGTCTTGTGCTGATGCTGTCTGAATAAATTATGCCATTGGATAAAAAGCGGTTTAGTTTTGAGACCTAACCCACAAGGGGAGAAGGCACAGTGGTCTGCTTCAGGAATTCCAAGCAATAAAACACAAAAAGCAATCCAGGAAGTGTTCGAACAGCTACTTTCATGCAGAGACATGCATTTGGAATCTGTTCATCGTTACGGGGTCAAACAAGAGGGTAACATTACTGAAACAATGATCAGGCTACATAGTATATAAGAGAGCATACATATTTCAAGGAGGAAACGTATGAAAACGCAGACTTCCTCGTTATCAATATGTGCGGCATATCTTTCGTGTTAACGAAAGTAATATCCCGCTTTAACTCTTCTTACATCTCAAATGAAATGAAAGCCATGAGGAATCGAATATTTGTTGACTGCGTCCCTCCTTGCTTCCATCCGTACCAACATATTTCTTCATTCTCGTGGTAATCATGACATTCTTTTTGTATGCTGCAAAAGATTGCACGTGGACAAATTCGACATCGAGGTGCAAAGCGTTTGGTATCTTACATTATATTCAGTTCGAATAAGCTTCAGATGTATTTTTACTTCGTTTGTATTTTTAGATGATTATGAACGTTACGGAAAATTATCTCACATGCTTATTGTTGAATGAGAAACATTGAATGACCCGTTTTGCTTTCCCTACGTTGAAATGATATAATGTCGGCGTCAACAGCCTTCTTCCACGCCGGGAGCTGAAACTTGTATCATTCTGGATTAATGATAATTGAATGTCTCAAATGTAGACATAGCCCACAAGGCGACGTCAGAAACCATCAGGGGAGAGCGCCGCATAAACACCAAACGTGCGCGCGCGTCTCCACTCTGAAGGACCGTATCGGAGAATCACGGCAAGCATTTCGCTGAAGAGCTGCCTCGTAAGAGAACCGAGAAATGGCAGCGTCGTAGCAAGTATTTGTCAAAACTCTGATAGTGCATTTACTTCCGGGTGTAGGCCGGCGTTACCTCGCTAAATTCACTTGACATTCGTTTTCCACATCGAAGACTCGTACGATAGAATCCACTGTAAGATGAGACACTTAGAAAGTATAATTAATTTCTGGACTCCAAGAACGGCGTTCTTCACATAAGTAACACCTGTTTGTGTGTTTTAAGGTTGCATTTTGAGGCTCAGGCAACATCGCAGTGACTATAGTCCGTCTGTGGTCGCCAGTGTGTCGTTAGCTCAGAGGTTATTCGTCATATTGTGGCTTTTCTAACGCGGGACATTCTGAGTCGGAATACTCCCCTTTCATTATTAGTTCCGGGACGTGACTATTTTCCTCGGACAAAGACCAATGCTGTGAATTGGATTCGCGGACATGCCATTCACTACCTAGTTGGACAAACTGTAGACTCTGTACTCGATTTTTGGACATACCTCAACGACCGTCATTATGTCGTTGTCCGCCACCCAAAATACAGACAATTTTTCTCGAACTTCCTTGGGAGTGCTTTCCACGACCCGCCTCGCAGCTGGAATGTGTTAAGCCAAGAGTGAAGAAGGTTTCCAGTTTGAACCAATGAACATTTCTGAACTACTGAACGGAACACACCAATTTCGAGAAGACGTGACTCAACATATTACCAGCGGGACGCAGAAGGCGTCTGATCAATTACACAACAAAAATAAACAAAACAAAAATCAAAATAAAAATAAAATTCAGAAAAAGGAAGAATTTGTTTAGTTTGTAATGATAGCCCTAACCTTGAATTCCCATATGTCCCCTGGTATATAGGCAGCTCTTGGGGTAGGTTTAGTCAGGAGCCAACGCCTGAAGTGGACCAGATTTTTTTTTTTTTGTTATAGGATGAAAAGTGGCGGTGGCACTTAGTTTCTTTTTTTATTGCCATTTTCCTAAGGGGCTTTATATTAAGAGAGAAAAAAAGTGGTAATCGTCAAAAAAAGTAAAAGAATAAAAGCAAAATTAAAAAAAAAGAGGTTCCCTTGTGCGTTTTATTTTCCATTTTAATTAATGGAGTTGCAAACGGCTGGTAAAAATTCTTTATACAAAGTCTGAAGAATGCCTTTAAACATCAATCTTCGTCCGATTCGACTTAGTAAATTAAGTTAATATCATGGATGTCTGGTTTGCAAATGCCAAGGTGCTTCTCTGTAAAATAGATCCTGAAAAGATTCAAAGCGACTGTCAACGATATAAATTTGAGTTTTGTTCGTCATATAGGTCTAACATGTCAGAAGGTTGTTTATGAAGTGCACATGTTGATTAATATAGTTCCCCTCTTCTAAATTTTTGCAATAGCATTTATCTGTAGACGTTTTCTAACACCGGCGTTAGCAATTCCTTTCCGTTCTCTGAAACCTGCAAAACGACAAATTTTTCAGGTCTAAATCTGATGACCTTAACTATCGCTTCCGATCAACATTAAATACTTCATGAACCCATACATGGAACTTCAAATGTGCAGTGTTCCTGCACTGCTACAGAGCATGCATTGCAAGGTATTCACACAGTTTATCGCATAGAGTTACCATAAGGAATGAAACAAGAACTGTAATACACTTTACACCACAGACGCTCACCCCGGCTTGACGAAAACATCCGAACATTGACCAAAAGTTGCACAAATAATTGAATTTGAAAGGAAAAGAAACGAGGTAGGAAGCATTTATAAATTCATCGAATGTAGCGAGGTGGTTTAATTTCGTCCCAGTCTATAAAATTAATTTCGGGCCATACTCAGCTCTTGCCGATTAATGTAATATAATACCCGCCTACTAATCAGGACGTCTGCCTCCGTTGCTTTTGAGCGTGAATGAAAATCGTAGAAATTTTCAGTGGAGCAACATTTAATAATAAAGCGTTTTAAATCATCAAAAGCGATGAGCGGGAGCAGGCGCTTTCGATAAAGAACGGGGGAGTGCAGCGCCGCTGCTGTCGCCACCGTCGCTGCCGGCAGCCAGCAAATGGATCCCGGAGCTTTGCCGCATACGGCGTCCAGAGGAGGACAGTCTGCAGGAAATCTGCCGCAAAATCGTTACTGGATAAAATTTTGATATCGGTGTGTCAGAAAGCGAAATAGATTGAATCTGCGCTACCATTACATTCACGTCTTCAGCATTCAGACAGAAGAGGCTATAAAAATATTTTATGCCAGCTGCTCTCGTTCCACTGACATTACGAACAGAAACAACGCACGCTACCGCTAAACCACAGGCGTAATCAGCCTAGTGTTTCTCTATCATGGGATAAGTTTTCCTCCAGGAAGTGCCGCAGTCTGCAGTGTTGCCAGATTGTGCAGATAACCGGACTTAGAGAATTAGCGAGTTGGCCAGTCTTATTGTCCCATGTCGCGATCGGCGCGGACTTAGCCTCTGAAGCGGCTGGCCGCCGGTCGAGTTTTATGTCAAAGAGTGTACGTGCTTTGACGGGTGATAGCATTAGTGATTCTGAGCAAAAAAAATTGATGTGGATATATGCCCTGTTCCGTATGGTTTACGAGATGTATATTTCTACTTATTTTCTGTATTATTCATTGTAATTAGTTACAACGTACCACAGTAGTGTAGAGGAACTTGAGACGAACATTTTGATGCAGGACGCTTGTAGTCTATCAAGAAGGAAAACTACCTCAAACTGGCCTACAAAAAGCACCTAAGCTACGGCACATGCGTGTCGCGCGAGATTCTCAATAATCTCCCAATCTCTCCGCACAAACTGCTAGTTCTAGACAAATAAGAAATAGAACCTCTGAGCCATAGTAAAATTTTCTGTTTTGAAGAGCGCACCGCTGCGCGTAGTTTGAAGCAGTCGCCCTCCGTTTCTGGCGTTGGCGCCGCTGTGGCATCGCAGCTTTGGTGTCTCCCTCTGGTGGGAAAGGGGAAAGGTTGCCTGTTTACTTGCATTTTAAGGGGACTAGGAGCTCGCCAGAGGCAGTTAGTCAGTCGGAGGCAGTTGGTCAGTCGGAGCAAGACTGGGCAGTCTGTCAGTCTGGGCGAGTCTAGTCAGTTGGTCAGCCAAGTTAGTCTGGGTCCTGCCTCTCGTCCGCATTGGTGAGGCGGTTTGTCGGTCGTTCAGAGTGCCAGAATGTGTTAGGCCGCCAGTCTGCTCGAGTTTGCTCAGGCAATGGGCATTGGCGGTCGGATCGATCAGTTGGTCGGTCGCGCACTGGGACACAAGATGACTTGTCCGTCTAGAGCGTCGGCACATGTGAGGTCGTCACGGCAGTCGAGTGCGCCGCGCCGTATAGCGAGGCGTAGTGGCTTCGCGGCCAACACGAGAGCAACAGGAGTCAAGCCACGACATCGGTCTGGCCGGTGCGAGCTGCGACGCCGTGAGACGGGAGATCGGCGCGCCTTCCTGCGTCCGTTGAAGCGGCTGGCAGCGGACGGTTCGGGAGAGCGTTTTGGGGGTGCCGCGCCAGGTCTTTGCCAGAAATCGCAGTTATTAGAAGCTAAGTGACTAGTGATATGTTGTTTCAGTTACTTGTTAAATTCTACTTGTGTTCGTCGTCAGTCTGTCGTCCCCGTCTTGCTCGTCTGTCTCTCGTCCACATTTGTTAGGCTGTTAGTGTCTGTCTGTCTGTCTGTCGTCTGCCGTACGTTAATAGCTGCCTCTGTCATGTTTTTTGGACTCGGTGTTAACGAATTCATTGCTTAAAGGCCAAATTCTTGAAATATGTTTTTATCTTGCCTATCATCTTGCGAGGTATATGTATGAAGTAGAGCATGTTGTACACTTTATGTAAGTCATCATTTTATGGGTTTTATTCAAATAGTCATTTTAGGTTATAAGGTTGCCAGAGTCCTTTAAAAAAACTAATTGCTCTTTTGGTGGCAAATAATTTGAGTGTTGTACCATTTCCATCCCTCTTTACGGGGTGCATAGTTTGTTTGTGTGAGTTGTTAAATTTTTTAGTTTAAAGTAATCTGATGTGTTGCAGATTTGCACCAGTGTTCTCTTTCAGAGGTTGTTGAGTGGTCATGACTACGGCCGTGTTGAAAGGGAGCAGGCAAGCTTCTCTGCCCGAAGGCTCATACTGTTAATATTGTTCTTTCTGCCTCTAAATAAAATTGTAACTTGATATTTCGAGGGTGCTTTTCAATTATAAATCAGTTTTTGAAAAAGCTTTTAGGAATGAAATTCACATTTGTTAAAAGTAATTTCATTTTTCATCAGTTACTTCCTTGCAACTACTTCCACGCTCAACTAGAGTGATTAAATGTGTTAAAGTTCTTGATGAATCGCTAGTAAATAAAGTACATTCTTCAAGAAAAGGTTTTGAAAGTTTAAATTCGTGGTTCAACCTCGTTTTGTATCAAATTTAATTTTGTTTAATTGAGAACTGAGACACGTTTTCGGTTGGAGTGTGCGGTTTTCGAGTTATTAAAGGAAAACGTACAAAAGTGATATTAAACGTGTTCTGTCTAGGAAACGATTTGCTACAGGGCATGTCCACATGAAGTTTTTGTTCAGAATCGCTAATACTATCGCATCTCAAAGCATGTACCTTTCCTCCTGACTCACCCTGTATACGTTTTTTATGGAACCCTTAATGCGCAAGTCCAACTTCGAACTTGGCCAAATTTTATTCTTTCGACCGATTTGACGTTTTCATAACCGTTTTCTTCTACTTTTCTCGTTTCAGTCTCTGTGTAACCGTTACAACCATTGTAATTCAGCTTCCTCCGGCATATCGCCGGTCCAAACAAGCTACAGGAATGTCAACTAATGTTAAACTTTGTCGAAGAACCAATGAAGGAAGTGAAAGAAATTTTCGGAACAGGAATAAAAATTAATAGCGTAATGGTGTCGTGTTTGTGTTGACAGCAGTGTTACAGAAAGGCCCCTCCTGCCTCCAGAATGGCGTGTGTAGGAGGCTATGGATAACAGTAACGCGGTGAGCTGGGAGTCAAGAATGCTGTCTCAATAAAACACTTTTTGATGTCTATACGCATAGTGAAGGGACGAACGAAAATTGGTACCAAGCCTAGGATCTGAACCCAGATTTCATGGATTGATGAGGGAGATACGCTAGGGTAGACTATGCAGTTTTGCAAGGCCAATGTGCCCGGGTGGTGTAGTAATTAGCGCATCTACCCAGTAAGCAGGAGACTGGGCTCGAATCACAGCCTTGGTATAAATTTTAATTCGTCACTTCAGTCTGCGTATATACATTACAGACGTCTGAGATCTAAAAGGTCTCTGGAACTATATAGTTTCATTTGGTACTCAGGGGTTCTATGTAGCAGCAGCTACATTCTAATATCCATTAATTAGATGTTGGGCTAAAATGGAAGAAAATTATTTTTTTAAATTATCGTTCAAATATTGACTAACCTACTTCACATCACCTGGGAGAGATTGCTGATCCACGTTCTCAGGACTGCAACAACAAACTTACAAAAATATTGGAAGTCATTCAAGTATTATATTAGTATTTGGTGAGTAACATAAAAAGATTTACTATTCAAATAACACTGCACTAAAGTAACAGATTTTGGGCAGTTAAGTAGTATTAAAAGAAGATACATGCTTTTTGTTGCGATCTGAAAAAAAGTAATTGCTTTCGGTATTCAAGGAAAAGTATTCCAAAGTGGCAATTAAATTTTGAACAATATTTAAAAACGTTTTATGTCTGAAGTTTCCTATAAACGTACACTGTTCAATGTGTGCTGAATTACACTGTTAACGCCATTGCTCCGGCATTATGTTGATCCATTTTTTGCTATGCTAAAATTATAATATATGTTAATGAAACAATAGGAGGCCTAAGGCTACATCTTAACTTGAGGAAGTAAACGTGTCTGAAAACCCATTGTATTGCTAAACTGTTGCAGGACAGACATCTCACTTTAATTATGTCGATGAAAAAAAGGGGAAGAAGAAGTTTTACAGATCGACCACGGCCTCTCAGCCCGAAAGTTTTAACTAATGAAGACGCCGACCGTGAAAGGCTACATTATATTGAAAAAGGTATGTTTCGTCATTACTGTAAAGTACTATATTCATCGGCAGTGTTGAGGAAAATTACGATAAATGTAAGCAAATGAATACCGTTTCTTATTGCCACAACTTAAAGTGTTTCTTCCAAGTAAAGACACGATGAATTCCCACTTGTTTATCTTTATGATGACGGTGATTATGAGATCATATTTCTATCTGTTTGCATAATCAGTGTAACTAAACTCCGATTTGACTTTTTCAGAAGTCAAGGGAACACATATGAAACTCGAAACATCTTTAAATACCATAGAACGGATAGATTTTATCAAAAAGTTATACGGTACGATCGCTTTCAAACTGTTTTTCCAAAAGTGTATAATAAATAACAATCCAAACAAACAGGAAAATTTTACACAAAGGAAGGAGAATAAAGAATATAGAAAAGGTTTTTACGTTGTCCAAGTGTC
Source organism: Schistocerca americana (assembly GCF_021461395.2). Classification (NCBI taxonomy): domain Eukaryota; kingdom Metazoa; phylum Arthropoda; class Insecta; order Orthoptera; family Acrididae; genus Schistocerca; species Schistocerca americana. The sequence goes on from NC_060126.1 coordinate 442,043,460, forward strand.
TTCACCTCTGAATAAATTCTGCGACATACATCTACTTGATCTGTTTGCTGAATTCGCAATTGGTCTACAACTTTTATCAACCACATTTCCCTCCACCACCAAATTATCTGTGCCTTGATGTCTCAAGATGTCTCATTAAGCTTTTAACCGAAGTGTGACAAAGTCCGTTTCTCTCCAGTTCGTGTGAACCTCTCTTCAAAAGTTATCCTGTCTACTCAGTATTCAGCATTCCTCTCTAGTAACACTTTCCAAAACATTGCATTTTCTTCTTGTACGTTCTATCTGTTGGTAGTATCTTTTCGGAAAAGGCTTTTGCTACTGCCATGCAGCGTTTTTATATACTCTGTGCGTCAGCCATATTCAGTGATTTTGCTGCCCTAATCATTTTCTTCTGTAACTTCCTCAACAGTACCTAATATCTTTCGACCACACTCCACACGTTTTTCGACGATCATCTAATAGTTCCTTCTCATGACCCTATACATTACTTTCGACTTACTTCCAAGTCTCTGGCTGTTTCCGGCAGAACTACAATGTCACCAGAAAAAAGAAATGCTTAAGGATTTTAATTTTTATTTCTGAGCATTAACCCTTTTCCCTGTTCTTCCTTGTTTTGATTTACTGCTTACTTAGTGTATACACGGAATGGCGTAGAAAACCGGCTACATCCTGCTCTCGCTCCTTCTCAATTACCACCTCCCTTTATGTCCTTTGCTTGTTACTAGTTTGTTTCAGTACAAACTATTCCTAGCTCCTCCTATTTTACTCCTGCTGGCCACAGAATCTGAAAAAGTTTAGTCTAGTGAAAATTACCAAGTGTTCCGTAAATCTGCCTTTCTTCATCCTGTCTTCTCAAATAACTCGCAGGGTGAGTATTGCCTGGTCTGCTCCTACATTTTTTTACATCTCAATCTGACCTCGCCGATGCAGCGGATTCCGACATACGAGATGCATTCAAGTTCTAAGGCCTCCGATTTTTTTTCTAATTAACTACTCACCCGAAATCGATGAAACTGGCGTTACTTCTCGACGTAATCGCCCTGCAGACGTACACATTTTTGACAACGCTGACGCCATGATTCCATGGCAGCCGCGAAGGCTTCTTTAGGAGTCTGTTTTGACCACTGGAAAATCGCTGAGGCATTAGCAGCACAGCTGGTCAATGTGCGACCACGGAGAGTGTCTTTCATTGTTGGAAAAAGCCAAAAGTCACTAGGAGCCACGTCAGGTGAGTAGGGAGCATGAGGAATCACTTCAAAGTTGTTATCACGAAGAAACTGTTGCGTAACGTTAGCTCGATGTGTGGGTGCGTTGTCTTGGTGAAACAGAACACGCGCAGCCCTTCCCGGACGTTTTTGTTGCAGTGCAGGAAGTAATTTGTTCTTCAAAACATTTTCATAGGATGCACCTGTTACTGTAGTGCCCTTCGGAACGCAATGGGTAAGGATTACGCCGTCGCTGTCCCAGAACATGGACACCATCATTTTTTCAGCACTGGTGGTTACCCGAAATTTTTTTGGTGGCGGTGGACCTGTGTGCTTCCATTGAGCTGACTGGCGCTTTGTTTCTGGATTGAAAAATGGCATCCACGTCTCATCCATTGTCACAACCGACGAAAAGAAAGTCCCATTCATGCTGTTGTTGCGCGACAACATTGCTTGGCAACATGCCACACGGGCAGCCATGTCGTCGTCCGTCAGCATTTGTGGCACCCACCTGGATGACACTTTTCGCATTTTAAGGTCGTCATGCAGGATTGTGTGCACAGAACCCACAGAAATGCCAACTCTGGAGGCGATCTGTTCAACAGTCATTCGGCGATCCCCCAAAACAATTCTCTCCACTTTCTCGATCATGTCGTCAGACCGGCTTGTGCGAGCCCGATGATGTTTCGGTTTGTTGTCACACGATGTTCTGCCTTCATTAACACACTTTCGACACATTCATACCTCCATCACCACATGTCTCCTTCAACTGTCGATGAATTTCAATTGGTTTCACACCACGCAAATTCAGAAAACGAATGACTGCACGCTGTTCAAGTAAGGAAAACGTCGCCATTTTAAGTATTTAAAACAGTACTCATTCTCGCCGCTGGCGGTAAAATTCCATCTGCCGTACGGTGCTGTCATCTCTGGGACGTATTGACAATGAACGCGGCCTCATTTTAAAACAATGCGCATGTTTCCATCTCCTTCCAGTCTGGAGAAAAAAAAATCGGAGGCCTTAGAACTTGAATGCACCTCGTAAATTCCGGTCTCTCAGTAAACTCTCCATTTTACTTTAGTGTGATCGTTTTATTTTTGCGTTCCTGCCACAACGTTTCTGCTTAGGCCAGGATTATCGTTGCGCATGGTCTCGATCTTACGTGTGGTAGCTCCAACCTATGAGCTATTCATAGTGTCTGTTCTCATTAAGTTGTCGTCTACAGACTGTGTTAATCACTGTGTCCTACGACATGAATTATTTTTTATCAGGTGCCCTGTGATGTTCTCTCTTTTGCTGGCACCCTGTGATGCGGATTCCTTTCCTAGGCCCGGCCAGAGTGGCCGTGCGGTTATAGGCGCTACAGTCTGGAACCGCGTGACCGCTACAGTCGCAGGTTCGAATCCTGCCTCGGGCATGGATGTGCGTGATGTCCTTAGGTTAGTTAGGTTTAAGTAGTTCTAAGTTCTAGGGGACTGATGACCACAGCAGTTAAGTCCCATAGTGCTCAGAGCCATTAGAACCTTTCCTAGGCAAGTACTCTCATGAACAGTTAGCTTGCTCTACAGAAAATGTAATGAATAATTTGGTTGTTTGGCGGCGTATAGGCAACGGTCACCTGATGTAGCTGATGAATGCATGGACCATATATCTCCAGAAACTAAACGTGAACTTCCACAATCCACGCCACATTTAATCGCTCCTGCATTGCGTTCCAAAGAACTATTTACGTGCCAGTAAGTATAGGTCAATGTTATGGCTCATTGGTGTCAGATATTTGCTAAGGAATTTTATAATTACATTTGTAAATGAATGCGCAACGTAATTGCGTAACCAATTGGAATTTCAGTCTGAATACACAGTGTCTGATGGAGCCCTTTAGAAATGTTAATTGTTACGAAACCACACTACATCTCTCAACGATGAATATGCTTGACCAAATAACAAGCCTCATTATGGATTACTGACCACAAAGTCGTTGTAGAGAGAGTGACCACGGCAACATCCATGTCCACCAAAAATAAACGCAAAACGGATCCACTTACATAGAAAAGCATATAATAATTCTCTTGATGTCTCTTTAGGAGAGAGTATCTACTTCGTCCAAACTAAATACATGTTGAAACTTCCTGGCAGATTAAAACTGTGTACCCGACCGACACTCGAACTCGGGACCTTTGCCTTTCGCGGGCAAGTGCTCTACCATCTGAGCTACCGAAGCACGACTCACGCCAGGTACTCACAGCTTTACTTCTGTCAGTACCTCATCTCCTACCTTCCAAACTTTACAGAAGCTCTCCTGCGAACCTTGCAGAACTAGCACTCCTGAAAGAAAGGATATTGCGGAGACATGGCTTAGCCACAGCCTAGGGGATGTTTCCAGAATGAGATTTTGACTCTGCAGCGGAGGTACTGGCAGAAGTAAAGCTGTGAGTACCGGGCGCGAGTCGTGCTTCGGTAGCTCAGATGGTAGAGCACTTGCCCGCGAAAGGCAAAGGTCCCGAGTTCGAGTCTCGGTCGGGCACACCGTTTTAATCTGCCAGGAATTTTCATATCAGCGCACACTCCGCTGCAGAGTGAAAATCTAATTCTGGCTAAGTATATGTTGACCTGATGCCACGTAAATTCAAAGAAGTAGCGTCTGCGGCAGCTGAGACATTTATACCGAATAAATTAATAAATGATGGCAATGATCCCCCCCCTCGTGGTACACAAAGCTGGTCATAACACTGTTGCAACGACAAAAGCGCGCCTAATTTAACAGAACACAAAATCCTTGACATTGGCGACGTTTTTACTGAAGCTCAAAACTTAGCACGCACTTCAATACAAGATGCTTTTAATAGCTTTCACAACAACATCTAGTCTCGAAATCTGATAGAAAATCCAGAGAGATTGTGGTGTGTGGAAAGTACGTCAGAGGCAATACCCAATCAGTGTCTTTCCTGTGCGATACCAATAGTAATATTATCGATAACAGAGCCTCTAAAGCTCAGTTATTTAACTTAGTGTTCCGAAATTCCTTCGCAGAGATGACGGAGTAAATATTCCAGAATCCGAATCAAGAACAGCTACCAACATGAATAGCTTGGAAGTAGATGTTCTCAGTATAGCGAAGCAGCGTAAATCATTCAGTAAAGGTTAATCTTCCGGTTCAGTTTATTTATCTTCTGATAATTCTACTTTCTATATTTTACTGGCTTAAATTTTAATAAACATGTTGTATTGTTCATATGATAGTCGAAGTGCATTATCTGTTTGTTTCCTTCGAGGTGAGCTTGGTTCCCATTTTAGTTTTGATTTTAGATTGGGTACAATACACAGGTTCACTTCATAGTATGCTGATACAATAGCCACATACTTAGCTCGCACGAAGAAAGACCTGCATCAAAAACATGAAAATTTGCACAGGTCACACCACTACTCAGGGAAGGACGAAGGAGTAATACGATGAACTACAGAACCATATCACTGACGCCAATTTCCAGCGGGATTACGAAGCATTTACCCTGAAAAATTAAACCGTCGATTACAAATAGTCAGCTGGAATTCAGAAAATATCGACCTTGTGAAACACAGATTGCTCCTTACTTTCACGAATTAATGAGTGCTACCGACAGAGGATTTCAAATTGATTCCCTATTTCTAGATTTCCAAAAGGTTTTTAACACCGTTCCTCACAAGAGATGCCTAATCAAATTGGCTGCATATAGACTATCGCTTCAGTTGTGCGACTACATTCATGATAGTCCTGTTAGAAACGTCACAGTACGTAGTAATAGACGAAAAATCATCGTGTAGAACAGAAATCATATGCCGCAATCCCCACAGAAATTCTGATCTTAATCTATAGGCCTATAAACGATCTAGAAAACCCTCTGAATAGCCCTCTTCTATTGTTTCTAGGTGATGCTGCCGTTTACCGCCTAGTAAATTCGTCAGAGGATCAAACCCACTGCCAAATTCTTTAGACAAACTATCTGTAAGGTGCGAAAAGTGGCAATTGTCTCTCAGTAATGAAAAATGTGAGGCCATCCATATAAGTGCGATAAGAAATCCGGTAAATTTCGGTTATACGATAAATCACTCAAACCTTAAGTCTCATTTCAACAAAATACCTATCAAGTACAATTACGAATAACTGAAATCTGAACGATCACGTACATAATGTTGCTTGTAAGGCAAACCGAAAAAGGTGCTCTGTTGACAGAACGGTTAGAAGTTGAAACAGGCTTATTAAAGAGACCGCCGACACTACGCTTGTCCGTCCTCTTCTAGAGTACTGCTGTGCACTATGGGACCCTCGTCACCAACTATGGCTAGAGGACATCTAAATAATCCAAAAAAATGGCAGCTTGTTTTCTATTATCGCAAAATAATGGAGAGAGAGTCACGCATATGATAAGAGACTTCAAGTGGTAATCATTAAAACAAAGACGTTTTCCGTTGCGACGAGATCTTTCCAAGAAACTTCAGTCATCAAATTCCTCCTTTGAATGTGAAAATATTTTGTTGTCCACAGTCTACACCGGGAGAAAAGATCATCGTAAGAATATAAGGGAAATAACAGCACGTAAAGGTATATTTAAGTGCTTTCCTACGCGCTTTTAAAGGGCGGAATAGTTGAGAAATAGTCTGAAGGTAGTTCGAAGTAACCTCTGCCACTCGCTTGGTAGTGAACTGCATATTAATGTAGAGGTAATTCAATTTTTAATGTAATTTTTACGTAAATAACTTCGAAAGATTGTAAACAATATTTTTTAATGCCGTTTGGCTGACACATGTACTGATATTATCGATAACAGCAAGACCTATTTGAAGTTAGACAGGAAGAGCTGCGAGAAAAATTCTCTGAAACAGAAATACACAGATGTGTCAAGCCAAAGGCGATATACGCTGACCGAGTGCGTGAGTAAACAGAGTACGACATCCACAGCGATACAGTGTTAATCCCAATAGTACTACTGATAGCCTCGGGAGAGCCAGCCATGACAAAACTCTTCCATGTGGTGAGCAAGATGTATGAGACAGGCGAACAACCCTCAGACGACTAGAAGAATATAATAATTAAAATCCCCAAGGAAGCAAGTGTTGACAGGTGCGAAAATTACCAAGCTACCATTTTAATAAGTCACGGTTGCAAAATACTAACACGAATTCTTTACAAACGAATGCAGAAACAGGTAGAAGTTGACGTAAGGGAAGATCAGTTTGGATTCCGTAGAAATATTGGAACACGCAAGGCAATACTAACCCTACGACTTATCTTAGAAGATAGATCAAGGAAAGCAAACTTAAGTTTTTAGTGTTTGTGGATTTAGAGGAAGCTTTTGACAATGTTTACTGGAACACGCTCTTTCCAATTCTGAAGTTGGAAGAGGTAAAATACAGGGAAAGAAAGGCTATTTACAATTTGTACCGAAACCAGACAGCAGTTATAAGCGTCGAGGGGTATGAAAGGGAAGCGGTGGTTGAGAATGGACTGAGACAGGGTAGTAGCCCATTCCCGGTAGTAGCCCATTCCCGATGCTATTCAATCCGTGCATTGAACAAGCAATAAAGGAAATGAAAGCAAAGTTTGGAGTAGGAATTAAAATCCATGGAGAAGAAATAAAAACGTTTTTAGATTTGCCAATGACTCTGTAATTCGGCCAAAGAGAGGGAAGGACCTGGAACTGCGGTTGAAAGGAATGGACTCTGTTTTGAAAGAAGAATATAAGATGAACATCAACAAAAGCAAATCGAGGATAATATGATGTAGTTGATGAGTTTTGCTCTTTGGGCTGCAAAGTAACTGAAGATTGTCGAAGTAAAGAGGATATAAAATGTAGACTGGCCTGGCTATGGTAAGGAAAGCGTTTCTGAAGAAGAGAAATTTGCTAACGTCGAGTATAGATTTAAGTACCAGGAATTCTTTTCTGAAAGTTTCTGCCTGGAGTGTAGTCATGTATGGAAGTGAAACACGAACGATGAACAATGTAGACAAGAAGAGAATAGAAGCTTTCGAAATGTGGTGCAACAGAAGAATGCTGATGAGGTACTGAACAGAATTGCGGAGGATTTTAGGCACAATTTGACTAAAAGAAGGGATCGGTTGGTAGGGCATGTTCTGAGGCATCAAGGGATCACCAAATTAGTACTGGAGGGGAGCGTGGAGGGTAAAATTGGTAGAACACACCAAGGAGATTCAGAAATATGTAGGTTTTAGTAGTTAATCGGAGATGAAGAGGCTTACACAGGATATAATAGCATGGAAAGCTGCATCAAACCAGTCTCTGGATTGAAGACTACATCATCATCATCAACAACAACAGTGTTAAGCAGCAACGAGACGGGTGGACACTGGTTACACAGTCAGAAGGAGCTGGAGGCATTACAGTTACATGTATCGGTGGTCTAGAAACGTGTCACGAGAGTGCCATAGCTTACTGTAGGAAAAGTAACCAGAAGGAATTACGATAAGTGAGTCGAACGGGTAGAGATGCTGCATGGGTGATAACAAAGACCGCGTAAACACAGATTCACATCACCTTCGGGCATAATGTTTTGTAGTCTTGTAAATTCGTGGATCTGTGTTTGTTTTGCTGAGCTGAATATATCGAATGCTCGTTTACTTTTGCATGTATGTGGCCTGTTACCTCCCATGTTCTCCCTTCTCATGAGCTACTAGTGATTCGACGTGTCAGAAAATGGATAATGACTTAAAATTTTATATTAAACTGTCGGATGAATCAGCAATGATCAACGGCATGACGATACAGAAGACAGTGAAAACCACTACATTAAAGACACTTCACGTCTATCCACAGGACCTGTGGCCTGTACTTGAAAAAGTGTTATGATGATCTCTCCATTGGCAAAATATTCCGAAATAGCCCCCATTCGAACCTCCGGGAGGGGACTGCCAAGGGGGAGGTTACCATGAGAAAAAGTTTGAATAATCAACGGAAGGATAAAGTTCTACGAGTCGGGGCGTGGAATGTCAGAAGCTTGAACGTGGCAGGAAAATTAGAAAGTCTGAAAAGGGAACAGCAGAGGCACAACCTGTATGTAGTAGCGGTCGTTGAAGTGAAATGGAAAGAAGGATTTCTGGTCAGATGAATATAGCAGAAGATGGTATAACGAGATTAGAATTCACTCTGAATACGAAGGTATGCCAGAGTGTGTGTTACTCTGAACAGTTCAGGGATAGGGTTGTTCTCATCAGAATCGACAGCATACCATCACCGACAACGATAGTTGTGGAATACATGCAGACGTTGGAAGGTGAAGAGATAAAGTATATGAGGATATTGAAAGGGTAATATAATACGTAAAGGGAGACGAAAAGCTAATAGTCATCGGAGATTGGAATGCAGTTATAGGGGAAGGAGCAGAAGAAAAGGTTTCAGGAGAATACAGACTTGGGACAAATTTGAGAGAGAACCACTAATTGAGTTCTGTAACAAATTTCAGCAAGTAATAGAGAACACTCTGTTCAAGAATCACAAGAGGAGCAGGTAACTTGGAAATGGCCGGGTGATACAGGAAGATTCCAGTTAGATTACATCATCGTCAGAAAAAGATTCCCCTTCCGGATACTGGATTGTAAAACGTACCCAGGAGCAGATACAGACTCCGATCACCAGATACAGACTCCGATCACAGTATAGTAGTGATGAAGAATAGGTTGAAGTTTCAAGTTATTAGGCAGGAAAAATCAATACGCAAGGAAGTGCGATACGTAAGTACTAAGGAATGACGAGATACGCTTGAAGATCTCTAGGGCTGTAGATATAGCAATAAGGAATAGCTCACTAGGCAGTACAATTGAACAGGAATGGACATTTCTAAAAAGCGCAATCACAGAAGTTGGAAAGAAAAACATAGGTACTAAGAAGGTAACTGCAAAGAGACCAATGGTAACAGAAGAAATACTTCGATTTACCGACTAAAGAAGGAAGTACAGTAACGTTCCATGAAACTCAGAAATATAGAAATACAAGTCGCTGAGGAACGAAATAAACAGGAAGTGCAGGGAAGCTAAGACGAAATGGCTTCATGAAAAGTGCGAAGAAATCCAAAAAGAAATGATTGTCGGAGGGAAGACGCAGCGTACAGGAATGTCGAAACAACTTTCTATGAAATTAAAAACAAAGGTGGTAACATTAACAGCGCTACGGGAATTCCGCTGTTAAATGCAGAAGAGAAAGCGGATAGATCGAAAGAATACTCTGAGAGCCTATTTGAGCGGTAAGGTTAATCTGATGTGATGAAAGAAGAAACAGGAGTCGATTTAGAAGGGATAGAGGATCCAGTATTAGAATCAGAATTTAAAAGAGCTTTGGAGGACTTGCGATCAAATAAGAAAAAATGGGATGTTTAACATCCCACCAAAATTTCTAAAATCAATGCGGGAAGTGGCAACAAAACGACTATTCACTTTGGTTTGTGGAAAATATGAGTATGTCTTTCGGAACAATATCATCCATAAATTTCACTGAAAAATGGGAGACTTATCGCACAATCAGCTTAACAGCTGATGCATCCAATCTGCGGACAAGAATAGTATACAGAAGACTGGAAAAGTAAATTGAGGATGCGCTAGATGACGATCAATTTGGTTTTAGGAAAGGTAAAGGCACGAGAGAGGCAATTCTGACGTCGCGATTAATAATGGAAGTAAAATTAAAGAGAAGTCAAGACACGTTCAAAGAATTGGTAGATCTGGGAAAAGCGTTCGACAATGTGAAATGGTTGAAGATGTTCGAAATGCTGAAAAAGATAGGGGTGAGCCATTGGGAGAGAAGGGTAATATACAATATGTACAAGAGCCAAGAGGGTACAATATGAGTGGACGACCAAGAACGAAGGGTTCGGATTAAAAATGATGAAAGACAGGAATGTAGTTCTTCGCCCCAACTGTTCAATCTGTACATCGAATAAGAAATGCCGGCCGGAGTGGCCGAGCGGTTAAAGGCGCTACAGTCTGGAACCGCACAACCGCTACGGTCGCAGGTTCGAATCCTGCCTCGGGCATGGATGTGAGTGATGTCCTTAGGATAGTTAGGTTTAAGTAGTTCTAAGTTCTAGGGGACTTATGACCACAGCAGTTGAGTCCCATAGTGCTCAGAGCCATTTGAACCATTTGAATAAGCAATGATGGAAAGATTCAGGAGTCGAATTAAAATTCAAGGTGAAAATATGTAATGATACGATTCACTGATGACATTGCTGTCCTGAGTGAAAGGGAAGAAGAATTACATGATCTGCTGAACAGAAGGAACAATCTAATTAGTACATAATATGGACTGAGAGTAAATCGAGGAAAGACAGGTAACGAGAAGTGGAAGAAATGAGAACAGCGAGAAACTTAACATCGGGATTGATGGTCACGAAGTAGATGGAGTTGAAGAATTCTGCTACCTAGGCACTAAAACAGCTAATGACGGAAAGAGCAAGGAGGACATCAAAAGCAGACTCGCAGTGGCAAAAAGGGTATTCCTGACCAAGAGAAGTCTACTAAAATCAAACATAGGCCTTAATTTGAGGAAGAAATTTCTGAGAATGTATGTCAGGCGTGCAGCATTATATGTTAGTGAAACATGAACTGTGGGAAAACCGGAACAGACCACAATCGAAGCATTTGAGACGTGGTGCTACAGGCGAATGTTGGAAATTAGGTGGATTGATGAGGTAAGGAATGAGGAGGTTCTGCGCAGAATCGGAGAGAAAACGAATATGATAAGGAGAAGGGACAGGATGATAGGACATCTATTAAGACATCAGGGAATGACTTCCATGGTACCAGAGAGAGCTGTAGAGGTCAAAAACTGTAGAGGAAGACAGAGATTGGAACACATCTAGCAAATAACTGTGGACGTAGGTTGCAAGTGCTACTCTGAGATGAAGAGGTTGGCACAGGAGAGGAATTCTTGGCAGGCCGCATCAAACCAGTCAGAAAACCGATGACACCCCCCCCCCCCAAAAATAAAAATTAAAATAAACTTGCTTAGAGCCCGCTGCCTAGCTCGTGTTGACTATATGCAGAGATATTTTTGTTTTTACTTAATGGAACTGTTGTATTGTTAACACCTTCTACGCTTATCACGATAATTTAGGCCATATAAGCATGGTCTTCCCAAATGCACTTCTGATCAAAAGGTGATTCTGGTTGCTGGAGTTAAAAATTTTTGTTGCTCATGCCTTTTGCGTTTCTGCGGAAGTAGTCATTGTAACTTTCAATCCCTAACAAATATTTCTTATTATCTAACCAGGAGGTGAAATATAAATTCTCGTAAATTTAACCTTAACATTTTTTAATGTCACGAAATATTTTCTTAATAATTTTCATCCCTTTTTGCCCTCCCTTACGGGTTGGATTTCCGTAAACGCTGAAACACGTATCCGATAAGTCGAACACCAATTTTCATAGAAGTATCCTTAAAGGTTCTTAGGAATTCTTCATTAGTTACTCACTTTCAAAAAAGACTTTAACCCGCTATTTTACCCCTTAAGTGTCAATCCTCTGGGTCCGGTTTCGATTCCCGGCTAGGTTGGGGAATTTTCTCCGTCCAGGGACTGGATGTTGTGCTGTCCTCATCATCATCCTGTCATCCTCATCGACTGCAGGTCGCCGAAGTGACGTCAGATTGAAAGACCGGCACCCGGCGAACGGTCTGCCTGACGGGATGCCCTAGCCATACGATTAAATAAATACCCCTTTAGTTGTTCAATTTCCTAAAATTATGAAAAAAGTATTTCTTTATTTTCTGACTGAAAATCTAAATTCCAGTTTTCGTAGTTTTAGCTTATAAATTCCCTTAATGTAAACATACTTTCAAAAAGCCTTCAATCCCCTCCTTCATCCCCTTATGAGTGAAATGTCGGAAAATCCCTTCTTGAACGATGCGCACAGAATAAGATGCACACTTTCTCCAAACCTCAAGTTTACATCCTTAGCGGTTTCGGCAGGCCAATGATGAGTCAGTAGCTCTGACCCTATTTCATCCACCGCCCCCCAGCCCCAGGCGTTGAGTTCCAGAAACATTTTTTCATCTCTAACCGAGAAACCAAACACCAATTTTCAAAGATTTGGCTCTAAAAATGCTTTCGCAATGAAACACTTTTTTTAAGAAGGTTCACGCCCTATTTCATCCTCTTAGGGGCTCAGTTTACAAAAACACTAATGACGTATTTTGTTATTTGTAACTGACAAATCAAATACCAATTTTCGTAGATGCAGCATAAAAATGCTTTGGTCGTTATGTGATGATATTTTTCAACAAAAGCTATCACTCATTATTTCTCCACATCGTGTTAAATTTCCAAAAATACTGAAATACGTATTTGTTTATTTCTAACCGAGAAGCCAAATACCAATTTCCGTAGGTCTAGCCTCTAAATTGCCTTAACAGCGACATTTTTCAAGAAACTTTTAATCACCTATTTCACCCCTTAGGGCTGGAATTTTGTAACATCCCTTCCTAAACAATGTGAGGTTCACATTTTTTCCAATTTTTAAACACCTACCCTTAGCAGTTTTGACCGGGCGATGAACAGTCAGTCAGTCAGGACATTACCCTTTATATATCGAGGTAATTGAGGTATAGATGAAAATGCTGCGTAAATAATTGCTTATTATTCAAGAATTTGGAAACAGTTTCTGGGTCCATCCTACCATTTGTATCTCACTTATCATTTCCTTCACCTCAGGCAATGTTTCTTGATGTGAAACACGCCCAGTTGAGCTGTGGTTCGGAATAATCTAGGTTAAACAGTAGCCCCCCTATAATTGACTGGATACGGCGGGGTCAACTCAAAGGTCGCAGGAAGGCAACAGCATATAAGCCTCCAACATAACCATCCCTACTAAAGATCTGTGCTGTTCACAACAGTCTTCGCACTGATGACTGTTCTATTTTACCTAGCAATATAATTCAACAGCATCGAATTAGGAATATATATATATATATGTTAGTCCAAGAGCTCTTTAGATTATGCGCGCGACCGCTACGGTCGCAGGTTAGAATACTACCTCGGGCATGGATGTGTGTGATGTCCTTAGGATAGTTAGGTTTAAGTAGTTCTCAGTTATAGGGGATTGATGACCTCAGCAGTTAAGTCCCATAGTGCTCAGAGCCATTTGAACCATTTTCGAATACTGCTGCGTCAACTTCTATGAAAAAATTTCTTATATAATATGTTACTATGTTATCGACCATGTTGAAATTTTCATGACGGCAAAAGTTTGCCGTGAATGGAGAACCGACACTTAAGTATTTGGTGTCTTCAAGAACTCAGGAATATAACACCTCTTCGACTTGTATGGTACTCAGCAATTCCAATAGTTTATACTGCTGCATTTATTTGAAAATTTCATCGCAGCTGAAACTTTAAGAGATGGATAGTATAAGGGAACTTTTACTTCATACAGCGACGGAAAGTGTTATAAAGCGTTACCATGCGGTGGTAGCGGATTCTTTCTGGAGCAAAGATCATATGTATGTTGAAGCAGTTCTTCCCAAACCTGCTACAATACTGCTTGCCCGCTTGCCTTCAAGTGAAACGAAAATGAAACGGTAAGCCAAATGATCATGCACGCAGTGCTGTGTTCGGAAGAACGTGGACTTCGAATGTATTCCTGAAATCAATTTTCTTTTTTCTAGTTCCATGGCTTGTTTCACAAAACTTCGTTAAAAAAAAGCGGACGTGCTCTTCCCTACAGCACCTACCAGAGCCCAGCGGAAATTGTGGACGAGGGAAGAAAGCTGGTGGAGCGTAGAAACGCGTGAACCTCGCGGAACGACATTTAATATCCGGTCTGAATATGTAACAGGCTTACCCTCTGCCCTGGCCCCCCGTTTCTCAAAGGCTCTGAAGTGGTCAAGGAAACATTGTCGATAAAGGAGAGTACAAATGTACTCGCGACAGTATATCAGACAAGCAGAGTAACGGTCCTTGATTCAGAGTTGGTTTATCCCTAATGCGTATGAAATTGTTGGGCATTAAAATTGCAGCGTCATTTACGATAATCAATAAAGACTTTTCGTTATAGTACGGACATAGTGTAGGAGGAACGGTAGGTGATTAAATTTGTAGCTGATTTGCGGGTATACAGAGTGCAAAGTTTAGTGCATGGTGCCGTCATCTCCAGCTAAACAACGCCTCTAACCAGGCTGGGCACTGAACTGAACTAAGCTTCGATTACAGACAGTGATACATCATTCCTCGCTGATTCAGTCCAGTGGTAGAGCTCAGCAAACTAACACGCATGACCCATGACCAGATGTTTTCAGTGGGTTAGAAACGTGTAGAAGGTACTAGAAAGCATAATAGACGAAAACATTGCATTCAAGAGTAGTCGCACAAGGAAGTGGAAACAATTTATTTAGTTCAAAATGGTTCAAATGGCTCTGCGCACTTAACATCTATGGTCATCAGTCCCCTAGAACTTAGAACTACTGAAACCTAACTAACCTAAGGACAGCACACAACACCCAGTCATCACGAGGCAGAGAAAATCCCTGACCCCGCCGGGAATCGAACCCTGGTACCCGGGCGTAGGAAGCGAGAACGCTACCGCACGACCACGAGCTGCGGACATTTATTTAGTAAATCACACTTTGTATTCCAGAAGGGCTGCAGGACTGATAATACTATTTACACATTCACTCATCAAATTGTGCAAGCCTTAAATAATAATATATCGACAGCTGGTAATTTTTGTGCTCTTTCCAAGGCACTTGATGGTGTAGATCATGGTACTCTCTTGGAAAAACTCATGTTTTAAAGTTTCCTCGGAGTCTGTCAAGGCTGCATGTTTGAATTAAAACTGCTCAGCTTTCTAGCCACCTGAATTCGCATAAAATTCTCGAGGTTTCAATGGCCATCTTCGCCATCGTCGTCAGGACTAAAACCACCGACTGTTGGGGTTGATACGGTTTCCCGCTTGTGTAGCCGTAATTTGGCCTGTTGCGCCGATGAGAGAGAGCCGAAACGATTCATGCGGAGAAAGTGACTGGGCAGCACATTGTTGCTCCGGCCCGCCGCGAGGACCGAGTGACGTCATATGGAGCGAGGGGTAGGCGCCACGTATGAAACTGCCGCTCCCGTCTCCCTACAAGCGTCAAGCATTCGAACCTGCTTACTATCGACATGCAAAGCCTTTCCCCACGCCCTAGAGAGTCAGTACCCCTGGTCTCTGTTAATATTGTTGTTGTTCATTCTCATCTCAGTCGCCTCTATTGTAACGGAATCTCAGTATGCGGACGCATGAGCCAAGACTTCTGGCTTTCAAACAGTACTTTGCGTCCGTTTTCCAGGCAATGCTCCTCTGTGGCCAACTGTCATGCGCCCTTTTTTTGATATGTCGCTTGGGCGCAGTGCATGGCTCTCCAATTGTGCGCATTGTCTGACCCGTAAAGATGCTGCCTCATTCGCAAGGGACACCATACACACAGGGCACACGAAGAGCTATTTCATCTTTACAACACGCAGCATATCTCATATATGGATGTCGAAAGGAAGAAACGACGGATGCTTGAGTCTTGTACGGAGGCAGGAGCGGCAGTTTCAAACGTGGCGCCTGCCCCTCGCGCGTGCTGACGTCAGTCGGTCCTGGAGCTGCTATGGACTACCAAATCACCTGCCTCTCACTCGCTCTTTCGTCCCTCTCTGATTGGTGCCAGGGGCCGAATCGTGGTTATACAAGAGGAAAACCGTGCCATCCGTGACAGTGAATGGTTTTACTCCTGACGACAATTGGCGAAGATGGCCATCGAAAGCTCGAGAATTTTATTTGAACTGACGGGGTTAGAAAACCGAGAAGAATTTTATTCAAGTTTTAATGAATTCAAGGTTTCACGCACAGCTGTCTTGAATCATACTTAAGAGAATGTAAAATTTTGTGCAGAATGCTTCCGACAATGTCGAGAAGGTAGAAACTTGTAGTGGCTGCGGAAAAAATATCGCAAAAAGGGAGTCTCTCAGGGTTCAATTTTGGATCCACTCTGCTCTCCCCGTCGGAGGTTCGAGTCCTTCGGGCGTGTGTGTGTGTGTGTGTGTGTGTGTGTGTGTGTGTGTGTGTGGTATGTTGTCATTAGCCTAGGTTAGTTTAAGTTAGACTAGGGACCAATGACCTCAGTAGTACTCTTGAGTACCATTGCGAATACATAGAAAGAAGGATCCTTTATTGTATGATTATATGATAGCGGAACAAACACTGGTAGCAGTTACTTCTGTAAAATATCTGGGAGTATGCGTGCGGAACGATTTGAAGTGGAATGATCATATAAAATTAATTGTTGGTAAGGCGGGTACCAGGTTGAGATTCATTGGGAGAGTGCTTAGAAAATGTAGTCCATCAACAAATGAGGTGACTTACAAAACACTCCTTCGACCTATACTTGAGTATTGCTCATCAGTGTGGGATCCGTACCAGATCAGTTTGACGGAGGAGATAGAGAAGATCCAAAGAAGAGCGGCGCGTTTCGTCACAGGGTTAGTTGGTAACCGTGATAGCGTTACGGAGATGTTTAATAAACTCAAGTGGCAGACTCTGCAAGAGAGGCGCTCTGCATCGCGGTGTAGATTGCTCGCCAGGTTTCGAGAGGGTGCGTTTCTGGATGAGGTATCGAATATATTGCTTCCCCCTACTTATACCTCCCGAGGAGATCACGAATGTAAAATTAGAGAGATTAGAGCGCGCACGGAGGCTTTCAGACAGTCGTTCTTCCCGCGAACCATACGCGACTGGAACAGGAAAGGGAGGTAATGACAGTGGCACGTAAAGTGCCCTCCGCCACACACCGTTGGGTGGCTTGCGGAGTATAAATGTAGATGTAAATGTAGATGTAGATGTAGTTTGGTCCCATAAAAGCTTACTAAATTTTCCAATTTTTTTTTTTTTTTTTTTTTTTTTTATCCACTCCTGTTCCTCATACATGCGAATGGCCTACTACTTAACAAACAACAAGAGAAACAGGTTCTTTTTGCACACGATACTAGTGTTATAATAAATCCCGTTAGAGAGAAAGCAGCAAAAGAGTTGCTGAACGATATTTTCCAAATGATTATTAAGTAGTTCTCTGAAATGGACTCTCCCTAAAATTTGAAAAACCTCACTACATTAAGTCATATACATCAGTCATACTCAACAACTGGTATACTACATAAGCCAACAGTACGCTGACTGACCCCTCTGTAGCACGTCACCGAGACAGCAGAGGCCTCTAGGCGAAGAGAAAAAGCGCCGCCGCCCAGGTGAAGAATAGTCGTTCTACGAGCGCTACAGCAGCGGCTTATGAACTGTATTGTTTCACTTGTATTAGAAGTTGTACAAACTGAAGAGACTTCTTATTTGTCTGTCGCCAACTGCTTGCGACACACCACTGTAGATCTGCCAGTTGCTTGCCACACGCCGTTGTAGATTCCCAAAGTTAAGTATTGTCATTTATGTTACTGCAATGAAAATTAATTAATACGATTTGCTTGAATTGTTGTCTAGCGACCCGAGTAAGCACGTTACCTAGGCACCTCATATTGGACGAGTAGGCAGGTCACAACATTTTCATGAAGCTTCACGGAATAATTTTCTGGGGTAACTCGCTATACACATATTTGCTAATGAAGTTAATCATAAATATCCATCACAATTTGAGAAGAACAGTAATATAATACCTACAATACTAGTGCGAGAAATGACCTTTGTTACCCACTGTTAAAACCGTCAGTGTCTCAAGAAGTTCAGTATGCAGTTACAAAAAGTTTTGATAGTTTGCCAATGACATAAAATGACTGCAATTACAGAAGCTAGTTTTAAATCTAATTTATGGCGTCTAATGTAGAATCATTTCTCCTTCATGCTTGAATACGGAAAGTATGTGCATTTTAGAGCATTTTCACGAAGTACTTAGGAGAAAAACCGTCTGCGTTCTATATAAAGGGCGTTTCAAAAAGAATATTCGTAATTTGCACACATTTATTTATTAAATTGTAAGACATACATCTATGAAACTTGGGACTCATATTTACGATCAGACAAGTTTAGATTACATATGTTCAGCATGTCCTCCACCAGGCACATGAAAATATCACATCGACACTAATCCTCCCTCATGGGAAAAAGCATGTCCGTCCTCACTGAAATCCGGTTCTTGAACTCTTCTAGGTTCCGTGGTAGTGTTGGCGCTTGAACGTTTTCCTTAATGAAACCGCACGGGAAGAAGTCACAGGGCGTCAAATCAAGAAACCGTGGAGACCAGCTGACAAGTGCTAAGTCGCCGGCTGTCTGAGGACCAATCCAGCAGCTCGGTAGATTTCCGTTCAGATATTCACTGACGTGGTGACCCCAGTGGGGGGTGCCCCATCTTGTCGAAAAATGAAATTGTCCCTCGTTCAGCCTCGTAAACAACCGTTTTCGGAACATAGCAAAATACTATTGACCAGTAATCGTGTTTCCATCAACGAAGAATGGGCCGCAAACAAGTGAGTGAGATATAGACTTTGTGTGACTCGTACATGTTCTGTGTGTGCGTGTGGGTTCTGTAAGCCCCAAATTGGAACGCTGTGCTTGTTTGCTTTTCCACTAAGGTGGAAAGTCGCTTTGCCACTGGAAAGGATGCGTTGTGCGAAAGTGTTATTATTCCGACATTGGTTCAAATGGCTCTGAGCACTATGGGACTTGACATCTATGGTCATCAGTCCCCTAGAACTTAGAACTACTTAAACCTAACTAACCTAAGGACATCACACAACACCCAGCCATCACGAGGCAGAGAAAATCCCTGACCCCGCCGGGAATCGAACCCGGGAACCCGGGCGCGGGAAGCGAGAACGCTACCGCACGACCACGAGCTGCGGGCTATTCCGACATTGCCAACAACATTCAGAAGCTCGTCACATTATACCACACGTTTTCTTTTGTGGTCATGACGTACAGACTGTAACAGCTGTAACATGTATGGCTTTATAAACAACCGACGTCTCCAAAGACACAAGTTCCACTGAGAATTTCTTTCTTAAAAATTAAGTGTAGGTGCATGAGAATGACTAAAAAGAATAATGTGTTAATTGATGTTTGCACTAATGATTCATACATATCCTGTAAATTGACTCGTTCCACATAATTTCGATAAAGTAATCGTTCAAACAATCTGGAGGGCGTAAATAACTAACTCAAAAGATATCAGCACACAGAACTCGAATAAAGGGCACAGTGACTGGTGTTAACCCCTGTGAAATGTAAATCTGTCCAAATTCCAGGTTATGCGAACAATAGATGATCGCTTACCCCACTGCAATCCGCACCATCACACCCAATACTTCACCCGTATGCCGATAGCGAAAGGAGTCAGTCAGCATTCCTCCACCTCCTCGGCGTCTTCACACACGGAGCCTTCCTTCGTAATGCTGCAGACAGAACGGGGATCCTCTCAAGAGACGGCGTAGTACCATCCTCTGCTTCACAAACAATCGTCGCTGTGGCGACACTACGTGGGGCTCAGTCCCTGTAGAAACTTGCCTTGCCGCAAACAATGCCGGTTCGTGACTCAAGGTATTTTCTGTACGCTCCAGCATGCCTGTCCTCAGGGGCACCTGCCACTTAAGGCTGTTCAGATCTCACATGGCTGAATCGCCAGGACACCATACTCGAATGCCAGTCATTGAGATCCCGAACAGATGTGGGCAGTTCTCGATAAGCTGCGATCATGTCCTTGTTGGATAATGACACTTGCTCGTAGATATTCCTCCATCTTCCGTGAGGTATAAAACGACCCTCTCACTAACATACAAAATTGAAATGCAGTTTCTGTATGAGAATCCCTCTGCGTAAATTTTTTATTAAGGGTGTTTCAAAAAGAATATACGTATTACAAAATATTACGTTGTCAAAACAACCAATTGCTGTGTCATGGCTTGGTTATTGTGTGTGTTTGAATTCCTAAGGGACCAAACTGCTGAGATCATCGGTCCCTGCACAAACGCACTACTTAGGCTAACTTAAACTAACTTCCGCTAAGGACAACACACACACACCACACACACACACACACACCACACACACACACACACACACACACACACACACACACACACACACACACACACACACATCCTCGAGTGAGGACTCAAACTCCGGCGAAAGGGGCCGCGCAATCCGCGCGACAATGAGTTATTGAAAGAACGAGTACATTCTTTGGTTTATATTCTTTACCGCTATATGTCGGCTACCTGCTTTTTGCTTCAGTACCGTCACATGGTGCAAAAATGCTACGCCGCAGCAGAATTCAGTTTATAATTTTGAGTTTGGGAAGTGTAACTTCATGGTTACAGTGCAAAGACGTTTCAGGTCGATGTATAACAGCGATCCTCCGAGTGGATAGAGCTTTCGCGGATGTTATTCACAGTTTGTAAGCACATGGCATGTGTGTAAAGGAAAGAGTCCTAGCCGCCCTAGTGTTTCCGACGAAAATGTCGCACGAATTCAAACCACTTTCGAACGTAGTGCTAACATATCAACTCGTGGGGCCACTCCGGAGTTACAACGGCCCAAAACGCTGTGGCGTTTTTTGAGACATCGGTTGCTTATAAAGCCATACATGTTACAGCTGTTACAGGCTCTGCGTCATGACGACAAACGCAAAAGTGTGGCGTTTCCTGACGACCTTCAGAATGCTATTGCCAATGATAACACTTCCGGACAGCGCATCATGTTCAGTTATAAAGCGACCATCCGCCTTCATCGGAAGGTAAACAAACACAATGTTTGAATATAGGGCATAGAGAACCCGCATGCAAACAATGAACATGTACGAGATATACCCAAGGTCAATGTGTTTTGTGCGATATCTCATTCACCTGTCTGCGGTTCCTACTTCTTTGACGGTTACCGGTGAGCAGGATTTTGCTATGTTCCGAAAGTGGTTGTCTCCTTGGTCGAGCGACAACTTCAGTTTTCGACAGGATGGGGCACCCTCTCACTTTGTAAGTAGGCTGTTTAGGTTTTTATGTTGGTAACGCCACGTAGCGCTCTGTATGAAAATCACTGACTAAGCTGTGTGCAGCCTGTGGCTGGTTGGCATTGCTGGAATATTCTCTATTGTAGTGATGTGAACAGCGCGTAGCGTTACGCTGTTGGAGGTGAGCCGCCAGCAGTGGTGCATGTGGCGAGAGAGATGGCAGAATTTTGAGAGCGGACGATCTGGACGTGTGTCCATCATAATGATGGATGTAATACTGGATATCATGAACTGATTTATATATGATGACTTTTGAACATTATTAATGTAAATACATTGTTTGTTCTCTATGAAAATCTGTCATTTGCTAACTATGCCTATCAGTTGTTAGTGCCTTCAGTAGTTAGAATCTTTTATTTAGCTGGCAGTATTGGCGTTTGCTGTATTGCAGAAGTTCGAGTAGCGAAGATTTTTGTGAGGTAAGTGATTCATGTAAGGTATAGGTCATTGTTAGTCAGGGCCATTCTTTTGTAGGGATTATTGAAAGTCAGATTGCGTTGCGCTAAAATATTGTGTCAGTTTAGTGATGATCAAATTAAGTGAAGAGAGAAATGTCGGAGTACGTTCAGATTTGCTCAGCTGTTTGAAAATCAAATAACGTAGAGGTTTACCAGCACTGTCATTTACAAATTTTTCTAAGGGGATGTTTCAACTTGCGTCACCAAGTGCGTGAATATCTGAACGGAATTCTGCTTTGCTGTTGGACTGGTCATCAAACAGTCGGCGACTTAACACTTCTCAGCCGGCCTTCAGTTACCGAAATTGACGCCCTGAAACTTCGTCCTGCGTGGGTTCACTTACAACAACGTCTATGCAGCAACGCAAGAATCTATAAGAGTTCAAGAAACGAATTTCAGTGACGATGGACACGCTTCTCTCTGCATAGGAGGAATTCGAGTATCGGTATGACATTGTTCTTGTCGCTGGTGCAGGACATAGTGAACATCTGTAATCTAAACATGAGAGATTGATAAATATGTGTCCCAGATTTCATAGTAGTTGATGTTCCTGTGGTCGTCAATCCAAAGACTGGCTTGATGCAGCTCTCCATGCGACACTTCCAGGGCAAGGCTCTTCACCTCCGAGTAACTACTGCAACCTATGTCCCTCGGAATCTGCACACAATATTCATGTCTTGGTCTCCCTCTACGATTTTTACCGCCCATACTTCCCTCCAGTACTAGATTTGTGATCTGTTGACGCCTCAGAACGTGTCCTACCAAGCGATCCCTTCTTTTAGTCAGGTTGTACCAGAAATTTCTCTTCTCCCCAGTTCTGTGCAGTACCTCCTCATTATTCATGTGATCTACTCATCCAAATTTCAGAAACCTTCTGTAGCACCACATTTCAAAAGCTTCTATTCTCTTCTTGTCTAAACTGTTTATCGTCCATGTTTCACTTCCATACACGGCTACACCCCATACAAATACTTTCAGAAAGGGCTTTCTGACACTTAACTCTGTACTCGATGCTGACACATTTCTCTTCTTCAGAAACGCTTTCTTTGGCGTAGTCAATCTACATTTTATATCCTCCCTACTTCGACAAACATGTTAGTTATCTTCCTAAATAAGGAAACTTAGCTACTACTTCAAGTGTCTCATTTCCATATCTAATTTCACAGCATCACCTAATTCGACTACGTTTCACTATCATCGTTTTGTTTTTGTTGATGTTCATCTTATATCCTCCTTCATCTTATATCCTGTTCTTCCAAGTCCTTTGCCGTCTCTGACAATATTACAGTGTCTACGGTAAACCTCACAGTTCTGTTTCTTCTCCCTGGATTTTAATTCTTACCCAATTTTTGTTTTTTTGTTTCCTTTACTGAATGCTCAGTATACAAATCGAATAACAATGGCGGTAGGCTACAACCCTGCCTCATTCCTTCTCAACCACTGTCTCCCTTTCGTGCCCTTCGATCCTTATAGCTGCCATCTGGTTTCCGAAAAATTGTGAAGAACCTTTCGCTCCCGGTGTTTTACGCCTGCCACCTTGAATGAGAATATTCCAGTCAACATTGTCTACAACTTCCTCTAAATATACAAATGATAAAAACGTAGGTTTGCCTTTCCTTCACCTCTCTTCTATGAGAAGTTGTAGGATCTGTATTGGTTCGCGTGTTCTTACATATCTATGGATTCCTAACTGATCCTCCCCGTGGTCGGCTTCTACTTTTTCCACTCTACTGTAAAGGATTCGTGTTAGCATTTTGTAGCCGTGGCTTATTAAGCTTATAGTTCGGTAACCGTCACTCTTGTCATCAGCTGCTCTCTTTGGAATTGGTATTATGAAATTGTTCTTGGAATCAGAGGGTATTTCGCATATGTCACACGCCTTGTTCACCAGATGGGAGAGTTCTGTCGTGGCTGGCTCTCTCAAGGCTAGCAGTAGTTGTAATTAAATGGTGTTTACTCCCGGGGCGTTGTTTCGAATTAGATCTTCCAGTGCTCAAAAAATGGCTCTGAGCACTATGGGACTCAACTTCTGAGGTCATCAGTCCCATAGAACTTAGAACTACTTAAATCTAACTAACCTAAAGACATCACACATGTCCATGCCCGAGTCTTCCAGTGCTCTGACAAATTCTTCACGTAGTAGCATATCTCAATTCTCATCTTCCTCTACGTCCTCTTCCATTTGCATATTGCCCTCAAGTACGTCTCCCATGTATAGAACCTCTATATACTCCTTCCATCTTTCTGCTTTCCCGTCTTTGCTTAGGAGTGGTTTTCCATCTGAACTCTTGATGTTCATGTAGGTAGTACTCTTTTCTCCAAAGGTCTCTTTAATTTTCCTGTAGGCAGTATCTGTCGTACCCCTAATGATATATGCTTCTACATCGTTACATTTATCTTCTAATCATTCCCGTCTGCCAAAGCCTTTCGCCTGCTTCGTTTATTGCATTTTTATATTTTCTCCTCTCATCGATTACATTCAATATCTCGTGTGTTACCCAAGGATTTCTACTAGCCTCCGTCTTTTTACCTGTTTGATCCTCAGCTAAGTTCACAATTTCATCTCTCAAAGCTACTCATTCTTCTTCCACAGTGTTCCCTTCCACTGTTTTTGTCAATTGTTCCCTAATGCTCCCTCTAAAATACTCTACAACCTCTAGTTGTTTCAGATTATCAAGGTCCAATCTCCCTAAGTTATGGCCTTTTTACAGTTTCTTCAGTTTTAATCTACAGTTGATAACCAATAGATTCTGGTCAGAGTTCACATCTGATCCTGAAAATGTCTTGCACTTTAGAACCTGGTTCCTAAATATCTGTCTTGCCATTATATAATCCATCTGAAATCTTCCAGTGTCCCCAGGCCTCTTCCACGTATACAACATTATTTCATGATTCTTAAACCAAGTCTTAGCTATGATTAAGTTGTGCTCTGTGCAAAATTCTACTAGGCGGCTTCCTCTTTCATTATTTTCCCGCGGCCCATACTCACCTATTACTTTTCCTTCTCTTCCTTTTCGACTATAGAATTCCAGTCTCCCAAGACTACTAAATTTTCGGCTCCCTTAACTATATGAATAATTTCTTTGATCTCATTATACCTTTCCTCAATCTCATCATTTTTTACTCATTATTAAACCTACTCCTGCATTATCCCTATTTGATTTTGTCTTTATAACCGTGTATTCCCCCCGTGAACCATGGACCTTGCCGTTGGTGGGGAGGCTTGCGTGCCTCAACGATACAGATAGCCGTACCGTAGGTGCAACCACAACGGTGGTGTATCTCTTGAGAGGCCAGACAAACGTGTGGTTCCCGAAGAGGGGCAGCAGCCTTTTCAGTAGTTGCAGGGGCAACAGTCTGGATGATTGACTGATCTGGCCTTGTAACATTAACCAAAATGGCATTGCTTATCTGGTACTGCGAACGGGTGAAAGCAAGGGGAAATTACAGCCGTAATTTTTCCCGAGGGCATGCAGCTTTACTATATGATTAAATGTTGATGGCGTCCTCTTGGGTAAAATATTCCGGAGGTAAAATAGTCCCCCATTCGGATCTCCGGGCGGGGACTATTCAAGAGGACGTTGTTACCAGGAGAAAGAAAACTGGCGTTCTACGGATCGGAGCGTGGAATGTCAGATCCCTTAATCGGGCAGGTAGGTTATACAATTTAAAAAGGGAAATGGAAAGGTTAAAGTTAGATGTAGTGGGAATCAGTGAAGTTCGGTGGCAGGAGGAACAGGACTTCTGGTCAGGTGAGTACAGGGTTATAAATACAAAATCAAATAGGGGTAATGCAGGAGTAGGTTTAATAATGAATAAAAAAAATAGGTGTACGGGTAAACTACTACAAACAGCATAGTGAAGGCATTATTGCGGCAAAGATAGATACAAAGCCCACACATACTACAGTAGTAAAAGTTTGTATGCCAACTAGCTCTGCAGATGACGAAGAAATTGATGAAATGTATGATGAGATAAAATAAATTATTCAGGTAGTGAAGGAAGACGAAAATTTAATAGTCATGGGTGACTGGAATTCATCAGTAGGAAAAGGGAGAGAAGGAAACATAGTAGGTGAATATGGATTGGGGCTAAGAAATGAAAGAGGAAGCCGCCTGGTAGAATTTTGCGCAGAGCTAATACTTGATTTAACAATCATAAAAGAAGGCTGTATACATGGAAGAACGCTGGAGATACTAAAAGGTATCAGATAGATTATATAATGGTAAGACAGAGATTTAGGAACCAGGTTTTAAATTGTAAGACATTTCCAGGGGCAGATGTGGACTGTGACCACAATCTATTGGTTATGAACTGTAAATTAAAACTGAAGAAACTGCAAAAAGGTGGGAATTTAAGGAGATGTAACCTGGATAAACTGAAAGAACCAGAGGTTGTACAGAGTTTCAGGGAGAGCATAAGGGGACAATTGACAGGAATGGGGGAAAGAAATACAGTAGAAGAAGAATGGGTAGCTTTGAGGGATGAAATAGTGAAGGCAGCAGAGGATCAAATAGGTAAAAAGACGAGGGCTAGTAGAAACCCTTGGGTAACAGAAGAAATATTGAATTTAATTGATGTAAGGAGAAAATATAAAAATGCAGTAAATGAAACTGGCAAAAAGGAATACAAACGTCTCAAAAATGATACTGACAGGAAGTGCGAAATGGCTAAGCAGGGATGGCTAGGGGACAAATGTAAGGATGTAGAGGCTTATCTCACTAGGGGTAAGATAGCTACTGCCTACAGGAAAATTAAAGACACCTTTGGGGAAAGGAGAACCACTTGCATGAATATCAAGAGCTTTGATGGAAAACCAGTTCTAAGCAAAGAAGGGAAAGTAGAAAGGTGGAAGGAGTATATAGAGGGCCTATACAAGGGCGATGTACTTAAGGACAAAATTATGGAAATGGAAGAGGATGTAGATGAAGATGAAATGGGAGATACGATATTGCGTGAACAGTTTGACAGAGCACTGAAACACGTGAGACGAAACAAGGCCCCCCAGAGTAGACAACATTGCATTAGAACTACTGACAACCTTGGGAGAGCCAGTCCTGACAATACCATCTGGTGAGCAAGATGTATGAGACAGTCGAAATACCCCCAGACTTCAAGAAGAATATAATAATTCCAAACGCAAAGAAATCAGGTGTTAACAGATGTGAAAATTACCGAACTATCAGTTTAATAAGTCACTGCTGCAAAATACTAACACGAATTATTTACAGACGAATGGAAAAACTGATAGAAGCCGATCTCGAGGAAGATCAGTTTGGATTCCGTAGAAATGTTGGAACACGTGGGGCAATACTGACCCTACGACTTATCTTAGAAGAAAGATTAAGGAAAGGCAAGCCTACGTTTCTAGCATTTGTAGACTTATAGAAAGCTTTTGACAGTGTTGACTGGAATACTCTCTTTCAAATTCTGAAGATGGCAGGGATAAAATACAGAGAGCGAAAGGCTATTTACAATTTGTACAGAAAGCAGATGGCAGTTATAAGAGTCGAGGGGCATGAAAGGGAAGCAGTGGTTGGGAAGGGAGTGAGGCAGGGTTGTAGCCTATCCCTGATGTTATGCAATCTGTGTATTGAGCAACCAATAAAGGAAACAAAAGAAAAGTTCGGAGCAGGTATTAAAATCCGTGGAGAAGAAATAAAAACTTTGAGGTTCGCCGATGACATTGTAGTTCTGTCAGAGACAGCAAAGGACTTGGAACAGCAGTTGAACGGAATGGACAGTGTCTTCAAAGGAGGGTACAAGATGAACATCAACAAAAGTGAAAAAAGGATAATGAAATGTAGTCGAATTAAGTCGGGTGATGCTGAGGGAATTAGCTTAGGAAATGAGAGACTTAAAGTAGTAAAGGAGTTTTGCTATTTGGAGAGCAAAATAACTGATGATGGTCGAAGTAGAGAGGATATAAAACGTAGACTGGCAATGGCAAGGAAAGCGTTTCTTAAGAAGAGAAATTTGTTACCATCGAGTATTGATTTAAGTGTCAGGAATTCGTTTCTGAAAGTATTTGTATGGAGTGTAGCCATGTATGGAAGTGAAACGTGGACGATAAATAGCTTAGACAACAAGAGAATAGGAGCTTTCGAAATGTGGTGCTACATAAGAATGCTGAAGATTAGATGGGTTGATCACATAACTAATGAGGAGGTATTGAATAGAACTGGGGAGAAGAGGAGCTTGTGGCACAACTTGACTAGAAGAAGGGATTGGTTGGTAGGACATGTTCTGAGACATCGAGGGATCACCAATTCAGTATTGGAGGGCAGCGTGTAGGGTAAAAATCTTAGAGGGAGACCAAAAGATGAATACACTAAACATATTCAGAAGGATGTAGGTTGCAGCTGGTACTGGGAGATGAAGAAGCTTGCACAGGATAGGGTAGCATGGAGAGCTGCATCAAACCAGTCTCACGACTGAAGACCACAACAACAACAACAACCCTGTATTCACCTGACTAGAAGTCCTGTAACTCCTGCCACCTAACTTCACTATTTCCCACTATATTTAACATTAATCTATCCCCTTTTAAATTTTCATCCTACCTGCCTGATTAAGGGATCTGACATTTCATGCTCCGATCTGTATAACGCCACCCTTCTGTTTCTAATGATAACCAAGTCGTCCTTCGTAGTCCCTGCCCGGAGATCCGAATGGGGGACTATTTTACATCCGGGATGTTTCACCCATGAGGATGCCATCTTTATTTAACCATGTAGTAGAGCTGCATATCCTCGGGAGAAATTGCGGCTGTAGTTTCCCCTTCCTTTCACCCGTTCGCAGTACCAGCACAGCAAGGCCGTTTTGGTTAGTGTTACAAGGCCAGATCAGTCAATCATCCAGACTGTTGCCCCTGCAACTACTGAAAAGGCTGCTGCCCCTCGTCAGGAACGACACGTTTGTCTGGCCTCTCAACAGATACCCCTCCGTTGTGGTTGCACCTACGGTACGGCTATCTGTATCGCTGAGGCACGCAAGCCTTCCCACCAACGGCCACGTCCGCGGTTCATGGGGGGGTTAATAGTTGCGCTTCTTAAAATTCAATAATTTCGAAATGCGTATATTCTTTTACAAAGCACACTTTATATAGAACTTGGACGGCATTGCGCCTAAGTTATTCCTGCAGTTGCTTTGAAATGCTCACACTTTTCATACACTAACATGAAATAGACACAGTGTATATTACAAGCTGTACATGTTCAAGCATGTGATATACACTGTGTCTACTTCATGTTTGCTGCATGTCGCCTTCGTGGTGATGTGGTTTCAGTGCCCACCTGTGTAGCACAGGCACTGCGCTGCCTAATTTTCCTAGGGGAACCATAACCTTAAGTTCCCAGAATGAGATTATTCTCATTCTGGAAACATCCCCCGGGCTGTGGCTAAGCCATGTCTCCACAATATCCTTTCTTTCAGGAGTGCTAGTTCTGCAAGGTTCGCAGGAGAGCTTCTGTAAAGTTTGGAAGGTAGGAGTCGAGATACTGGCAGAAGTAAAGCTGCGAGTACCGGGCGTGAGTCGTGCTTCGGTAGCTCAGATGGTAGAGCACTTGCCCGCGAAAGGCA
This sequence comes from Schistocerca americana, assembly GCF_021461395.2. NCBI lineage: Eukaryota > Metazoa > Arthropoda > Insecta > Orthoptera > Acrididae > Schistocerca > Schistocerca americana. Next base: position 442,072,705 of record NC_060126.1, read on the forward strand.
AAGGTTCCGAGTTCGAGTCTCGGTCGGGCACACAGTTTCAATATGCCAGCAAGTTTCATAACCTTTAGTTGTTTTGAACTGAAAACACTAAAACTTATCAGGGATAGCGTTTACGAAACTCGAAGTAATAGATCACTGACATAAAACTGAGTGTACTTTCATACATTTTAAGAACACACTCGTCAAAATTCTATTTTACTAAGCCACTTTTACACATTTCATATACAAATTTCCGTCGTTGATGGAAGCGTGGGAATGCAATCATTTGATAAACTGAGTGTACTAATGAATTTGCTTAAGACTGGAATTATATTATCTTCAATTATATGTTAGTACAACCAGTGTCGGAACTCTTAATTTAATCTTCAGATCTGCATACTAAAGTATCAAAATAAACTCGTGTATACATAATTGTATTATCTGTTAATTATTTGTTAACAGCTTCCATGACCTGCTACGGTCGTGAGATTAATTAATATCCTTATGATCAAGTCAGAATTTACATTAAATATCAATTCATACAGTCATGATAACACAACAAATAAAGAAAGAATAAAAAAGTTGGAATTTGCATATAAATTAACACAAAACTACTACATTAAGAAATCAATATCCATACAAGCAAAGATTAAACATTATAATTCAGTTATTAGGACACAAACAACATATGGATCAGAGTGCCTAACATTGAATAAGAAAGGCGAATTAAGAGAACTAGAAAAAAGAGTGAGAAAAATATTAAGAAAAATTCTAGGTCCTAAGAAAAACAAGGAAAACAGGTGGATTAAAAGGAGAAATGAAGACCTATACAGAAAAGATCACAGATACAATGAGGAAGAGACGGCTAAAATTTTATGGACATTTAAAAAGAATGGAAGAAACACGAATTACAAAGAAAATTTTTAATTACGTTAGTAAGCTGAAAAACACCGTAGGATGGATAGAAGCAGTAAAGAAAGACGCCAACAAAATAGGTGCTACAGAAGAAATACGTGACAGGAATAACTTTAGGCTACTTACAGAAAACGCAAACTATGAAGAAGATGCGCCAAAACCTCGACCCAAGAGAGTGTGGACAGATGAGCAGAGACGAGCAGTTGGCGAGAAAATGAAGAAGTACTGGGAAGAACGGAAGAAAAAGAAACACCATAAGTCTTAAGTTGTATGCGGTCCATAGCTGGCCAAATTCATAATTAAAAAAAATAGTCATGAGCAAGAAATACACAGAAGCGCCAAAGAAACTGGTTTAGACATGTGTATTCAAATACAGAAAATAAAATGTTCAAATGTGTGTGGAATCTTATGGGACTTAACTGCTAAGGTCATCAGTCCCTAAGCTTACACACTACTTAACCTAAATTATCCTAAGGACAAACACACACACACCCATGCCCGAAGGGGGGACTCGAACCTCCGCCGGGACCAGCCACACAGTCCATGACTGCGGCGCCTCAGACCGTCAAATACAGAGATATGTAGACAGGCAGAATACGGCATTGCGGTCGGCAACGCCTATATGTGACAACTAATGTCTGGCGCAGTTGCTACATCGTTACTGCTGCTACAATGGCAGGTTACCAAGATTTAAGTGAGTTTCAACGTGGTGTTAGTCTGCGCGCGAGCGACGGGACACAGCATCTCCTGGGTAGCCATGAAGTGGGCATTTTTCCGTACGGTCAATTTACGAGTATACCGTGAATGTCAGGAATCCGGTAAACCTCAAATCTCTGACGTCGCTACGGCCGGGAAAAGATCCTGCAGGAACGGGACCAACGACGACTGAAGAGAATCGTTCAACAGGAAACAAGTGCAACCATTAATTGCTACAGAATTCAATGCTGGGTCATCAACAAGTGTCAGCGTGCGAACCATTCAACTAAATTTCATCGATATGGGCTTTCGGAGCTGAAGGCTCACTCGTGTTCCCTTGATAACTGCACGACACATGGATTTACACCTCACCTGGTTCTGTCAACACCGACATTGGACTGTTGATGACTGGAGCCATATTGCCTGGTCGGGCAGGAGTCGTTTCAGATTGTATCGAGCGGATGGTAGAGTACAGATATGGAGACATCATCATGAATCCATGAACGCTGCATGTCAGCAGGGTACCGTTTAGGCCCGTGGAGGCTCTGTAATGGTGTGAAGCGTGTGCAGTTGGAGTGATGTGGGACTCCTGATACGACTAGACACGACTATGGCGGGTGACATGTACGTAAGCATCCTGTCCGATCACCTGCATCAACTCATGCCCATTGTGCATTCCGACGGACTTGGGCAATTCCAGCAGAACAGTGCGACACCCCATATGCCCACAATTGCTACATACTGGCTCCAGGAACACTCCTCTGAGTTTTAACACTTAAGCTGTTCACCTAACTCGCCAGACATGAACATTATTGGCATATCTTGGATGTCTTGCAACGTGCTGTTTAGAAGAATCTATACCCATCGATCTCTTACAGATTTATGGACAGCCCAGCAGTAATTCAGACATTAGTCTTGTCCATGCCACGTCGTGTTACGGGACTTCTGCGTGCTCGCGCTATCCCTACACGATATTAGGCCGGTATACCAGTTTCTGTGGCTCTTAAGTGTATTTATACAATGAAATGATCCAGTTTGCGTATGTTCAATATGACCTGATAATGTTGGCAACTACGACTTAAATTAACACACTTACAGTGAGCGTATGTGTGTCGCATTCCAATTTTGTTGCGTGTTTCTGTGCCTGAAACGAATCGTGTAACTGAACAGGGTAAAGGTTTATTCTGAAAGACGCAAGTCACAGGTCGAAGGGTAGTTTCAGTCAATAACTGTTTCAGTTCGAATCATTCAGATGCTGAAACGAACAATTAATGGCACCTCAATAAATCTGAAGTGAAAACCATGGAATCCATGTACGAAGTCGCACCCTGCAAGACACAGAGGGGGGGGGGGGGGGGGGGGGCGCGCTCTTCCGCTTGAACTCTCTTCGCATGACGAACACAACGAACGAATAAACATCTGAAGAGTATTTTGTACTAGTAATGAATTATTTACCAGTCACTAGTGACGGATTGTTTACTATTTGTCTTCCATCTATTGAACGAATTCTCAGTACCCAAACAGGGTTAATGAAAAGTGCGTCATGAACCATCTGTCTTTAACAAAGCTGCACACAAAAATTAAGATGTCGTTTTTACTAAGCACGTCCTCACACGCAGTTCCTGAAGTAAAACAAATGTATCGTCGGCAGCTTCACCGTAGCAGATTGTGACAGGATAAAGTGATAATTGACAAAGACATTACGGCCAATGCGAGCCTTCAATAACGGCAAATGCGCAAGTATTTTTTTTGTACGTATGGATATACTAAGATGAAATGCCAAGTGCTGAACAGAACACTTTAGTTAAAACTGTTGCTACACGGCTCCCTTACAGCGCTTTGTTAGAAACGTTGAACACTTATTGTGGACGAACCAATGTGTGTGTTCTTGGTTTTCACAAGCCTGTAAAGACTGTCCTATTTGCATACAGAGCAAAGAAAAGATACCATTTGTACCCGTGCTACACAGCCATTATGTGCAATGGAGGTTGGATGACTGAAGTCATTTCGCAACTAGCGAAACCTCAACTGTACATATTTGAAGAAAAAGTTTATTTTCGCAGTATCATTTGCATGACGTAAATAACTGATCACTAATTTCGCACATATATAGTTATCATTGTGATATGTGATTGAGACCAGTCATTAGTCATTTATGTCACACAACTTACACTAATAACAAATAACATTCTTGACTCGTTTTGAAAAGTGAACTTCCTTCAGTAACAATTGAACAGTAGTGATCGATGTGCTCATAAGCCCCACACTGTTACACGGAGATCGTTATCTCAGATAACTGGCCCTAGCTGTCTCATTAGTTCAAATGTTCAAATGTGCGTGAAATCTTATAGGATTTAACTGCTAAAGTCATAAAATCCCTAAGCTTACACGCTACTTAACATAAATTATCCTTGGGACAAACACACACACCCATGCCCGAGGGAGGACTCGAACCTCCGCCGGGACCAGCCGCACAGTCCATGACTGCAGCGCCTCTGACCGCTCAGCTAATCCTGCGCGGCGTGTCTCATTAGTAATTTAGTCTTAGCATACTACATTTTTTTTACATTTTACTAAACACATGAGTTTATACTTCTCCACATGTGTTACTGACTCACAGATATTACTACGAAGTAAATATTTTCTCCAGATGCATCAAGAACTTGATGCAGTTGCTATCGAATACCATTCACTCAAAGATGACGATTTCAACTGCAGAAAAATTAAGATTCCTGTTCAGTCTAATCGTGTCCTCTGTTACTTACATATGCTATGAAAACTAATGGCACTATGGCACTTCAGTGAGCCATATATGCAGTTCCTGCTGTGTCTATGGATTTACATCCACATCTACGAACAGGAGTTGGACAAAAACTAGCATACACGACAAAGCACTTCCGGTTACCAAGCCTAATATGGCGTAGGAAACCGGACGGCATTCAGAACAGTTTCCAGTCTCTTCTGTATGGATAAATACTGGTCCTGTACGGTTTTCAGAGGACTCTTGTACCATTATTCCTGAAAATTGGTGGCAAGTTTAGGTAATGATGCTGGACGTGTATAACGACAACACATCCTTTTCTCTAAAGTAGACCGAAAAGTTTCAACAATAATGAGATATGATGTCTTTGGCGGTCAGGGGAAATGCGACACTTCATCCATGGGCTCTGAAAACCAGTCCTGGACGATTACAGCTGTGGCAAATGGGACCCTGTCTTCTTGGAAGACTTCAACACCATCCGGATACATACATTGTACCATGGGATGGACCCGATCAGACCAAAAGATCACTTAAGCCTTGGCAACAATGCGATCTTGCGGAGCAACCAAGGGGCCCATGGAATACCTCGATATTGCTGGCCAAATCGTCACCGAACCCACGCCATGTTTCGCTCTTGGGACGCAAACTTAGCCAGAAACTGTAAACTGTATGAAACAACACTCGTCCGATCGAACTACTTTCTTTCATTGCTTCGTAGTCAACGTTTTATGCTTTCGGCACCACGTTTTCGTGGTACGGGCATTTGTATCACTGACGAATGATACAAAGTAGCCCGGCATCTCCCTGCTTATGGTACTCCAAATGGCTCTGGCCACTATGGGACTTAACATCTGTGGTCATCAGTCCCCTAGAACTTAGAACTACTTAAACCGAACTAACCTAAGGACTGAGTGACCACCATCAAACGTTCATTTCTGAGGAAGAGGATGTGGAACAAAAATGGAAAAAATTCAGAAACATCGTCCAGTACGCCTTAGATAAGTTCGTACCGACTAAGGTCCAAAGCGAGGGGAAAGATCCACCGTGGTATAACAATCATGTACGAAAGGTACTACGGAAACAAAGAAAGCTTCATCATAGGTTTAAGAGTAGTCGAATCATAGCTGATAAGGAAAAGCTGAACGAAGCGAAAAAGAGCGTAAAGAGAGCAATGAGAGAAGCATTCAACGAATTCGAACATAAAACATTGGCAAACAATCTAAACAAGAACCCTAAAAAGTTTTGGTCATGTAAAATCGGTAAGCGGATCTAAATCCCCTATTCAGTCACTCGTTGACCACGATGGCACCGAAACAGAGGACGACCGAAGAAAGGCAGAAATACTGAATTCAGTGTTCCGAAACTGTTTCACTGCGTAACACGGTCCCTGACTTCAGCCGTCGCACGGACGCCAAAATGGAAAATATTGAAATAAACGATATCGGAATTGAAAAACAACTGCTATCACTTAGTAGCGGAAAAGCATCCGGACCAGACGAGATACCCTTAAGATTCTACAGTGATTATGCTAAAGAACTTGCCCCCTTTCTATCAGCAATTTATCGTAGATCGCTGGAAGAACGTAAAGTACCTAGCGACTGGAAGAAAGCGCAGGTCGTTCCCATTTGGGTCATAAATCAGATGCGAATAATTATAGGCCTATTTCGCTTACGTCAATCTGTTGTAGAATAATGGAACATGTTTTGTGTTCTCGTATTATGACGTTCTTAGATAATACAAATCTCCTTCATCATAACCAACATGGATTCCGCAAACAGAGATCATGTGAAACTCAGCTCGCCCTATTTGCCCAAGAAATTCACAGTGCCGTAGACACTGGCGAGCAGATTGATGCCGTATTCCTGGACTTCAGGAAGGCATTTGATACGGTTCCGCACTTACGTTTAGTGAAAAAAATACGAGCTTACGGAATATCGGACCAGGTTTGTGATTGGATTCAGGATTTCCTAGAAGAAAGAACACAACATGTCATTCTTAACGGTTCAAAATCTGCAGATGTAGAGGTAATTTCGGGAGTACCGCAGGGAAGCGTGATAGGACCTTTATTGCTTACAATATACATAAATGACTTAGTTGACAACATCGGTAGCTCCGTGAGGCTATTTGGAGATGACACGGTTGTCTACAAGAAAGTAGCAACATCAGAAGACTCGTACGTACTCCAGCGAAAAGCAGCGCGATTCGTCATGGGGACATTTAGTCAGCGCGAGAGCGTTACGGAGATGCTGAACAAGCTCCAGTGGCGGACACTTCAAGAAAGGCGTTACGCAATACGGAGAGGTTTATTATCGAAATTACGAGAGACCACATTCCGGGAAGAGATGGGCAACATATTACTACCGCCCACATATATCTCGCGTAATGATCACAACGAAAAGCTCCGAGAAATTAGAGCAAATACGGAGACTTACAAGCAGTCGTTCTTCCCACGCACAATTCGTGAATGGAACAGGGAAGGGGGAATCAGATAGTGGTACAATAAGTACCCTCCGCCACACACCGTAAGGTGGCTCGCGGAGTATAGATGTAGATGTAGATCACACACATCCATACCCGAGGCAGGATTCGAACCTGCGACCGCAGCAGTCGCGCGGTTCCGGACTTCACGCCTAGAACCTCTCGGCTGCCGCGGCCGGCTTATGGCACACCTTTGGTGTTGTTTTGGTGATGACAGCGTTCACGGTAGCGATATATATTTCTGCAGTGATTTCGGAAGCTGTTGTCCCCTAAGTTTCCATCACAATCCTCTTCAACGGCCGTCTGTCACGATTACTCAACGCACACTTTCGTCCGCGTAGTGAGTTTCCGGATGACGTCTTTCCGCTTTTCATGTGTGAGGTATAAATCTTCGACACGGTGCCTTTTGAAACAGCAAACATTGGGCTACCTTGGTCACGGAAGCACCCATATAAAGGTCACCAACAATCTGCCCAGGTTGACAATTCATTAAGCTCCAACAAAAAAGTACTATTGGACTACACAGAAGACTGTTCTGATCAAGACTGACAGTTTTAAAGTATTGAAGGCACTGCCGTTCGTGGTCAGGTAAACCATAGCAACCCTCAAACTTGACTGGCATCTGCTTTTATGTTCTAACGTGCATTTCTCGCAGTGTCTCTACATTTGTGTGCCTCAGCTACATCTCCATGTGGGTAAGTCTCATTACATTAACTGTGAATCTGTACATACTGTGTATTAATACGTAAATTTCGTCATAAAGTTGTAGGCTATTGCTGATGAGAAAGGAAAACTATGGACAACGAATAACAACAGGTGAAGGCTTCCTACAGAAGGTGCACAGAATACAAAGAGATGCGCGGCTGGCTTCGAAGGAAGAAAGCAATTGCGAATGCTTTAATGAAACAGGCGCATCAGGAGCTACATTTCTTCTCTTTCAATGATGGAAAATGAAATTGCTCCTTTGCTTTTCTGTAGTTCTTACACAAGGAGGGATAGTCGCAGGTGGGTGTTTTCAGTTAGTTTAGGGTGACTTCTAGTAGTAGTAGTAGTTGTTGTTATTTTTGTTGTTGCAGTCTTCAGTCTAAAGAATGATTTCAAGCAACCCTCCACTGTAGTCTGTGCCGAGAAAACATCTTGATCACTCACCGAGCGAGGTGGCGTAGTGGTTAGCACACTGGACTCGCATTCGGGAGGACGACGGTTCAATCCCGTCTCCGGCCATCCTGATTTAGGTTTTCCGTGATTTCCCTAAATCGCTTCAGGCAAATGCCAGGATGGTTCCGTTGAAAGGGCACGGCCGATTTCCTTCCCCATCCTTCCCTCACCAGAGCTTGCGCTCCGTCTCTAATGACCTCGTTGTCGACGGGACGTTAAACACTAATATCCTCCTCCTCCTCCTCCTCCTCCTCTTGATCACTCAGTAAACACTCCCCCCCCCCCTCCCCACTCACCCCCCAACATCCTATTGAACCTACCTTTGTATTCATGCACACAACTCCATCTAAAATTTTAGCCGCACACGCTTATCTCGATTACGAAATTGGCTTTTCCTTGACGCTTCTAAATATGTCCTACTAAGCAATCCCTTCTTGTAGCCAAGCAGTTGCACAAATCTCTTTTCCTCCCAAAATCACTATTCCTTGAAAGCTCAAAAACATTCTTTTAATCAAGTTGTGCCATGAATTTTTCCCCCATATCCAGTCACTGCCGCCTCATTAGTTAATCCATCTGCCCAACTAATCTCCTGAATTCTTTAGTAAGTCTTCATTTCAGAAGTTTTTACTTTATCCTTATCTGAACTGCTTGTCACAAGTTTCACTTCAGTAATAGGCTGTAGAAGAGAAGAGTAGTTTCGTAAAATACTTCCTAAGAATTAATTTGCATTAGATAACAAAGAGGGAATTTTCTGAATGGGGCGGAAATCGGTAGATATGATGTACATTTACAGACAAACAAATGATTACAATTTCTGAAAAATTGGACGAGCTTCTTTCTTTTCCAAGGGAAAGAGCTTCACAAATTGCGCAAGTCATTAAGGCGTTGGTCCACTTCTGGTCCTTACGCAAGCAGTTATTCGGCTTCGCACTGATTTAGAGAGCTGTTGGATGTCCTCCAGAGCGATACCGTGCCTAATTCTGCCTCGAACTAAGGCCGATATTTGATATTAGTACACTTCTCTTGGCCAGAAATGCCCTTCTTGCCATTGCTAGTCTGCTTTTGACGTCGTCCTTGCTCATTCCGTCAATGGTTATTTTAATGCCTAGGTAGTAGAGATCCTTAACTTCATCTACTCCGTAACCATCAATCCTTATGTTCAGATTCTCACTATTCTCATTTCTACTATTTCTCCTTACCTTCACCTTTCTTCGATTTACTCTCAGTCCATGCTCTGTACTCATTACATTCTTCATTCCGTTCAGCAGATCATGTAATTCTTCTTCACTTTCGCTCAGGATAGCAATGTCAACAGCGAATTGTATCATTGATATATTTTCACCTTGAATTTTAATTCCACTCTCGAACCTTTCTTTTATTTCCATCATTGGTTCCTCGATGTATAGTAAGGGCGAAAGGCTACATCCTTGTCTTACACCCTTTTCAATAGATCTCAAGAGCTTTAATAGCTCTTTTTAATAGGTCTTCGTTCTTGGTTGTCCACTCTGAATATTTCCTCTTGGCTATTGTACATATTGTATATGATCCGTCTCTCCCTATAGCTTAACCCTACTTTTCTCAGAATTTCGAACATCTTGCACCATTTTGCATTATTGAACGCTTTTGCCAGGTCGCCAAATCCTATTAACGTGTCATGATGTTTCTTTTGTCTTGCGTCCATTATTAACCGTAAAGTCAGAATTGCCTCTCTCGTGCTGTTACCTTTCCTAAGGCCAAACTGATCGTCATCTAGCGCATCCTCAATTTTCATTTCCGTTCTTCTGTACATTATTCTTGTAAACAACTTGGATGCATGATCTGTTGAGCTGATTGTGCGATAAATCTCGCACTTCCCAGCTCCTTCCGTCTTCAGAATATTGCGAATGATGCTTTGCGAAAGTGAGATGGTACGTCGCCAGACTCACATTCTATACACCAACGTGAATAGTCGTTTTGATACCACTTCCTCAATGATTTTAGAAATTTTGATGGAATATTATCCATCCCTTCTGTCTTATTTGGCCTTAAGTCCTCCAAAGCTCTTTTAAATTCTGTCACATCAGACAAATCTTCCCCTTCACAGAGGCTTGCAATGTATTTTTTCCACCTATCCGGTCTCTCCCCCGCATTTAACAATTCAATTCCCATTGCACGCCTAATTATATCACCCTTGCTTTTAATGTCACCGAAGGTTGTTTTGACTCTCCTATATGCTGAGTCTGTCCTTCCGACAATTATTTCTTTTTCGATGTCTTCACATTTTTCCTGCAGCCATTTCGTCTTAGCTTCCTTGCACTGCCTCGTTATTTCATTCCTCAGAGACTCTTATATCTGTATTCCTGAGTTTCACGGAACATTTATGTACTTCCTCCTTTCATCGTCAATTGAAGTACTTCTCTGTTACACATGGTTTATTCGCAGTTACCTTCTTTGTACCTGTGTTTTCTTTCCCAACTTCCGTGAGTGCCCTTTTTAGAGAAGTTCAATCCTGTTCAACTGTACTGCCTACTGAGAAATTCCTTACCGCTGTATCTATAGCCCTAGAGAACTTCAACCTTATCTCGTCATTCTTTAGCACTTGCGTATCCCACTTCTTTGCGAATTGGTTCTTCCTGACTAATGTCTTGAACTTCGGCCTACTCTTCATCACTACTACATTGTGATCTGCGTCTGTGTCTGCTCCTAGGTACGCCTTACAATCCAGTGTCTGATGTCAGAATCTCCGTCTGACCATGATGTAATCAAACTGAAATCTTACCGTATCGCCCGGCCGTTTCCAATTATACTTCCTCCTCTTGTGATTGTTGAACATAGTATTCGCTATTACTAGCTGAAACTTGTTCAGAACTCAATTAGTCTCTCTGCTTCTCATTCCTTGTCCCAAGCCCATATTCTCCTGTAACCTTTTCTTGCACTCCTTTCTCTACATCTGCACTCAAGCCTCCCATGGCTATTACATTTTCAAATCCATTTACACACTGTATTACCCTTCCAATATCCTCATACACTTTCTCTAACTCTTTATCTTCAGCTTGCGACGTCTAAGAGCATCCATGTCACTGATCTGTTCACAGTAACACATTCTCAGTTCTAACTTCCTATTCACAGTGAATCCTACTCCCGTTACACAATTTTCTGCTGGTGTTGATATTACCCTGTACTGATCCGACCAGAAATCCTTGTCTTCTTTCCACTTCACTTCACTGACCCTTACTACACCTAGATTGAGCGTTTGCATTTCGCTTTTCAGATTTTCTAGTTTCCCTACCACGTTCAAGCTTGTGACATTCAACGCCCCGTCTCGTAGAACGTTATCCTCCCCTTTGATTACTCAGTTTTTTTCCTCATGATAACCTCCCCCTTGGCAGTCCCCTCCCAGAGAGATCCGAATGGGGGACTATTCCGGAATCTTTCGTCAATGGAGAGATCATCGTGACATTTCTTCAATTACAGGCCACTTGTCCTGTGGATACATGTTGCGTGTCTTTAATGCAGTGGTTTCCATTGCCTTCTGCATCATCATGCCGTTGATCATTGATGATTCTTCCGCCTTTAGGGGCAGTTTCCCACCCCTAGGACAAGAGAGTGCCCTGAACGTCTGTCCGCTGCTCCGCCCTCTGTGACAATGCCGTTGGGAAAATGAGAGATGACTTCTTCTTCGGGAAGTCTTCGGCCGCCATTGCTGATTATTAATCAAAATTTAAGGAGCGGCGGGAATCGAACACGGGACCAAAGACGTTTTGATTAAGAATCAAAGACGCTAACCCTAGACCACGGTTGCAAACTTGCGAGAGTGGGCAACAAAAGAACAAATGGAGCGTAGCATATCACCGACGTACCACTGTACTGTAAAGGTGACCCGTATGACTACCAGAGGAATCTTGCTATAGAAGGAACCATACTCTCTGTCCTGTTTGTCGGACCGTATGGCAGGTGACAGTCAGATCAATATCTCACCGCTGTTCGTGGCGTCCCCAGACACATCTTCGGCCTGGTATCTCGTTAAGTAGAATTGTTTTCAGCATTGAGCCCCTCTCCGACCTCAGCCCAATGACCGGCGATGATGTGTCTGGAGACGCCCTGGATGTCTGTGGGATACCAACCTGACTGTTGCCCGCCATAGGGCCCAACAACTGGTTGTGAATTTCCCTTCCCCTTCCCATGTCATCCACGGCACCCATACAGCACCGTGGTACGCCGACAACGTTCTACAATCGGTTTTTTTGTCCTTCATGGCAAGCTAGCCTGGGCTCACATTTCAGCACTATAATGTCCGCCCGCACAAGGAGGGTGTTTCTATTGTTTGTCTTCTTGCTCGCCAAACCCTGTCATGCCCACTAAGGTCGCCGGATCTCTCCCCAGCTAGGGATACTGGCAATCTGTCGCGTCATTTGAACAGAATTTGGCTTGACGTCCCTCAGGAGGACGTCCAAAACCACTATCAATCAATGCCGAGCCGAATAATAGCTTTATAAGGGCCAGAGCTGAACCAATGCGTTATTGACTTGCTCAGTTTGTGAATTACTTTCGCTTGAAATATATCAGACACTTTCTCTGAAATTGTTTTCATTTATTTGTCTACGCACATCAAATCTACAGATTTACATCCTATTCTGGTATTTCTTTCAAAGTGTACCGCAATTTTGTTTCTTTTACTTTTTTACAAATAAATGGTTTTCTTCCTACTACGAGTCTCCATTTTATATACCCTCTACTTTGGCCATAATCGATTATTGCGCTGCCCAAATAGCAGAAACCGTTTACAACTTCTAATGTTTCATTTCCTAATGGAATTACCTCACAATCGCCAGATTTTTTCAAATTTGTGTGAATTTCTGTGGGAGCAAACAGCGGTCGTCGGTTCCTAGACTTACACACTACTTAAAGTAACGTATGCCAAGAACAACACACACACCCATGCCCCAGGGAGGACTCGAACCTCCGCGCAATATGTGGCATGTCGGCTCAAGTAGCGCGGCTCGCCTGATTTGATTCGTCTACATTCCATTACCCTTATTTAACTTTTCCGTTTTACAATATCTTTTAAAGTCACAAACCATGCGATTCAACTGCTCTTTTAAGTCCTTTGCGATCTCTTACAAACTTATTCATGCAATGTCGTCCTCTACCGGAAATGTAATTCCCTTTCCAAATGTCTCCTTCATTTCTTTACAGCTTATTCAGCGTACAGATTTAATAGCTTGAGATTAGTCCACAACCCTGTACCACTCCCTTCCTTTCCCTGTCCTTCTAGTCTTATAACTGCAGTCCGGTCTCTGTACAAGTTGCAGATAACTTTTCGCTCCCTTTATTTCCCCAATACCTCCAAATTTCAAAGACTGTAGTTTAATTAACTTTGTCGAAAGCTGTCTCTAAACCAGTAATGCTACACACGTAGATCTTCATTTCTCCAACGTATCTTCTCTTATAAGTTGAAGGGTACGTCTTCCCTCCCTTGATTACACATTCCTGCGAAACTCTGATCTTCAACGTTGTCGGAGTCTAGAAATTTTTCCATTGTTCTCTAAATAATTCGGGAACAGCATTTTCACGTAACAAATTTGTCTTGGAAATATTCTGTTTCGGGAAAGCATTTTTCTGTTTGTCTTTACATAGATGTAAGCTGGCGGCGGCTAATAGGAGTTTTTTAGTCAGGTAAGGAGAACAGTGCAGCTAAATCGGGTAACACTATGGAACTCGCGTTCAGAGCATGTAAGAAAGGGTCGAAAATAAAATACCTGATGTAACAGCAGAATCCAAAAATATTTGGCTTCGCCTGCTCCATGTTTCGGTCTCGGAAACTGACATACGGCCAGGAGAACGGTGTGCTGACCACATGCCCCTTCATATCCGCATCCAGTGACGCCTATAGTCTGAGGATGACACGGCGGCAGGTCGTTACCATTGGGCCTTCATGGCGTATTCTGGAGGAGTTTAGTTTAGTTTTATTTTATGTTGGTCTACCCTGTAGCTACAACTAGAAATTAATGTAGGGGAGACAAACTAGGTCCCTAAAAAAACGTTATACGATCAGTAAATACGCATAGCTGAGATCGGTGAAGAGATTCAGTTTTCTTTAGTCTGCTATGTAACAGCCGTCAATTGCTCCGACGTATCAGGAGAAAGTAGCGTCCAATTATATTTTATACTAGCTTAGAAACCCAGCATTACACGGGTATTTATTTATAGCTGCACCAGAGCTTTATACGCATTGGATTTTTTTTCTTACTTAAATAGCTTTTTTGTGTATAGCGCTCGAAGAAGTATTATTGGGAACATGAACGAAGGACTTGTTGGTTTCTCTAACATTGGACGGGGGCACTAGAGCTGTCCATGTGAAAAGGAACTGACGCTAAGGTCCAGTCCCACAACACGCAGCGTTCTGGATTTCTGCTTTGTTTATAGTAATGGCATAACAGAGCGGAATGGTAAATTATTCGGAATACGTGATTTCGAGGTATAAAAACTTACTCGCCTGCGCTTCTTCCCTTCAGAATTTCCGCTTCTACCATGTTGCGTTAGAGAGAAGTAGACTGAAGCCTCTATGAGTGAAGGGTTCTGAGGAGTGAGATAATTAAGATGCTCTCGATCAGAGTTACGTCGTGCCTCCTTTTGGAATTAGAACGTGATGTTCTCGAGGCGCAGCCAGTCTCTCCTCACGATCTTCACTGAATTACTGAAACTGCATAGTCCTCAGTCTTTTAATTTTTCTGGTGTATTCATAAAGACTCTCCCTTTTTCCAGGCATTTCTATTTGTGAATGAAACGAAATCTTAGTAACAAGTTTCTTTTGCTGGCCTTTTTCGCAGTAGCTGTAAATAAATTGCAGTAGTTCAGAAATAAAACGCCTTTTGGATGCTGCACATTCAGTTTTTTTTTTTCATTTATCTTGTGCACCCAGACACGTTTCTCCTTAGTTACAAGGCGTCTTCAGTAGATGTTCAACCAGGCAAACGCAACAGACAGGCACCACGGTTCCAGATAAAATTTTAAATTACGTTATCTTTCTTTTTTCAATCATGCGATTTTGATTAAATAAAGCCTCTACGATACTCCATAGTACAAACAAGTTACCTTTGAAAAACCCCATGAAAATTCGTCTAATAATTTCGGAGATTAATGATTTCAAACGCATAGACGCGACGGTTTAAGATAACAATCTAATTTACTATATTTCTCCCGTGACACGATTCTAATGAAATAAAGCCTTCACGTTGTCCAAAGCTACGCTCAAGTTGCCCGTGAAAACTTCATAAAGATTCATAAAGTAGTTTTGGAGACTAGTGTACTCGGATAGACAGAGACGATGGTGTTACTGTTTCATTACTAGTACTCATCATTTTATTTAATGCTAAAATATGTAATATAAACTAAATACCTTATAAAAAGACAAATAACACGTACGTGGCGAGATCTGACAGTTACCAAATTATCATTGAACTAAGCTTAAATTCGTGGATTAATGAACAGTTTATTCAACGAATAACAAAAGGGCCTTGCGACTTGAAAGACGGAGACTCACAGTTAACTACGTAGGGAGTAGGTTGTTTATTAATATTAATAAAATAGCTCCTTGGAACATTGATTTGAAAATACTTTTAGTACCGTATCATAGATGCGGGTGAAGTAGAAAGTCTTTATTTTACTGCTATAAATTAACAAAACATTTTCATTGATAGTTACAACGTCTCTGTTTATACAGTGTCTGTATCTTGACAATACAATGGCCTTCAGACATACGTGCATGCATGCATGTGTATGTGTGGCAAACAGCTGACGTCAATGCGTAGTTGCAGAAAGTGCATCTGTTTCGTAACAAAGGTTCTGTCACACTGAGCGGACTTTTAAATAATTTGTATAACACTGAATCCAGTTCAGACCGTATTATGTGTGACTCTATAACGTTACACCTATATCTTCTCTTTGCTATCACTGGTAGGCTTTTATGCGGTTATGCAGTTTTTCCCAAAAGCGGTTGCACATCTGTGATTACCATTATTTGGTTGTGCCCATGCCTTGTTAAGACGCATCTGCAGTCTTCATAATTTAGTTGATGTGGAACTGTTGTCTGGTAGAAAAAGGTAACTGGTGACAGTGTACGCCAACGTAGTGTCGGAAGTATTAAATTGTTTTCTTTATCTTTCTGAACGTCTATGATCACAGTTTCTGCAAAGATACTTCAAATTATGGCGTATTATTATAAAGTAGCTTAGTGTCCTGTGCTTCGCTCGTGTAGACTGTATGGTCTGCCCAGATTTTTTTATTTAATTGAATTTTGGTGTTGTTTACAAACTCCAACATCTTCTAAGGTTTCAACGCTAATTAAAGCGCTAGAAGCGTGCTCTTTTCATAGTATATAATTCCTCAGACCAGAAACCGATCGTTAGCTGGAATCTGATGCTCTGGTTAATCCTGCTGTTCTTGTGAGAAGAGGAGGAGGAGATAGAGTTTAACGTCCCGTCGACATCGATAGTTCTTGTGGTTATACTTCCTAATGCAAATCTTTGTCCAACCAAGAACTGAAAAAGCAGTTTTCATATATTTATCTTTAAAAATGTTTGAATACAACGAAATATTTTCATAGATATTCCCATCTCCTATTTCACCACCTTAGGTACTGACTGTTCCAAAACAACACAGAAACAAGAAATGATTAATTTCTAACCGAGAAGCCAAATAGAGTTTTTCAGAGACGTGGTTTCAAAAACGTTTTCATAATGAAATATTCCCACAGAAACTTTCATCCTCTATTTTAATACCTTAGAGGCTGAATTTCCAGAAACACCAAAACAGATTTCTTTTAATTTCCATCCGAGAAACCAAACACAAATTTTCTTAGATTTATCTTTAAAAATGATTTCATACTGAAATAATTTCAAAAAATTTTCATCCCCCTTAGGAGCTGTTTTCCAAAAAACGGAAACATATCTCTTATTACAAACTGAGAAGACAAATACCATAGATCAAGCTTTAAATGTTTTAATAGTGCCTTAATAATGATTTGTTTAAAAGATTCCACCCATTATTTTATCCTCATAGGCCTTAAATTTCCAAAGAAACTGAAAAACGTATTTCTTAGCTTCTGTTTGAGAGATCAAATACCAATTTTCGGAACTCTAGCTTCAAAACTGGCTTAACAGGGGTGTATTTTCAAACAACTTTTCGTCCCCTATTTCACCTCATCAACGCTGGAATTTCGAAAAATGCCTTCTTAAACAATGGCTACCGCATACGATAAACACCCTCTCGAAATTTCAGGCTTTTTTTGTTAGGTGTTTGGGCTGGGCGATGATGAGCCAGTCAGTGAGTCAGGATACTTCCTTCTATACGGTGTGTAAAGGGTATTAAATGCAGATATTTTTATATGTGGTGCCTTAATATTTACACACATCTTCCCAGAAAATGTAACTAAGGTCGTGACCTGATTATATCTGTATGGTCGTAACTGCGTGATAAGTTTACCGGTACTAGGCATGTCAGCATATACTAAGCGTCTTGCGTCCACACATCTACATTCCAATAGCTGAACTGCAGCCCAGGGGAAAATAAGCAGCAGTAGCTCGCTCTTGCCACATATACTTGGAGGTACTACCCAAACTAAAAACATAGGACTTGTAATTCTTATAATTATTAGTCTGTAAATGACAAATACTCACTCAATGTACAAACATAGGGCCTATATAGCCAACCAGTTCCAAATAACTGTTCAGAACAGTTCACATAGGTTTCGACGCCTACTATGGGTGTCCTCATCAGAATGAATGAGCCGCGGCCGGCTCGCGTTGATGCCGTTTGTTCTTTTGCAGTTTGTCACACTCGAGTGTCGTCTTATTTTTCCCTTAGTTTCTACCATAACGAGTTGCTGACTTGCCTCTGTCAGTGGCAGCAGCAGCGCTTATCGATACTAGTACTGCTGCACCATCTTTAGTGTGACCGCTATATTTCCGTGTGGTGGTGTGTGTCAGTCGGTCGGTTGGGACAGAGCAGCGAGCAAGTCATCGTAGTGTGAGGTCAGGCCGGGACTGCTGGAGGCGTGCACGTGCGGTCAGGTTGTGAGGCGCTGGCTGCAAGAGCTACAAAGTTCGTTGCCCACCGAACCTGGACACTGAAGTTGAGTGATCAGTTAACCCATTATGAAACCTCAACTGCTGTGACATCATTGTTGGTTGTTGCCTCCTGGGCCATTCCGGCTAGTAGCTCCCTCCTCAGGCCGACCCTTGGAACACTTCTGAGCACCACTGTTCTGTTGCTTTTAGATTGTGATTTTCATTTTAGTCTGAAGTACAGTGTGTGAGGCTTTCAGCCATCTGTTAATTTAGTCTGTTTCATTTTTAAGGTAAGGCCTTCAGCCCTCTTAAATAAAAATTTTGAACATTTATTTGTTTAAAACTATTTTTTTTTTAATTTGCTCTATCTGAAATTCTTTTATCCAGGCCCTAAGCCCTGAGTTGTTCAATGTCTTGTGTGCGGCCTTCAGCCTTCAGCCGCATGTATTCCTTAAACCAATTTTTATAACTTGTGTTCAGGCCTTCAGCTGTTCTTGTTTTTTGTGTGGTTTTGGGCCTGCCCAGGAGGTATCGCAAGTTTTCTTAACTAGGCCTTCAGCCGTATTGTTTTAATTTGATCCTTTTAAGGCAATTTGTAATTAAGTGATTATTAAGAAAATAAAAGTCTTTGTATTTTGCGCAACTAACAGTAACTGATTACGGCTCCCTCCACAACCATAACCTGATCCGCTCTGCCCTGTGAAACCAGATTTCAATTAAGTTTGAGAAACTGTAAAATTACATTCAGTCAGATGTTGTTCCTAGCTAGGCATAAGTGACAAAGCTTGAAGGTATTTTATTTTATTTTTGAGTTGAGCACAGTGCTCTGAATTTCGACAATTGCTTTCTCGCAGTATAATTTTGTGGTTTCTCAAAAAATTTGATTTTGATAAAGACACCCTTAACAGATGTCGAAACCTGTATCAATTGTACAAAACAGTTTTTTGCAACCAGTTGGCTGTATAATTCCTACGATTGAAAACTGTATACGGTTACTAAGAAACAGTCACGTGTAAAACTGTATCATTCAATGTTGTTCAGCGCACCGTCCTCAGTCATCAACAGAAAACCAGCACTTATACCTGTTACATCCTGTATATGCAGTGTGGTCCATTGATAGAGACCGGGCCAAATATCTCACGAAATAAGCGTCAAACGAAAAAACTACAAAGAACGAAACTTGTCTAGTTTGAAGGGGGAAACCAGATAGCGCTATGGTTGAACCGCTAGATGGCACTGCCCTAGGTCAAACGGATATCAATTGCGTTTTTTTTTTAAATACGAACCCCCATTCTTATTACATATTCGTGTAGTACGTAAAGAAATATGAATGTTTTAGTTGGACTAGTTTTTTCGCTTTGTGATAGATGGCGCTGTAATAGTCACAAACGTGTAAGTATGTGTTATTACGTAACATTCCGCCAGTACGGACGGTATTTGCTTCGTGATACATCACCCGTGTTAAAATGGACCGTTTACCAATTGCGGAAAAGGTCGATATCGTTTTGATGTATGGCTATTGTGGTCAAAATGCCCAACGGGCGTGTGCTATGTATGCTGCTCGGTATCCTGGACGACATCATCAAAGTGTCTGGACCGTTCTCCGGATAGTTACGATATTTAAGGAAACTGGACGTGTTCAGCCACATGTGAAACGTCAACTACGACCTGCAACAAATGATGATGCCCAACTAGGTGTTTTAGCTGCTGTCGAAGTAGCAGACAAATTGCGCGAGAATCGAGAATCTCAAAAACATCGTGTCGGGAATGCTACATCAACATCGATTGCACCCGTACCATATTTCTATGCCCCAAGAATTGCATGGCGACGACTTTGAACGTCGTGTACAGCTCGCGTGCGATTGAAGCGGTATTGAATAGCATATTTCATGACAGGTGGATTGGTCGTCGAAGCACCATACCATGGCCCGCACGTTCACCGTATCTGACGTCCCCGGATTTCTTTCTGTGGGGAAAGTTGAAGGATATTTGCGATCGTGATCCACCGACAACGCCTAACAACATGCGTCAGCGCATTTTCGATGCTTGTGCCAACATTACGGAAGGCGAACTACTCACTGTTGAGAGGAATGTCGTTACACGTTTTGCCACGTGCATTGAGGTTGAGGGGCATCATTTTGAGAATTTATTGCATTAATGTGGCATTTACAGGCAATCACGCTGTAACAGCATGCGTTCTCAGAAATAATAAGTTCACGAAGGTACAAGTATCACATTGGAACAACCGAAATATAATGTTCAAACGTACCTACGTTCTGTATTTTAATTTAAAAAACCTACCTCTTACCAACTGTTCGTCTAAAATTGTGACTATTGCAGCGCCATCTATCTCAAAGCGAAAAAAGTGGTCCAACTAAAACATTCATATTTATTTACGTACTACACGAATATGTAATATAAAATGGGGGTTCCTATTTAAAAACACGCAGTCGATATCCGTTTGACATATGGCAGCGCCATCTAGCGGGCCAACCATAGCCTAATCTTGTTTCCCCCTTCAAGATAGACTAAGTTCGTTCTTTGTAGTTTTTTCGTTTGACGCTTATTTCGTGAGATATTTGGCCAGGTCACGATCAATGGACCACTCTGTAGAGATGAACACTGGGAGGAGAGGTATTGACACAGTCGCTAACCAGTGTTGGATACGATGGGAGTCACCTAGACAAGAGGAGAGAACAATCGCACCATCTGTCTCGATGCCCTCGAGACAAGAACGGAAGCTTACCTCTTGCGAGGACAGGATGTAATCACGTAAGAAGCAGCGGCGCTGCCACGGTCGGGAAGCGGCTTGCAGGGACGGCGGGTCCTTTTATTGCGACATAAAGCGCAGACAGCGAGCGCTACGGCAGCGCCGGGGCCGAGCATTAAAGACTCGTAAAGCACGCAGCAGCTGCCGGGGCCCCGGCTGCGACAAAAGCCCGCAACGCGCCCACTGCTTGCGGTCGCGTGGCTGCTCCACTTACCGACACCCTGCAGGTTAGGCTTCCCAACCAACACAAGTGTTACACATGCCACGTCGGCAAGGAGTAATTCCCTGACGGGTTTACTTATACGACCTCCAGTTCGTACTACAAGTTGGTCGTGGTGACTTTTTATCTTTCTTTCCTTGTGTAATTTTTACGCTACTGGCTGATTCGATGAGACCCGCCATGACTTTCCCACTCCTGTCAATCTCTTCATTTGAAATTCTTGATCCTAAATCTTCATTTAATTATCGTTGGAGGTCTTCTAATTTCTGTCTATCCTATACAGTAGCTTCTACAGCTCCCTTTAAGACCACAGAAGTTATCTTTGATCTTTTAACGCATATTTTTGCTTCTTCTTCTTCTGTCCATTATCCTTGTCAGAGTTCTCCATACGTTCCATTCTTCAGCTCCTCATACCCTATCCTGCCACCCCACCGAATTTTCAACATCCTTCTGTAGTACCACATCTCCGATTCTCCTCATTTATCAGTGTTTCGCCACTTTAATGGAAATCTCTGAAGCCGTTCACCACTCGCCCGAATTTATTTCTATTGAAGGTGCGTAACTGAATTTATCTTTTCTCTTTGAAGTGAGCTTGGACTTCTCTTTCCATTGATAATCAAGTAAATCGGTGCTGGTAATCCATTTGACAACTATACGTATTTTAATTTAGATTCAAATGAAGACCTTTTCTTGTGACAGGTGTTCGATTTAAATGAAAACTTTTTCTTTTGGCAGGCGTTTTGGCCAATAAGAGACTTCCATTTTCAAAAATTTTGTTTTCCTATGAACTCCTCTCCACCTTCTTTACTTTCCTCTCTCCAAACTAATAGATATGCCTTGTCTTTGAGATTGGTGACTAGTCCTGTCAATTTTTCTATTCTTTGGTGCTGTTTTCTTCTCTAGTCAAGTCTACGACTGTGCCTGCGTATGTCAGAAGGTTCTTCCATCATTCCAGTATCTAATTTGCGGATTCCTTTGATTCTCTTATCATTTTTCATTTAACAGTGTAAATAAGAGCCCATCTTCTTATCTCACAACGCCCCTTACATCAGATGTCATTGATATCTCTTCAGGCACCTTAAAGTTTGATTAGGTGCAGGGCACAGTTTCCGTGATGAGGTTTCTTGATTTGCTCTCTACTCCGGACTCGTTCAGTACTCCAGCTATAGAGATGTAGGCTATATTCGAGTCAAAGTTAAGAAATATATACCTACTTCGGCCCAGTCTCTCGTGACTTACGATATTAAGATTGGAGTTCTAATCTGTGTGTCCTTTACATTACCGGAATCCTACATTATACTTATACTCTTGATCTAGCTTTCCTTCCATCAATGTTGAAAGCATTTTTATGGTCTTTGTATTGGACCGACAGTAATCCTTATTTTTATTCACGTTTGAGACCTCCAGGAAAGACAATGGGCACGTCAGGGATTTATTTTAGGTTTTCTCTGAGCTCATGTTAACTTCATTCTCATCGAATAGGCGTTTTGCGTTATATCAGGCATTGGTGGCAGGCCATCTGACCAGCCTGAATTCTCCACCTAAAATTTTTTTGTGGGTGCATAGTGTTATTCTTGCGCCTTTTAGCTCTTCATTTACAGCAGCGATGCGTTTTATAGCCTCAATTTTTGTTCTACAGCGGTTTTGCATAATTCTCAGACCTCCCTACTTGGTCAGGTTGATTCCGTTCTTTGATATGTACATATAATTTCATCCTTCATCTTTCCATATCCGAATAGGTGTTGATACGTATTTTAATTTAGTTATCTGCGCAAGGTGTGTTCTTCAACCAGATAACCTGAACCTAAAAATTTCTAGATAACTCTTCGTTCTTTTGAATTTATTCAGTGTCTACCTGTTTATAATGAGATACCCCTAAAGAGACAATCTGGTTTGATTATTGTATTATCATACTGTTATAGTTATTACGACAGCGACGAAAAAAATCGCAGTACCAAAAAATGTACGAGGGCAGTTCAATAAGTAATGCAACACATTTTTTTTCTCGGCCAATTTTGGTTGAAGAAACCGGAAATTTCTTGTGGAATATTTTCAAACATTCCCTCTTCGTCTCGTATAGTTTCATTGACTTCTGACAGGTGGCAGCGCTGTACGGAGCTGTTAAAATGGCGTCTGTAACGGATGTGCGTTGCGAACAACGGGCAGTGATCGAGTTTCTTTTGGCGAAAAACCAGGGCATCTCAGATATTCATAGGCGCTTGCAGAATGTCTACGGTGATCTGGCAGTGGACAAAAGCACGGTGAGTCGTTGGGCAAAGCGTGTGTCATCATCGCCGCAAGGTCAAGCAAGACTGTCTGATCTCCCGCGCGCGGGCCGGCCGTGCACAGCTGTGACTCCTGCAATGGCGGAGCGTGCGATCACACTCGTTCGAGATGATCGACGGATCACCATCAAACAACTCAGTGCTCAGCTTGACATCTCTGTTGGTAGTGCTGCCACAATTGTTCACCAGTTGGGATATTCAAAGGTTTGTTCCCGCTGGGTCCCTCGTTGTCTAACCGAACACCACAAAGAGCAAAGGAGAACCATCTGTGCGGAATTGCTTGCTCGTCATGTGGCTGAGGGTGACAATTTCTTGTCAAAGATTGTTACAGGCGATGAAACATGCGTTCATCACTTCGAACCTGAAACAAAACGGCAATCAATGGAGTGGCGCCACACCCACTCCCCTACCAAGAAAAAGTTTAAAGCCATACCCTCAGCCGGTAAAGTCATGGTTACAGTCTTCTGGGACGCTGAAGGGGTTATTCTGTTCGATGTCCTTCCCCATGGTCAAACGATCAACTCTGAAGTGTATTGTGCTACTCTTCAGACATTGAAGAAACGACTTCAGCGTGTTCGTAGGCACAAAAATCTGAACGAACTTCTCCTTCTTCATGACAACGCAAGACCTCACACAAGTCTTCGTACCCGAGAGGAGTTCACAAAACTTCAGTGGACTGTTCTTCCTCATGCACCCTACAGCCCCGATCTCGCACCGTCGGATTTCCATATGTTTGGCCCAATGAAGGACGCAATCCGTGGGAGGCACTACGCAGGTGATGAAGAAGTTATTGATGCAGTACGACGTTGGCTCCGACATCGACCAGTGGAATGGTACCGTGCAGGCATACAGGCCCTCATTTCAAGGTAGCGTAAGGCCGTAGCATTGAATGGAGATTACGTTGAAAAATAGTGTTGTGTAGCTAAAAGATTGGGGAATAACCTGGTGTATTTCAATGATGAATAAAACAACCCCTGTTTCAGAAAAAAAATGTGTTGCATTACTTATTGAACTGCCCTCGTAATTAATGCAGAGTAATGAAATTTCATGAATACATTTGTCTAGGTAACATACGTGGGTAATTTGGAAAGTAAGGAACGATCGGTCGCAAAATGGAAACCACAGTGAAAATCCGATGGTTTGCACGGGTGTTTTGGGCAGTGTTTCTAGTATGCCCGTCTGTCGCGTTACGTCGTTCTTTTTAGTTCTGAGCACACAGGGAGCACATAAAGATACGTAGAAAAATAGTGTCTCCGTCCAAGTACGAGGGCCTGGTGAGAAATTCCGCCTGAAGCTATGCAGCCCACATTACATAGCTGTTGTGCGTTTTCTTCTTCAAGACAATTCTCAGCCGCATTCTGCAGGGGCAATGAGGATGCTCCTGCATCGTTTTCAATCGGAAATGTTTGATTACCCACAATACAGTCCGTAATAGACTCACTCTGAGTTTCATCTCTGCTCACATGAACCGCTGGCTATGAAGACAACATTTTGGCACAGACAGAGCGAGCTGTAGGCCAGCGTAGAGAATTGGCGGAAAGCACTGGCGGCTGCCTTCTGTAACGAGGGTTTTGGAAAGTTGGTACAACGCTACGACAAACGTCCAAGTCGGGTCAGCGACTATGGAGATAATTAGCTGGAAGTTGTAGCTAATTGTAGTAGATAAAGCAGTTTTGATTCTCACTGTGGCTATCGTTACTTACTTTCCGAATAGCCCTCGTATTAAAGTGATTACTATCGCATGACCACAGGTTAGTGTAAGTGCGAGGTAAATCACTGCAAACGTGAGATGCTGGTACATTAGTAATCGGTGTGACTGCCAGAATGTTGAATGCAAGCATCCAAAAGTGCATGCATTGTATTGTACAGATGGCGGATATCAGTTTGTGATATGGAGTTCGAAGCCTGCTGCATTTGGTCGGTCAGTATGGGGTCGGCTAATGCTGTTTGTGGTTCACACTGGATTTGCGTTCGACGATGTTCAGTGTCTGCTCGACTGGAGACAGATATGGTGATCGAGCATGCCAAGGCAATACGTTGACACTCTATAGAGCATGGTCGATTAAAACAGCGCAATGTGGTGAGCGTTATCCAGTTTGAAACCCCTCTCTTTGGAATGCTATTCATGAAATGGCAGCAAAACAAGTCAAATCATCTAACTGACTTGTAATCTGTAGCCAGAATGATAACCAAGAGAGTGCTGCTGCTGTGATTCGAATTCGCACCCCACACCACATCCGCAGGTGCAGGTCCAGTATGTCTAGCAAGCAGACATATCGGTTGCAGGTCCTTAACTTGCCTCCTTGTAACTAATACATGGCACAGAGTCACAATTAGATTTCATCACAACACCCACGCTCTGCCATCCAATAAGATATCTCTTTGCACCACGAAGCTGCAAACGGTGGTGGTTTGGGGTCTACTGGAATGCACGCTTCAGGGCATATTGTCGGTGTTATCCTTGAAGAAACAGATTCGTAACAGTGCATTGTGTCACTGTGGTGTCAACAGCTGCTCAGCTTGCTGCTGCAGATACAGTACAATGCGCCAGAGCCATACGTTGAACACAATGGCCTTCGCTCTCGGTACGACCACGCTGCTGTCCGGAGCCCCGTCTTCTTGCGATCGTACGAGGGTCACTCCATAAGAAATGCACACTATTTTTGTAGAAGTACAGTTTTCATTCTGCGCGTGTCGAAGTCTTACAGTGTGTAGATACATCCTTCCCGCTTGCTTTCAAACTTAGTTCAAACTGTTCCCGCGAGTGGCGCCGTCACAGCATGTCTTCAAGATGGCTGCTACACTTGATGTTCGTCAGAAGAAACGTGCTGTCATAGAATTCCTGTGCTGTGAAAACGATACAGTGGGAAACATCCACAAGAGGTTGAAAGAGGTGTATGGAGATGCTGCTGTCGACCGCAGTACAGTTAGTCGGTGGGCAAGCAGGTTACGTGATGAAAGCGGGCACGGCAATATTGAGGATTGTCCTTGCAGCGGCAGGCCTCGTACTGCACACACTCCAGACAATGTGTATAGAGTTAACGAATTGGTGAACGCTCAGAGACGCATCACAGTGAACGAATTGTCACGCTATGTTGGGATAGGGGAAAGAAGTGTTGGCAGAATACTGAAAGTGTTGGCGTTAGAAAAGGTTTGTGCCAAGTGCGTTCCCAGGATGTTGACAGTGGCTCACAAAGAAACAAGAAAAACGGTTTGAACTTTTGGAACAGTACGAGAATGGTAGAGATGAATTTCTTGGAAGAATTGTGACAGGTGAAGAAACATGGCTCCACCACTTTTCGCCAGAGACGAAGAGGCAATCAACGGAGTGGCATCATGCAAATTCACCCAAGGAAAAAAAAAAATTCAAAATCCCACCTGGAAAAGTTATGGCCACGGTGTTTTTCGATTCCGAAGGACTCTTCTTGTGAACATCATGCCAAGTGGAACCACTAAATTCTGATGCATATGTGACGGCACTGAAGAAACATCAAGCTCGACTGAGTCGTGTTCGACCACATCGGCAAAAGCAGGATGTTTTGCTGTTGCACGACAATGCACGGCCATGGAAGCCATGGAAGTGATCACAAAACTCGGATGGACAACATTGAAACACCCGCCTTATAGTCCTGACCTGGTTCCGTGGTTAGACACTGGACTCGCATTCGGGAGGTCGACGGTTCAATCCCGCGTCCGGCCATCCTGATTTAGGTTTTCCGTGATATCCCTAAATCGCTCCAGGCAAATGCCGGGATGGTTACTTTCAAAGGGCACGGCCGACTTCCTTCCCTAATCCGATGAGACCGATGACCTCGCTGTCTGGTCTCCTTCCCCAAACCAACCAACCAACCTGACCTGGTTCCATGTGACCATCATCTCTTTGGGCAACTGAAAGACTCTCTTCGTGGAACAAGGTTTGAAGATGATGACTCCGTTGTGAACGCTGCCAAACAGTGGCTCCAACAGGTTCGTCCAGAATTTTACCGTGCGGGTATAGAGGCGCTGGCTCCAAGATGGCGTAAGGCAGTTGAGAGGGACGGAAATTATGTGGAGATATGAAGATATTGTTCCTAAAGGATGTATCTACACAGTGTAAAACTTTCAAACATGTAGAATAAAAGATGGATTTTAAAAAAATAGTGTGCATTTCTTTTGGAATGACCCTCGTACATTCTCGTGATCACCACAGCCGTCAATCACTTACAGTGACTACATCCCTGCCAGGTCTATCTGCAGTATCACGGAAGGAGCATCTTGCTTCTCGTAGTCCTACCGAGCGAGGTGGCGCAGTGGTTAGACACTGGACTCGCATTCGGGAGGACGACGGTTCAATCCCGCGTCCGGTCATCCTGATTTAGGTTTTCCGTGATTTCCCTAAATCACTCCAGGCAAATGCCGGGATGGTTCCTCCGAAAGGGCACGGCCGACTTCCTTCCTCATCCTTCCCTAATACGATGAGACCGATGACCACGCTGTCTGGTCTCCTTCCCCAACCAACCAATCGTGGTTCTATCACATGAGCTCTTTCAAACTCAGTGAGGGGTTGATAATGACATGTTTGTCGCCTTAAAGGCATTCTTATCTGACACCAAAGGTAACTGATGCTCACAGCCGTTAGAACGTTTATTTACAGCCAACTTGCTTTGCATCCTGACAGTGACGCCACTAGCGCCACTATTATGTGACTAGATTGAAATCAGCGTAGACATAATCTTTGAGCTGTAGAAACACGCTTATCGACATTCGGTTATGTTGTTCAACTCCTTCTTTGTGTTGCGATTTTATTGCAGCAGCGTATTTAGTTTTATTTATACACCAAAGCTTGTATTTTGAGGTACTTGACAAGAAAGACTTTTAAAAAATCAGTTAAGAAGTTATTTAACACGAAGCGAATAGCGTCCAACATGTCGTACATCGGGTACGCGTCAGGCGAATCCGGTGGCGAGACAGCAGTAAAAGTTTATTATCATGCTCCCCAAACTTGTGTAGCACGATTCTGGCCATGTGACTCGGTCAGTTGTCCTTCTGGTAGAAGATATCCTCGTGGGTTGAGACATCTGCATCTACAGACATCTGCATCTACATCTACGTCTATGTACAGGCTCCATAAACCGTGTATGGCGGAGGTACCACGCACCATTACTAGTCATTCCCTTTCCTATTCCACTCGCAAAGAGAGTCTGTCTATGAACTTCTGTGCAAGCACTAATTTCTCTGTTTTATCTTTGTGGTTCTTATGCGAAATGCACTCATACGTTTGCGGCAGTATATTCATTCTCCAGTCAAATACCGGTTCTCTAAATTTTCGGAATAATGCCTCGCGAAAAAGACATCAACACCATCCCTCCAGGGACTCCAGTTTCAGTTCACGCAGCACGGCGCTGATCGAACCTACCTGACACAAATCTAGCAACAATCATCCAAACTGCTTTGATTTCTTCCTTTAATGCGGCCTGGTGGGGAGCCCAAACACTCGAGCAGTATTCAAGAATGGGTCACCCTAGCATTCCACACGCCGTGTCAGTTATAGATGAGCTAGTTCCTCAAAATTCTGCCAATTAAACGAAATCGTTCGACATGTTGGTTCCATTTCATATCGCTTTCTTACGTTACGCCTATATGTCTAATCGATGTGACTGTTTTAAGCAGCACCCTAAGAATTCTACATTCGAACGTTACAGAATTTTTTCCCTGCTCATCCGCACTAGGTTAGATTTTTCTACCTTTAGAGAAATCTGTCATTCATCACACCAACTAGAAATTCTACCTAAGTCGTCTCATATTTTCCCACAGTCACTCAACGAAGAATCCTTCCCACATACCACAGTATCATCAGGAAACAGCCGCAGGCTCGTGTTCGCCATGTCACACTTCCCTGGGGCACTCCTGACGATACCTTGTCTCTGATGAACACTTGCCATCGAGTTGTATTACCTAAGGTGTCTTCGAGCCACTCAAATATGTGGGAACCTAATCCGTATACTCAGACGTCGGTGAACAGTCTGCAGTGGGGCATATCAACCATCAAGAGGTTCCGCAGTAATGCTCATGTAATCCAGAGCCGTCACGATGCCTTCGATTACTACCACAGGTTGCCTGTGTCACGTTTAGATCCTACTGAACATGGTGGATAAGAAAGTTGGCAGTCTTATCGCAGTAAACTAAGCATAAAGTGTGAGATATGTAGACATGGAATTTTGTAATCGTTAGCCTACGTGGGAAAGGTAGACGCCTAAGGAAAGAAGTAGCAGTCAGTTGTCTTGTAAGTAGCACTTTAGTCAGCTTTGACATTCATTTACGTTCGTCTGCTGTAAATGTAACATATCTCGAGTTGAAGGGTTTTTTGGGAGGCGAGCATTCGCGGGGCACACCAGTATTACGATTCGAATGCCTCTTACATGTTTCAGTGAAGTGTGAGTAAAGGGAGCCGGCGGTTCCCTTCGCGAGTGGAGACAGGCAGGATTTCCAAGAACATTGTTGAATATCTTCCAACTATAATGTCTACGGGATATGTTTGATGTTGTTCATTTTTCCTATACTGGTTCAAATGGCTCTGAGCACTATGGGACTTAACCGCTGTGGTCATCAGTCCCCTAGAACTTAGAACTACTTAAATCTAATAAACCTAAAGACATCACAAACAGCCATGCACGACACAGGATCCAAACCTGCGACAGCAGCGGACGCGTGGTTCCAGACCGTAGCGCCTAGAACCACTCGGCCTCGCCGGCCGGCTTTCCTATACTTTGGAGCCACTAATTTCTTCACTTTACTAAGGAATGACGAGACATGTTTCAAGTTCTCTAACGCTATAGATACAGCAATAAGGAATAGCGCAGAAGGCAGTGCAGTTGAAGAGGAATGGACATCTCTATAAAGGACCATCACAGAAGTTGGGAAGGAAAACATAGGTACAGAGAAGGTAGCTGCGAAGAAACCATGGGTAACAGAAGAAATACTTCAGTTGATTGATGAAAAGAGGAAGTACAAACATGTTCCGGGAAAATCAGGAATACAGAAATACAAGTCGCTGAGGAATGAAAGAAATAGGAAGTGCAGGGAAGCTAAGACGAAATGGCTGCAGCAAAAATGTGAAGATATCGAAAAAGATATGATTGTCGAAAGGACAGATTCAGCATACAGGAAAGTGAAAACAACCTTTGGTGACATTAAAAGCAACGGTGGTAACATTAAGAATGCAACGGGAATTCCACTGTTAAATGCAGAGGAGAGAGCAGATAGGTGGAAGGAATACATTGAAAGCCTCTATGAGGGTGAAGATTTGTCTGATGTGATAGAAGAAGAAACAGAAGTCGATTTAGAAGAGATAGGGGATCCAGTATTAGAATCGGAATTTAAAAGAGCTTTGGAGGACTTACGGTCAAATAAGGCAGAAGGGATAGATAACATTCCATCAGAATTTCTAAAATCATTGGGGGAAGTGGCAACAAAACGACTATTCACGTTGGTGTGTAGAATATATGAGTCTGGCGACATACCATCTGACTTTCGGAAAAGCATCATCCACACAATTCCGAAGACGGCAAGAGCTGACAAGTGCGAGAATTATAGCGCAATCAGCTTAACAGCTCATGCATCGAAGCTGCTTACAAGAATAATATACAGAAGAATGGAAAAGAAAATTGAGAATGCGCTAGGTGACGATCAATTTGGCTATAGGAAAAGTAAAGGGACGAGAGAGGTAATTCTGACGTTACGGCTAATAATGGAAGCAAGGCTAAAGAAAAATCAAGACACTTTCATAGGATTTGTCGACCTGGAAAAAGCGTTCACAATATAAAATGGTGCAAGCTGTTCGAGATTCTGAAAAAAGTAGGGGTAAGCTATAGAGAGAGACGGGTCATATACAATATGTACAACAACCAAGAGGGAATAATAAGAGTGGACGATCAAGAACGAAGTGCTCGTATTAAGAAGGGTGTAAGACAAGGCTGTAGCCTTTCGCCCCTACTCTTCAATCAGTACATCGAGGAAGCAATGATGGAAATAAAAGAAAGGTTCAGGAGTGGAATTAAAATACAAGGTGAAAGGATATCAATGATACGATTCGCTGATGACATTGCTATCCTGAGTGAAAATGAAGAAGAATTAAATAATCTGCTGAACGTAATGAACAGTCTAATGAGTACACAGTGTGGTTTGAGAGTAAATCGGAGAAAGACGAAGGTAATGAGAAGTAGTAGAAATGAGAACAGCGAGAAACTTAACATCAGGATTGATGGTCACGAAGTCATTGAAGTTAAGGAATTCTGCTACCTAGGCAGTAAAATAACCAATGACGCACGGAGCAAGGAGGACATCAAAAGCAGACTCGCTATGGCAAAAAAGGCATTTCTGGCCAAGAGAAGTCTACTAATATCAAATACCGGCCTTAATTTGAGGAAGAAATTTCTGAGGATGTACGTCTGGAGTACAGCATTGTATGGTAGTGAAACATGGACTGTGGGAAAACCGGAACAGAAGAGAATCGAAGCATTTGAGATGTGGTGCTATAGAGGAATGTTGAAAATTAGGTGGACTGATAAGGTAAGGAATGAGGAGGTTCTACGCAGAATCGGAAAGGAATATGTGGAAAACACTGATACGGAGAAGGGACAGGATGATAGGACATCTGCTAAGACATGAGGGAATGACTTCCATGGTACTAGAGGGAGCTGTAGAGGGCAAAAACTGTAGAGGAAGACAGAGATTGGAATACGTCAAGCAAATAATTGAGGACGTAGGTTGCAAGTGCTACTCTGAGATGAAGAGGTTAGCACAGGAAAGGAATTCGTGGCGGGCCGCATCAAACCAGTCAGTAGACTGATGACCAAAAAAAAAAGTCTCGAGGGAAGACAGTAACAGCGGTTGCGTTTCTCTTACGATCTCCTTCCAATTCAACAGTATGGTGACAAGCGAGGTGCCGCAGTGGTTAGCACACTGGTCTCTCATTCGGGAGGACGACGGTTCAAAAACGCGTCCGGCAATCTTGCTCTAGGTTTTCCGTGACTTCCCTACATCGCTTCAGGCAAATGCCGGGATGGTTCCTTTGAAAAGACACGGCCGACTTCTTTCCGCGTCCTTTCATACTCCGATGGGACCGGTGACCTCGATGTTTGGTCCCCTACCAGAATCATCCAACCAACCAACAGTATGGTTATCAAAGGTGATACAAGTGACGATGACTACGTAAACCGTGGAACTGGAGTGAGAGGAAGAATATTAATTAGAGAACCCACGGCAAAAGGTGGAAATAAGGAGTTATTAAGGAAGTTGTGTTTCAATGTAAAGTTGGTGATAAGAAACAGTTACTACACAATGTTTCATTTAAAGGATGCTAATTTCTATAGTCAAATATCGAGACGGGAGTGAAAGGAATTTTGAAACGTTGCTGTAGTCCGTACCTCGGAGTAGCGTAAATTGGCACCCGTCTAGATCCACTCACTCTTGCCGGGGAGCGACGTACGAGACAAATTGTCATGTACTGCTCCAAACATTAATACACTTGCTAATTGGCAGATCCGGGCTAATTTATTACAATAATAACATGTAAAAGTGGTCCATATAGGAATTACCAGCGTCGCTTTTAGCAGCGAAAACGGTGAAATTTCTCTCAAATCCAACGTCAATAACTAAAGGCCCTGTAGTTATTTTGACGTTACTATAAACGTTACGCTTTGCGGTATTAATTCTTTTACTGCCGCTATTTGAAGTTTATACTGCAAAGGCAGCTTTCCGGTCGCCACGTTGAGGGCTGGTGTCACGTCGAAAACGTTTCTGTGGCCACTTTTTTTCTGTAGAAGGCGATCTCTGAATCTCGTTAGGCCAAGAGGGCCTCTCCTGGGAATACGGGCAGGAGATGGGAAGTGACTCGCTATATAGCTACTGCATGCTGGAAAGGGGCTTCGTTCAGTGAACGTCGTGCTCACCTCACAGATCCCAGAGAACAATTATTGAGCGCGACGTTTTTACCTTGCCGCTTTTTCTTCAAAGAGCCAGACAACGCGGCACTACCAGTCCAACATGGGAAAGTGAGTTGCCTTCAATCTAAGAATTTGGTGCAGCCGATAGTATTTCGTCGTTCTGCACAGTGGTCTTGGCATGTAATGTTGACCAATTCAGCCCGGTATCAACTTCTTGTTTAAATGGCTCTGAGCACTATGGGGCTTAACATCTGTGGTCATCAGTCCCCTAGAACTTAGAACTACTTAAACCTAACCAACCTAAGGACATCACACACATCCATGCCCGAGGCAAGATTCGAACCTGCGACCGTAGCAGTCGCGCGGTTCCGGACTGAGCGCCTAGAACCGCGAGACCACCGCGGCCAGCTCTTGTTTAAAACTTTACGTCTTGTGCATAAAGGATGATTGGGGGGGGGGAGCGAAGTTTCTTGCGCTTTCCCCAGCTTTTTCACGAATTCAGCAACAGTTCTTTCTCGTCATTTTGGAGATGGCTTGGTGTTGTCCCCGCCAGGAAAAATTTTAGAAAGCAGAGATCTGACGGCAATGAAGTAGATTCTGTAAATTCTTTTCTGGACCAATGCAGAGAAATTATCATATCAGGCTTTCTTCTGACGCTGTTCAGCACAAGATAGTTGGTTAATCTAACTTAAACTAACTTACGCTAAGGACAACATACACACACACACACACACACACACACACACACACACATACACATGCCCAAGGGAGGACTCGAATCTCCTACCGGGCCAACAGTGCGAACGTTAAGGGAATGTGATGGTTGCGTTTGCTGTAGCAGGATCGATATTATATGTAGCTCGTTACATGCTTACTTTGGCACGCTACTTGTGTTGTTCAATTTGGTTGTTATTTGATTTCTCTTGTTATAGCATTAACTCACATATAGCGAGCTGCCCAAGTGAGCAGATCTTGTTGCGCTTGCGCCACACATACATTTTGGTACCGTCCTGTTGTGTTAGCGTCGTTTCGTAATTTCAGTTCAGTTGTAGAGAATTTTGCTCTTCGTTAATTTTGCTGTGGTACGTCAGTCACTAGAGCAATTAAACAACTGCTAATATCACTCTTGAATTACATTTTAACATCTTTTAACTAGCTGATAGCTTGTCCTGGTTAGGCGAGCCGTTAAAAACAAATATATCCTACTTTATACCAAGCGGGTTCACTTCACTGTGCCGCCGTTGTCCTCCTGCTCAGTGGTCAGATTATTTACTCATTATTTTGTGAAAGCAACTAGCATTACATTCGGTCGTTCTGTACTAGAACAAGTTTCATATCTAACTTTCATATCTAACTACTACCAGAAAATACTGCGATATCCGGCCACTGGATTGCAATATGCTCACCGTCAACACTCCAATACACCGCCACCATTTGGCTACTAGTAATTTCCGAGAATTAAAAAAATAACAATGAGAAAAAGAGGGTCAAATACAGTTCAAATCAGCAGGTAATAAATTTCACTTAAAAACCACATTCGGATTTGCAGGGAAACTAATGAAGTTTATTCTTATCAAATAACATTTATCAATTATGTTACTTTTATACAACACAACCTGCAGCTAGCCAGCTCGTCCACTGCCTGCTGTAAGCACCTGGGCGGAACTCATTTAGGGATTTCTGAAAACATGCCGTTGGTTCGCTACCACGCCACTCAGAGCATTTCAAGTTTATCAATCCGTGATCTTGCTTTCTTATTGGCTGGTTTTTAGTCTTCCAATTATGCTTCCGTTTCACAGCTAACAGAAGTTGGTTTCGTCACAATGTCGTTTTGATTATTTGTTCTCGAATATGTTACATTCTTTGAATTAAGTTTGTAAATATGTTATTCGTATTCTGATTGCATTCTTCTATCACCATAATACTGAGTGCGGTAAATTATTCCATTTTCTTTCTCTTTTTTTTTTAAAAATTCCATAGAAGTTGCTTTTGTTGCATGGTTTTCCGCAAACTTATGTGTGCTTGTTATTGCTTACGAATCTGAGTGTGAACTGCTCGATTTAAATGCACTATAAGTATATAGCTCGTATTCGAAGCTATTTTCGTTTGCATCCGTTTTCCGTATTTTCTCGCATTTAATCGAGAACTCCGTGGTAGCTGGTTCTGACTGTATTCAACTTATATCCTGTTGTATCATGCCACGGAATGAATGTGTAATTCTGCTGTGGATGGTGTTGCTTCTTGCCAGTGAGTGCCATGCATTTCACACTGCCTCGCAGAGTGTGGATGTAGATATAGACGAGTAGGTCCTGTGCTTCGTATTCTTGTTGGCTAGAGCATTCTTCCCTGCAATTGCTAAAAATACGACAGCATTTACCCAAACGTTTTCACGTGTTCTTAACAAGTACTACCAACAGTACGTTTTAATAGAAGACAATGAAAGTTTCGGTGGCCCCCATAAATGAATACTAACAAAAGTAACGTATAATACGAGCAATACCCTTGCATTGCATTTAAATCGAGAAGTTCACACACGGATTCGTAAGCTGTAAGTGACGAAATCAGTTTATGTTTCACACGAAAATAAAACAAATATGGAATCATTTATCCCAACCAATACTAAGGAAAAGAGCAAAAATTAAACAAAATACGAGCAAAGTATTGTAATTCAAAAAGTCCAATACTCATAAAGGTCGTAATCACGAACATGATTTCCATTTCATAACAGCCACATGGCCGAAATTGCAGTATTGGGTTTCACAAACACATGCACTTTTCCACCAGAGTAACAGACCCACCGATAGAGAATAAATGAAAAATATTGTCATCTAGTACACGAATTTCGGAAAGCTGTAATACGGATTTCCGAGCCGTGTTTCTCGCAAAGTTCACTCTCAGGCCACGTGGAAACTTTGTAGATATTCTAACGTGTCAATGCGGAACTTATTACAGCAGGAAAAATATAGTTTCAATTTTGGACACCAGGAGAAAATCTGGTGCTCTGAATGGCAAGAAACATGCATAGAAATGTTTCCATATGTAACGGATTAGAAACGAGACGTCTTCAGAATAGGTCAAACGAGTTTATTCGATGTGAGCAATGGAGACGTCGACGAGATACTGCATCAGTAAAGCGACGTGATCAACAGTTACTCGCTGCATTTCTGGTGGAGTCTGGGCAACATGCTGTGCTTCAGACCGGGTGAAGCCGAACGTGTCCCGGGTGAAGGCGTTGTTGTAGATCTCCTCAGAGCCAGAAGTGATAAGGATTCAGATTAGGCAGTTATGTAGGCAACACATCTGCAAAACCGCTGGGGATAACACGTTCGCGGAAGGCTGCATGAAGCAGATATTTCATTGGGCGAACGAACATGAAACCACTAATATCGACACAGCTGCGCTCTTCCAGAGCTGGAATCACTTGCTGTTCAAGGAAGTCTCGATAACGTGCAAACATCACGTTTTACCTAACGGCACCCCTGAGTGTATTCTCTTCAAAGAAGAATGGACCGAGAATAAAGTTGCTTGTGAATCCACACCAGAAAGTCATATACGGGGAGTGCAGTAGTTCTTCGTCCACAACATGCGGTTTAACTGTACCCCAAATTCGGCAATCATTTGTATTCACTGCACCCTGTAGTGTAAAATGTGGCTCGTCACTCCATCGAATATTACCGGCCACATATCATCAACTTCGATCCGTGCGAGAAATGGAAGAGTAAATTCAGAACGTTGCTGCGGGTGATGACGTTTCAGCTTCTGTGCCGTCTGGATCCTGTATGGGTACCAGTGTAAAATAGATCGCAAAATCTTCCATGCTGATGACCATGGGATGCACAATTCTCATGACGTTGCACGAGCACCAGCCTGGGGCAAGTGCTGCATGGTCAGATACAGTAATAACAACCGGTCAATAATTTCCACCGGAATAGGAAGCCTTTCTCTTGCAGCTGCCACACAAAGTTCACCCGTGTTTTGGAATTTCATTACCGTCGTATTGAAACTCCTCAGATCGTTGAGCTGCGATTCTTTCTCAGTACAGCACTGTAATTACTGCCACTCACATGAAGCAGTTTCACTAACAGTGCACGGTCTCTCTTTTCGATAGCTATACTATCCGGTGAGGTTATGGTTTGTCAAATGACGACGTGGACGTCATACCGTCATATCAATAGCCTACGGCGCCAAATTTTCACCTGGTGGCAAAAACTGAAACAATTTTTTCTTTTCAGCGAAAATCGGATCCGCATTAACCCATTAGCATAACTACAGAGTTTCTGTGCCATGCTATGTATAGCATGGCACACAATGGACCACCGTGAGTAGCTATACATTAATTATAACCACCCAGTACATCAAAACATTTATGAAATTATTGTGAGCCGTGGCGCCTCGGGTTTGATCTATCGAACGTACCACGAAACAGCGATCGTGTGAGACCCAACTCGCCTTATTTGTTCATGAGACCCAGAAAATATTAGATACAGGCTCCCAGGTAGATGCTATTTTTCTTGACTTCCGGAAGGCGTTCGATACAGTTCCGCACTGTCGCCTGATAAGCAAAGTAAGAGCCTACGGAATATCAGACCAGCTGTGTGGCTGGATTGAGGAGTTTTTGGCAAACAGAACACAGCATGTTGTTATCAATGGAGAGACGTCTACAGACGTTAAAGTAACCTCTGGCGTGCCACAGGGGAGTGTTATGGGACCATTGCTTTTCACAATATATATAAATGACTTAGTAGATAGTGTCGGAAGTTCCATGCGGCTTTTCGCGGATGATGCTGTAGTATACAGAGAAGTTGCTGCATTAGAAAATTGTAGCGAAATACAGGAAGATCTGCAGCGGATAGGCACTTGGTGCAGGGAGTGGCAACTGACCCTTAACATAGACAAATGTAATGTATTGCGAATACATAGAAAGAAGGATCCTTTATTGTATGATTATATGATAGCGGAACAAACACTGGTAGCAGTTACTTCAGTAAAATATCTGGGAGTATGCGTACGGAACGATTTGAAGTGGAATGATCATATAAAACTAATTGTTGGTAAGGCGGGTAGCAGGTTGAGATTCATTGGGAGAGTGCTTAGAAAATGTAGTCCATCAACAAAGGAGGTGGCTTACAAAACACTCGTTCGACCTATACTTGAGTATTGCTCATCAGTGTGGGATCCGTACCAGGTCGGGTTGACGGAGGAGATAGAGAAGATCCAAAGAAGAGCGGCGCGTTTCGTCACTGGGTTATTTCGTAACCGTGATAGCGTTACGGAGATGTTTAATAAACTCAAGTGGCAGACTCTGCAAGAGAGGCGCTCTGCATCGCGGTGTAGCTTGCTCGCCAGGTTTCGAGAGGATGCGTTTCTGGATGAGGTATCGAATATATTGCTTCCCCCTACTTATACTTCCCGAGGAGATCACGAATGTAAAATTAGAGAGATTAGAGCGCGCACGGAGGCTTTCAGACAGTCGTTCTTCCCGCGAACCATACGCGACTGGAACAGGAAAGGGAGGTAATGACAGTGGCACGTAAGGTGCCCTCCGCCACACACCGTTGGGTGGCTTGCGGAGTATCAATGTAGATGTAGATGTAGAATACTATTATTGCTGCATCGCGGACGAGAGAAGTGGCGTCCCCTTGTGAGGGAAGTCGGCGAGGCACCTGGGACAGTCGAGTAGTTGGATTTTGGAGCGCGAGCAGAAACAGTGAGATAGGCGGTAGTGCGCGGAGCGTGAAGCAGTGTCTGCCGACGCCGTGTGTGGTGGTAAGCGGGCAGTTTGCCACGTTGCCTGATTGTGTTTGGGCGTTTTGCGTCGGACTTGGTGGGTAGAGGCGCCGATGCTGTCGGGAACATGCTGCTTCCTTGTTTATGATGGATCTACGGTTTGCTTCTAGTGACTACATTGTCTCTATGGCTCTGTGACTGATGTGACGCCATTGCGAGCACAGTTGGTTTGGATATAAGCAGCATTTTGTTCTCAGTGTCCATCGTTCTGGCGATTACTGAGTGTGCTTGCCCTTGTGGTGTATTTATTGAGCAGTGTGCTTTGGACGCTTGAACTTAACATTAGGAGTCCATTGCGTAAAGCCGCGTTTATCCTGTGAGGACTTGTGTTCTGCATTTAAAAACTTAGTTGTTGTCAGTCACTGAATCGCTCAAATGCATTCATACCTCTCTGCTTAAGTGTTATTGTTTTACGACCCTCTGAAAGGGAAAATGATAAAGGGCCTTACTATTACTGACCTTCTTGTGTGCCACTGACTTGATTGTGTTTTTCAGCCACTTAATTTGTGCGTTATTTGTAACGAACCGATGTCTGTTTCTGATTAATGTTTCCCTGTGACGTTGAGTGTTAA
The DNA here is from genome assembly GCF_021461395.2 of Schistocerca americana. Lineage (NCBI taxonomy): Eukaryota > Metazoa > Arthropoda > Insecta > Orthoptera > Acrididae > Schistocerca > Schistocerca americana. The sequence continues at coordinate 442,112,295 of NC_060126.1, forward strand.
TCTTGTAACGAACACAGTTTTAGATATTTTAATCAGAGTGTTGCAGGAGATGTCCTATTTGTGCCTCGCAAGTGGAGAGCGGAGGCGGTTTATTGGCCATGATGATGTGTTGGTAGATCCATTTCACGAGTCCAGGCCAGTCACCCGGAGATTTAGAAGTTGTATGTTGTGTTAATACTCATTATTATAAGCGTAATGCGCTCATGCAGGAAGTTTATGTGTTTTGCGCAGATTGCGCGGTATGTTTATATGACTCTGGATTCAGTGTGTTGAGTTAGTACTCCTTATCTTAAGCGTAGTGTGTTCATGCATAGGAAGTTTACATGGTTTTGCGCACATTGCGCGGTATGTTTAGATGACTCTGAATACACTGTGTTAAGTGGTGTCCTCTAAGGTGCTGGAACTAGTGGATATACAGCTGTTTTGGACACGTTGTATATGCAAATAATGTATGTCCTTATTACGTTGGTGAGTTGCTTGCCCTTTGTGTCAAAGATGGCGCTAATTTAATTAATTACGCCACCGGTCTTCGCAGAGGCTGCGGGAGGTACCGACCCACTGTGGCAAGCAGTTATGTAGCCGCGCCCGCCCACCGTAGAGGGCGTTGTTTACCAGCCCGACGTCTTCCTGTACTTGGTGGCGGGAGCGTGTTGACTGGTTTCTTACGGCTTGCAGCCTGGGAAACCGTGCCTTTGGTGTACACGTGGAAGACTTATGTTTTGCTTCCAGTACCTCGGAGTGGTTCTATGTGGGTAATGAGAACGACTTAACGTTGTTGGTGGCTCAGGCCGAAAGTGGTTCATTTGCTAAACAGTAGGTGTATATGCATATCTTTCCCATAATTCTGTAAACATGTTTATGTGGCTGTGTTTTTTTTTAAGTCAGTTGAATTGTTGTTCAGAGGTTACTATGTATGGCCATTAACTTATGCAGACATTTAATAGCAAGAAGTGTATTGAATTCTGGTTTCGGGTTGTGTTGATTATGTGGGGAAACTAGTAAACTACTGAATGCTATTTGTGAGTTAAGTTTATTGTGTTCCTAAACATATTAACGATTATTTTTAGTAGCTCACTTATGCAGTTAAGCAATTTACAAGGCCTGTTGTGCTGTGTCCTTGCAAAAGTATTATCAATGTTATTAATAAAGTGTGTTGTAAAAAAATTAACAGTGAATGAAGTGCCTCAAATCCCTTTGGTCCACACCTTCCGTCATTCACCCTTGGGTGGTATTAACAAACCGTGAAAGCCTATTTCATATTGTATAATCAAATTGCATTAATAAATTTAACCTGTCTCTCTGCATCGGTGGTAAGCACAACTAGAAATTGTTTTCTTTGCCATTGTGCGCACTCTTCAACCCTGAACTAAACACATTTCTATTTCCTTAAATTAACTTTGCAAATACAGCAACAACTGGGTGGAACCTTACACAGAGACAAATAGGCATTAGGATGAGCTTTCAAAAACTGAGTGTTTCTAATTAATCCAGTCGAGGGAAAGAGGAGGGAAAATATCTCAGTAAAATATCTGGAAAGATTTCTCAGCGACTGTTATTGAATTGCCGATTGATAATGGCCGTCCGCCGATTTTTCTTTCTTCCGGTGCGTCCGACGGCCGGTGAGCCGGAACGGAAGTGTAACGAAGGCGGCGGGAGGGGTAGCAGGAGAAGGAGAAGAATGGCGCGGAGGCAAGCGAGCCATGAAGAGAGGGAGAGGTTCCGCCGCCTCCTACACCCGCCCGCCGCGAGACGAATTGACTCGCTCGCTGTTCCCGAAGGGAGGAAATGAGTCGTGTCAGGTCGGCCACCCCCACCGGGGTGTTCCGGGGATCTGCTCACCTCTGCAGCCAGGCAGGTCCGGAAGCGGCGCCTTACCCAGCGGCCGGCGCTCGCCGGAAACGTCCGTTTATGGCTGCGACCCAGCCCAACCGATTCCGACTAATAGCCGGGAAATCGCTCGCTGTTCTGCCACTGCCGTTATTAGTACAGTACCTTCTCAATTAGCTGCACTGCGCTACCCGTTCTAAAACTTTTATTAATAATTTGTCGACTATCTATACTCATTGTAACAATCCTGTACTGTGATAACTCTTAACAGCTCAAATTGTGGAACGTATATACAGGCTGGGTCAGGAGGAAAGGTACATGCTTGGAGGTGTGTGGTGTGTGTACTGTAAGACCTTCGGTACACACACCATCAGATTATTTTTGTCACTCTAACGAAGTAGGCAAGTGTCAGCAATATATCTCGTGGCGTATTCATCTTCTGCCGTTAGGTCAGACGATAGTAATGCCACTTGCACGCTTAGAGTAGCAGATTGACGGTGACCATCTTTAATCAGAACTTGATTAATTTTCACACACATTTATTAAAATAATAACAAGCATAAAAATTACTTAACTTGGTTCTGGATGCTATTTACAATTGACAATCTGAAGTTCCTTTGGTATTAGTACGTTAATCTTATTCTCACATATATCTCTGATACCTGACAAAAGTGTCTAAACATTTATCTTCATGGCTATGTACAGGAATATGGTAATCTTATTAGGCGCAGACTGAAACTTGACTATAGACTGGTACAGACAAATGTAGAACTCGTACAGACTAATGCAGACTGGTACAGACTGGTGCAGACAAATTCAGACTGACTAATCCGAGGTCTGTACACTCGTTATAATACCTCGCCCGTTAATGTATCACTGCGCAAGTGTGATCCGCGAGGAGAAAAGGTTCTACGTAAGCAGCAATCTCACTGGCTGCGTTACATATTAATACGCGGATCGGCGGAAGCAGAATTTGGTCTGTCCCTATGGCAGTGCCATCTCATAGTGCGGAGACGGACGAGCGCTGCGCCTGCGTTGTTGTGCTTAGCGGGGTGCGCTCTAGTGGGAAAGTTGTGTACGTGCTGACTACGAGGAACCATGTACACAACAGGGTGTGACAGTATTCGTAATTCTGAACAAAAAACTTCATATGGACGTATGCCCTATTCCGAATGGTTTCAGAGATAGAACACATTTAATATCACTTTTAGTACGTTTTTCTTGAATAACTCTAAAACCGCACCCTCCAGCGAAAATGTGTCGCAGTACAAAACTAAAAGATATTAAATTTCCTACAAAAAAGGTCTTATTCGTTTTCCTCGAGAACTAATGGTTTGTGAGAAGAGAGCACGAGAATGTTGAAATACTCGCTCGACGCGCATGTGCTATAGCTTACGTAGTATCTGTAGGCCAGTTTGAGGTTTACAGTGCACCACAGTAGTGTACAGCAAGCTGAGTCAAAAGTTTCACACGAAACACTTGTGGTCTGTCAAGTCGGGAGACTACCTCAAATTGGCCTAGAAAAACTAGGTAAGCTACAGCACATGTGCTTTGAGCGAGTTTTTTAACATTCTCGCGCCCTCTTCACACAAATCATTAGTTCAACAGAAATAAATGAATAGGACCTCCTTTGTAGGAAACTTAATATAGTATATTTTTGTACTGAGACACTTTTTCGCTGGAGGGTGCTATTTTCGAGTTATTCAAGAAAAACACACAAATGTGATATTAAATGTGTTCTTTCCCAGAAACCATTTGGTATAGGGCATACGTCAATATGAAGTTTTTTCTTCAGAATTACTAATACTGCCACCCCTCAAAGCATGTACCTTCCCTCCTGACTCACCCTGTATATCAAAGCGTTCCACAGTTTTTTACCTCTGCCCCCCTTTTGTTTTTTCTGGTATATATATATATATATATATATATATATATATATATATATATATATATATATATATATATATATATACACCTTGAACGACTAAAGGGAGGACGTTCATATGGCATCAAGCTTTTGTTTCACTACATGGGAAGGTAGTAGGCCCTTTAGAGCCAAATTTAAAAGTTCTCCGTTGCAATGGAAAACAATTACCGGGACCTTTTAATTGTGTTGCGCAGTACTATTATTCTAAATGCCATTAGATAAATTCAGATATTGTTTTAGTTGCTTTTAATTTTATTTTCTATCGTTTCATAACTACTTAATGAATTAAAATAGCCAATATTCTTTAACTAACAGTGTTACAAAAACTACAGTATGTTTTATATCTGAAGGGCATAATATGAACAGGTCTGCAAAACAAAAACTAAAATTACCTCCAATAGTGGACCTATTCGTCGCAACAGATTTATTCGCGATTTTTATAATACGTAACAGTCTTATTTTCTTTTCTATCGACCGCTGCCTTACCGGTTCCCATTAATGTCACCTGTCCTCAGATTATATGATATAGAGCAAGCTGTCGTAAAGGTCCTATCAGTTCACTGCTATGTGAGACATAAGTGTGAACTGATAGTACCACTACGACATGTAACAACGACATATTATAACAGTACAACACAAGTCACATTTGGCACAGTATTCTTTTTTTCGTTTTTAATTGTGTCCTTTAATTCGGAATGCATGTACTTTCGCTGTATCTTTGTGAGAGATGATCTTTCTGATCTTATCAAATAACTTTCTTCTAAATAACAGAAAATGATGTTACAAAGTTTGTAAGGAGACATTCGGGTAGTATCAATGACCTTACAACATACAATACCAAAGATATAGCCTAAGTGGTAACAGCGTCTATGGTGTACAAAAGGGAGCGAGCAGGGTGTCGGAAGTTAGCTGCACTAAAGTCTGGACTCTACGTGACAGCAAGAAAAGCTGGCATATATGGGTGTACGCCAATGGATGGAGGCAATATACGTCGCAAGGCTTTATAGATTAGTCATTTTATGAGTGCAACTACTTTCATTTTTATTGCTAATTTCGTTGCCTGGCACACTGAGCACAATAACAAGTACATCACAACTTAAGACTTCCACTATCAGTTGTTCACATCAATGCATAGAGCTTCAAAGGCTGAGATACTCTAGCTTCTAATGCTGCAACTGTAGTATACAGAGAAGGTTAAACATTTATATTTAGATGTATTTATGTCATGGAAAATATCAGGTGACCGGCTGGGGAAGTCAGTTTTCTTTTCCAACGAAATAAGTGTTCAACATGGGAGAATTTTTAAAGAAGTTAATATTACTACTTTCAACATTATCATTTAGTAACAAAATTCGACACACGGTGCCTACCAGTGAAACTGTAATATTCTAACCCTTGGTTAACTTTTTACCCAAGTCATTATGACCATTAGTAGGATCTATTTCGTATCACCTTAAGGGTATATGGAACGAGTTTTTCGATGAAAAAATCGTTTTTTGGGTAAATGCATTTTCGAAACATTTCGACTCTCCCGTTTAATACCATGTAGAAAATATTTGAATGACGTGAATAGAACTATTTTAAATAATTTTTTAAAATAATTTCGACACACTATGTTCCGCACCTTGTATATGAGACGCGAAATATACCTGATATTGAGAGCCTTGCCAGAGATATAATTGAGCGCAAGAGAGTTAGCTTTTCTGTTGGCTACACTGCTAGACAGTTGATAATAGATTCTGCACCATTTGTATTGTGAGTACATCCATGTCATTGTTGTGAAAGTCGTATGTGGAGAAGTCATTGAGTTTTCTTTCCTTCAACATGCCAAGACCTAGTCTGAATGTATTTAGAAAGCGTGTACATTGGCGCAAGAAAGTAAAGTGTACTAAAAATTCGTCTGATTCATCTTCATCAGTATCTGATGTCCCAGTAGCGACTAATCTCAACACTGGTAGTGATACATTGAGTGATGCTGCTGTCACTACACCGGAAAGTGTTTCAAGAAGAAAACTAGCTGGAATTGAAGAAGAATACAAGAAACTAAATGCTGGGACTACAAAATATGAGGTAATTAACGTCTCTTTATTATCAGACGTTTTGGAGAACAATGTGTGCTGCAAACAATGTGGAAAATGTGGTGTTTCATTGAAAACAGACTTACATGTAGGACTTGCTTGTGAATTAGAGTTGATCTGCAGCTATTGCAAACACAGTGTTACTTTCTTCAATTCCTCACATGTTACTGCAGATACAGGTAAACTATACGATATAAACATTAGACTGGTTTATTGATTACGGTGTATAGGAAAGGGCAGGGCTGCAGGTGCCATGTTGTGTGGTGTGATGGACCTCCCTCCTCCACCTTCAAAATTTAACAAACACATAATTGCAATAGCCTCTGCTGTAGAAGATGTGGCACAGGAAAACATGAAAGATGCTGTTGAAGAAGCAGTTGTTGAAAATAATAATAGCAGAGACTTGTCCATAGCTTTTGATGGAAGCTGGCAGAAGAGAGGCCACACATCTCTGAATGGTGTAGTAACAGCTACAAGTGTGACACTGGTAAGGTAGTTGATGTGGCAATACTTTCCAAGCATTGAAGATGCAAGGAGAAAATGAAAAATAAACATGAAGAGGAGTGCATGGCAAATTAGTATGGGTCAAGTGGTGATATGGAAGTTGCTGGTGTTTCAAAAATGACCGGTATATTTGAAATGGCAATAAAAACTAAACGAGCAGCGATAGAAATACACCGTTTGTTGCAATGTGCTTGGGACAACAGTACATTTTGAGGCGGACAAACTTTCGAAATTACAGTAGTTACAATTTTCAACAACAGATGGCGCTGCAAGTGATGTGAAACATATAGAAGACAACGCAGTCTGTGGGTGTGCCATTCTGTACGTCGTCTTTCTGCTGTAAGCGTGTGCTGTTCACAACGTGCAAGTGTGCTATAGACAACATGGTTTATTCCTTAGAACAGAGGATTTTTCTGGTGTTGGAATTCCACCGCCTAGAACAAAGTGTTGTTGCAACAAGACGAAGTTTTCAATCGAGGTTTAATGTAACCAAAGGACCGAAAAGCGATACAATAAAGGATCTGTTTGAAAAATTTCAACGGACTGGGAACGTGATGGATGAACGTGCTGTAAAGGTAGGGCGACCGCGTACGGCAACCACAGAGGGCAATGCGCAGCTAGTGCAGCAGGTGATCCAACAGTGGCCTCGGGTTTCCGTTCGCTGTGTTGCAGCTGTGGTCCAAATGACGCCAACGTCCACGTATCGTCTCATGCGCCAGAGTTTACACCTCTATCCATACAAAATTCAAACGCGGCAACCCCTCAGCGCTGCTACCATTGCTGCACGAGAGACATTTGCTAACGATATAGTGCACAGGATTGATGACGGCGATATGCATGTGGGCAGCATTTGGTATACTGACGAAGCTTATTTTTACCTGGATGGCTTCGTCAATAAACAGAACTGGCGCATATGGGGAACCGAAAAGCCCCATGTTGCAGTCCCATCGTCCCTGCATCCTCAAAAAGTACTGGTCTGGGCCGCCATTTCTTCCAAAGGAATCATTGGCCCATTTTTCAGATCCGAAACGATTACTGCATCACGCTATCTGGACATTCTTCGTGAATTTGTGGCGGTACAAACTGCCTTAGACGACACTGCGAACACCTCGTGGTTTATGCAAGATGGTGCCCGGCCACATCGCACGGCCGACGTCTTTAATTTCCTGAATGAATATTTCGATGATCGTGTGATTGCTTTGGGCTATCCGAAACATACAGGAGGCGGCGTGGATTGGCCTTCCTATTCGCCAGACATGAACCCCTGTGACTTCTTTCTGTGGGGACACTTGAAAGACCAGGTGTACCGCCAGAATCCAGAAACAATTGAACAGCTGAAGCAGTACATCTCATCTGCATGTGAAGCCATTCCGCCAGACACGTTGTCAAAGGTGTCGGGTAGTTTCATTCAGAGACTACGCCGTATTATTGCTACGCATGGTGGATATGTGGAAAATATCGTACTATAGAGTTTCCCAGACCGCAGCGCCATCTGTTGTTGACAATTGTAACTACTGTAATTTCGAAAGTTTGTCTGCCTGAAAACGTACTGTTGTCCCAAACATATTGCAACAAACGGTGTATTTCTATCGCTGCTCGTTTCGTTTTTATTACCGTTTCAAATATACCGGTCATTTTTGAAACACCCTGTATCAACTCTCAGTAAAATGGTACGACGTTAGATACATAAATTATCTTGGAGATGGTGACTCAGAGGCTTTCAAAGAAATTGAGGAACTGAGACCCTATGGTAACGATGTGAAAATTTACAGACTGGAGTGTGTTGGCCATGTTCAGAAAAGGATGGGATCAAGACTTCGACGGCTCAAGGCTAGCATGAAGGGCAAGAAATTGAGCGATGGAAAAACTTTAGATGGGAAAAATAGACTGACAGATGCTACAATTGATCATATTCAAAAGTGCTATGGTCTAGCAATAAGACAGAATACTGTAGATGCAGAATTAATGAGAAGAGCAGTCTGGGCTCTGTTTTTCAAACAGCTTCAAACAATGAGAATCCCCAACATGGGCTATGTCCAAAAGGAGACGATAGTTGGTGCAAGTACAACAGAGGCAAGGTAACTGAGAAACAATACAATCACCCTCATCACCTGCCACCTGCCATAATGGATGAAATAAAACCAATATTCCGAGACCTCGCAGATATTAGTCTACTAAAGAAATGCCTTCATGGCCGGACTCAAAATCCAAATGAGTGTATGAACCATGTGATATGGAATAGACTACCTAAAACTGTGTTTGTGGGTATAAACACACTTCACTTTGGCGTTTATGATGCTGTTTCATCATTCAATCAGGGCAATATAACGAAGTGCAAAGTTCTGCAGAAGTTGGGGCTTTGTGTAGGACTACGAACTGCCGCAGCTATGCTTTGTTTGGACAAGGAACGGCTCAGGTCTTCAGATAATACCATAATAGTATATTCAAAGATGGCTAGACAGCATAGCAGAGCCATCAAGAAGAAGCTGTTGGACGATTCTGATGATACAAGCTATGGAGCAGGCTTGTACTGAAGTAAAAACTTTGAAGCTAATTTCCCGTAAATTTAGTTTTTTTGTGTATAAGGTACATTTTCTCAGGGCCTATTTATAGTAGAGAGATGAAATTTTCTGTAGTTGTTCCTTAAGACCTTCTAATATATCTGAATTAAAAGATATGTGGAATTATTTTGTATTAATGGATGTAAATTTTAAAATGTTAAAATGTATAATTTTTTTAACAAAAAATAAAATAAAATATCTGAAAAACTGTATACATTATTTTTTCAAAATTAATAATTCAGCATAAAAGCAGAACATATCTCTGCGTTCTGTGAAAAAATCAAGAGTATCGTCCAAATAAAAAATGAGAATATGTTCCTAACTTTTAGCTCAATTTAACATTGTAAGCATAGGGCGTTCCGTATACCCTTAACAACCGAGTGAGAATGAAAAAGACATCAGTTAGAAGAATTAAACGCTCTGGAAAACGAATCTTAATATTTTCATTTCCATTTAGACGGTACTGTTTACTGTTTAACTAAAGCTAAGGTTTTGTATTACGATGATTTTAATAACAATTTTTTGAGAAACGAATTTCTTGGCTTTCGTATATTCGCTATTACCTTATTAAACAGCTGCAAATTGTGACGAGATTTACAGCTACTATTGCTTCTTTCGTAATAAAGTTTAACTGTTGGAAAAGTCACTAGCAAAACGACATTGACAGTGAACATTTAGCATGGGGTCACATTTCTTAATCATTATCGTGTCGCAGGTGGTACTAGATCAGTCAGTTTTGATTCCAGATGATTCCAAATTGTCACGTTTAATGGTAACGGAATATCCGATTTTTGTGACAGTTTGTACACTGAATAACGCACTGCATGTGTAATGACCGTTTACGCCAACATACGCGTCATTAATGTTTACGATAAGTTCTGAGTCAGTACAGCAGAGTCAGTTAAAAGTATCGCCTACTTTCGCTCGGGCGACTGTGATATTTCACTTATTAATTAGTTTTCTACTAAATCACAATTTCATAATTACAAACAAACTCTGATTCCTAGTAAAATTTAAACTAGTTACTAGGTCAACGTATGTGTTATAGTAATGATCGATTGTGCTGTTGTATATACTGTTTCGATTTATATTCTTCGGAACTGATGCCTTATTCGATATACAGGTACTTGTCGACGCGGGTGATTGATAACACGCCGAAGGGTGTAGCGAGGTTACAATACAATCTGAAGATGCACGAGGTTGCCAAAAACCGCTAATAATGAAATAGAAAATAGCCGTCGATAGCCATAAAAATAAGCTGATTTTCCAAAAGTACTTCCTGTTGTATCTCTATAATATGGTATCTTCTCGTCGCATTATCACATAGGGCACGGGGAGATATACTACTGTAGCCCGTCTGTTCAATTACTCGTGTCTTTCTGAGTTCCCCACAGGAACGATATACAGGGACTGGTTCTATCTTCTAAGATTCGTCAGTCAGTACTAGTTCTTTAAACATTGTGTCTTAGCCCATCACGTAATAAAAAAATGTGTGTGAAATCTTATGGGACTTAACTGCTGAGGTCATCAGTCCCTAAGCTTACACACTACTTAACCTGAATTATCCTAAGGACAAACACAAATATCCATGCCCGAGGGAGGACTCGAACCTCCGCCAGGACCAGCCGCACCTTTACGTAATAACTGACGTCTGCCACTTCAGTTTTTCAGCATTGGCGGGGCGCTTCCGTGTGTGAAACTAACACGTGAACATTCGTGTTGCCGCTCTTATCAGACGTTCAGTATCCCTTGCTGGCCGTATTTGGTACAAGTTCACAAACCTGAGCAGTATTCTATGGCATACGGCACGAGAGTTTTGTAAGCAACCTTCTTCGTTGACTAACTGCTTTTTTTCCCTGTATCCCACTGCTGAACATCAGTCCGCCACGTGTTTTGTGACTGAGCCTACGTGATCGTTCCATTTCATGTCCCCAGACACGGTTTCAGTCAGGTATTTGTATGAGACGATTATATTTCTGACTCATTCATGTTGTAGTTATTACTAATTTAGCAAAAGCTTGTATTACTGGGGGACAGGGAAAGCAAAGATAAGCAAAGAACTACCTTGATCCATTTACCACCCATATCTTAAGTGGTGCAGCAAGAGACTCTGGAGTGATAGGAACCATTTTGTTGTCTTTAAGTTTTAGAACATACCGTGTGCAGCCACACATGGATAGCAGGAGTCTCTTAAAAAAGGAGAGACGCATTTGGACTGATACGTTCTTTTAGAACGGTCGCAGATCTTGGTGGCAATTTTAATTTATCTTAAAGGCGCCTACTAGATCATATTTCATTGAATGTGGTCAGACAGCTTGTTGTTGATTCATGGATCAAATTTCAAGCAAAGAGGAATAATTTCGGAGCATGAATGGCACAGTGACAATTTCTTGTAAAATGTGATACCAGCTATCACACTTCATGCTAATTTCACGGTGGAATGCCGCTTTCGTGGTGTTGCAATTTTAATAGCAGTAATGATTTTACTTTGCCTGGTTTCGGATCATTGGGAAACGATCATGAGATCTTGCGACTCGTGTATCTCGTTCTGCTAAGCTGCATAGAACTAGTAAGGAACTTTGTGATCCACTCAATGAAAAAATCTGTTATACACCAACGATTCTACGGGTTTCGTGTCTTGACCACCTTTAGCACGTCTTGTTTCTGTTAAATTGTCCATCCCAATCTAAATTGAATAATAATTTCCAACGTGCACCCCTCTATTGCTACAGGGCGATTAATTTTTCTATTGTGGCTTTACCGTTTTACCGGCCCACATCTCATGGACGTAAGTATACTTCCCCAAACAGTTCTCATCACTGTATCGATTATCTACACTCTGCGACATACCAGGACGCGATTAAAATTTCGATAATAAACAGAAATACACCCGTTAACCTACACCAACCAGTGAGCGAAAACGTTTTAACCAGCTGCTTGACAGTGTGCTGATCCAACTCTGGAATGTTAAACAGCACCGATTCTGCATGACACGGAGTAACGTAGCACCAGATATATACGCACAGGTCAAGCAATTCCTATAATTTGCGGGTCAGAGGTTTGTGGGTGCGGAGCCCGCACCAGATCGTGTCTCACATATGTTCCGTCGCATTTACAACATGCAAGTTGAGTGGCCTAGCACATTCATTGCCCTTCAAAGAACTATAGCACGATTCTGACCTTGTGACACGGACAGCAGGGTGCTGTCCATAGCTGCAGAGAGAAACATCAAGAATAAGAGGGTACAGGTTGTCCACAATAGTGTTCACATAGCCCACAGCTGTCGAGGTAGATTCAGTAACTACCGCAAGTCCTATGGAACCCCAGACGAATGTCCCCCAAAGCTTAATACCGTTCCCACTGGCACAGGTCTAGGGCGCGGTGCATGTTTCGTGAGCAGCCACTCACGGGGATGATGATGTGTACCAGACCTGGCCGAACAGCGCTCCACAAAGGAGAGTGCTCAAGCTACGCTCCCGCCTAGCGCTCTGAGAGCAGCGGCGAGTTGGCCAGAGGGCGAGGAAGGCAGGAAAGTGAACGCTGCAGCGGAGGCCGCTAGAGCGAGGCAGTCGGATCGTCACAGTTTGCCACCAGCACCAACAGTGTTACACTACTCGCCATTAAAATTGCTACACCACGAAGATGACGTACTACAGGCACGAAGTTTAACCGACAGGAAGAGGATGCTGTGATATGCAAATGATTATCTTTTCAGAGCATTCACACAAGGTTGGCGCCAGTGGCGACACCTACAACGTGCTGACATGAGGAAAGTTTCCAACCGGTATCTAATACGCAAACAGCAGCTGACCGGCGTTGCCTGGTGAAACGTTGTTGTGATGCCTCGTGTAAGGAGGAGAAATGCGTACCATCACGTTTCCGACTTTGATAAAGGTCGGATTGTAGCCTATCGCGATTGCGGTTTATCGTATCGCACCATGGCTGCTCGTGTTGGTTTATATCCAATAACTGTTAGCAGAATATGGAATCGGTGGGTGGAGGAGGGTAATACGGAACGCAGTACTGGATCCCAACGGCCTCGTATCACTAGCAGTCGAGATGACAGGCATCTTATCCGCATGGCTGTAACGGATCGTGCAGCCACGTCTCGATCCCTGAGTCAACAGATGGGGACGTTTGCAAGACAACAACCATCTGCACGAACAGTTCGACGACCTTTGCAGCAGCATGGACTATCAGCTCGGAGGCCAAGGCTGCGGTTACCCTTGAGGCTGCATCACAGACAGGAGCGCCTGCGATGGTGTACTCAACGACGAAACTGGGTGCACGAATGGCAAAACGACATTTTTTCGGATGAATCCGGGTTCTGTTTACAGCATCATGATGGTCGCAACCGTGTATGGCGACATCGCGGTGAACGCACATTGGAAGCGTGTATTCGTCATCGCCATACTGGCGTATCACCCGGCGTGATGGTATGGGGTGCCATTGGTTACACGTCTCTGTCACCTCTTGTTCGCATAGACGACACTTAGAACAATGGACGTTACATTTCAGATGTGTTCCGACCCGTGGCTCTACCCTTCATTCGATCCCTGAGAAACCCTACATTTCAGCAGGATAATGCACGACCGCATGTTGCAGATCCTGTTCGGGCCTTTATGGATAGAAAATGTTCGACAGCTGCCCTGGCCAGCACATTCTCCAGATTTCTTACCAATTGATAACGCCTGGTCAATGGTGGCCGAGCAACTGGCTCGTCTCAATACGCCAGTCACTACTCTTGATGAACTGCGGTATCGTGTTGAAGCTGCATGGCCAGCTGTACCTGTACACGCCATCCAAGCTCTGACTCAATGTCCAGGCGCATCAATGCCTTTATTACGGCGAGAGGTGGTTGTTCTGGGTACTGATTTCTCAGGATCTATGCACCCAAATTGCGTGAAAATGTAATCACAAGTCAGTTCTAATCTAATATGATTGTCCATTGAATACCCGTTTATCATCTGCATTTTTTTTGGTGTAGCAATTTTAATGGCCAGTAGTGTAGATTTCTGCTGTGCACTAGAAATACTATGGCATCGACATGGTTTATAGGATACGGGTTCCTCCTTTTTGCAGACAGGTTTTTTTTATTACGAAAACATCTTTCAGCACCTCTGTGCAATCATCATTGAGATTTTAGTTAATGAAAACAGTAAAATTGAAAGTATTTGAGGTTATAACTGTAACAAAGTGAGACCCAAAGAAAGTTTCCGTTCGTTTTCTTCTTACCGTGATTTTACATTATTGGTTCTGCATGACCAACTGTATGGTCTCCTGCACTGACAACTTGCATCTGCAAACCAGACGATGCAGGACTAATTTTAAATTTCATCGGCGAGTTGACTCATCTCTTGATTTTTAAAAGACGTGGTTTTCGCCTGTCAGAATGTTTTGCATATAATAAATGAGAAGCACCAGTTTACACGTCTGAAGATGGGCTTGTAAGCCGAAAACCGGTTAACACAATGGTTCAAATGGCTCTGAGCACTATGGGACTTAACTTCTGAGGTCATCAGTCCCCTAGAACTTAGAACTACTTAAACCTAACTAACCTAAGGACATCACCCTCATCCATGCCCGAGGCAGGATTCGAGCCTGCGACCGTAGCGGTGGCACGGGTCCAGATTGTAGCGCCTAGAACCGCTTGGCCACTCCGGCCGGCGGTTAACACTATAAAAGTAAAACTGTGCAACAAAGCAAACTGGTGCTTTTCATTTATTATAATGTTATTCTACCTAGAACCGACAGAAGGTTCTATTAACAAATTTTGCACCTATAATTTACATCGTTTGGTTTCCAGATGAGAAGCTATCTGTGCAAGACGCCGTACAGATGGACCTGCACGCATAGTAATAGACAAACTTTTTTTTTTCATCATTTTGTTGGGTGTATGGGCCGGAAAAAGAATCTCGTAAAGAAACTTCCTGGCACATTAAAACTGTGTGCCGGACCGAGACTCGAAGTCGGGACCTTTACCTTTCGCGGGCAAGTGGTAGAGCACTTGCCCGCGAAAGGCAAAGGTCCCGAGTTCGAGTCTCGGTCCGGCACACAGTTTTAACCTGCCAGGAAGTCACATATCAGCGCAGACTCCGCTGCAGAGTGAAAATCTCATTCTGGAATCTTGTAAAGGTTTGTAATTACTTGTTACGTTTGTTCCAAGTTATTAAGTGCTCTTAGTCTCCAGCACTGCATGGTTGTTGTTAGGATATTTGCGCATCGTGTTGTGCCAGTGTAATGTTTTCCCCTGCAGCATGTAAAAAGAAAAAAGGAAGAACTTTATGAACCAAATTTTAATGTTGGGCTGAACGTCAGTTATACCAAGACTAAAGTAATGGACCAGCAACACATAGAACTAAAAACTGTACGAGTAAACGACAAATTCATAAAAAAACAAGTAACACAAGATTTTTCAAAAAACAACAATATAAAAGAAATTTATTCCGATCGAACCGTCAAATAATAGGCTGTACAGAATCAAATCGTCAATGCATGTAACTTTTTCCAAACGTCAAATTATAAATCTGAATGCACAGTAATGGACCCTTTAGCTCCAAAGCTTCGATACCAAACAAAGATTCACAAAGGAAATTGCCCCATACATCCGATTGTGAACTCTCGCAGATGTGCCCTTTGTATAAATGCAGTAAAAAAAAAAAAACGTCATGAGATTCTCACCGCCGGCCGCGGTGGCCGTGCGGTTCTAGGCGCTCCAGCCCGGAGCCGCGCTGCTGCTACGGTCACAGGTTCGAATCCTGCCTCGGGCATGGGTGTGTGTGATGTCCTTAGGTTAGTTAGGTTTAAGTAGTTCTAAGTTCTAGGGGACTAATGACCACAGCAGTTGAGTCCCATAGTGCTCAGAGCCATTTGAACCATTTTTGAGATTCTCACCAACACTTATACGTTTCAAGGTAATTTTTTTCTGTTAACAATAGCTATGAGCTTAGATATAGTATCAAAGCATTTCCATACCAAATACAGCCAGAGTCGCATCTTTAGATATAACTAACTTTTACACGACTATACTGGCAAAAGAAACAATTGCAGTAATTGAAAAAGAAATGAAATGATCGTATGGCTTTGTTGGCCGGGAGGCCCTTTCGGGTGAGTTCGGCCGCCGTATTGCAAGTCCTTTTTAGGTGACGCCACATCGGCGACTTGCGAGTCAATGATGAGGAAAGACACACAACACCCAGTCCTCTGCCGAGAATCGAACCCGGGCTCCTTGCGTGGTAAGCGGTAACGCTACCGCTAAGTGCAGGAGGCGGACTTCAGTAATTAAAATTAACTTGCTTAAATACAAAAAGATAATCAATTATTCAAAATGACAGTCACAATCGCATTATTTATTTCGCCGCCCACCGGTTTCAACCCGCGATGGGGTCATCTTTAGGGCAATTTGCACCATTTGGTCGCTCGCTGGAGTCGTCACCCTGCCTGTGTACGGTTGGTAACTATCACAGGAAGCGTCACGACTCCAGCGAGAGTCCAAATGGTGTAAATTGCCCTGAAGATGATCCCATCGAGGGTTGAAACCGGTTGGCGGCGAAATAAATAATGCGATTGTGACTGTCATTTTGAATAATTGATTATAAGTAAATTAATCGCTGTTATCTCTACATAACTATGTTCTCTAAAAATTTACAAAACGATCAGCCTACCAGAAATTTGCGATCTTGTCGAAATTATAACCATAGTGTTTTTATATAACGTTTCCAGTTTCAGTAATAGTATTCATGAACAGGAAGAGGGCATTGCAGTGGGCAGCTGCCTGGCTAGCTAGCTAGCCAAAATGTACGTAAGTCATTTAGAACAATCTTGCTCCAAAGCCAGTATTACAATACGGAAAAAAATGTATTTTACAAACGCTATGTGAATGATACACTTACCATGATTGATAGAACAATACAGGAAATTGATCAGCTTACAAGGCAGCTTAAAAAATTACACGAAAAGATAAAAAATTCTGTTGGGCAAGAAACTAATGATGGCATAAATTTCTTATATCTAAAAATTAGCAAATACAGTGGTAAACATAAACAGTAAAACTGCCGCACGAAGCAAATCTTAATTTATTACTTCTGTAGTAAAAATCCTATTCGAAACACTTTCTAAGACAATATTCACATATACCTCTGAATATATCTCAAAAATGTACCATTGTACGACACATATTTCAGGAGGTATGACGTCATAAACGCTGAGATGCGTGAAAAACTGCAGCATCACTATTACTTCTTTACTAATAACTCTATTCGCAACACTCTTTAAGGCTGCGTCCACTGGCTGTACTTGCAAAATCATGTCATTGTACAACACACAGCTCAGGAGATATGAAGTGATAGACACTTATCTGCGCGATAACGAAGCTTCAGGGTAAAATTCGCTTGAGATAAATGTGAAAAATGAGTGCAAATAAACGTAAAATATGGAAATACATGTGATAGGTGCGTAAGCATGCTAAGCTGCGGGTAAAAAGCTCTATCTGTACCCCTGGATCAGTTTCAACGAAACTTCGCTCATAAGTCACTTACTGTCTGGAAAATAATACTATCTGTGTGAGAACCAAAAATCTCCTATTGTGGTGGCGATGATAATGTAGAGAGAGAGAGAGAGAGAGAGAGAAGGGGTATAAAGAGATGTACAGACAATGAGACGGAAGGGGCAAGTGGACAGAGAAAGTGTAGGAGATAGAGAGAGGTGGAAGGAGGAGATCGAGGAGGAGATGAACAGACAGATGGGAAGGACGAAATGGTCAGAGAAAGGAGATTGAGAGAGCAGGAACAGGTGGTGGACAGAGAAAGGAAAGAGGAGGAGATATCAACAGAGAGAGGGAGAGGAGAAGTTCAGCAGAGGGGACAGGGCAGAGCAGGTGAACGGGGTGAGTGACAAGAGGAGATGGTCAGAGAAATGGGGGAAGGAGGAGATAATTGGCATAAATATACAATTCACCTAGTATGTACAGGGTGTATCGAATATTAGTGCAGATATTATTACATATGGTACGCTAATATGTACACACATCAGTGTGTTGCTTGTTTTTTCTCTGCATTGAGCGGTCCTCCCACTAACACATCACAAGCTTTACGACCTGGTGTTTTCCTGCATGACTGTATCTGGGCCGCAAAGTGAACGACGCCTGTCAGTTTAGACTCACCGTTCTGCGTCTATGCGTCTACACCTCAACATTTGATCTGTTGCCCAGGTGAAATTAAGTATTAATGGCTTGCTCTTGCCACATGTAGCTGGAGGTACTAACCAACCTAAAAACATAAGACTTGTAGTATCTTCTCTTATTAGCGTGCAAATGACGTAAACACTGAAACTTCCTGGCAGATTAAAACTGTGTGCCCGACCGAGACTCGAACTCGGGACCTTTGCCTTTCGCGGGCAAGTGCTCTATCATCTGAGCTACCGAAGCACGACTCACGCCCGGTCTCACAACTTTACTTCTGCCAGTATCTCGTCTCCTACCTTCCAAACTTTACAGAAGCTCTCCTGCGAACCTTGCAGAACTAGCACTCCTGAAAGAAAGAATACTGCGGAGACATGGCTTAGCCGGGCGTGAGTCGTGGTTCGGTAACTCAGATGGTAGAGCACTTGCCCACAAAGGCAAAGGTCCCGAGTTCGAGTCTCGGTCGGGCACACAGTTTTAATCTGCCAGGAAGTTTCATATCAGCGCACACTCCGCTGGAGAGTGAAAATCTCATTCTGGAGACGTGAACATTGTTCAGTACACTGTCATCAGTCACCAATAGAAATATCTTACACCCATTACACTCTATGTACACTGAACTCCACAGACAAAATGATATCATCTCCATGCTGAAGCTGTCCTTGTCTATTTGTATAGCATGCAGGGTGTAATCAAATGCAGGCAGTTTTGTTTCAACTCGAGGTTGAATTTTAGTCTCCAGGTCAGTACATGCAACGCCCCACAGCCGCCGCTGTATCACAGAGCCTACCCGAAACGCGCAGGCACCGGGCTTTCAGGACACGGGCGCCTGTGCCGGCGGGTTCGTTCGGTGTCAATTAACGCGCTCAAAGTGGAGGACGAGCTCCATCAACTACAGCGCAAATCGAAAATTTTCACTCCAGCCGCGGAACGAAGCGTTTCCCTAAAGAGAAAGGACCGCCGAGCGATCGCAGAGGGCGCTTTTCAGGTGACCATCTGCGGCTGGCTTTTGTTCCACGGAGTCTTCTTTCAATAACATTTTAAGCTCGCTATTCCGACATATCTAGGTCTCTGTAGTATCATCTTGGGTTCCGAATTCCATGATGTGACGGAAACACACTGATAAATGTGAAGTTTGATATATGCACGGACACTGCGGTCACTTCTGCAATTGTAGCCATGATACTTCCTGTTAGGTTTCACAAAATTATAGCACGTGCTCTTTGTGGATTTCCCAACGTTCTTGAGCGTCGCGACGAACGGTGGTGCGTAATCTACCAAAATTACTCAGATGCAGCTACATGTTGGCTGCAGGTATGGCTGTTTGTTGTTGCTTGCATTCACTCGATTAAGTTCACAACGCTTCAGATGGATTCGCTTAATAATGGCGTTTACGTGCGGTCGTATAAGAAGTAAAAATTCTATTTGTGCTGAATATCTGTTGAAAACTGACTTTGTTACGCTTTAGTTGACTGTAAATAATGGCGCGGAGTAAGAAGCTGGAACGATGGTCTTTAAGGGGTCAGAAAATTAATACTGATTACTTACATCAGTCATGTGTACACATTTAAAAGTTGATTATGAGAGGTTTCCACCGTCGATGGCCATCTTACAGTCTCCAATGACTAGCTACAGCATAACAAGCCACGGCCATCGTAGTAAATGTCTGCAACATTAAATTCATAATATGGTCACAAACTGCCGAAAGTGGTCACAACCAAGTGTATCATCATAGCTGTGACGGAAGTAAATATTCAATTTCAGCTCATTAATAGCAGCTCTGTATATCGAAGACGACATTTTTGTCCTTACACAGAGAATTTATTACTTTTACAATGATTATGTGAGCTTTACTCTTAACTCTATACGTGAAAACCTCTTTATTTGCTGATTTTTCTTTTTATCTATTGCTTTATCTATTGAAATACATTCATTAGCCTTTTTAGTCTTGAACGCGTATCTTAGCTTCTTCTAAGCAGATTTTGGAAATGAAGGTACAAGAAGATTTACTAACTTTCTTGTTATCCAAAACTTCACAGAACTACCTGGCCGCCCCTTTGTGTTCTCTATCGACTACGCTGCTCAGAAACGTATCAAGAACTTACATACTGTTCCCCCAGATGCAAAACTTGCCTCTCTTGACAATAACGATAACTGGAGAATATATTATCTTTGACAGCAACCACAAGAAACCTAAGCTTTGACACCAAGTTTATAGAATATAACTTGTAAACAATGTCAGACAAAATCTATTTGCCAGCAGCAAGGAAACTGAAGATCTATAAAACAAATTTATTGTGTTCAGATAATTCTGATTTTTCTCCCATAGCCACCAACATCCTAGATACAGGTAATAGCCTCTAAAATGGCCTGCCAGTGTGGCCGAGCGGTTCTAGGCGCTTCAGTCTGGAACCGCCCGACAGCTACGGTCGCAGTTTCGAATCCTGCCTCAGGCATGGCTGTGTGTGATGTCCTTAGGTTAGTTCTAAGTTCTAGGGGACCGATGACCTCAGATGTTAAGTCCCATAGCGCTCAGAGCCATTTGAACCATTTGCACCTCTAAAGTGATACCAACAACGAAATGTCGGAGGATGGACATTTAGGAGGAACTGTAAATGTATGTAAATATGATCATGAGTGAAAGTAAGATACTAAATAAAATCACTGAATTTAATAGTAGAATGATTCTCCGCAATGGTACCTACCTCCTCACTTAATAACTATCTATTACTCCAAGATACACTTGTTCCCTAGTGCTAGCTGAGAATTCCGCCGTTGTCCAGAAATTTATGTATTCCATTCTTCAATTAGTCAATCTACGTCCTTTATCTCTCCATCTTCCATTATCTGTCCATTTCCTTCCTCCCCTTCCTCTCTCTCTCTCTCTCTCTCTCTCTCTCTCTCTGCACATCTCCACCACCCTGCTCGCTCTGTCTATCTCCTTCTCCTGCTCCATCTGGCAATCTCCCCTCCCCCTATCTCTGCTCATCTCCTGCCTTCCTCGTCCACCCATCTCATCCCCTCTCTTTTCGTCCACCTTGCCCTATCCCTTTTCCCTGTCCATTACCCGTTATCCCTCCACCACCATTACAATGGGAGGGTGTCGGTTCTTATTGCCAGAATTTCTGTCCAGATTGTAAGCAATGTGTGTACCAGCTGCGTCAGAAATAGATCCAGCGGCTTAGGAACAGCTGTTGAACAGATGTACATGTGACATATATTGCAGACGGTTTTTTTAGTCATCAGTCTTCTGACTGGTTTAACGCCCCAGCCATGAATTCTCCTCCTGTGTCAACCGCTTCCTCAGAATAGCACTTGCAACCTATGTCCACAATTATTTGCTGGATATATTCCAATCTCTATCTTCTTCTTCAGTTTTTACACTTCACAGCTACGTCTAGTACCATGGAAGTCATTCCCTGATGTCTTAATACATGCCCTACCTTCCTAACCCATCTTCTTGTCAGCGTTTTCTATATATACCTTTCTTCGGCGAATCTGCAGAGAAACTCCTCATTGGATGCTTTACGCGGCCACTTAACTTTTCAATATTCTTCTGTAGTATCACATCTCAAACACTCTGATTCACTTTTGTTCTGGCTTTCCCACAGTACACGTTTCACTACCATTCATTGGTGTGCTCCAATCTTACATTCTCAGAAATTTCTTCCTCAAATTAAGGTCAATGTTTGAAACTAGTAGACTTCTCTTGGCCAGGAATGCCCATTAGACTTCTGATGTCTTCCTTGCTCTGTCCGTCATGGGTTATTTTGCTGCCTAGGTAGCAGAATTCCTGAAGTTCTTCTACATCGTGACCATCAGACCTGATGCTAAGTTTCTCGCTGTTATCATTCCTATTACTTCTCATTCCTTTAGTCTACCTTCGCTTTACTCTCAACCCATATTCTGCACTAATTACACTGTTCATTACTTTCAGTGAAACCTGTAATTCCTCTTAAGTTCCAATGAGGATCAGAGAATCTTGCCATTGATATAATGTAACCTTGAATTTTAATTCCACCCTTGTACCCGTCTTTAAATTTACATTACGGCTATTTCAATGCATAGATTCAACTGTAGGGGAGAAATACTACCTCCCTGTCTTACGCCCTTTTTAATCCGAACATTTCTTTCTTTGCCTTCCACTCTTATTATTCCTGCTTATCTCTTGTGCATGTGGAACACTATATTGTATTGTATTGAATTGGGGACCTAGAAAAGACGGAGAGGCTTCGTCCCGGCTGTAGCTCACCGTGGTACACAATCCCACAACATGCTACAGCAGTCCACTCACCCCACCGCCGCCCAGCACCAAACCCAGGATTATTGTGCGATTCGGTCCCCAGTGGACCCCTCCGGGAACGGCTCACACCAGACGAGTGTAACCCCAATGTTGGCGTGATGAGTAATTATGGTGTATGCGTACGTGGAGATGGCAAAATGGTTCAAATGGCTCTGAGCACTATGGGACTTAACATCTGAGGTCATCAGTCCCCTAGAACTTAGAACTACTTAAACCTAACTAACCTAAACACGTCACACACATCCATGCCCGAGGCAGGATTCGAACCTGCGACCGTAGCGGTCGCGCGGCTCCAGACGATAGCGCCTAGAACCGCTCGGCCACTCCAGCCGGCGTACGTGAAGAAAATGTTTGCGCAGCACTCGCCGACATAGCGTAACTGAGGCTGAATAAGGGGAACCAACCCGCATTCGCTGAGGCAGATGAAAAAACTGCCTTAAAAACCATCCACAGACTGGCCAGCACACCGGACCTCGACACTAATCCGCCGGGTGGATTCGTGCCGGGGACCGGCATGCCTTCGCGCCCGGAAAGCAGTGCGTTTGGCCGCGCGGCTAACCAGGTGGGCATGTTCAATATTACTCAAAACTGTCTATAGTTTACTCCTGGTTTTCTCAGAATTCCGGACACCATTTAACATCGTGGAATGCGTTTTCCAACTCAACAAATCCTATGAACATCTTTTGATTCTTTTTTTTTAGTCTACGTTCTAATATGAAC
Organism: Schistocerca americana; assembly: GCF_021461395.2. Lineage (NCBI taxonomy): Eukaryota > Metazoa > Arthropoda > Insecta > Orthoptera > Acrididae > Schistocerca > Schistocerca americana. Next base: position 442,135,393 of record NC_060126.1, read on the forward strand.
TGCAACGTCATAACTGTCAATACCCTAACCAAAGCCAAACTGATCGTCGTGTTACACACAATTTTCTCTTCCATTCTTCTGTATATTATTCTTGTCAGCAAGTTGGAAGCGTAAGATGTTAAGCTGAGTGTGCAGTAATTCTCGCATTTGTCAGCTCTCCAGGCTTCGGAATTGTGGGGATGATATTTTTCCGAAAGTTTGATGGAATATTGCCAGTCATACATTCCACACACAAATATCCCGCATCCCCCCTGTGATGTAAGAAATTTAGATGTGATATTATCTATCCCGTCCGTCTTATCTTCCAACGCTCTTTTAAATTCAGATTTTAATATTGCCCCCTTATCCCGTCTCTCTCTAGTTCCGTTTCTTCTGTCACGTTATCAGACAAGTCTTCCCCCTCATAGAGGCCTTCAGTGTACTCTATCCACCTGTTCTCTCTCTCCTCGGCATTTAACAGTGGAATTCCCGTTGTTCTCCTAATTTTACCACCCTGGCTTTAGTTTCTCCGAAGGTTGTTTTGACTTTTCTGTGTGCTGAGGGAGTCCTTCTGATAGTTATTTCTTTTTTTTCGATTGTCATGCAGCCATGTCGCGTTAACTTCCTTGCACTTGTATTTCTGTATCCCTGAATTCCAATGATCATTTCTGTACTTGTTCTTTCATCGATCCACTGAAGTATTTCTTCCGTTACCCAATTTTTTTTCGCAATTACCTTTTTTTACGCATGTTTTTGTTTCTAACTTCTCTGATTTCTCGTTTTAGAGATGTCCATTCAACTGAACTACCCGCTGACCTATTCCTCATCGCAGTATCTATAGCCTTAGAGAACTTCAAGCGCATCTCTTCATTCCTTAGTGCATCAGCATCACACTTGTTTGCGTACTGATTCCTCCTGACTTGTCTCTTAAACTTCAGCCTACTCATCATAATTACTACGGTAAATTGTGATATGAATCTATATCTGCCCCATGTGCATACCTTGCAGTCCAGAATCTGATTTGGGAATCTCTGTCTGACCATCGTGTAATGTAATTGAAATCTTCCTGTGCCTCCTGGCTTTTTCCAAATATACAACCTTCTCTCGTGATTCATATTTATAACGAATCCCACTTCCGTTATACCGTTTTTTGCTGCTGTTGATATTACCCTGTACTCATCTGACGAGAAGTCCTTTTCTTCTTTCCATTTCACCTCATTGACCCCATTGTATCTAGATTAAGCCTTTGCATTTCCCTTTTCTTGATTTTCTAGCTTCCCTATACGTTTTAGGCTTCTGACATTCCACGCCCGGACTCGTAGATCGCAAGTGCCTGATTCTCTGCTGTTCTACACCATACGACTGCAGAGGGGATTTTAAATTTAACTGTGGTATTCAGCCTTATCGTTTAATATTAGATCCCGTAATACGTTGACGTAATTATTGGTTCGCTGCAGTGCTCATTCTTCCGACGTGGTTAACACACTGTACCGCACAAATAAGAGGAAAATTGTTACACTTCGTATTTTTAAAAGTGTTCCAGTGCAACTAAATACATGTTCCAGCAGATCCTTTTCGAGCATTTTTACGTGATTCATTCTCATTCACACCGTCACTTCACACCATCACCCCTAATGGTAGTGGGGAATCTTAGTCCCTTAGCGTCTTAATACAAATAATAAGTCATGGTACAAAGAAATTTGCGAAGCTTGGATATGTACCTGAACTATCGTTGTCAGTGTTGATTTGCCGTCGATTCTGATGAGGACAACCTTATCACTGAACATGTTACTTTCGAGGGCCAAACACACAGGTCGGTACTAACCGTTAACCCTCCCAGTGTGTCCATTTCATTTATGAGTGCAAATGGATGGATAAATGAGGAAATATTTCTGAAATGGCTCGAATTTTTCAAGAAAACGAATTGTCTGGAAAAGTACTTACTTTGAATGGGCATCTATCACATTCTTTGCTATTAGCACTGACATTTTGCCTGGAGAATAAGATTTAAATATTCTGTTTACCGCCACACACTACCAATGCGGTACAGTCCTAGGGCAGGTGTATTTTCGAGGCCCACAAACCCTCAAAACACATTACATTTAGATGCTAACAAAATGGTAGCAAAGAAATTGGAACACCAAAATTGAGAAATTTCATTTCAGTGAGATGTTGAGCGAAGCATGGATGGCAGCTGCGTCAGTCCGCTTAGGTGTAAACGGATTTTCCTGTACGGGGATCTACCCATTTAAATCTGATGGTACTAAGGATTCGGGGTTTGCTCCTTCTGAAGCTCTAAGAATAAATATGGAAAAAATCACAAAAAGTTGTGCAAATATCGGCCATTCGTTAACAACTACCCCAGAAGACTCCACTCGTGGTATTCCTCCTTCCCCACAGACACAGCGATTTTTCTGGACGCTGGAAGTGATTTACGAGCATAAAAGCATTTCACAAAGGCTACTTTCCAGTAATGTGAATTAGTATTGTAAATATTATAGTATTATTAGAGATAATGAGTATTAAATAGAAATTAACACATTTTCAGATAACTTTCCATGTAATTGAATTGTGCATCTGCCCACAACTTACCGCATTCAAATAGCCCCGACCACTATCCTTACAGCCCCACCGAAATGTACTTTTGTCCAAACAGAAGGGTAAATCGATTAACAGGGCAACATAAATGTTTGGCAATCGTCTACAACCACATTTCATCAACAGAATAGGTATACCCACAGAAGTAAGATTACGTCACTAAAATGAAAATTTAGTTACTAATTTTCCGGAAAAAATTTATGTAAGCTGAAATTATTATTATAGCCCCGCTGTTCTCTAAAGGTTCCAGATTCGCGTCGGGGTTCATCACACAGTTTTAAACTGCCAGGAAGTTTCATATGAGTGAACACTCAGCTGCAGAGGAAAAATTCATTCTGGCAGCTTCCGTTGTTTTCATAGTAATTATGGCTGGTAAATTTGCGTAGAAATATTTTGAAGTAATTATTTTAATTAAAGTAGGTAAACTGTATTCGTGCTTGAGTAAGATTGCGCGCCATCGCCTGTTTGTGTATATGTGTGTGTGTGTGTGTGTGTGTGTGTGTGTGTGTGTGTGTGTGTGTGTGTGTTTGTGTGTGTGTGAGAGAGAGAGAGAGAGAGAGAGAGATCTGTTCCGCTAATTATAACACCACCTAAAACTAACTTCTGTCTGCTCTCAAATATTATTACCGAATACCAACGTTTTTGTACGTGGATTGACCTAATAATATGAAGCTGTTTGAAAGCTCTAGCGCTGGCCGAAGTAAACAATTCGCCACTGCAGTGTGACCTATTGAGGAACAAGAGGAACAATTTGAATCAACCCAGCGTTTCGGAGTATCTGCGTATTATCTGTTCTTAGTGAGTTTTTCGGTGCATAAAAAATTGCTGTCCTGTCAGTAACTCATCGAGTTTTGTAGGGAAAGGGGGTGGAAGTTAGGCTGGTAGTGTGGGCGTTGTCAGCTTTCCTCAAATTATTTTATTTTCTGAAGGCAACAATGGAACATTCTCCACACTAAGCAGTACTATGAAATGGTAAACCTACTTAATAAAATTGTAAAACTCGTTGTCATAATACACTACTGGCCACTAAAATTGCTACACCACGAAGATGACGTGCTACAGACACGAAATTTAACCGACAGTAAGAAGATGCTGTGATATGGAAATGATTAGTTTTCAGAGCATTCACACAAGGTTGGCGCCGATGGCGACACCTGCAACGTGCTGACATTAGGAAAGTTTCCAACTGACTTCTCATACACAAACAGCAGTTGACAGGCGTTGCCTGGTGAAACGTTGTTGTGATGCCTCGTGTAAGGAGGAGAAATGCGTGCCATCACGTATGCTACTTTGATAAAGGTCGGATTGTAGCCTATCGCGATTGCGGTTTATCGTATCGCGACATTGCTGCTCCCGTTAGTCGAGATCCACTGACTGTTAACAGAATATGGAATCGGTGCGTTCAGGAGGGTAATACCGAACGCCGTGCAGGATCCCAACGGCCTCGTATCACTAGCAGTCGAGATGACAGGCATCTTATCCGCATGGCTGAAACGGATCGTGCAGCCACGTCTCGATCCCTGAGTCAACAGATGGGGACGTTGGCAAGACAACAACCATCTGCACGAACAGTTCGACGACGTTTCCAGCAGCATGGACTATCAACTCGGTGACCATGACTGCGGTTACCCTTGAGGCTGCATCACAGACAGGAGCGCCTGCGGTGGTGTTCTCCACGACGGACCTGGGTGCACGAATGGTGAAACGTCATTTTTTCGGATGAATCCAGGTTCTGTTTACAGCATGATGATGGTGGCGACATCGCGGTGAACCCACATTGGAAGCGTGTATTCGTCATCGCCATACTGGCGTATCACCCGGCGTGATGGTGTGGGGTGCCATTGGTTACACGTCTAGGTCACCTCTTGTTCGCATTGACGGCACTTTGAACAGTGGACGTTGCATTTCCGATGTGTTACGACCCGTGGCTCTACTCTTCAGTCGATCCCTGCGAAACCCTACATTTCAGCAGGATAATGCACGACCACATGTTGGAGGTTCTGTACGGCGTACGGGCCTTTCTGGATACAGAAAATGTTCGAGTGCTGCCTTGGCCAGCACATTGTCAAGATCTCTTACCAACTGAAAACGTCTGGTCAGTGGCGGCCGAGCAACTGGGTCGTCACAATATGCCAGTCACTACTCGTGATGAATTGTGGTATCGTGTTGAAGCTGCATGGGCAGCTGTACCTGTACACGCCATCCAAGCTCTGTGTGACTCAATGCCCAGGCGTATCAAGGCAGTTATTACGGCCAGAGGTGGTTGTTCTGGGTACTGTTTTCTCAGGATCTATGCACCCAAATTGCGTGAAAATGTAATCACATTTCAGTTCTAATATAATATATTTGTCCAATGAATTCCCCGTTTATCATCTGCATTTCTTCTTGGCGTAGCAATTTTAATGGCCAGTAGTGTAATATGTATTTCAGAGTGTCGGGAACGCAAAGGCAGCTTTGGAAGTTTCGAGTAACCGGTTCTGTAGCGATTAAGGCCATTGTGGATTCCCTGTTTTGAAACCTGAGAGTCCGTCATGGGATGGTGATGGTGGTGGTTGTAATGGTGGTGGTGGAAGTAGTGGCAGCAGCAAAACAGACGTTGGGAGTGAAAACTGATCATTAGTGAAACAGGCTACAGGCCTGCGCGCTTGTCCAGTGTGGCGTCAGACCCCGAACCACGGTGTCACGTTGCAAGGAGGTGGTCAAGTGTCGACACTGCGGCCCACGGTGACGAGAAGCCGACCCTTGGTAGCGCTTAGGCCTCTGACGGTGGGCCACACGTCGGCAATGCTTCCTGAGGTGCGGTGGCCTTGTGTTGGTTTTAAGCTGCTGGCGTATCGGCTGTGTCCCTCCCAGCGTCTCACGTTGCAGGCGTCGGCTGCTCAAAGTATAGCAGGACATTAGTTACACCGCCAGTGGCGGCGAGAATGATTGATCCAAGCAACTTGTGATGGCCTGATTTAAATTTGTACAATCTATTGCCCGAAAAAAAAGAGAATTTACAGGAAATTAAACTTTGAATAGAGTTATGAGTTCCTGACAGACGATCCTAGATGGCGAACAAGGCAAAACAACCCGATAAGCGCTTTTTCTTCAACAAGTAAAAGACTGTAGCTCCGATCGAAAAATGTTAAATAGGAAACTTGTGGGGCTTAAAAAGATTTAGCATTTTCATATCGACTGCTTTCTTACGCTTCGAGGTATATCGATAAAACCGTTAAAAATCAGTTGCTCTATAACTCAGTAACATTCACGGTCCAATACTTTCTATTTGCTGTAAGGATAGCCCGCGTTAAGTCAAAAGAGTACTTGTTCGAAACAGTACAAGCTATTAATTATGTTTCGAGATCTATCGAATTTTTGAAAAAAACTAGATCCCGAAAGTGAATACACCTTCACGGCTGATAGCCCTGCAATAATGGTTGTGAGCTTATTTTCTTTGCAACGAGTTGTGTTAACATACCATTAAATAATTATTGTTGTTGTGGTCGTTCTGATCTTCAGTCCTGAGACTGGATTGATGCAGCTCTCCATGCTAATCTATCCTGTGCAAGCCCCTTCATCTCCCAGTACTTACTGCAACCTACATCCTTCTGAAACTGCTTAGTGTTTTCATCTCTTAGTCTCCCTCTACGATTTTTACCCTCCACGCTGCCCTCCAATGCTAAATTTGTGATCCCTTGATGCCTCAGGACATGCCCTACCAACCGATCCCTTCTTCTAGTCAAGTTGTGCCACAAACTTCTCTTCTCCCCAATCCTATTCAGTACCTCCTCATTAGTTACGTGATCTAACCACCTAATCTTCAACATTCTTCTGTTACACCACATTTCGAAAGCTTATATTCTCTTCTTGTTCAAACTGTTTATTGACCATGTTTCACTTCCATACATGGCTACACTCCATACAAATACTTTTAGAAACGACTTCGAGACACTTAAATCTATACTCGATGTTAACAAATTTCTCTTCTTCAGAAACGCTTTCCTTGCCATTGCCAGTCTACATTTTATATCCTCTTTACTTCAACCATCATCAGTTATTTTGCTCCCCAAATAGCAAAACTCCTTTATTACTTTAAGTGTTTCATTTCCTAATCTAATTCTCTCAGCATCACCCGACTTAATTCGACTACATTCCATTATCCTTGTTTTGCTTTTGTTCATGTTCATCTTATATCCTCCTTTCAAGACACTGTCCATTCCGTTCAACTGCTCTTCCAAGTCTTTTGCTGTCTGTGACAGAATGGATTACCATGTCATCGGTGAACCTCAAAGTTTTTATTTCTTCTCCCTGGATTTTAATACCTACTCCAAATTTTTCTTTTGTTTCCTTTACTGCTTGCTCAATATACAGACTGAATAACATCGGGGAGAGGCAACAACCCTGTCTCACTCCTTTCGCAACCACTGCTTCCCTTTCGTGCCCCTCGACTCTTATGACTGACATCTGGTTTCTGTACAAATTGTAAATAGTCTTCCGCTCCCTGTATTTTACCCCTGCCACATTTAGAATTTATAAGAGAGTATTCCAGTCAACATTGTCAAAAGCTTTCTCTAAGTCTCCAAATGCTAGAAACGTAGGTTTGCCATTCCGTAATCTTTCTTCTAAGGTAAGTCGTAAATCTGTATTGCCTCACGTGTTCCAACATTTCTACGGAATCCAAACTGATCTTCCCCGAGGCCGGCTTCTACCGGTTTTTCCATTCGTCTGTAAAGAATTCGTGTTAGCATTTTGCAGCTGTAACTTATTAAACTGATAGTTCGGTAATTTTCACATCTGTCAACACCTGCTTTCTTTGGGATTGGAATTATTATATTCTTCTTGAAGTCTGAGGGTATTTTGCCTGTCTCGTACATCTTGCTCACTAGATGGTAGAGTTTTGTCAGGACTGGCTCTCCCAAGGCTGTCAGTAGTTCTAATGGAATGTTGTCTACTCCCGGGACCTTGTTTCGACTCAGGTCTTTCAGTGCTCTGTCAGACTCTTAACGCAGTATCGTATCTCCCAATTCATCTTCATCTACATCCCCTTCCATTTCCATAATATTGTCCTCAAGTACATCGCCCTTGTACAGACCCTCTATATACTCCTTCCACCTTTCTGCTTTCCATTCTTTGTTTAGAACTGGGTTTCCATCTGAGCTCTTGATATTCATACAAGTGGCTCTCTCTTCTCCAAAAGTCTATTTAATTTTCCTGTACGTTGTATCTATCTTACCCCTAGTGAGATAAGCCTCTACATCCTTACATTTGTCCTCTAGCCATGCCTGCTTAGCCATTTTGCACTTCCTGTCGATCTCATTTTGGAGACGTTTGTTTTCCCTTTTGCCTGCTTCATTTACTGCATTTTTATATTTCCTCCTTTCATAAATTAAATTCAATATTTCTTCTGTTACCCAAGGGTTTCTACTAGCCCTCGTCTTTTTACCTACTTGATCCTCTGCTGCCTTCACTACATCATCCCTCAGAGCTACCCATTCGTCTTCTACTGTATTTCTTTCCCCCATTCCTGTCAATTGTTCGCTTATGCTCTCCCAGAAACTCTGTACGACCTCTGGTTCTTTCAGTTTATCCAGGCCCCATCTCCTTAAATTCCCACCTTTTTCAATTTCTTCAGTTTTAATCTACAGTTCATAACCAATAGACTGTTCTTTCAGTTTATCCAGGCCCCATCTCCTTAACTTCCCACCTTTTTCAATTTCTTCAGTTTTAATCTACAGTTCATAACCAATAGATTGTCTATCTGATACCTTTTAGTATCTCCAGGATTCTTCCAAGTACACAACCTTATTTTATGATTCTTGAACCAAGTGTTAGCTATGATTAAGTTATGCTCTGTGCTAAATTGTAACAGACGGCTTCCTCTTTCATTTCTTAGCCCCAATCCATATTCACCTACTATGTTTCCTTCTCTCCCTTTTCCTACTGTCGAATTCCAGTCACCCATGACTATTAAATTTTCGTCTCCCTTCACTACCTGAATAATTTCTTTTATTTCATCATACATTTCTTCAATTTCTTCGTCATCTGCAGAGCTAGTTGACATATAAACTTGTACTACTGTAGTAGGCGTGGGCTTCGTGTCTATCTTGGCCACTATAATACGTTCAATATGCTATTTGTAGTAGCTTACCCGCACTCCTATTTTTTTAATCATTATTAAACCTACTCCTGCATTACCCTATTTGATTTTGTATTTATAGCCCTGTATTCACCTGACCAGAAGTCTTGTTCCTCCTGCCACCGAACTTCACTAATTCCCACTATATCTAACTTTAACCTATCCATTTCCCTTTTTAAATTTTCTAACCTACCTGCCCGATTAAGGGATCTGACATTCCACGTTCCGATCCGTAGAATGCCAGTTTTCTTTCTCCTGATAACGACGTCCTCTTGAGTAGTCCCCGCCCGGAGATCCGAATGGGGGACTATTTTACCTCCGGGATATTTTACCCAAGAAGACGCCATCATCATTTAACCATACAGTAAAGCTGCATGCCCTCTTGAAAAATTACGGCTGTAGTCTCCCCTTGCTTTCAGCCGTTCGCAGTACCAGCACAGCAAGGCCGTTTTGGTTAATGTTACAAGGCCAGGTCAGTCCATCATCCAGACTGTTGCCCCTGCAACTACTGAAAAGGCTGCTGCCCCTCTTCAGGAACCATACGTTTGTCTGGCCTCTCAACAGATACCCCTCCGTCGTGGTTGCAACTACAGTACGGCAATCTGTATCGTTGAGGCACGCAAGCCTCCCCACCAACGGCAAGGTCTATGGTTCACGGGGGGGAGGGGGGGGGGAAATAATTATTATGATTTTATTATATTATCATATATTATTATATGATCACATCATTATTATGATTTTATTATTTGTGAGGATCAAAAATGACTTCAAAAACCATGCAGTTTAGTTAGTCGTGCTTCCTTTAACTGTCTCATTTTTTATTTTAAGAAAATAATTTTTGAAGGAAGAAATTGCGGTCATCCTTTTTACCAGATTTTTTTATTATCTGCTGCATTCTGGAGCCGAGATTACACTCTTTTTTCAATGTAGTGTACCGAGTTAATATTTTGCAGCGGGGCGTTTGATGGGTGTTAACACTAAATACTTAAGTGTTTTTAAGCCGTTCAATTTTATCCTTTAACATTTTTCCACTGGAGCTATAGCCATTGCTTTTTAAGACAAATCTTTTTAAGATCTTTGACAAGAATCTCTGTCCAAAATTTAGTTTTTTGTGTATTAATATTTTTTTTATTTTCAGGTAGTAATTTTTGCAATCACTTCTGCATAATGCTTTGATTAGTTGGCGGCCTAGTGGTGGCAGCCAAGACGCAGGCTGGTTCGGAGCACTGGTGTGTCGATATTCCCAGCTCGGTCGATACTCCCGTCTTGTTGATAATTCTTCCGGGTTATATGGCCGTGGTCCATGGAATTCTTCTATTCCTAACGTTTTGTCCAATACTACGTTGGACATCTTCTGAGGTAGTCGGTGTTCTAACCTTGGCTGGACAGTCTGCTTTTGTACAAGACAAGGCACGTCTTGTTCTTGTCGACGTCACTTAAAAATTCGGCCTGCCAAGTGCCGTCGAAATGTCTCGAAACGCCGATTATTGCCCCAGGGTTCGATCGTGGCTGCGGAGTTGTTGCACAACCTAGGTACTGAACTTTTGGTGTGGGCAAGCTCTTGGATTTGGACAACAAATCCTAACTCGATCGTGGGTCTCTAAGATACGTTCGCTGACGTTTTTTTAGTATTTCAATCACTTTTTGGATTTCGATCGTTTGACATTTTTAAGAACGCTATACCGTAGATGGCATTGTAAAGGGTAAAAAAGTCATTTTTGTTGGAAAAGATTTTTATAGGACCAGAAATGCATATAAACTTGAACTTATCAGTCCACCTAGTTTGTCAAAAAAATCTATCAACTTCATTTCTTTTCACTTCTGAAACCAAAGAGTTCAGTTAATTTTTATTTATTACAGGCGCTTTTCCGGCTAGCTCTAGTGAAAACGCATCTCGCTGTGATTTATGTCACGACCACAGCTAACCTTAACTAGCGTAACAGGAAACAGTCTCATGAGTTTAAGAAGAAGAGGTATAAGTGAAATAGATGTGCTGCATTAGGAAACATGTGAATGGCGGAGCATTTAAGCAAAACTCAATGACTGTGTGGATAGAGGGGGATTTCACAAGGCATGGCCTACACCTCAATAGGAAAGGGAAGGGTAAGCTGGCAGGGTTGTTAGCGAAATCCATAACGGGGGGGGGGGGGGGGTACTAGTACTCATGGATGTACCTCTTTTTTAGACTAATATCAGTGTCCAATGAGAAGATCAGGCAGGCAGGTGCTAAAGAGGTCCAATATCCACAAAATTCTCACAACAGGAAAGTAAATAATAGTATTACCATATTTAATCAAAATATTGGTGGATTAAAGGAAAAAGTAGATTCTCACAAAAGTAAAGTAAAAAATAATCTTACCATTTTTCACCAAAATATCCCGGGACTGAAGAATAAAGTAGATGAGCTCCTTGTGTGTTTAGATGACATTGAGTCTTATAATGTAATAGATATATTACGCCTGTCTAAGCATCACATTGTGTCTGATATGGAAAAGGTAAACATCAGTGGTTATAAACTAGCTGCACATATGAGTAGAGAGAATAAGGTGAGAGGAGGAGTTGCCATGTATGTCAAAAGTAATCACTGTGTAGAAAGCTTAGATACAAAAAAGTTTTGTCTAGAGCAACATATAGAAGCATGTGCCTGTCAACTTAAACTGAAGGAGGGCTCTATTATAATTGTAACAGTATATAGGTGGCCTTCAGGAAACTTTCATTTATTCCTGGAAAACTTGGATGCCTTGTTATACTATCTGTCAGATAGGGGAAAGCAAATTATTATTTGTGAGGACTTTAATGTTGATTCACTGAAAGAGTGTAATAGGAATAATGACCTGGAAGTCTTGTTCGGTTCTTTCAATTTGACATCTGTCATTAGTTTTCCTTCTCGGGTAGTAAAGGACAGCAGCACATTGATAGATAACACTTTTATAGACAAAGATAGGTTTAAAAACATACTTTCTTGTCCTGTTGAGAATGGCCTTTCTGATCATGATGCTCAGCTAATTACAGTATATGACATAGCTCCATTCAGTAATTCAAAACTACCCTCCAAACTTGTGCATTCAATTAATGACTCAACAATTAGAAAACCTTCAGCAGTTATACTGGGATGAGGTGCACAAGGAACCTGATGCTAATTTAAAATATAACTTATTTCATGGTACACTTGTAAGAGAATTTGAAAACTGTTTCCCCAAGAAAATAGTTAAATCTAATTATAAGAAACCATGCAAAAAACCTTGGCTTACGAAAGGAATAAAAATATCTTGTAACCACAAAAGGGAACTGTATCTAACAGCAAGAAAGAGTAATGACCCAGAAACAGCAAAATATTATAAAAACTACTGTGCTACATTAAGAAAGGTTACTAAAAAGTCCAGAAGAATGTGCAACATGTCTGAGATTAATACCTCTGATAACAAAATCAAAACAATTTGGAATATTATTGCAAGGGAGACAGAGCAACCAAGAGTACAGGATGATGGCATCACCATCAAAGCGAATGGAAACTTGATAAACAACAAGCTGGAAGTCGAAAACATTTTGAATATTCATTTTTTAAATGTTGTAGAGAAAATAGGATCTAAATGGTCATTAGAAGAAGCAAGGCAGTTAATAGAAGAGGCCTTACCCACACCATTTGATACAACTGAAATTTTACCCACCTCTCCTTCTGAAATTAGGAAGGTTATAAACTCTCTGAAGAATAAAAGCTCACATGGAACTGATGGCATTTCCAGCAGGATAATAAAAGCTTGTTCCCAAGAAATAAGTGGGATTCCTAGCCACATATGTAACAGCTCTCTGAAGAAGGGTATTTTCCCAAATAGACTCAAGTATGCCATTGTTAAACCACTGCATAAAAAAGGGGATACGTCTGATGTCAACAACTACCACCCCACTACCACATTTCCAATGGAAAATGCTATAAATACTTTCTCTAATGAAATATTAAATGCTCTGAGTAACCCGAGGTCACCTGTTGGGATTTTTTGTGATCTACCAAAGGCTTTTGATTGTGTAAATCATGGAATACTTCTAGATAAGCTCAAGTACCGTGGTATGAATGGGACGGTGCTGAAATGGTTTAAATCATACCTAGCTGGAAGAGTGCAGAAAGTTGAAATAAGCAGTTCACATAATATGCAAAAAACTGGTGATTTCTCAAACTGGGGAACAAACAAGAATGGGGTTCCGCAAGGTTCGGTCTTGGGTCCTCTGCTGTTCTTAATATATATTAATGAATTGCCATTCTATATTCACGAAGATGCAAAGCTGGTAATTTTTTCCGATGATACAAATATAGCTATCACACCCAACAGACAAGAATTAACTGGTGAAATTGTTAACGAAGGTTTTCAGAAAATCATTAAGTGGTTTTCTGCAAATGGGCTCTCATTAAACTTTGACATAACACAGTATATACAGTTCCACACAGTAAATGGAATGACACCATTAATAAATATGAACCTCGATCAGAAATCGGTGGCTAAGGTAGAATATTCAAAATTTCTAGGGGTATACTATGATGAGGGGTTGAACTGTAAAAGGGACACTGAGGATCTGGTGAAACGTTGGAGTTCAGCTACTTATGCTATTAGGGTCATTGCAAATTTTGGCGATATACATCTCAGTAAATTATCTTGCCACACCTATTTTCATTCTCTGCATTCGTATGGCATCATATTCTGGGGTAACTCATCATTGAGTAAAAGACTGTTCATTGCACAAAAGCGTGTGATCAGAATAGTTGCTGGAGCTCATCCAAGATCATCCTGCAGACACTTATTTAAAGAACTAGGGATCTTCACTGTAGCCTCACAATATACTTATTCACTTATGAAATTTGTTATTAACAATCTGAACGAATTCAAAAGTAATAGCAGTGTACATGGCTACAACATTAGGAGAAAGGATGATCTTCACTGCTCTAGGTTAAATCTAACTATGGCTCAGAATGGGGTAAATTAGGCTGCCACAAAAATCTTTGGTCACTTACCTAAAAGCATCAAAAGTCTGACAGATAGCCACATAGCATTTAAAAGGATATTAAAAGAATTTCTTAATGACAACTCCTTCCACTCATTAGATGAATTTTTGGATATAGTAAGTGGGTAATTTCCCCAACCCCACAAAAAAACAAATAAAAAACAATTAAATGAAACAAAAAATTTTTTAAATACTAAGTGTCATGTAATATTTTGTGTGATGTAATATCTTGTATAGACACCTTTTATTAGCCTGACACGTTCCACATCATTACGAAGTGTCGTACTCATGATCTATGGAACAAGTACTAATCTAATCTAATCTAATCTAATCTTGCAAATCGTCAGCTTACATAAGCACGTTTCTATTCGACTGTATATTCTCATGTCGAGAAATTAGAAGTAGCGATGTGTTTTACTTGGTGTCTAAGATAGCACAAATTTGACTTTACATTTAGGTGACACAAGCCATGAGATACCTCCGAACATCGTGTCGGAGTTCCTTTTTCTCGCAGTGCAGCTACTCGACGGTGCATGGACTCAACAAGTCGTTGGGAGTCCTCTGCAGAAATATTGAGCCTTGCTGCTTCTACAGCCATCCGTAACTGCAGAAATGCTGCCAGTGCACGATGTTGTGCTCCAACTGACTTCTCGATATTGTCCCATAACTTTTCACTGGGATTCATGATGGGCGAGCTGAGCGGCCAAATCACTCCCTCGAATTGTTCACAATGTTCTTTGAAGCAGCCGCGAACAACTGTGGTCCAGTGACACGACGCATTGTCACCCATTGAGTCCGTGAAGGATTGCCAGTAGTCTCCAAGCTGTCAGTGGTCCCTTCAGTTGAACCAGAGAACCTAGTCCACACCGTTATAGAGATCACACCAGCTTGCAGATTGCCTTGTTGATAAATTGTGTCCACGGGTTCGTGAGGTTTGTGCCACACTCGAACCCTACCACCAGCCTTTACCAATTGAAATCGGGACTCACCTGATAGCCCACGGTTATCCTGTCCAGTGACACGACGCATTGTCACCCATTGAGTCCGTGAAGGGTTGCCAGTAGTCTCCGAGCTGTCAGTGGTCCCTTCAGTTGAACCAGAGAACCTAGTCCACACCGTTATAGAGATCACACCAGCTTGCAGATTGCCTTGTTGATAAATTGTGTCCACGGGTTCGTGAGGTTTGTGCCACACTCGAACCCTACCACCAGCCTTTACCAATTGAAATCGGGACTCACCTGATAGCCCACGGTTATCCTGTCCAGTGACACGACGCATTGTCACCCATTGAGTCCGTGAAGGGTTGCCAGTAGTCTCCGAGCTGTCAGTGGTCCCTTCAGTTGAACCAGAGAACCTAGTCCACACCGTTATAGAGATCACACCAGCTTGCAGATTGCCTTGTTGATAAATTGTGTCCACGGGTTCGTGAGGTTTGTGCCACACTCGAACCCTACCACCAGCCTTTACCAATTGAAATCGGGACTCACCTGATAGCCCACGGTTATCCTGTCGTCTAGGGCCCAACCGATATCGTCACAAGACGAGAAGAGGAGCTGCAGGATATGTCGTGCTGTTCGAAAAATCACTTGCGTCGGTCGTATGCTGCCATAGTGCATTAACGCCGAATTTCGCAGCACTGTCCTAACGGATATGTTGGTCGCATATCCTACATTAATTTCTGCACGTATTTCATGCAGTTTTGCTTGTCTATTAGCACTGACACCTCTAGGCAAGCGTCGCTGCTCTCCTTCGCTACGTGCAGGCCGTCGGCAACTACGTTGTCTATGGTGAGAGGAAATGCTCGAAAATTCGTATTCTCGGCACCCTGCTAACACTACAGATATAGGACCAATTACCATTCCGTGTTCATAGTCTGTTAATTCCCGTCGTGCGAGCATAATCACGTCGGATACGTTTTCACGCGAATCACCTGACCACAAATGACAGCTCCAAAGGCCCTTTTGTACCTTGTGTACACGATACTACTGCCATGTGCATATCGCTACTCCATGACTTACGTCACCTTAGTGTACTTTTGACAATCGTGAAGGACATGCAGTTCATTCTCATCACTCTGTACGCCTTTCATATTTTATTCGTTTCGCATTTCTTTCATCATATTACAATTGCAGTGGGATGCTTATGTGGCTAGACAATTTTCTATAGCAATATTACGCTGGTCAGTGCGAGAAGATGAGTGCTAGATATTTTTCGTTATTTGCGAACCGAATTTATCAGTATCGCTGGAGTGGAAATGATGGCTTCCCATTTCCCTCGTTGATCATTGCTGTAGGGAGCATGCGGGACCAGTTTGAATACTATGTAGTGGCCAAAGCTGGCCCCCTTCCTAGTATCACAAGTTGTGGTACCAGCACTAAAACTTAACTTCTCCTTCCCCTTTAACGCTGCAAGGTAGCCTTCCTGTCAAAACTCTGGCCTACTTATGTCGAAGCAAGAGACATTTTCCTGTGTGAGCGGCTAGCCATAACGGCACCGTGTTTCGCGGTAATCCGGTGGCCGCTGATTAGCCGGATTAGGGGTCCGTCAATTCTCGCGACTCAACACTCCCAGCCATCCTTTAGAGACTTGGAACTTCGGTCATTTCCGTCCTGTTTCTGTTCGCTGCTGGCGACCAGAGATCGCGCAATGCTGATATCGGTAAACATGGGTGTACTCAGTGAATACCCACTTAGTTGGTTATAATGCATTTAGAGAACTAGAGATTCGTTAGTGAAAGAGCACTATTTTCTTTCCTTTTCTCATAAATTTTGTTTCGTTAATTCGATAATACGTGAGTACTGTTTGGCATTGCGTCAGACCTTTGTCCGTTACGAGCACGAGGTCAGAGCTATGCGCCATATCAGGGTAAAGATTTCGGTCCTCAGAGCTGCTGTATCGTCGTCAGAATCTCTTCTTTGGTCTTCTTCTTGTCATCCGCGTTTGTACTTAAGTTTCTGTATTGTAACTTCTCGAAATGGACTCATGGTCCTTTGTGCAAGAACACGCGACCACATCGTGAGCGGTCGGTCTTGCGTACTGCTAATTCCGTAGCCTAGTAGTGGTTTTATTTTCTTCCCTTAAACGAGTATTGCTATGATGGATATTCACGTGAGTTTTCGGTGGGGTGGCTATTTTGTCTCTTTCTTATTCTGGTATTTATCCCTTACTCTGTTTAGTCTACGGTGGAGGCAGTTCTACTCTCTTGTAAAACTGGTAGCGTAATATTTTAGTCTTCCCGCCACTCCTCTTTCCACGTCATTGTGGAGACGGCAGACTGCTGAATCAATTTTTCCTTCCTCTCACCGCATTATGTTCAATAGTATCTGTCTGAGCGGAAATAAGGACTTTGTTTTCTTTGTATTTGTGCAATTTCTCACTTACGCCCTTTTTTATAATAAGGATGTCATACTAATGTCTATCTGCATTCATCAGTTCAATGAAACTCCCCTCCCCCATAAGAGCAGCTTACAACAACCGTTAACCCTTATGATTGGCGAATTAACTAATCAGTAAATGCGTTGCTTAGTCGGTCTCCGTAAGGTCGTGCGGATCTGGCACTTTTCTTTTTCGGGCCAAATTTGTTCTCGCAAACCCGTTGAGACCATTGCACTTACGAAACAGGTGATAACTAAATCAAATTCTTCCATTTCGAATAAGCGAAATGTCATGGCTCACTGAGAGTCATGAACAAAATTCCATTTAAAGTGATGAACGCTGGTTGCCATATCCTGAAAATGCGATGGAAGGTTTGAATTAAAAGCTACCGCCTATTCACTAAATTTGTTTATTCTGGAATCTATCCCCAGTTCCCGTAGAAAAGTATTAAAACAAATGAGGCATCGCATTTAAAGGTTTCGACAGATGTAACTCTCATTTACTGGACTTCTAAAACTCATGTTACTAATTGTGCGACGGCTGGGATGGCCGAGCGGTTCTAGGCGCTACAGTCTGGAGCCGGGCGACCGCAACGGTCGCAGGTTCGAATCCTGCCTCGGGCATGGATGTGTGTGATGTCCTTAGGTTACTTAGGTTTAAGTAGCTCCAAGTTCTAGAGGACTGATGACCTCAGAAGTCAAGTCCCATAGTGCTCAGAGACATTTTTTTTAACTAATTGTGCTCATGAGCATGAGGCTCTAACTCACGATGAACACGTTCAGTAACAAAATATTTTTGACTACCAGACGATGATAATTGAAGGGATTATTTCAATAGTGGCACAAGTCCATTTTGTTAATTTTAAGACACAGAGTCGTAAAGTTAAATGAGCGCTGAAAAATCTGCAGTTGATATACCTAAAATATTCAAGCATATGGCTTCTTACTAGAGATGAACCTTTCTTCCTGTTTGTTTGGATCATTAATGTCAGAAGCACTAATTATAAAAGTAGAGGTAATGGACTTGTGCACTATTGAAATAACTCCATTAATTTACATGTCGAAATGGTAGCCAAAGTAAATACGAATTTATAAGATCTTGGCTACTGAAAGATTTTTACCACGTTTGGATTCGAAAAACAGACACATAGACAGCAAAATAATTAACAAGTTGAAACTTCCTGCCAGATTAAAACTGTGTGCCCGACCGAGACTCGAACTCAGTCTCGGTCTGGCACACAGTTTTAATCTGCCAGGAAGTTTCATGTCAGCGCACACTCCGCTGCAGATTGAAAATCTCATTCTGGAATTAACAAGTTGCTCTATTAGATTTTTTTTGTTTTTTTTTTTTACAGAATAAGCAGGAGTATGTTGCTCCTCACTAGTCAATATAGGAATTTCATCCCAGTACAAAAGAAAGACATCATAGTACTGCACACATAAAATATTAATATGAAAGAATCGAACTTACTTCTTGCTAGCTTTTTGTGTAAAGGTCTCCAGCCTCTATTAAATAAAACATGGCTCGCAGTAGGTTGACACGTAAACGAGCCTTATTTAATCTCGTGTCTAGCTAATGTTGACTGTACGTTACTAATTGTAATTGTCAGATTCTTTAGCCTTACACGAACGGAACAAGACGTATTACATCACCACATTAGCGTCCGCCCCGGTAGCTGAGTGGTCAGCGTGACAGACTGTCAATCCAAAGGGCCCCGGTTCGATTCCCGGCTGGGTCGGAAATTTTCTCCGCTCTGGAACTGGGTGTTGTGTTGTCCTAATCATCATCATTTCATCCCCATCGACGCGCAGGTCGCCGAAGTGGCGTCAAATCGAAAGACCTGCACCAGGCGAACGGTCTACCCGACGGGAGGCCCTAGCCACACGACATTTCCATTTCCATACCACATTAGCAATAGTCACGTAAAAGAAGCTACAACCACATATGTCACATATCAGTAAATGTACTTGAAAGTAACGCAGTTGTGAAGCTGACCATTAGACCTAGAAGAAGGCCACTGTAAGCGTGGCTCATAGTTTGGTTTATTTTTTACTTTGTGACGCGGTACCATGCCCAGAAAACTTTTATGTCAAGTGACTCCTGATGCGGAACAATTACAGAAGGGACTTTTACATTACATCGTACTGGAGACCAAGATTTCTTTCTGAATGAGAGGTGCTTCCAGTTTGTAGTATCATCACGGATGGAGATAAAAGTCATCGATATTCCAGTCCATGTCGAAACATGAGTCAAACTTTTCCCGAAAGAACTAAGTTCCGATTTCAGTAAAGTAAAATTAGTGAAACATGCAGATTGCAACTTAATTAAAATTACATACACTCGAGAAGGAATATCGTACCGCCAACCGATCCCTATCTGGCATTATCGTACCTGTCGCGGAATGAAGGACAAACTGGAGTAGGTCGCATAATTGACTGGAGCCTGAGGTACTGAGAGAGCCCTCCCAGTTGTTCCTTCTACCGCTGGCTTCTCCCACTCGCTGTCTGAAAGTCTAATGCAGCCACCGGCGGAGATCTTCATGAATTAAAAAGAGATGCGATTTCTTCTCCCTTCAGAATGCAAATTGAGAAGTCGAAGTACTCCGGCTGGAGAGGGAGAGAGAGAGAGACTCCGAAGTGTAATTTCCATTTTGGCTTCCGGGTGTTCCGAATATTTACGCCGCCGCTTCTGATGAGTCGCGAAATGGAAACAAATGAATGGCAGTGGGCGGAAATGAAATGCGGAAGTTCCATGGTGGCAGCGACGACGAATTCGTATTCCGAAACGTCGTTCGTGGATCCTCAGCGAAAATCAATGTCCGCAGGGAATGACAACTGATGGCCATTTCTCAGCGAGCGGCGTAGAAACATTCACACTCTACGGACTTTACAGCACCCTCATTGGCATTGTAGTGAGAAGGAAGTGCTTCTCTGGTCGGTATCACTAACCTAGTGTCTTGCTGCTGCGGTAAGTCCCTCGTAGCACAGACAGGACATCACACACATCCATGCCCGAGGCAGGATTCGAACCTGCTATCGTAGCAGCAGCGCGGTTCCGGACTGAAGCGCCTAGAACCGCTCGGCCACACCGGCCGACTGTTATTAATACGATCCTATCACTAGTTCAGAAATTTACATGAAGATTCAGCAGTTTGTCGAGGCAGCCGTAATTCTAGGTATTGTGAGGCGCGGTGTAACAACTTCAGTGCTAAAGAATAGCTTATTGTCTTGCTTTAAGAGAGTGTAAGCCAGGCAGCAGCAGCCAGCTGAGACACAAGCGACAACAAGGTAGTAACCGATTTTGTGACCTTTTACAAGTTCCTAACCCATTCTGAATTGTATAATTTCATCTGTGTGCTTTGGTAGTTCGGTTTCCTGAGTTTCTACGAGTTAATTTCGTATTTAATGGACACAGTTCTTTAGTTTTCGTTTGTGTCGGAACGTAAACCGATTTAGTGACCTATTAACGGTTCCTAACTGTGGTTTGGTAGTTCACTTTTTGAATCTCTTCATGTTAATCTAATTTCCTCGACACGGTTCATCCCGGTCGGGGCACACATTTTCAGCTGTCCACATCGAGCTGTCGGCAGCTGAGGTTGTCAGTCAGTCATCATTCATCCGTTTTCGTCAGTGTCTACAGTAGAGCTCCGTAGGGTGTGTTGCCAGTCCTTTGTTTGCCTGTATAGCGTTCTCCCTACTCTTTAGTGTGGATAGGGGCTGTGACTGCTGTGTGCAGATGAGGCCCAGTTGGTGACACTTCGCTCTCTGCTCCAGGCTGTGGTGACTTCGGATACACAGCTTGAAGCTGCAATGGATAGCAATCACTGCTGTGTACTGGCTGTGCCCATCCAGCAGACGTCCACAACGTCTGAGTCCGCCGATCGGCCTGCATCGGTGACCAGCCCAGTCATTGCATGCACTTTCACCACTCACATGTGGTCATGTGGGAGATCACCTCGATGCATAGCAGGCCGCGAAAGAGTTTCCACTGGGCCGCAAGTAAACCCTCCCTGGTCAGTCTGACCAACAGGTTCCAGGTGCTGTCTATGGCTGATACTGTCCATCAGACTGTCCTGCTTCAGATGGAACCTCTCAGCCTGCAAGATCTGGGCAATCACAGAGTGTGGGATTATTGGTAGTTAGGAGCGTTAGGAGGCCCCTTAGGGACAGGGTCGCCAATGCGTGGAAGAGAGCCAATATGCGCTCTATATGCGTACCAAGTGGAGTCATTCCAGACGTGGAAGGAGTCTTTCCGTACGCCATGAAGAGCACAGTGTGCTGCCAACTGCAAGTGGTGACTCACTTCAGTACGAAGGATGTGTGTCCTTTCGATCGGATAGGATTCCGTCGGGTTTCAAGCGGCTATCAGAAGTGGTAAAGGCCGCCAGTCTTGCTCGCGAGATAAATGCAGAGCTCACCCCTTGTAGCCTAGTCGGCAGGACCGTTTTCCGACTGCTACAGAGCCGAGTGGAGGGTCTGGATCAGAGGCTCAGACGCTTCTGAGACCTTGTACGCTGCAGATTTCGCTACTTGCGCAATAGGGTGGTTGCTTTTATGGTTCCGCTAAATAGATTAGGAGTCCACTACACGCAGGAGGCGGCGGCTACAAGGGTAGCAGGGGCTGTGTGGCGTGGACAGGGCGGTTTTTTTAGATTAGAGGGTCTCGCGGAAACGCGGAAGGGATTTCAAAGCGTGCAGGTCGGACACCGGAAGAATGTAGATCAAGGAACCATCGGTTTAACAGTTGTAAACTGTCTTAGCTGCGTTGGGAAAGTGTCAGAGCTCCAAGCGTTAATAGAAAGCATTGATGCTCAAATCGTTACAGGCACTGAAACTTGGCTAAGGCCACAGAAAAGTTCAGCCGAAAGCTTTGCTAAGTACCTAGCGGTGTTCAGAAAGGACAGGTATAACACAGGTGGCGGTGACGTGTTTGTTGCTGTTAGAAGTAGTTTATCTACTAGCGAAATTGAAGTGGATAGTTCCTGTGAGTTAGTATGGGTGGAAGTCTTTCTTGGAAACCGGTAAAATGGAAATGTCGTGTGGCTAGGGCCTCCCGTCGGGTAGACCGTTCGCCTGGTGCAGGTCTTTCGATTTGACGCCACTTCGGCGACCTGCGCGTCGATGGGGATGAAATGATGATGATTAGGACAACACAACACCCAGTCCCTGAGCGGAGAAAATTTCCGACCCAGCCGGGAATCGAACCCGGGCCCTTAGGATTGACAGTCTGTCACGCTGACCACTCAGCTACCGGGGCGGACTTGGAAACCGGTATAAAATAAGAATTATATCCTTTTACCGACATACCAACATAGATGATACAATAGTTGAAAGATTAAAAAAAAGAAGAGTCTAATTTCAATCAGGTACAAGACTCATACAAGTATAGTTGCTGGTAATTTCAATTGCCCTCGGTATATTGGAAGAAAACACATGTTTAAATCCGGGGATACGCATAAAATACCATCTAAAATTGTGCTAAACGATTTCTCAGAAAATTATTTTCAGCAGTTCGTTCATGAGCCCACTCGAATAATAAACGGTTGCGAAAACACACCTGACCTCTTACCAACAAGTAATCGTGAGCTAATAAGAAGCATCAAAACTGAAACAGGGTTTAGTCAAGACAGGGTTGTCGTAGCGAGACTGAATACAGTAACTTCAAAATCTTCAAATAATAAACGAAAACTACACCTATTCAAAAAACAAGATAAATATTCACTTGACGCCTTTCTGAGACACAATTTCCATGTTTTCCAAATTAACAATGTAAGTGCAGAATAGAGGTTCCTTGAATTCAAAGAATTAGTAGCGACAGAAGTTGAAAGATTTCTACGAAATAAAATAACAAACGACGCAGCTGATCCCCATTGATACAGAAAGCGAGTGACAACACAGTCGCAGGAACAACAAAAATGGCATGCCAAATTTTAACGAACGCAAAATCTTCAAGATTGGCGATTTTTTGCAGGCGTTCGAAATTTAGAGCGAACTTCAATTCGAGATGCTTATAACAGTTTCCACAACGAAAATTTGTCTCGAAACCTGGCAGAAAGTCCCAAGAGATTCTGATCGTATCTGAAGTACGCTAGCGTCAAGACACAATCAGTGACTTCTCTACGCGATAGCAATAGAAACAGTATCAACGACAGAGATACTAAACAGAACCTTCCGAAACTCCTTCACCAAAGAAGACGAAGTAAATATTCCAGAGCTGCTGACATGAGTATCTTTTAGAAGTAGGTATCCTCGGAGTAATGATGCAACTTAATTCACTTAATAAAAGCAAGTCTTGCGTTGCAAACTGTATACGAATTGGGTTCCTTTCTGAGTGTGCTGATGGCAATAGCTCGGTACCTAACAAGCATATACAATGGCTCGCTCGGCGAAAGATCCGTACCCACAGACAAGAAAATTGCACAGGTCACACCAACAGTCAAGAAGAATTTAGGAACATATATTGTGTTCGAACATTATGAATTATCTCGAAGAGAAGGGTCTATTGACACAAAGTCAACTCAGATTTAGAAAACATTGTTCTTACGAAACATAACTAGCTCTTTATTCACACGAAGTGATGAGTGCGGTTGACAGTAGATTTGCAGAAGGCTTTTGACACTGTACCTCACAAGCGGCATGTAGTCAAACTGCGTTCTTACGGAAAAGTAGTTATGTGACAGGATTCGTGATTTGCTGTAAGAGAGGTCACAGTTCGTAGTAACTGACGGAAAGACTTCGAGTAAGACAGAAGTGATTTCCGGTGTTCTCCAAGGAAGTGTTATAGGCCCTCTGCTCTTTCTTATCTATGTAAACAATTTAGGAGACAATCTGAGCAGCCGTCCTAGGTTGTTTGCAGATGATGCTTTCATTTAACGTCTAGTAAAGTCATCAGAAGATAAAAAATGGCTAAAAGATTTAGGAAACATGTCTATATTGGGTGAAATCGGGCAATTGGCCCCAAATAATGAAAAGTTTGAGGGCATTCAAGTGAGTACTAAAAGAAATCCGTTAAAGTCAGTCAAATATAAAGGTCAGAAGTACAACTAAATACCTACTAATTACTATTACGTACAACTTAAACTGGAAAGAACACACAGACAAAGTTGTGGGGAAGGCGAACCGAAGACTGGATTTTACTGTCTGAACACTTACAAGATGCAACAATTCTACTGAAGGGACTGGCTGCACTACGCTTGTCCACCCTCTTTTGGAGTTCCGCTGCGCAGTGTGGGATCCTTATCAGATAAGAATAACGGAGTACATCGAGAAAGTTAAAAGAAGCGCAGCACCTTTTGTATTATCAAGAAAAGGGGAGGGAGCGTCACTGACAGGATACAAAATTTTGGGGTGGATATCGTTTAAACAATTGCGTTTTTTTGTTGAGGTGAAATATTCTCACGAAATTTAATCGCCAATTTTCTCCTCCGAATGCGAAAATACTTTCTTGAGCTACATAGGGAGAAACCATCATCATAATAATAAAAAGAGCAATCAGAGCTCTCACAGAAAGACAGAGGTTTTCGGTTTTTTCACATGCTGTTGGAGATTGGAATAATGGAGAATTATTGTGAAGGTGGTTCGATGAATTTTCTGCCAGGCACTAAAATGTGATCTGCAGAGCATCGAAGTAGATGTAGATGCGGGTGGTGGATTTGTAAGCGGCTTTTCATGTGTATGCAATAAAAATGCATGAGGCATGAACGTGAAAAGTGAAATTATAGGAATGAATATTCCTAAATTCCCTAGTACCTGCCTAAATTCCGGAACAAGAGAAAACATACCAGTATTTTCCAAAGAAGAACCCTTACAAATGATGTGCAGTTAGGAAGTATTCAGCACCCGAGGCGCCGAGTCTCGCAAGTAGAAGGCAAAAGGTTAACAAAAAGCAGAAGGGAAGGGGGATGGGGTGTCCTTACGAAGAAACGGGTGTGTCACAACTGTGACTGCTGTTCGCCTCAGATGCAAACCCTAGATGAGTCGGAGCAAGTGGAAAACCGTAAAATGTGCCATCAGTTTCGCACCGCAGCAGATGTACCGTGCACATAAGCGCTAGCAAGTACCCATAGTGACCGTACCGTACACATAAGCACCAGCAATTAGTGATGGGTCCTGCCGACCGGTTGTAAGAGTAGACTTTTTTTTTTTTTGTCATCAGTCTACTGACTGGTTTGATGCGGCCCGCCACGAATTCCTTTCCTGTGCTAACCTCTTCACCTCAGAGTAGCACTTGCAACCTACGTCCTCAATTATTTGCTTGACGTATTCCAATCTCTGTCTTCCTCTACAGTTTTTGCCCTCTACAGCTCCCTCTAGTACCATGGAAGTCATTCCCTCATGTCTTAGCAGATGTCCTATCATCCTGTCCCTTCTCCTTATCAGTGTTTTCCACATATTCCTTTCCTCTCCGATTCTGCGTAGAACCTCCTCATTCCTTACCTTATCAGTCCACCTAATTTTCAACATTCCTCTATAGCACCACATCGCAAATGCTTCGATTCTCTTCTGTTCCGGTTTTCCCACAGTCCATGTTTCACTACCGTACAATGCTGTACTCCAGACGTACGTCCTCATAAATTTCTTCCTCAAATTAAGGCCAGTATTTGATATTAGTAGACTTCTCTTGGCCAGAAATGCCTTTTTTGCCATAGCGAGTCTGCTTTTGAAGTCCTCCTTGCTCCGTCCGTCATTGGTTATTTTACTGCCTAGGTAGCAGAATTCCTTAACTTCAATGACTTCGTGACCATCAATCCTGATGCTAAGTTTCTCACTGTTCTCGTTTCTACTACTTCTCATTACCTTCGTCTTTCTCCGATTTACTCTCAAACCATACTGTGTACTCATTAGACTGTTCATTCCGTTCAGCAGATCATTTAGTTCTTCTTCACTTTCACTCAGGATAGCAATGTCATCAGCGTAGACTATCAGAGTAGACTACCCAGTCGATATTTTCTTCGTTCAATACGTTATTCAGTTGAACGGAACATCATAACTGAACTATGCGTCCACGTCAGCTATATGAATATTTCCACTCGCTCTACCTCTTTGACTGTTGGGTTGGATTGTTTGGGGCAGGAGACCAAACAGCGAAGTCATCGGTCTCGTCGGATTAGGGAAGGATGGGGAAGGAAGTCGGCCGTGTCCTTTCAAAGGAACCATCCCGGCATTTGTCTGGAGCGATTTAGGGAAATCACGGAAAACCGAAATCAGGATGGCAGGACGCGGGATTGAACCGTCGTCCTCCCGAATGCGAGTCTAGTGTGCCAACCACCGCACCACCTCGCTCGGTGCCTTGACTGTTCCCTCTTGAGACACAACCGACTAGCATAAGCTTCTGACAGTTACGTCAGTAATATGAGTGTTTTCGCTCAGTCTCTAGCTTTCAATGATTTTTCAGTCCTTGGGCTATGCGTGAACTGTGACTATTGTTGCCAATTATTTTTTTTTTTACAAGTAACGTATTTTATGGAGAAGTGATTAAATAGTATTTTTCTAGCAATAAAATACTTTAAAAATATTTGATTTATTTACATAAATATGAACTTTCGTGCTACCGGCATTAAATTAGGATGGTTTTAAATGGTCACAAATTGGTGTTAAATTACCAATTTATGTGTAAGTAAATGAACAGTTGCTTTAGAGACGATAAAGTTTTTGGCAAGATCGCCAATAATAACTTTTATTCTCGATCACCAGTTTCGGTAACCAATGTTACCATCTTCAGATCTCGAAAGATAGGTTATTGCACTTGCCTTAATACCCGTAACGTTGATTAGATCTGTAGACAAAAAGAATGTTCAGGATTCTGCGATGTGAATGTAAAAATGAGTCGTTCCTCATCATTCGATTTATTGTGCAAAATGATACATGAAACATGAAAGTAGCTAATTTATTATTAGTAAATCCGCTATTCGTACACATTAACGACAAACTGAACAGAACGCTACTTATTGGCACTCAGTAAACAGCAAATATCAGAACGGCAGTAACACTGACGACGTGCGATAACAGAGTGCAGTCAGCAGTAATGATTTAACATCACCGAAACGAGGGAAGGTTTCCTTTCAGATCTGAATGAATCCGACGGAGTAGACTGTTAGTTGCTCGCACAGACTGAATTCACTCAAAAGAAAGAATGAATAGCCCAACCGTAAAGTAAAACCACAACTGGTTGAATCGATTATTTTCAATCGGTTGTTCAACAGACCGGTTTGATTGGAAAGAATGAATTAATAATTAGCCCTGTGAGTACTAACAACATGAAAAAATATGTGATCTCATCAATATATATGGCATATTGATGAGATCATTGACAGTGAACCAAAAATATGTGTGAGTGGGTTCAGAATGAAACCAGTGGGGCAATACGTACTTTTGATATAAATTTATTAAATGTAAGGCCGACTTTCGGTAGTTGTTCAACACTACAATTTCTTTTAGGCATTATGAGTTGTTGGAAGTTTCGAAATATGGGACTGTGTCTAGGAAAAACGCCAAGTTGCACATGAAATGATTGGTGGTAATAAACTGTGTGTCACAATGATTCCAAGCTGAAACCACCTCCTTAAAAGAATTGCATTTTTACTTTTTTTCCAGTTACTTCCTTTATTCCTTGCTTACTACGATAATAACGATCAATTTTCTAAAAAATTTTAAAATTATTTTCCAAAGTAAAACCATCACCTCAAAACAATGCTGATTGTTTACTTTTTGACAGTTTCTTCTTGTATTCGTTGCTTACTATGATAAAAAGATAATTTTATAAAAAATTTTGAAATAGATTTTTCTAATGTTTTAGGACTCAGAGGGCTAATTATTAATTCATTCTTTCGTCAAACCGGTCTGTTGAACAACCACATGGAAACAACCGATTGAACAATATACTGTGTATTACTTTGAACGCAGTATGTCACTGCGACAATGCACTGTTACTATACCACCAGACGTCTCTGTTTTGCGGTGTCATGTGTGGTTTCATACGAAAGTGACTGGTACTTCAAAACAAATTAATAAAATGGCGATTTGAGGCAAAAACCACTGGTGACCAAAGGGTTCTGCCGGCCGGAGTGGCCGTGCGGTTCTAGACACTACAGTCTGGAGCCGAGCGACCGCTAAGATCGCAGGTTCGAATCCTACCTCGGGCATTGATGTGTGTGATGTCCTTAGGTTAGTTAGGTTTAAGTAGTTCTAAGTTCTAGGGGACTGATGACCTCAGAAGTTAAGTCCCATAGTGCTCAGAGCCATTTGAACCATTTTGAACCAAAGGGCTCTGATACGTAAATTTTCAGCAGAAGAAGTCGACCGTTTTTCAGCAATGGACTGTATCGAGTGTCTTCGTTCGGTTGTTCCCTTCTCTGCTAGTGTAGTGTGATAACTAGCCATATTTGTCTGAACTGCACGACACGTGATATACGGCAGTCGGAGAGCAACACGTAGTCCATAAGCTCGCAGTGTGAAGAAGGGGAATGCCCGTACCCGACGACAAGGGCACGTTTCTCTCGGGAAGTTATGTTGTACAACAGCCACGACGGAGTCCTCCGCGCGACAAGAAATGCCCCGGTGCCTCAGTGCATCTCCTTCTCTCTCCGTCTCTCTCAGTGGAGTTCCCAGGCGCGTTGCTTGCCGCGACATGTTTACGACGTCTGGCGCAATAACGAGGTGTTACGGGCCGGTGTGTGGGGGAGGGTGATTTAGTCGGCACTCTGGCGGCGGCCCCCTGCGGCTCCGTCTGGCGTCGCCGCAGGGTGGCGGAATGACACACACACACACACACACACACACACACACACACACGTGAGAGTCTGGAGCGAAGAGGCGACGAGATTAAAATGAAGTGCGGCAGGTAAAAGTTTTCTGTAACATCCACGGCGCCCCACCGCGCACGAAACAAAAATTCGGAAGAGGCCAGAGAGAGAGAGAGAGAGAGAGAGGGAGGGATGGAGAGTGGGGGAGGGTTTTTTGTGATCAGGGCAGGCGGCGCGGTCACTGCTGGTGACAGCTCGTTAGCAACTTGTTAATTAAAACAGGGGGAGCGGCCGGCGGGCTGCTTCCGTACCGACGGCCAGCGCTGCAGTGGTCACTTCCCGGACCGGTCGTTAACTCTCCTATCACCAGCCGCAGACATCTCATTTATTTGTTTCGCTTACGCAGACAGAGGCGGGCAGACGAATCTTCCAATAAAAAGGCGTTTCATTGGCGTATCATCAGTACCAAGCGACAGTTGTAGATTTATTAAAATCTGACGCCCGTATCAGTGTACAATTTGTTATGTCACGACAGTAGAAAATGTTAATAATTTTAATTACATGTTGTGCATTCCTAACGTATCGACTCCACATCGACCAGTGCAGCGCCGCGAAATGGCACCGAGAAGGCGCCGTTCCGCGCGCCAGTGGAAACGGCGGGAATCGCCACACCTTCAGAAGAAAGAGTTCAAGCACCCCCTGTCAACACTGACTTAACCAGCCGTCCATCGCTGGTCGGCCCCAGTTCGGACGTAGACTGAGCATCAGTACCGAGTAATAGGAAGACTATACTTAGCCTGCGTTCTGAGAATACTAATAGTGTGTAAAAGTAAATGTACGTTGGAGGCACAAGAAGCACACCAAGCCACCTCATAGTGAGGTCTTAACTCACGCTTCTTTCAAAAGTGGTTCAAATGGCTCTGAGCGCTATGGGACTTAACATCTGAGGTCATCAGTCCCCTAGAACTTAGAACTACTTAAACCTAACTAACCTAAGGACACCACACACATCCATGCCCGAGGCAGGATTCGCACCTGCGACCGAATCGGTGGCACGGTTCCAGACTGAAGCACCTAGAACCGCTCGGCCACCACGGGGTTGGTTGTTTCTGGGGGAAGAGACCAAACAGCGAGGTCATCGGTCTCATCGGATTAGGAAAGGACGGGGAAGGAAGTCGGTCGTGCCCTTTCAAGGCAACCATCTCGGCATTTGCCTGGAGCGATTTAGGGAAATCATGGAAAACCGAAATCAGAATGGCCGGACGCGGGATTGAATCGTCGTCCTCCCGAATGCAAGTCCAGTGTGCTAGCCACTGCGCCACCTCGCTCGGCCACCGAGGCCGGCATGCTTCTCTCATTTTTAGAAACAAAGTATTATACTAATCTGCAAGAGTGATGTACAGATTTTGGATTCATGGAACCGGCCGTCGTAACTTCTCTCGTTCCTCGTTTGAGCCGTCCGGGGTGGCCGTGCGGTTCTAGGCGCTACAGTCTGGAACCGCGTTACCGCTACGGTCGCAGGTTCGAATCCTGCCTCGGGCATGGACGTGTGTGATGCCCTTAGGTTAGTTAAAGTAGTTCTAAGTACTAGGGGACTGATGATCTCAGAAGTCCCATAGCCCTCAGAGCCATTCGAACCAATCTCGTTTGAGTCGGTCCTGACTCCCACGGTAGCCGACACAGCATGTCCGATCAGAAAATGTTAATAATTATAAGCAAAGCGGCCCGCGTGTGTGGCAGGGAAAGTTAGACAGGATTGGGGGGGGGGGGGGGGACAGATTAAGCTTCTCGAAGCAGCTGGACACTGTCTGCTACTTTGAGGCTCGTCAAAGACACCTGCAAGCAAGACACTTGACACCTTGCGAGCAGCGCCGGGGGTCGATTTTTGAAAGCATCTGACATTCTGCTAAGGGGTTTGATCTGACACGTCAATAAACGTGAGTGTTGGTAGAACAATAAACGAACTGACTAAATGTAATAATTTGTTACTTCAGCGCATCAGAAGTGCAAGTTCCATGAAAATTACCAAACTGTTCTGACCAAGGAGACTTCCACCCTCTCACCTCCGCTATTAAGTTTGACAAACAAGTAAAATAAACCCATATTGTCGTTAATGTCGAGACTGGGCGACATAAATAAGACTGAAGCCATAAAAATAAGACAGTTGTACGGGACCTGACAGTTGCGAATCGGCTTTCAGATACCACTGAACAGACGGTAAGCACTACATCAGTGAGTCTGTTACTTCCAAAGCGACATTTAGGGATTATTCATCTGTCCGAAAATGCATGAAACTGCACTGGTCATATCTGACATGGCTGCAAAACAATGCTAGCATCCTACCACCCCTTACGGTCGCATAGTAACTGTGGTGGTTTGGGTAAGTGATCGGCCCTACTGAGGGGTGGGTCGAACACTGATACGTTTTCATTCTGGTAACAGCACCAGCCGTTTAAGCGACAGGTTTTAACAGGCAAACGCCGATCACACGTAGGTAAAGCCAGACAATAATGAAGACAAACAATTGGTGGTTGTTGTTGTTGTGGACTTCAGTCAAGGCACTGGTTTGATGCAGCTCTCCATGGTACTCTATCCTGTGCAAGCTTCTTCATCTCCCAGTACCTCCTGCAACCTACATCCTTCTGAATCTGCTTAGTGTATTCATCTCTAGGTCTCCCTCTACCATTTTTACCCTCCACGCTTCCCTCCAATATTAAATTGGCGGTCTCTTGATGCCTCAGAACATGTCCTACCAACCGATCCCTTCTTCTAGTCAAGGAGTGCCACAAATTTCTCTTCTCCCCAATTCCATTCAATAGGTTGCAGTAAGTACTGGGAGATGAAGAAACTTGCACAGGATTGGGTAGCATGAAGAGCTGCATCAAACCAGTCTCAGGACTGAAGACCACAACGACAACAACACCTCCTCATTAGTTACGTGATCTACCCATCTAATCTTCAGCATTCTTCTGTAGACCACATTTCGAAAGATTCTATTCTCTTCTTGTCCAAACTATTTGTCGTCCACGTTTCACTTTCATACATGGCCACACTCCATACAAATACTTTCAGAAACGACTTCCTGACACTTAAATCTATACTCTATATCAACAAATTTCTCTTCTTCAGAAACGCTTTCCTCGCCATTGCCAGTCTACATTTTATATCCTCTCTACTTCGACCATCATCACTTATTTTGCTCCCCAGGTAGCAAAACTCATTTACTACTTTAAGCGACTCATTTCCTAATCTAATATCCTCAGCATCACCCGATTGAATTTTACTACATTCCGTTATCCTCGTTTTGCTTTTGTTGATGTTCATCTTATATCCTCCTTTCAAGACACTGTCCATTCCGTTCAGCTGCTCTTCCAGATCCTTGGCTGTCTCTGACAGAATTACAATGTCATCGGCGAACCTCAAAGTTTTTATTTCTTCTCCGTGGATTTTAATTCCTACTGAGAATTTTTCTTTTGTTTCCTTTACTGCTTGCTCAATATACAGATTGAATAACATCGGGGAGAGGCTACAACCCTGTTTCACTCCCTTCCCAACCACTGCTTCACTTTCATGCCCATCGACTGTTATAACTGCCATCTGGATTCTGTACAAATTGTAAATAGCCTTTCGCTCCCTGTATTTTACCCCTGCCACCTTCAGAATTTGAAAGAAAGTATGCCAGTCAACATTGTCAAAAGCTTTCTCTAAGTCTACAAAAAACGTAGGTTTGCCTTTCCTTAATGTATTTTCTCAGATAAGTCGTACGGTCAGTGTTGCCTCACGTGTTCCAAGAAGTGGTAAACCAGTTAAAATGAAACTGAAAAAAGTAGATGAAACAGAAAATTAAATCAGATAGTCAACACAGTACAAAAGTTGATATAAGCTAAGCGCAGCATTATCAGCGCAACTAACACAACAAGACGATAGCCTTACAAATGGCTATCAAAAGCGTATATGCGCTGCCTCAAGTCAATTACTTAAAACTGCAGCGAGCGCAATTAGCACTGTGGGAAACAGTAAATTCAGCTCACTCTGTGGCAATATTGAAGCCCAGAGTCCAGATGCCCTTGCAGTAGTCCAGAGAAAGTTCCTCATGCACCTTGCATTAGTGCTCGTAAAAGTTAGATAAAAAAAAAAGGTTTTCGGGACGTGTCCATACAGAAATCTCAACAGTGGAAAGATTTGTTGACAGTGTGTTAAGACAGCACAGAAGATTCCTTCGGGCTTAGGCGTACCCTGGTACGAAATACACAGACTTGTCATGTTGCGCCATGCAGCGACTTTCGTGCCAGTTGTGACCATACGAAGGTGAGGAAAACACGCTCCTAAAAGCTCAACACGAAACCTACTATCAGTAGCGCCAAGCTAACGTTACTCAGTCGCGAGAAGGTGCAATACACGAAGGCAGAGAGAAGACGACTAGGTCCACGCAGTTGTTCAGATTCTATCAGCGATAATTTTTTCCTGTGTGGAATCGGTGCAGCTTTACTGCCATTCAGAAAATCAGTTCAGCTCGCGGCCAAACGCTAGCCAGACTCCCAATGTCCGAGTTGCTCCAATGACTGCCGACCGACGAAACACCACGAGGTGCTCCAGTGCCACCCACTTCAAACTTCTGAAACCAGATCACGCTAGTCATATTCACGACATGTTGCAGAACAGTCGTTAAAATGACCGTCATCAACAATTACATAGATTCCAGCCTAATAAAACACAAAAATGACCATCTTCTCTTGCTTATTACTTTCCCACCTTGTAATTCATCCTAACGTGAATATTGCAGCAGTTATACACTAAAACATCAAGTGTCGTTACTAAATACTTTAAAATAAATAGAACATAAATATATTGAAACATGTATGTGACTGTAACACATTAAAGAAGTGCACAAAGTTCTACTCTGTAGCGTAAAGCAATCCATTCGTAGGTAGCACACAGCAGTTTTGGTTTATGGCCATTTTACAAAATGGCTCATTCAGTGAACTAAAATAACACATAATTTGGCACAAAAATGCCATTTAGGACTATCATATGTAAGTAGGCTGTTCAGGTTTTTATGTTGGTAACGCCACGTAGCGCTCTATATGAAAATCACTGGCTGTGCTGTGTGCAGTCTGTGGGTGGTTGGCATTTTTGGAATATTCGATATTGTAGTGTTGGGCAGTTGGATGTGAACAGCGCGTAGGGTTGCGCAGTTGGAGCTGAGCCACCAGCAGTGGTGGATGTGGGGAAAGAGATGGCGGAGTTTTGAGAGCGGATGATCTGGACGTGTGTCCATCAAAGACAGTAAATTTGTAAGACTGGATGTCATGAACCGATATATATATATATATATATATATATATATATATATATATATATATATATATATATATTACTGTCTCTGATGGACTCACGTCCTCATCCGCTCTCAAAACTCCACCATCTCTCTCCCCACATCCACCACTGCTGGTGATAATGACTTTTGAACACTATTAAGGTAAATACATTGTTCGTTCTCTATAAAAATCTTTCATTTGCTAAGTATGCCTGTCAGTAGTTAGTGCCTTCAGTAGTTAGAATCTTTTATTTAGCTGGCAGTATTGGCGCTCGCTGTATTGCAATAGTTCGAGTAACGAAGATTTTTGTGAGGTAAGTGATTCATGAAAGGTATAGGTTATTGTTATTCAGGACCATTCTTTTGTAGGGATGATTGTTACTCAGATTGCGTTGCGCTAAAAAAGTATTGTGTGTCAGTTTAGTGGTGATCAGAATAGTAAAGAGAGAACTGTCTGAGTACGTTCAGTTTTGCTCAGCTGTTAGAAAATCAAATAAGGTAAGAGGTTTATCAGCACAGTAATTCATAAATTTTCTAAGGGGAGGTTTCAAAGATAACATTTTTGAAAGATAAGACGTTTTCGCTTTAGGTCCTTTCTTTATAATCACGACTAGTTTCTCTGCGTTTTAGCTGAATCATCTAGTGATGTCTGTAAAAACTGACAGCCAAAGGCTCATGTAACACAATAAAACACAACTACAACGAAAAGTGTATACGGGATGAACATATTCACAAAATTAAGTCATGTTCCGATCGAGAAAAGAGAATGGGATGATGGAGCGTTCGTATTCAACAATTTTTCGCTAGTTAGAAGACGTCAAAAATAGGATAGGGACATGTACTGCATCTACTATAGCCATTATGAAACAAGCATTGGAAACATATTCGCAACCTCCAACATGCGAGCATGTGGAACGGAAAGTTACATTGTACTTCTTCCTTAGGCAGACACTCCAATATCGTATTTATCCGCCAATATCAGGCTTGGAGCTTTCAATTAAATGTGTCCCCTGTACGGGAATTAGCAATAAGTGCGCGAGTGCGGTCAGTGACACATGGGCAACGCCATATGGAAGTCTGAGTTTGGCCGTGCAGTGAGCGTGGATATCCGAAATTAAGTCGACCGTTCGTGACAAGCGGGAAATCCTAGTTCGTGTCTCGGTCCAGCACAAATTTTCAATGTTGTCATTCCGTGCTACAGTTGGAAGCTGCCTGTATTCGCAGCTTCAAATACATTTTCTGTATTTCATAACGGCTGCAGTCGCCGCAGCGCCTTTTCCTTCGGCTACACATACTTGTCCGAACGGGCATTGCATAATACTTCTTACAAACACAGCCACTACAATATCATAAATTCATTTCATTTGATAATAGGAGACGCCACGGCCCAAGTGGGACAATTGATCCCGTTAGTAGCTAAGGAACAAGCAGTGAGGACAGTATTAGGCAGACTAACTTCGCCGAAATAAGAAGAATCACCATTAGATGCACGTACGTTCCACGCAAAGTAGTACATAAAGCTAGCTGGATATCCCGAGACGGAAGTGCGATACGCCAGATCAACCATATTCTAATAGACCGAGGACGTCATTGAAGTGTCGATCTTATACGAACCTTCCGCGGTGTAGATACGAACTCAGATCGAATTTTGGTGGTAGTCACATTACGTCTGAAACTATTTTCCTTTGACGAGGATAATTGGAAGGTGTTGAGACTGCAAAGAGATATCAAGGTATAAATGCAGAATACGTCACAACAGTGAACAGTCCTAACAGAATGGAAGGTGTGTGGTTGGTGTTACTGCCTGCAGTGCTACTGAGTACAAATAAATAGCTTGTTCGCAATCCAAAACGCAAGAGTAAGCTTTGGTTCGATCAAATATATCGGGAATCTATAGACACCGGACCAACTAAGAGGCTAAAATGCAAGAATTACTTTCGGAAGATGCAAGGATAGCTTATTACGAGGTGAAGCGTAACACTTATTAGTAGAGCTCTTGCTATATGACTGCTCGTTGGCTGTATGCTAGTTCATGATATATTTTTAATTTATATTGAACCTGTGTGACCATCTCTTCGCGTTACCTTAGAGAATTTTCCTCGACTTTGCGTCCTGGCTGCTAATATACCAGGCGCATAAGGAATGGTATCTATATTTTTTACCCTTATTTGAATAACCTGATAAACAAATTAATTATTTTTGAAATGTGCGCAACGGAAACTGGTGCGAGTTTCTCTAAGATAACGCGTTCTGGGGTGGTTGAACTCAAAGCCGTGCTATAGCAGCTGGTAGCCTATCTAAATTCACATTTCAGGTTATTTCTGTCTTTCATTAACTTTAGAAAATCGGACTGATTAAGATACATCCTACACATTTCATGTGCCAGGTGACTGGGGGAATATTTCTTAACTGAAATGCTGACTCTCATTTAATAGATTTATTTTCTACTTTGATGAAAACTTTAAAAGCCGACACATTACAATTTTTCTTTAGTTACAAAACTTCATCGTTACCTCTCATGGGTAGGACAATGACAAAACGAAAACGCTACACGAATAATTTCATATATGACACATAATTTCATAATAACACAAAAAATGCATAAGTCGGCCACACCGTCTTTAGCGGGAAAATCGTCACTCATTCTTTAATACTCACTTATCGTCATGCATGAATTACACCACTAGAAATTTAAGGTAGGCCACTGCTGCCACTGCTGAAGGTAGATAACCTCTATCAGAGAAAAGATTCTGGGCAAAAATGATGTACTATTGGTGCCAAAATGAAGTGCGAACTGAACTCACAAGGAAAGTACCAAAAATAATTAAATTTCGCGACAGAAATTTCTCGATATACCATCCGATACGCAATCTGCACTCATTGAGCTAAAAGTGGAGCTTATAACTCGGGAAATAGCTACATGAACTGATGGTTCCTGTTGCATGCTCACTACCACAAAGCAAAATTTCACAAACACATTTCAGAGAAAACTATTGCAAATAAATTAAAACCGTAACCTGTACCGATGAAGGTATGTTGCATGCGTGCTATGAGCGTAACCTGTCGTGAATTTTTAGCCATATTACTTCATTTCTATCTCCCCAATCTGCGAGCTG
This sequence comes from Schistocerca americana, assembly GCF_021461395.2. Taxonomy (NCBI): domain Eukaryota; kingdom Metazoa; phylum Arthropoda; class Insecta; order Orthoptera; family Acrididae; genus Schistocerca; species Schistocerca americana. Next base: position 442,172,628 of record NC_060126.1, read on the forward strand.
CTGTGCTCCCGCGTCCGGTCCGTCTCATGGCTGGCCCCACAATGCTCCCCACGCGCCAAAATCCGACCAACGTTCCTATTCAAACGCGGTGCTGGGGAGACTCACCTCACCCCCGCACCAACTATGTAACCTACCCTCGTGTCTGTTTTCATCTTTGCCTGCTGCTCTGGTCTACCTGCAGTTATTCTTGTAATGTTGGCAATGACTGCTATTCGCTTAAACTGTTCCCTTTGGTCCATGCTCCCGCTACATTTGACTTCCGCTCAAACGCATGCGCACTCATACAGGATGGAACAGGGAGTATACATATAAGCGGCGTGTGACCTCTTTGTGAAATGATGAAAAAATAAACAAATGCGTCAAATATTCCTTTCACCCAGCGAAGTATTGAAGCTGCTAGCAATCAAAGAAAATCTTACATCTCGATATAGAAAACCTAATTACTTCCTACTGTAAACTGAGGCAAAACGAAAGTAACGCCTCACTCTGACATTTAGGTTCTAAAAGTCTAAAATTAAGCACCTAAAATAGTTGCAGTCACTTCCAAAAACAGGTTATTAAAATCAGAAATAGGTGACCAAAATCTTTTTAATGTCTAGAAAGATAAACAGATTGACAAAAATCCACATTACATTATTATCCATGTCCATAATTACAGTCACTGTAAATAACTAACATTTTCCCCAGATTTTCCGTTGAGAAACTGCATCTCTTGTCTGTTAATAGCGTCTGATATGCCGAGAATGAGCGTTCTACGTCAAAAGATGTCACCGGAACATATTTAAATGACGGTATTAGTCGCAATGGGTGAGCACACTCATATTCTGTTGATTTACCTGACAAGAAAGCCACAGTGGAGAGGGCGGTCAGTCCTGTTTTTCTTTTGTAGCACTATCTTTAGTTTCTCACTAACTTTCACACCAACCTGGCACCAAGTTGATTTCTTTTTTGTCACCTCTTCCATCAATCGCAGTTGAGTGTAAACTAATTTCCCTGAACACTCTAGAGTTTTAATAACAGAGTCCAAAAATACGTGATGAGATTTTGTGTATGCAGTGTCGTTGAAAATTGTTGGGTCCTTTAGAAGATCTTTAGCTGAAGTAATGCTCACTGGCTCCTCCCGCAATTTAAGAACAATGTTCTTAACGTCTTCCGAATACTCGCTATAATATTCCAAGGCTTCTAGCAGCGTTCCCCAGCGAGTCAGTGTGTGTTCTGGTGGAAGTGCTGTGCTGGGAAGTTCCTCTCGAAATAACTGGATTCTTGTAGGTGCTTTAATAAAAACCTTTTTTAAGGTTGAAACTAGTATATTTACGTGCAGAAATTCGAGACGTTGTGGCGTTCGCTGTGTTATTCAGTGGTTTGGTATTTAACTAATTTGTAAATGAAAATGATAATCTTATTTTATTACATTGAGTAATTACTAAATAATTTTTCTCCCGGCTAAAGATTTGGTCAAGTTGCTAAAGAACTCCAAGTTAACATCGTGTTAAAGTGTTGTCTCTAAGTTGTCTAAGTGTCACTAAATCACAGTTCATACAACAGATTCTATACAACTATTGATTATGGTGGAAACAGTTATCTTTAGCAAAATGATCATTAAAAACCACCGAATATCAGCCGCGCACAGCACTGGCGTATGTTACCTGAAACAATATTCTTCGCAACTCGTGCTTCATTAATTTCGGCTCCATACATCAGCTACAAAAGTTTGTTATAAGGATCGTGCTATGAGCACAGTTTTTAAAGAACCAATCTGATTCGAATTATTTTCATTAAAATGAGTTCGGGACCACCGTTGCACATTTATTTTTACACATTTTTATTACCTTCGGCATTTATGTCTGCAGAGTTGCGTAATTTGAATTTGCCGCTGAGATAATTTTTAAGATGGCGGCAGACAATTGATAGAGACTTTCTATTGTTAGAGCAAATAGGATAAGTATTTGAAATGCTTATTAAGCTTTACTTTCGTATTGTGCACTATTTAGACTTCATCAAGCAAACATTTGATTTTTTTTTCTAAGGAAAACACAGACAAAGAAACGCGATACAAATCGCTATCATCAATGGCTGCGCTCCTTGCAGCGGAAAGAAATAATTAACACAGATAATGCTTACTGAGAGGAATTAAAGTTACAGATAATTATTCACTCATATTTGTAATAATAATGAACTCTGTTCTCAAGTAATAATTAACAACTAATTACAAATTCTTAACAGACCTCAGTTTGATATGCGTCTTGCGTCTTGGACCTACAAAAGCCAGCCAACAAAAGGTAAAAACAAAGGAAGACAAACGCAGATCATAAAAGGAATTTACCATTGTCTTTGTATGATACATATCGATATGTCCAATTACATCATAAAATATTATATAAATAATTAATATTTATCGTCGTTTTCACTGTTTTTTCATATGTCGAATAGATAATGTTTATATCTGTTAGAGACATAATTACCTCTCGTCGCACTGTAGCTAAAATTTTACTCGTGGATGTTACAACGTATCGTCTCAGCCACACGATTCATGGCATGGGCAAGTCATGTGGTATGGAGCAAGGCTGAGTAAATTTCTTGCAACCATCTGAAAGCATCAGTCATGTATGCGGCTGCATCAGTGTATATTACAAGTACTTTATTTTCATCTAACTGTTGGGGAAAAGTAATTTGAGTGTTTAATTAACAAAGTGAGGAAATGTTTCCTTGTTAGTCTTTTTAGCTCCTTGCTGCAGATCAGATGGGATACAGAGCGAGTGTCTGGATCTAACTTTCCAGCAATCAAATTAGAGACATATCGACCTTGTCTGATCGACAGAGATCCACAGGTATGAATCTCCTATATCTTCCCTTATCCTGCTCAATGTATTTTCATATAAAGTACCTAAATAATTCTTATTCAGGGTGGATTCTGATGGAATGCTGCGGTGACAGTATTTATCTAGAAAACTTTGAACTGGCTGTTTTCAACTACATTGCATGGTACGTTTGCTGCTACAATGGCTCGACACAGTTAAAGACGTAATTCGTTTTTGTTTAGTGCATTTGGTTTAGTCACAAGCGTTTTGAGCCGTGCGTGGGTCGTGTTCGTGCCATCTCTCTCTTTTACGTCCTGTAATTGTATTAACGAAACGAGGTGGCAGTACAGTAACTGTACTGCCACCTGGTTTTATTAATTCAATTACTGGTGTTACTCAGTTGCTGCCTTGCCTGCCCGTGAGTGGCAGGACCAGCGCTTATCGATATATGCCCCGCCGTATTACCTCTGCTGGACTGCTATTACTTCCCGGTTTTCGTGTGTTGCGAAGTAGGTTCGTATCTGGCAGTGAGTTCCAACGCGCCAGCGGTGGAGTTCGCACCTGGCAGTCCGACGATTGGGGCGCGGCAGGAGTCGATCGGGTTGGAGCGGCAGTGAGGTTCGGAGAGCCATGGCTCGGCCGACCATTGCCGGCACACATGGTTTCAATAGGGACGGTCCTGGTTGATCGTCGGTTGGTCGTCTTACCGGACGACGTGACTGCTCGCCGATCGTTTATGGGTTGGAGATGTGTGCGTCCCAACTCGAGGTTCGTCCTGCATTGTCACTGTTTTTACCATTGGTCGCGTTCTTCGTCCTAGTGTTTGTGATACTGACTGTAGCTTGTGATGTCGACTGCCCAGTTATTTTAGTGCTGTTTCCGTGCTGATGTGTAGCAGTTGGTCGGTTGACGCAGTCGCGACGTAACACCAGTGGGGCATGCAGCGACAGGAAGGTGCGGATAGCTATCACTTCCCCGAAGATTGCCGACACATATGTTTTGAGTGGGGATGACTTTGGTTGACCGTCGGTGGTCGTCTGTTAGACAACGTGTATCTGGCCGGCGATTGCTTGCGGGCTGGCTGTGTGCGCCGACTCGTGGTTCGTCCTCGTTATTGCACAGTCACTGCCGTGAGCATCGTCTAGTCCTCGTGCAGGTGTTCGTGGGGCAGTGTGTAGTTATGTGATTTTCACTGACAAGTTTATTTAAGTGTTGTCGGCGTAGTGCCTCTGAGTTAGTAGGTCGTCTGACTAAAGGACGTGGTTTTTCGGGTCGTCCACCCCTTATGGGTTGTCTGCGATCCGTTTTTTTTTTTTTTTTTTTTTTTCCCACAGTCTGTGCTGTCAGCATCGGTGGAATTTTGGTGCAAGTGCGGAGCGGAACTCACCTTGAGCATTGGTCCGCTGACTGTCGGTCGGTTGGGCTGTTGTCGGATCGTGAATGCTTGGCCCGACTGCCTGTCTCCCCTAAGCTAACGTTAATATTTCAAGTGCAGACCGACCCCTGGAAACTTCTGAGCGCCATTGGTTGTACTGCCTTTTCTTATTGGTTCAAAATGGCTCTGAGCACTATGGGACTTAACATCTGGGATCATCAGTCCCCTAGAACTTAGAATTACTTAAACCTAACTAACCTAAGGACATCACACACATCCGTGCTCGAGGCAGGATTCGAATCTGCAACCATAGCGGTCGCCTGGTTCCAGACTGAAGCGCCTAGAGCCGCTCGGCCATTTCGGCCGGCTTTCTTATTGGTGTTTGATTATGTATTTTAATGGCTCATAGCCGATGGTTTGAATTTGTATGCTTTTAGTTGGGTTTTAAATAATGGGCCTTCTGCCTTTTGAATTGTGTTAATCAAACATGGGGTTTCAGCCGTCTTAAAACTAAAATTCCGTACTTGCTAAGTCTAGGTTGTTTGGGCCTTCAGCCTCAATTAAATATTTTTGGATAAAGCTTTGGGCCTTAAACCTCTTGAAAATTTATTATAGTTGTGTTTTAAATCATGGGCCTTTAGCCGTTTTAAAAAATTAAGGAAGTTGTGCCCTTAAGCAATAAGGGTGTGTGATATATTCAGTCGATAGTTAATCTCGGAAATTTACGCTGTAATGTTCGGGCAACTAAATAAAGTTATGTGTGTTCGAGTGTAACTGCCAGCCGCTCATTTTTGGCCCCTTTAAAACAATTCCAACTACCTGTTCTGCCCTGCGGATTTCACTCGGCGTTTCACGTTTGTTTCAAGTTTGACCCTTTTTTTTTTAATTTGCCTGGCGTTTAATCCCTGCAACCTGCTGACTTAAATGAGACCTTTGTTCAGAACGTAACTAAAAACGAAAATGAGAAATACTTTCAGGAAGAATTTACGTACGAGATCAACTTAGCAAAATTAACCTACATTGAAGGTTAGAAGAAATATTTTTGGATTCGGATGTGTCTGGTCCAAGTTAACTCGGGAAAAATAGTGGCATCACTATTCTCTGAGTGGGCGTAGCAGATGAAAGGTTAACATTTTACTTATGTCTTTGTTGAACACAATACAACGAATAACTCTTCCATCTGAAGAGAAATCAGGAAATTCTTGTAACCGCTGTCGAATCAGAGATGATTTGGAGCTGGCTACTTTCGGCATGCTCGACTTTCCACAAACACACTGTCGCTGTGAAATATTTCACCACACTCAAGCAGCACTCTGACCGACTGGATGAAGACAGCGCAGGTGTTTTAAACAGGCTGTTCCGACAGGGCAGGAAGGCGCCGGAGGCAGATAACAAGGCTCTTCCGTGCTCTGCCGGCCTTTCCCTTTATCTCACTTTGTTTGTGATTGTTCTTTCTGTTTGTTCGGGGCGGACGTCCCATCGTCCCAAGACGGTGGTTCAAGTTTATCGTTAACCCATTAACTCAGTTTTCCCTTTTACTACAGAGGGCAGCAAACCCTCTGACTGGACACGCTGAGCTAACGTGCTGGCGGTTCGTCGGTTCACAGCGAGCGACAACGCTGTGCGGAGCAGGGCGGGCTGGAACAGCCTCAAGCCTCAAGCTTCCGACTCAAGACCTGCTTTCATATTCCCAACGACGAATATGCTTCCAACTCCAACCAAAGATGCAACGTATTCTCTCCTGTAGTGTTACCATTCTTTCACGCTAAAATCGCAACAATCTCGGTTGAACTTGGCGGAGTGTCACAGTTTCATTTTTATACGTGATTATTAGAATGTTACCCCAGACCCTTTTGCAGGTGTGCCAAGGTATTACTGTAGATCTATTACTGCTTGTCAGATGATTTATGAGTCATTTTAACGTAATAAACTATATGAATTGTGATTCTTGTTTCATTTAGTAGTCACTGAATTTTTAATTCATTATTTGGGAAGGTGCCTAATTAATTCATGTCATAGGATCAATTAGATGCAATTAGCACACCCATGTCATAAAACGAGATATTTGGTTTTATCTCCATTCACTACCAGCCTAGTTTACTTTGTATTATGAGGATATCCAGAAATATCGAAACCTACTTGCTTCACGGTGTCACCAAGAATCACAAAATTGTCAGAAAATGCCAGGATTGTTTCATCTCCTACCATGTCTCTCATTCGATCAATGTTAAGGCTTCCTTTTCCTAGGACAAGTTGAATAACATATGCAGCACGGCATCTGTTTGTCTCAGTTCATTCTGAAAACTGAATGACGGTGATAGTTGGTTGCCGAACCGTACTCGACGAGATGAGTGAGAGCAGCAAGCTAGAATTAGTCAGATGAATTCCGATGTGATTCCAAATTCTTCTAAGGTTTTCTGTAACATGGAACTATCGATCCTGTCATAAGCTTTTCGATTATAAATAAAGATTAGGAGCAATTCCTGATCGACTTCATACAATTTTTCTACCAGCTACCTCAAGGCACGTTGATAATAGCCTAGTATTTCTTCAAGAAATGGCTTCATGCAGTTTATCAGCGACGTTGTAAATACTCTGTAACCATTTCCAAGTAATCAAATCCCTCAGAAGTTGGATGCTTTGTAGCATCCCATTCTTGAACATGGGACATATAACTGCTACCCCTCATTCTTCAGGAATTATTTCTGCAATACAAAAGGTAGATTGTAATAGCTTTAAAGCATTCACCAATGCTTCACCTCCCAAGCGGAGCATCAGCTGTGATACCACTTACTTCCAGGAGCCGTGTTGTTGTTGAGGGCCTTTAGTGCAACACTGATTTACTCCTCTGGTGGTTCAGGGGCTTCCGCTTAATGAAATTGGGCCCTAACTGTGTTGACACCGTTGTTGGAATGTCATAATTCAGTAAGCTCTCAAAACTTCTTCTTAAAAAGATTTTGCCTGCTCTGTAGGTGGTAAGACTTCAACTCATTTATTCGTTAGAGCCAATATATGTTGTCGGTAATGGCCTCTGCTAATCTTGAGGTCCGGAAAAAGAAGCGTGATGACTTTGGTTCTTCCACTGCAATCCACAGACTTGTGTGGCGTTCCTGTGTCTTCTTCCGTGTGAGCTGATCAGTAGACCTCGGATTTTAGGTAAAATCCTATATTGTTGCTCATTAAATAAAGGCAATAAAAGTTGCACATACACGAATTACGGCAATTAATGCTCGGAAACGCTACTTTATAATACCTGAAAATACCTATTTTCAGGTTGTTACCTGGGTGGACCTAAATTTAAAAAATCCAGTTAAATAAATTTTTTTACGACTAACATTCTCTCGTGGTTTTAGTATGAAGGCTTTCACGACCGGATGATATATCTTCTGGTAAACCTTCCGGGATGTAAGGTCGTGGTCCATGAAACTCTTCAGCTCCTAACGTTTCGTCCAGAGCTGCGCTGGACATCTTCAGAGGGGTGTTTCTCCTCCGGTGAGTCTTGCCGACTGACGGGTCAAGACCATGAAACTTAATGATATTTGGACAGTAGCGCTACAGAATTGCTAGACAGTTTTATCCGTGACGAGATTACGATCGATAGTTAAGGTTTATCTGTGACGAAGATTATCTCTGCATATCACGTGTAACTCTGGTAACGTCCACTTTCTACGATATATAAGTCGCTCTCAGACGTCCGACCCGTCAGTCGGGAAGACTCACCGGAGGAGAAACACCCCTCTGAAGATGTCCAGCGCAGCTCTGGACGAAACGTTAGGAGCTGAAGAGTTTCATGGACCACGACCTTACATCCCGGAAGGTTTACCAGAAGATATCTCGTGGTTTTCCCAGCTAAGAATCACACAAATATTTTATCCAATATTGTAATTTTATATTACTTAAAATACCTAATTTCATGTTAGAATCTGATTGTACCTCATTTTTAAAATCCTGAAAATACCTAGTTTCATGTTAGAATCTGACTGTATCATACTGTATCTAATACACTGTCCCTATGTCGCATGTTGCTATCGGTGCTCGTTATTACCACATCAGTCTGTAGATGGGGGCTGAAGCACCTGCAGAATCTGTCATTGCTGGAACACCAATGACCCTGGCCTCCAGCTATCTTCGAGTCATTCCGAAATCTATCAAAGTCCTTCAGCTTATCTGCTCGGTCTCTGGCAGCGTCGCAGGCCAGCTAAAGAGAAGTCTGATGATGGAGGTTTGCGAAGGTGAAGTGTCGAAAGCTGAAAGTTATAAGAGATTTTTAGCTACTAATTTTTAAAATTTCTGCCTTGTGTATTCCTCACTCTGTTCATATTGGCAAGGCTAGTTGTATGACAACTTCCATTTTAAGGCCGGCCGCTGTGACCGAGCGGTTCTACGTGCTTCAGTCCGGAACCGCGCTGCTTCTACGGTCGCAGGTTCGAATCCTGCCTTGGGCATGGATGTGTGTGATGTTCTTCGGTTAGTTTGGTTTAAGTAGTTCCAAGTCTAGGGGACTGATGACCTCAGATGTTAAGTCCCATAGTTCTTAGAGGCATTTGAACGATGCATTTTAAGGGCAAGTACTGTATATCAGGGGTGACGCAATGCAGCTTGCTAACAGCATTCGGATCGAGCCTCAGCAGTCCGTAAAAACTCAATCCTGTTGTCACCTTGACAACTTGATACAGGGTATGTACATTTTCCGTATCCACGTGTTATGCAAGCAGGTCATACTGCATCCCCTCGGACGACAAAACTCTCCTACCGTTAAATCCATCATGGATGGGATGAACACTGACGAGCTTCTTGGTGAATCTTCTTCCAACCTACTTGTTCACATACACTGTTCAGTCACGTTAGTATGACTACATGTAAGAACTCTCGAAAAGACCTGTTACAGAGTGGACCTCTGCGAGACGAGCAGGAAGAATTGGTGTGTTTCTGCAAGATACCGGCAGGGATGTGGAACCATGCCGATCTAGCGCAGTGGCCAACTGCGCTAGGTTTCTCGGACAAGGATCCATGGCGTGAACAGCCCGATCGAGATGGTCCCAAACTCTCTTAATTGAGTTTAACCCCGGTGTCTTTGGTAGACAGGGGAATACGGTTAAATCATCCTGGCGCTCTTCAAACCATGGAAGTACACTGTGAGCTGTGTGACACATTGCGTTGTCCTGTTGGTAGATACCATCTTGCGGAGGGAAAACGACCTGCATGTAGTGTTGGATACCCCAAGGATAGATGACTACTTGTGCCTTACAGTATCACGAGGATACCACGTCTTCGCTAGTCATCGAGGCTCAGTCGTAGCGGAACTCATCACTGACGACAGCTCTACGCCTGTCAATGACACTGACGGTAGCCCACCATACGGCTCGACAAAAAAAAGTTCAAGTGTGTGTGAAATCTTATGGGACTTAACTGCTAAGGTCATCAGTCCCTAAGCTTACACACTACTTAACCTAAATTATCCTAAGGACAAAGACACACACCCATGCCCGAGGGAGGACTCGAACCTCCGCCGGGATCAGCAGCACAGTCCATGAATGCAGCGCCCCAGACCGCTCGGCTAATCCCTCGCGGCACGGCTCGACAACCAGGAGTGATGGTCTGAGGTACCATTGATTTCCTAGCCGGATGCCTTAGTTGTCATCTGCGGCACCCTTAAAGCAGATCGGTACGTCGGTTCTGTCCTACTACTTGTTTTGTTGCCCTTCATGGCACTCATCCTGAGCTTATATTTCAGCAAGACAATGCCCGACAGTACACAGCTAGTGTTTCTACCGCTTGTCTTAGTGCTTGCCAAACCTTACATTGGCCAGCAAGGCAGCCGGATCTGATCAAGATCGAGCATTCTGGGCAGAGAACTCCATCCATCTCGGGATTTTGACAATCTTACGCGTCGACGTAATTTGGCACAATATCTCTTGGAGGACATCTTACAACCCTGTTAATCAATTCCAAGCCAAATTTCTGCTAAGTGCCAGAGGTGGACCAGTTCGCTATTGACTTGAGCAGTTTGTTAAGCTCTTTCGCTTGAGAAAATCATCCAGTTTTTCTGAATTTGCACATCTACCGGTTTCCGTCCTATTCGTATAGTTTCTTTGTGGTGCGTCGTTTCTTTATTTTTTTATTATTTTGAGTGTACTTCTTTGTCAATGAGTAAATGATATTTATATGTGTCTCCTGCCACGTCTACTGTAAATCATATCCATTAAGAAATAGTCTCACTATTTGTACTTGAATATGAAAGCCATTCGATCTTTCTCTCTAGTCGCGACCCTTTTAAGCAATAAATGATTTGTTTTTACGCTTCCTGCAGCATCCTTTGCCTTGTAACAGAGCAAAATAAACTTGCACACCGAATCAAAGTGCGGCAGTGTGCGAGGGAAGCAAGGTAGTTCCGGGAACACATGTCAATTGACGACGCTAAGGAGGTGGTATCCATACTTATGACGGCTCCAAGCAAGTTGAAAGCAGAAACAACACAACCTGCTACCAAAGTCATTATTATGACTCATACTGCAGACGTTGTCCAGCAGTTATAAGTGCGAAAACATCATCACACGTGAGTTGAAAATTTATTTCTGGTTTAGCACGGAGTCTGCTTTCTCAACAAATTAAGATCGTTTAGGAAATACCACGAGACTGAAGCATTTGCTCATTCCAAATGTCTGCAGAAAGCAGCATCGCTCTCTGAAAAGTTCAGGCTGAAGCGAAAACTCTGTGTGTAAAATATCTAATATCGATTAGGGTCCAAACAGCACATTCTGTAGCTTCTAGACGCTTAAATCTTAATTTATATTCCTGGCAAATGAGTTCGCTTTCAGTGTTGTGAGAGATGACTGTCCCATTTCACTAACAGCTATGAAGGATTCAGCAGCTGTAGAGATGGAGCTAACGGAACTACAAGAATGTGATGAACTCAAACGAGACTGTTCCGTTGTTCGACTGTTTAATTTTTAAGAAGGTTCCAGAAGAGAAATACCCACCACAAGAGACATACCCATCATTTACAAATGTGTATACGCTGTCTCAGTAGTCCATAACTTACTTCGGGGTAACTTCAATAGTAATTTTGCCCACAAGTTTCTGATTTATTTCATATAATGCCCAATAAACACATTTATTCGTAAAAGGAAATCCACTACACATACAAAAGTCCAGTCGTCGATTTTCTGCGTACATGAGATAATACTTACACGTGTTGCAAAGCTGGAGGGCACATAATTCATGGTGGCCTGCCTAGTTTTTCTCACTTACAACATATGTCGTGATTTTTAGGAGTCGTATTGTCCCTTATTGTTTACATCCAATACCAGACTCATTATTCTACTGCACACGGGACACGGTGTCAAACTATCTCGTTATAATTAATCCCATGCAAACAGGCTCGTATATGCATGCGTATTCAAATACAGAGATAAACAGGCAGAATAAGGTGTTGCGGTCGCCAACACCTATATAAGAAAACAAATGTCCGGCCCAGTTGTTAGAAAAGTGCTGCAGTTACAAGGGCAGGTTATCAAAATGTGAATGAGTTTGAACGAGGTGTTACAAAATGGCTCCGAGCACTATGCGACTTAACTTCTGAGGTCATCAGTCGCCTAGAACTCAGAACTAATTAAACCTAACTAACCTAAGGACATCACACACATCCATGCCCGAGGCAGGATTCGAACCTGCGACCGTAGCGGTCACGCGGTTCCAGACTGAAGCGCCTTTAACCGCACGGCCACACCGGCCGGCGATGTGTTACAGTAAGCGCACGAGCGATGGGACGCAACATCTCCGAGGTAGCGATGAAATGGAGATTTTCCCGTACGACTATTTCACGAGAGTACCGTGAATATCAGGAATTCGGTATAATATCAAACGACTGAAGAGAATCGTACAACTTGGCAGAGGAGCAACCCTTCCGCAAATTGCTGCAGATTTCAATGCTAGGATATCAGCCAGTGTCAGCCTGCGAGCCGGCCGGTGTGGCCGAGCAGTTCTAGGCGCTTCAGTCTGGAACCGCGCGACCGCTACAATCGCAGGTTCGAATCCTGCCTCGGGCATGGGTGTGTGTGATGTCCTTAGGTTAGTTAGACTTAAGTAGTTCTAAGTTCTACGGGACTGATGACCTCAGATGTTAAGTCCCATATTGCTCAGAACCATTTGAACCATTTTTTTCAGCCTGCGAATCGTTCAACGAAACATCATCGATATGCGCTTTCGGAGCCGAAGGCCCACTCGTGTACCCTTTATGACTGCATGACACAAAGCTTTACGCCTTGCTTTGGCCCGTCAACACCGAAATTGGACTGTTGATGAGTGGAAACATGTTGCCTGGTCGGAAGAGTCTCATTTCAAATTGTAACGCGTTGATGGAGACATCCTCATGAATCCCTGCACCCTACATACCAGCAGTGGACTGTTGAAACTGGTGGAGGCTGTGTAAAGGTGTGGGGCGTGTGCAGTTGGAGTGACACCGGACCCTTGATACATCTAGATGCAACCCTGTCAAGTGACACGTGCTTAAGCATCCTGTCTGATCGCCTCCATCCATTCATATACTTATATGGATATAGTGGCTGTTCTTTCGGACATGCCCTGTCAAGTGACACGTGCTTAAGCATCCTGTCTGATCGCCTCCATCCATTCATATGCTTATATGGATATAGTGGCTGTTCTTTCGGACATGTCCGAAAGAACATACACCATTGATGATATCAACGCAGCTGATGGTATTAATATAATTGTAATTTCGTTCTAGAAGGCTGCAGGTCATCAATGCTGTCCATTGTTTTTAGACATGTCCGAAAGAACAGCCACCATATCCATATAAGTATATAGTTCTGGCAATACCGGCCATGGCCTTCTTCTTCTGTGCGGATGCACACATATTACCCGAACTCTTACGGGATTTGGTAAGAATGTCTTCCACGAGTAATGAGTGTGTTGGGGTGGGACACTACAAATGTAGTGTGTGGATATACAAGGTGAGAATGTTACCCTCGCGGGAGGCGTGTGAAAGATAGTCCCTGCAATCGGGTTTCCTCTGTGCCCTCGGTGACTCAGATGGATAGAGCGTCTGTCATGTAAGCAGGAGATCCCGGGTTCGAGTCCTGGTCGGGGCAAACATTTTCATCTGTCCCCGTTGTTTGTATCAACGCCCGTCAGCAGTTGAAGGTATTAATATAATTCTAATTCCATCCACTCATGACCATTATGCATTCCGACGGACAGAACTACTTATACCTAACTAACCTAATGACACTATAGACATCCATGCCCGAGGCAGGATTCGAATCTGCGACGTTACCAGCCCCGTGGTTCCGGACTGAAGCGCCTAGAACCGCTCGACCACAGAGGCCTGCGGCCGCCAAACATTCCAAACATGAACATTATCGAGCATATCTGGGATGCCTTGCAACGGGCTGTTCAGAAGCGATCTCCACTTCCTCGTATTCTTAGGAATTTATGGTCATCCGTGCAGGATGCATGGTGTCAATTACGTCCAACACTACTTCAGACATTAGTCAAGAGTCCACATAACGCCATGTTGCGGCACGTGTATGTGCACGTACGGCACTATACGATATGGGCAGGTGCACCAGTTCATTTGGCTCTTCGGTGTACTTTAATTCACACAGTATGCCAATTTTTAAAGGCAGTATTAACAGAGAAAATGATGCAGACATAGAAGAAGGACATGTTTTGTTAAGTAAGTAGATACTACGTTGCAAAAATGCTCATCCAATTGCATTCACAGACGCTACAACAGTATCTAGAACAGGATAGGAGCGAAACGATATTAGTAGCCTCCACACATCATAATGTGGTTTATAAAAGCCTAGACGTAGATTTAAAAGTTGAGGTGATCTAAATACGTATTGGTCACTTTACCATATTTCGCATGTCGAGCTTATTTATAGAAGTGAAAGTTATACTCAAGAGCCAAAATTAGATAGCTGTCAAAATATTTTGATTAAGAATTCTCTCACAAACGCACCCCAGTAAGACAAAGGATTCTTAGGCTTCATTTAGAAGAAAATAAAGGTACAGCGAGTGGTAACAGGGACTGTAGAGTTTCGCTGTTGATTACTTCAGGAAAGGAACGAGGTGCCCAGTCGCACTCGGCGCTGTCCTAGTTGAGCACAGGATGAGAGCGGTTTAACGATGGGTCGTAACACAGGGTCTGTGCTCTTACTCCTCTACGTGGGAGCACGAACTGAGCTTTTCATTGCCGGCAGCGACTGTTCTGCGCCACTGACAGGTTAACGCGGCAACTTCAAGAGTTGCGGGCCCGTTACCTGGTTACGTCATCTCGTCCCACTGTTGCTACAGCCGTCTTTACGGCGGCGTCAGCGAGCATGCGGTACTGGGAATACGCACGAAGCGTGCCTTACGGTTCCCCAGGGTACGCAAGGTCAAACTCGCTGGACGGCTTTCCAATTTCCGTTCCGGAATCACCTACAACTTGTGTCATTCCAAGCTGGCTTTGCTAACGGCCAATACACATACTTGAGCACACAGAGGAGATCAAATAACAAAGCAACAGCGGGCAAATAATTAAATTCAAATTTTTACTGTAAGCTCTCCGTTTTGCACTTTAAATATAGAGTGATGGGAAACATATCAAAGACCCAAAATAATAATTAATGTTAAGTAATGAAGTTTCCGGAACAAATTCGTGTAGGTAACGTTAAATGATTAACATTGCAAGATGAGAGGTTAATGTAAGGGTGAGATAGGGTATTGAAATGTGAAATGCTGATTCATTAATAATTGATGTAACTGCCGAATGTTGAATGCCAGCAAGCAGACGCGCATGCACTTGTTGTACAGGTGACTGATGTCAATTTGTGGGATGAAGTTCAAAGCCTATTGCACGTGGTCAGCAAATACAGGGACGATTAACGCTGTTTGCTGGGTGATGCTAGGGTTTTTGTCCGATGATGTCCCGTGTGTGCTCGATTGAAGGCAGATCTGGTGATCGAACAGGCCGAGGTAACATGTCGACACTCTGGAGAGCGTGTTGGTTTACAACAGCGGTATGTGGTCGAGCGTTATACTGTTGGAAAACACCCCCTGAATGCTGCTCACGAATGGCAGCACAACAGGTCGAATCACAAGACTGACGCATAAATTTGCAGTCAGGGCGCGTGGGATAACCACGAGAGCACTCTCTCGCTGCTATACGAAATCGCTCCCCCGACCAATACTCTACGTGCACGCCCAGCATGTTTAACATGCAGACAGGCTGGTCGAAGGCCCTCAGCTGGCCCGCCTGTAACCAACACACGGACCAGGTTTCATAAAAAAAAACGCAATAGCCCTCCACTCTGCCGTCCACCGAGTTCTCGGTGGACGTAACTCATGTCACAAATTGCAATGATTTGGGGTCAGTGGAATATACGCTACAGGGCGTCTGGCTCGGAGCTGTCCTTGAAGTAACCGATGGGTAATAGTTCTTTGTGTGTTAACTGCTGCCCGAATTGTTGCTGCAGATGCAGTATAATGCGCCAAATCAAAACGCCGAATACGATAGTCTTCCATCACAGTAGTACGACGTGGTCATCCAGAGCTCGATTTTCTTGTGACCGTACATTCTCGTGACCACCGCTGCCAGCATTCATGTACAGTAGCTTCATTTCTGCCAAGTCTTTCTGGAATATCGTAGAAGGAACATACAATTTCTTGCAGCCCTATTGCGAGACCTTGTTCAAACGGTGTGTAATGGTGGTGGGAGTCAGGTCAGGGGTATGGGGCTCTGGCTGGATGTGGGTTTAGGTTTGTGGGTGGGTCTGAGGAGGGGGTTCAGGAATCCCCATGATTCATTGACAACGTCATCAGTGACACAACGGTGCTTCAACTACTAGAGTCCTGTTCAGGAATCCCCATGATTCATTGACAACGTCATCAGTGACACAACGGTGCTTCAACTACTAGAGTCCTGCACCAAATGATACCTACATGCTTCCATGTTGACAGAACCAACATCTTCACTATGACTGTAGTCCGCACATGCTAATGGAGTTTCTACGTGTTACCTGACAGGATGAATCACGTCTATTATTACCTTAAGCGAACAGCTGCTCTAAAGATATGATGCTCGCCAGGTCCGTGGGGCATTATTAAGCTAAGAGCGTGATTCACCTGGGTCCGCGTGGGACTTGTAGTAGTAATTGAAGGCACCATGACAGCCATGCACTTCGTGAACATTATTACGGATAATTCTTGAAGTCTTCTTTCAGTGGAATGAGTGTCTTTGTCGTAAGGTCAGAATCGATTTAGAGTGCTATGAAGAGCATGATGATGAGTTCACGTTGACTTCAAGGTCACTAGATTCGCCTGGTCTTCGCCTGATGCAACACATCTGGGACGCTATAGGGTTCCTGAGCTTGCAAACGGCACGCCGTAATTCACGGTAACTGAGTAAATTGTGCCTCGGAAACATCCCGTGGACTTGTCGAATACATGCCACAAAAAATCTCTACTGTATTGTGTCCCAGTGGTGGACTAACATGCGACTAACCAGGTAATCAAAATATTTAGGCTCGCCAGTGTACATTTTGGCTCTGAGCACTATGGGACTTAACTTCTGAGGTCATCAGTCCCCTAGAACTTAGAACTTCTTAAACCTAACTAACCTACGGACATCACACACATCCATGCCCGAGGCAGGATTCGAACCTGCGACCGTAGCGGTCGTGCTGTTCCAGACTGTAGCGCCTAGAACCGCTCGGCCACCCCGGCCGGCGTACATTTTGTATTCTGACAATACAGTGCAGTCTGATTGTGGCCGAGGAAGACGACGGCTTAACATCTGCAACGAACTGTAAGGCTAGTTTAATTTCGTTCACGTTAAAAGCTTTGCGAGGCATTACCCAGTGACGTTCTCAGTGAATTTCATTTCAACAATAAGTGTTGTGCGTAAGACTTGTAGGTACCTGATCTTGTCTCTAAGTCATTGTCACCTACTTAGGGACCCATTTCTTTCCAGTTGTTAAGTACCCTAGTGTCGTTGTTTGAACCGCTAAAAGGAAAGTAACAAAAGACTAGCAATGCCAGTGGAAAGTAATTAATAATGAAACCTCAACTCTCAATGAGTTAACAAGGTTGTTCAATAATATTCATAGGCAATGTCACGGGATGAAGTCAAATTCTGGCTGTTTCATTTCAAAGAACTGAAAAAATTATGTTCACTTTCTCGATATCTGTGTCTATTGTATTAGTAGGCCTGCTGGCTTGGTTCGAATTTGGGCTTTGTCATTTTTTTGTACACCATCAGTTGCTTACTTGGTCTAGTAAATATTCGTAGTAGTTACAATATATTCAAATTACGTAGCATGCCATGTCCAGGAATCTAGTACAAGTAAGTGCACTTTACTATGAGGCTACATAAATTACTGTCGTACTAAGAGAGCTACCTGCAGTAGTCATTTGTTTTTCAATAACGAGTTTAAATAGTCTTTTCTGGTACATTCTGTTATATATTCTGGTATATATCTGGGTGTTAGGGAAATAAGACAATTCATCTCTTTACTCATTATTATTGGTATCATAGTGTCGTCAGAAACGTGTGTCAAAGCTCTGTTGCCGTGCGTACAGCCAAATGGTTACGTATTCATTGCTGTCGGCAGTTTAATCAGATACTCAACTGTTCTAATTAATTTCATTATTATTTGAGATAAACTGGTTGTGGACTCTATGAGTCATGTGGTACCCTTTTTCTTTCCCCCAATTTGTGTAGTTACGAGACGATCGCGCGACGAAAATTAAGTCATTGTGCAGCGTCTGAGGAGGAGATATGAATGTGTTCTCTATTGTTCGAGGGGCTGCTTCACCCATTTCTTGATCATGTGACACTAAAGCTTGACCTTCTTATTCATTAACTTAGCTTGCTCTAGATTATCGCCATGAGAACTTAACAGCAATTTTTGAGTGTAAACTACTCGTAGTTTAATATTTTAAACGCCACTTGGAATTTAAGTAGAATGTATGAGTGAATGAGAGTGTAAGTGAGAGAACTGATTAGATTTTGATCATGTTCTTGAGATTTTGATTATTTTAGGAATCACTTTCATGGTGCTTACATCACGTTAGGTCTCTACCACGTGTAAGTCGGTGGCATCACAAGCTTGCTGAGTCAGTTTTGTTAAGTTTAGTTTAGCGACGTTTTGTCTGGAACTTCCTGATAGTTAATGTGCTGTACCAGGGTCTACATCCAAGCTAACTGGCAGCCCTAGATTTGCACAACGCACTTTGCAAAAATGGTTCAAATGGCTCTGAGCACTATGGGACTAATTAAATCTAACTAAACTAAGGACATCACACACACTCATGCCCAAGGCAAGATTCGAACCTGTGACCGTAGCGGTCACGAGGTTCCAGACTGTAACGCCTAGAACCGCTCGGCCACCCCGGCCGGCAACACTTTGCAGTGCGCTGTGAAATCTATAAGCAGATGTAGTATAGTTTCGTTATGTTACATCCATACTGTATGGAACACATTTGTGACAACCCAATGTGAGGCATTACGTGTCAAATGGTTCAAGTGGCTCTGAGCACTATGGGACTTAACATCTGAGGTCGTCAGTCCCCTACAACGTAGAACTACTTAAACCTAACTAACCTAAGGACATCACACACAGCCAAGCCCGAGGCAGGATTCGAACCTGCGACCGTAGCGGTCGGACGGTTTCATACTGAAGTGCCTAGAACCGCTCGGCCACACCGGCCGGCATTACATGTCAGCAGGATCAAAATTATAATGCAGTTTCTCTGTGAAAATATGGCTGAATGTCAGTTATTTACACAACTGGACGATCAAATTTATCCTAAACTACAATCGAACCTAATAAATATTACTCAGTTACAGACAGGTCTCATTTATTTGAGTAATTCGCATTTGGACCAGAAGCAAATGTCGAGCTGAAAAAAATTAAATTTATTTTCCAGTTGTTTTGAGTTTTGTGACAGTATTTTTAATTCACAATGAAGACGGTAAAATATTTTTTTGCCTCCTTTCTAATTTCTGTTAGTGAATGGTTTAATAGTGGACTGAATGCTGTTGTGATTCCTAGCGTTGCGTTTATGAGTTCTACAGTGAAAATAATGTTGACATGAGTGGTGGCACTGTTTAAGTATCCAAATCAGTAGAAAGTCCTGGAGTAGACTACGTTGGTCATTAGAATAAGCTCTTGTACGCTTTCCTCCACTAACCGTTCAAATTTTCTTCCGAGGCGACATCCTTGTCCAAAATAAAATTCATTACGTATACTCGATTATGGTCATATTATCACGTGAAACGATTAGTAACGTGTGGGGGGGGGGGGGGGAGGGGGTGGACGCTACAAAATATGTAAACAAATTTTAAAAAGAAACGTACCATGAGAAATGACAGTTGGATCAAGGGAAACTTAAGCTCGTACCGTGATCACAAATGGTTGAATGCGGAGTTTTTTTGAAAAAGATATGTTGTTGTTGTTGTGGTCTTCAGTCCTGAGACTGGTTTGATGCAGCTCTCCGTGCTACCCTATCCTGTGCAAGCTTCTTCATCTCCCAGTACCTACTGCAACCTACATCCTTCTGAATCTGCTTAGTGTATTCATCTCTTGGGGTCCCTCTACAATTTTTACCCTCCACGCTGCCCTCCAATGCTAAATTTGTGATCCCTTGATGCCTCAGAACATGACCTACAAAGCGGTCTCTTCTTTTTGTCAAGTTGTGCCACAAACTCTTCTTCTCTCCAATTCTGTTCAATAACTCCTCATTAGTTATGTGATCTACCCATCTAATCTTCAGCATTCTTCTGTAGCACCACATTTCGAAAGCTTCTACTCTCTTCTTGTCCAAACTATTTATCGTCCATGTTTCACTTCCATACATGGCTACACTCCATACAAATACTTTCAGAAACGACTTCCTGACACTTAAATCTATACTCGATGTTAACATATTTCTTTTCTTCAGAAACGCATTCCTTGCCATTGCCAGTTGGCATTTTATATCCTCTCTACTTCGACAATCACCAGTTATTTTACTCCCCAAATAGCAAAACTCCTTTACTGCTTTAAGTGTCTCATTTCCTAATCTAATTCCCTCAGCATCACCCGACTTAATTCGACTACATTCCATTATCCTCGTTTTACTTTTGTTGATGTTCATCTTATATCCTCCTTTCAAGACACTGTCCATTCCCTTCAACTGCTCTTCCAAGTACTTTGCTGTCTCTGACAGAATTACAATGTCATTGGCGAACCTCAAAGATTTTAATTCTTCTCCATGGATTTTAATACCTACTCAGAATTTTTCTTTTTTTTCCTTTACTGCTTGCTCAATACACAGATTGAATAACATCGTGGAGAGGCTACAACCCTGTCTCACTGCCTTCCCAACCACTGCCTTCCTTTCATGTCCCTCGACTCTTATAATTGCCATCTGGTTTCTGTACAAATTGTAAATAGCCTTTCGCTCCCTGTATTTTACCCCTGCCACTTTCAGAATTTGAAAGAGAGTATTCCAGTCAACATGGTCAAAGGCTTTCTCTAGGTCTACAAATGTTAGAAACGTAGGTTTGCCTTTCCTTAATCTTTCTTCTAAGGTAAGTCGTAAGGTCAGTATTGCCTCACGTGTTCCAAGATTTCTACTGAATCGAAACTGATCTTCCCCGACGTCGGCTTCTACCAGTTTTTCCATTCGTCTGTAAAGAATTCGCGTTAGTATTTTGCAGCTGTGACTTATTAAACTGATAGTTCGGTAATTTTCACATCTGTCATCACCTGCTTTCTTTGGGATTGGAATTATTATATTCTTCTTGAAGTCTGAGGGTATTTCACCTGTCTCATACATCTTGCTCACCATATGGTAGAGTTTAGTGATGACTGGGTCTCCCAAGGCCGTCAGTAATACTAATGGAATGTTGTCTACTCCCGGGGCCTTGTTTCGACTCAGGTCTTTCAGTGCTCTGTAAAACTCTTCACGATATCTTAGTCCAAAGTAAAATTCATTGAGCGTATTCGATTATGGTCATATTACGGCGTGAAAAGATCAGTAAGGTGAGTGGTGTAGGCTACAAACAATGTAAACATATATTAAAAAGAAAAGTACCATGAGAAACGACAAGTAGATCAAGGGAAACTGAAGCCTGTACCGTGACCACAAATGGTTGAATGCGGAGCTCTTTTGAAAAAGGTAAGGGGCAAGAAAATAATCCGGAATCCTTGCTACCGGGAAATTTAGAGCACAGTAAGTTGACTACTGCGGTGCAGTCGGCCGGGCGTGGTCGGCCAAGTGGAGGTGTGGTATGTCGTTGAGACAATCGGCGGTGGCTCCTCTGGGCTCCTAACGACTGGTGGGCCCTAATGAGGCGTCTGTGTGGTAATGATGGCGGCCGAGGCCACCTGAGTCTCCGGCCCCGGGCCTTAATGAGAGCAGCGGTGGGCAGTGTGCCGCGGGACACTCAGAGCTGCGGCCGACGGCGGAGCGGAAACTCCATTCCAGCCTAACGACTTCTCACACCTCCACAGGCAGCTAATATCCGGTGCTTTCTTTCTCTGTTCTGTCTTTAGAACTGCTACCATACCGTTCTCAAAAAAAAAAAAAAAAATAAAATAAAATAAAATAAAATAAAAAATAAAAAATAAAAAAAAAAATTCAGTATGGTCTGAAATTGGATATCATGATTTGTTACTAAAAATTACAAAATACGAGGGAGTACCCAAACTAAGTTTTTAATGGGAAGGGCTTTTGTAGCACAGCGTTTTGTCACTAGGCGCGCTCAGAGCGAACATTCGTCGCCGAAGAAGGTCAGGACTAGTTTCGGCAGAGTTTATAGTGAAATTACAATGAAATGAACGCCCTTAGCTGCCTACAGACGTTAACGTACGTCAACGGGGACAGATGAAAATGTGTGCCCCGACCGGGACTCGAACCCGGGATCTCCCGCTTACATGGCAGACGCTCTATCCTTCTGAGCCACCGAGGACACAGAGGATAGCGCGACTGCAGGGATTTATCTCTGACACGCCTCCCGTGAAACCCACATTCTCAACGTACTGTCCCGCACTAAATTCGTAGTGCCTCCGCCCATTATACTCATTACTCGCGGCGCGTTGCCCATTCCCGTAAGAGTTCGGGCGCTGTTTGTGCATTCGCACAGAAGAAGAAGATGTCTGAAAGAACAGATACCATCTTAGTAAAAAATTTATAGTTAAAGCTCACCGGCCACTTGACCATCTTCTTCTTCTGTGCGAACGCACAAACAGTGCCCGAACTCTTACGGGAATCGACAACGCGCCGCGAGTAATGAGTATAATGGGCGGGGGCACTACGAATGTAGTGCGGGACAATACGTTGAGAATGTGGGTTTCGCGGGAGCCGTACCAGGGATAAATCCCTGCAGTCGCGCTATCGTCTGTGTCTGTGTCTGCCATGTAAATAGGAGATCCCGGGTTCGACTACCGGTCGGGGCACACATTTTCATCTGTCCCCGTTGACGTATGTCAACGCCTGTAAGCAGCTAAGGGTGTTCATTTCATTGTATTTTCATTCTAACGAGCTGCGTGGTCACCGATAGTATCTGTTCTCTTAGTAAAATGTAGAGTTTATACCGACAACCGTTTTGTATGACTGTCGTTTTTCCAATGGCAAATTTCGTGAACAGAGCGCGGCGGTGATATTTTGCTGTTTGCTTGGAGTAATTGGAACTGAAATTCTTGAAATGTTAGAAACGGCGTACAAAGACGAAAGTACGGGGAAAAATTTTGTCATATCAGTTGACAAGAAATCTCGCTCTGGTCGTCCTTCCACAGCCCGAACACCTGAAAATGTTAAAAACATTCGAGAAATCGTCAACGAAGATCGACGATGGACTATTGGAGATATTGTAGAGCTTCAGGAGTGACATGGAGTGAAGTGCAGCGAATTGTGTCAGAAGATTTGGGAATAAAGAGAGTGGCTGCCAAATTCGTGTCACGACTGCTGAATGCTGACCAAAAACAAGGTCACGTGGAGGCATGCTGTATTTAGAAAGAAGAGTCCGGAAATGATCCAAACTTCTTTTCAAAGTTTATCACAAAAAAGGGGTTCAAATGGCTCTGACAAGGGAACCTCCCCATCGCACCCCCCTCAGATTTAGTTATAAGTTGGCACAGTGGATAGGCCTTGATAAACTGAACACAGATGAATTGAGAAAACAGGAAGAAGTTGTGTGGAACTGTGAAAAAATAAGCAAAATATACAAACTGAGTAGTTCATGGGCGACATAGGCAACATCATGGACACTGTCAACTCAGGAGCGCCGTGGTCTCGTGGTAGCGTGAGCAACTGCAGAAGGAGAGGTCCTTGGTTCAAGTCTTCCCTCGAGCGAAAATTTTACTCTCTTTATTTTTGCATAGTTATTATCTGTCCGTTCGTTCATTGACGTCTCTGTTCACTGTAATAAGTTAAGTGTCTGTGTTTTGCGACCGCATCGCAAAACTGTGCGATTAGTAGACGAAAGGGCGTGCCTCTCCAATGGGAACCGACAAGATTTGATCGCAAGGTCATAGGTCAACCGCTTCCTCCACAGGAAAACACATCTGATATATTCTATACGACACTGGTGACGGCATGTGCGTCACATGACAGGAATATGTTGTCGACCTACCTAACTTGTACACTTGGCGAATGGGTAAAAAGATTCTTCTACCTTGCCCGATTTAGGTTTTCTTGTGAATGTGATAATCACTCCCAAAAAGTGATGAAAACATAAGAGTTTGTCACATAAACTGAAAATAAAAAATTAAACTTTTCACTCGACGGAAGATTTGAACCAAGGACTTTTCGTTCCGCAGCTGCTCACGTTACCACGAGACCACCGCGCTCCTGCGTTTCCAGTGTCCATGATGTTGCCTATCTTCCCATGAACTACTCAGTTTGTCTATTTTGCTAATTTTTTCACAGTTCCACACAACTTCTTCCTGTTTTCTCAATTGATCTGTGTTCAGTTTTTCAAGGCCTATCCACTGTGCCAACTTATAACTATATCTGAGGGGGGTGCGATGGGGAGGTTCCCTTGTGAGCACTGTGGGACTTAACATCTGAGGTTATCAGTTCCCTAGAACTTAGAACTGCTTAAACCTAACCAACCTAAGGACATCACACACATCCATGCCCGAGGCAGGATTCGAACCTGCGACCGTAGCGGTCTCGCGGTTCCAGACTGTAGTGCCTAGAACCGCATGGCCACTTCGGCCGGCTCTTGAAATGTTAGAAACGGGGTACAAAGACGAAGATACGGGGAAAAATGGTGTACTATCAGTTCACAAGAAATCTCGCTGTGGTCGTCCTTCCACAGCCCGAACACCTGAAACTGTTGATAAAATTCGAGAAATCGTCAACGAAGATCGACGATGGACTATTGGAGATATTGTGGAGCTGTCAGAAGTGACCTGGAGTGAAGCGCGGCGAATTGTGTCAGAAGATTTGGGAATAAAGAGAGTTGCTGCCAAATTCGAGCCGCGACTGCTGACTGCTGAACAAGAAAAAGGTGGCGTGGAAGTATGCTGTGTTTAGGAAGAAGAGTCCGGAAACGATCTAAACTTTTTTCAGAGTTTATGACAGGTAACGAAACTAGGTGCTATACTTACGAGCCTGGCTCAAATGAACGGTGAAGTCAGTAGAAGTCTTCAAATTTGCCTAGCCCCAAGAAAGCTCTCCAGGTGGAATCAAACATCAAAACAACGCTGATCTGTTTTCCCGATGTGAGAGGAGCTGTCCATTCAGAGTTTGTTCTGAAGGGTCACACAGTTAACCAGGCTTTCTGCTTGGAAGTTCTGAAAAGCTTACGCGAGTGTGTGCGGTGGAAGCCGTCTGATTTGTAGCAGTCGAGTGACTAGTTTTTCCATTATGACAACGGCCCTCCTCACACACCCCTAACTGTATGACAGTTCTCGACCGAAAATGGTACCACTCGTGTTCCTCACCCTCCATAATCGCCCGACCTTGCATTATGAGACTTCTGTGGTTTCCTCGAATAAAAATAGGCATGAAAGGAAAGCGTTTCCCCGATGTTGCTGAGATGAAGAAAAAAACTACGGAGGCGTTGGAAAGCATCACAACGTTTTGAAAAAAATGGAATAAGAGACTAGAATAGCATATCAGTGGCAGTGGAGAGTACTTTGAAAGTCTGTACTTAAAATGTGGACAAGTAAGTTAAAAAAATGTTCGGTCTGTTCTGCATACGCCCTCGTATTTGTGGCACTTGTTCCATGCTGTGTGATACATCGATAGGAATTAAACTACATTACTTCAAGAATAAGTCCGATTAATTTAAAAAATATATTAATAGTATATTATGATGGTAAAACAACAACACATCTGAATTCAGATTATTGTATCTCTTTGTCAAATAAATATTTAAAATAACCTGCAAACATTTTCGTATTTTGTTGCATGAAAGTACTGAATAATTGTTGAAAAAGGTGGATTGCTTTTTTACGTCAATGAACAAATCTACATCTACTTCTACATCTACATGGATACTCTGCAAATCACATTTAAGTACCTGGCAGAGGGTTCGTCGAACCGCCTTCCGAATTCTCTATTATTCCAATATCGTATAGCACACGGAAATAGTGAACACCTATATCTTTCCGTACGAGCACTGATTTGCCTTATTTTATCTTGGTGGTCGTTCCTCTCTATGTAAATGTGTCTCAACAAAATATTTTCGCATTCGGAGGAGAAAGTTGATGATTGGAATTTCGTTAGAAGATTCCGTCGCAACGAAAAACGTCCATCCAAATCCTCTATCATTTCTGTGACAGTCTCTCCCATATTTCACGATAATACGAAACGTGCTGCCTTTCTTTGAACTGTTTCGATGTACTCCGTCAGTCCTATCTGCTAAGCATCCCACACAGCGCAGCAGTATTCTAAAAGAGGACGGACAAACGTAGTGTAGGCAGTCTCTTTAGTAGGTCTGTTACATTTTCTAAGTGTACTGCAAATAAAATGCAGTCTTTGGTTAGCCTTCCCCACAACATTTTCTATGTGTTCCTTCCAATTTAAGTTATTCGTAATTGTAATACCTAGGTATTTAGTTGAATCTACGGCTTTTAGATTAGACTGATTTATAGTGTAACCGAAGTTTAACGAGTTCCTTTTAGCACTCATGTGCGTGACCTCACACTTTTCGGTACTCAGGGTGAACTGCCACTTTTCGCAGCATTCAGATATTTTTTATAAATCGTTTTGAGTTTGTTTTGATCTTCTGATGACTTTATTAGTCGGTAAACGACAGCGTCATCTTCAAACAAACGAAGACGGCTGCTCAGATTGTCTCCCAAAGCGTTTATGTAGATAAGGAACAACAAAGGGCCTATAATACTACCTTGGGGATCACCAGAAATAATTTCTGTATTACTCGATGACTTTCCGTCAGTTATTACGAACTGTGACCTCTCTGACAGGAAATCACAAATCCTGCCACATAACTGAAACGATATTCCTTAAGCACGCAATTTCACTACAAGCCGCTTGTGTGCATCAGTGTCAAAAGCCTTCCGGAAATCCAGGAACACTGAATCGATCTGAAATCCCTTATCAATAGCACTCAACACTTCATGCGAATAAAGAGCTAGTTGTGTTTCACAAGAACGCCTTTTTCTAAACCCATGTTGACTGTGTGTGCATTGACCGTTTTCTTCGAGG
The DNA here is from genome assembly GCF_021461395.2 of Schistocerca americana. Lineage (NCBI taxonomy): Eukaryota > Metazoa > Arthropoda > Insecta > Orthoptera > Acrididae > Schistocerca > Schistocerca americana. The sequence continues at coordinate 442,199,475 of NC_060126.1, forward strand.
TAATTCGTAATGTTCAGCACAATATACGTTCTAAAATCCTGCCGCATATCGACGTTAACGATATGGGCCTGTAATTTAGTGGATTACTCCTACTACCTTTCTTGAATATTGGAGTGACCTGTGCAACTTTCTAGTCTTTGGGTCGGATCTTTCGTCGAGCGAACGGTTGTACATGATTGTTAAGTATGGAGCTAATGCATCAACATACTCCGCAAGGAACCTAATTGTTATACAGTCTGGACCAGAAGACTTGCTGTTATTACGTGATTTAAGTCGCTTGACTATTTCGAGGATATTTACTTCTACGTTACTCATGTTGGCAGCTGCTTTCGCTTCGAATTCTGAAATATTTACTTCGTCTTCTTTTGTGAAGGCATTTCGGAAGGCTGCGTTTAGTAACTTTGCTTTGGCAGCACTGTCTTCGATAGTATCTCCATTGCTATCGTGCAGAGAAGGCATTGATTGTTTCCTGCCGCTAACATACTTCACATACGACCAGAATCTCTTTGGATTCTCTGCTAGGTTTCGAGACAAAGTTCCGTTGTGGAAACTGTTAAAGGCATCTCGTATTGAAGTCAGCGCTAAATTTCGAGCTTCTGTAAAAGATCGCCAATCTTGGTTTTTTTTGCATCTGTTTAAATTTGCCATGTTTGTTGCGTTGTTTCTGCCACAGTGTTCTAACCCCTCCCAGACTTATACATACTCATAGATCTAAGAAGCAAATAGTTGACAACTCCCACTTCCTTATTGTCGCCGTCACTAATTTGATTTCAAGTGAAGAAAATGTTCTGGGAAACTGCACCATATAAATATAAGATGTAATTTTTTGTTGACTTGCTGCAGGGTAGTAATACCAGAGCCATAGCGGAATATCTGGTTAGACTGGTCAATATTAGTTATGCACACACGAATATTTTACTCATGTACAACGACACTTAATCTTTATGTTTGTAATTCAAGTACGACTGAAGTAGATGTTTAAAGCATCTTTGGTGGTGAATCTAATCAGTAATCAAGTGTTGGTACGTAGCATCTAAAACGAGATGCCAGTAGTAAGTGTTGTGTTACGCCCAAGGGGTTACATGTTTTAATATACTAGTTATGTGATACTTTACAAACGAGAACTTCACCCATCCCTTGCATCAATATTCAGCAGTAAAAAATTCCTGCAATTTGGACAACAGTTGTTGTTGTTGTGGTCTTCAGTCCTGAGACTGGTTTGATGCAGTATTTAAAATATTTCCAAGACTACAGAGAATGAAAATGATACCAAGCTATTCAACAGTTGCAGATGAATTTTGGAATGGTTGTAACCGCGATGGCAGTGATCATTACGTAGGTTCCTTTATATGTGTGAAATCATAGACACTTATTGCTTAGGACCAGTCAGGTAATGGCAACCTATCTGAAGAGCTTTCTCGGAAGAAGTTGTTTTACTGAAAAAAAAGAGGTGCTTTTAAAATTACTCTGTAACTGTACCTGAACTCTATTTCCTGAATGGACCGTCAGCCTTTTACCAACATCCATTTCAGATGTGTCGCATTGTTTCCTTGGTGGGACCGAGCCTTTGTATAGTCCTCACTAAGGAAATTCATGCGATTGTCACAAATATCTAGCTCTTGGAAAGAATTCTCTGGAAAATGTCACTATTCCCTGAACAGCCCTTTGTATTAGGAAGTGCACGAGAAACAAACCTAAATAATTAGAAAGGAATTTCCGTACTACAGCTTACAAACAGCAAAAAACATACGTAGCTCAAACAAACTGCAAAAAACATACATAGCTCAAACAAATCATCTGTTTCGTGTTAGAATTCGATAAAATCAAATCTGTCGAAGAATACAAGAGATTATGTCTCAGACTCATATTAAAAATTCATAGATTTTGGCAGACATCGATTGCACTTATAGACCTAAAAGAAGCCTATGGTTTGACAGACATAAACTGTTCGACGTATTAGAAAAATTCAACGTAGGTAGAATAACATGAAGCCTGATCAGACATTACGTAAAACCGCTCCCCTCCAACAACAGATAAGAAGCTATTCAATCCCTTGATAAAAGCAATTAAATTACAATCATAACTGAGCTGTAAATGTCATTAAAAAAACTCAGTACGCAGAAAAAGAAAATAGGTATCTCAATGGACAACCTAAATTCAGATTACAAGCGGAAATTATCTACGCAACAAGCTTAAATCTCGAAGTAAACAGAGAGAGATTCACTAAAGGCAAAATGTTGGCAAAACCAACAGTAACAGATGTAACATTAAATCAGAATCACAAAATATTAATCTAAGATGTCACAACACCGTAATCAAACCAAAAGCGTTACATGCGTCAGAAATCTTAACTGGAGCCAGTTGACAAATTAAGGAGTCAGAAAAAGGAAGAAAGAACAGTTGTAGCGAAAGTTCTTGGCATCGTTTTCTAAGATGGAACTAGGATGAACAGAAATTCTCACGAATTATATGACTAATCAGCGTAAATCTTTATCATTTTACAACGCTAGACAACACTCCTTAGTTCAAAATCTTCACGTAATAGTCTATTGTTTGCCCTTGGCTCTAAAGGGGGATGTAACCGTTCAGTTCTTTGCCAATATATTGCCTTAAATCGTGATTTATTAAAATGTAAGCAGCTGGTTGGGCTAATAAATCAATTTTAAAAAGTATGCTTCTCAATATGTCGTTCATGACAGCACGCCAGCACTGCTCCGACGCGAGGCACCAGACCACTCTTCCCTGGGCCCCTCACAGCCCGCGCTGCTTGCGTCACAGTCCCAACACGTGGTTGTCTCCAGCAAAATAACAAATTTTTTCACAAATTTCGGTCATTCCGGGTTTGTAAAATGGGTTCAAAAAGATTTAAATGTTACTATGGTCGTTTTTAATTAAATAAAATTAGTCTACTTAAACTCAATAGGGAAACTTCTCCACAATGTGTTCCGCAAGGATACAGTCACGCTCAGAATACCAAAGAGCTCACATTTTCGATGGAGAAAATTAATCCTCTTATTCTTGCGTTACTGCCTCTGTAGGACCACGGGTAGCCCCTTCATGGACTGCATTCTCCTCTTCCTCTCCCAGAGCCTCTTCATTCTTTCTCTTCTTCTCTCCCGCTCTTCTTCCAAGGTCTTCAGTGTCCGATTCTCTTGTTGGCTCCACTGGTGACACTCTAATCTTTTTCTGTATTCTTCTCTGTCATTGATTTCCGGCATATTGGTCGGTGTATATTTGTTCCTGTAATTTTCCTTTCCTTCGACCTTGATCCCAAATTCCAACCAATCCTTCCAAAGTTCAACAACCCACTTGGTTCCTGTCTGTCCCCTTGTCCTCCCTGTTGTTTCCCACACTCTCTTCGTCATTCCGTCCATACTCATCCTAACAACATGTCCAGCAAACCTTGCTCTTTGGAGTCTGATTTCCCCTGATATAATTCTCATCTTCCGGTACAATTCTTCCCTAGGTCTTCGCATCCACCTCTCTCCACCTCTTTTGGGACCTAGTATTTTTTTCAGTATTTTTCTCTCTTCTTTCTCTAGTTGTTCTGCCCCATTTCTTCCTAGTGTCTTCGTCTCAGCAGCATATATTACTGCATCCCTCACCGTTGTCTTATAGTGGCTTATCTTTGCCTCTGTGGATATATTCTTTTTATTGTATATCTCTCTCGTCATGCAGAAGGCTGACCTCATCTTCTTTATTCTCCCTGTTATTCCCTCCTTGCTCCTGATCCTTCCTATTATAAATTCTCCGAGGTATTTAAATTTGTCCACAATTTCCACAGTGCCTTCCGGTGTTTCCCAGTCTGCAGTGGTATTTAATGTCTTTGTCTTGTTATAGGCTATCCTCAGTCCCACCTTTCTGGCTACCTTACTTAAGTTGCCGAGTTGTGTCTTTGCGTCTTCTTCTGTATCACTTACTATTGCTATGTCGTCTGCAAGGGCTAGGCAGTCCATTTGAGCCCTGTTGACCTTCTTGTCCCCCACATGGGTCTATGGTATTCCCATTTCCTCGTTTATTGCTCTCCACTGCCTGATCACTTCGTCCAGTACCATATTGAACAACAATGGTGACAATCCATCTCCCTGTTTAGCACCAGTCTTGATCTCGAATTCTTCAGACAGTGCTCCTCTGAATCTCATCCTTGCTTTCGGTGTCTGTCAGAATTTCTTTTATGAGTTCTTGTGTAGTTCCATCAAGTCCTCTGTTCTTCAGGATCCTAACAAGAGTCTGTCTGTCGTTGGAGTCGTATGCCTCTGTGAAGTCCACGAAGGTTATTACTGTGTTTTTGTTTTTTAAGGCCCTATGTTCTATCAGTTGCTTCAGGATAAATATCTGTTCTATATAACCTCTTCTCTTCCTGAATCCCGCTTGGTAGTCACCAACTGTACTTTCTACCTGTTCTTCTACTCTCTTGAGCAATAGTTTTCACAGTACTGTGTATCCGACCTCTAGTAGCGATATTCCTCTGTAGCTGTTTGCATCTCTCTTGTCCCCCTTCTTATGTATTGGTACTACAATTACATTCTTCCATCCTTCTGGCAACTTCTTTGTTCTCCAGATCTGGTGAATTATGTTGGTCATGTTGTCTATTGCTTCGTTGCCTCCCCACTTTATCATCTCGGCTGCTATACCATTTTCTCCAGTTGCCTTATTATTCTTTAGATCGCTTATGGCATGTGCGACTTCCTTCCTGGTTGGAGGGCGTGGCTCTCTCTCTTCTGTGTTAGTCCCCAGTTCCAGCTCTTCTTCAGGTGGTTCACAGAAAAATAATGTGTGCAACTAATACCTCTGAGACCTTCGGACTATGGGATATTGTTTCCTAGGTGTTACAGATATTATGGTAAAGCTATAATTTTCAGTAAGTGATGATTATACCATTACAGTCACAATCGCTGCATGAATTATCACATTCTTACAAAATACTTTACACTCTTGACATTCTAATGAATGTTAAAGTTAAGTGGTTGCTGAAAACTGTAAGACATTACTATGAAATTTTGCATAGGTAACACGCATGTTACAGGATAAATATTTATTCAGAATCCTGCTCCAGTATCATCAGATTTAAGACAAACTAATGACATGAATCAACCAAACCTGGACAAAAGAAAGGAAAGAGAACTAGGAGATCTAAAGAAATAGGATGAAGAGATTTTATGGAAAAATTAAAAGAGTTAAAAAATTATTTATTTTCATGCTCCATGGGTCATATTCACAAGAAACCATATGAAAATGACGGTTTCATTTAACAAAAGAATTGTATATAAAGGGAGTGCCGGGAGGAATGGTCACTATTCGGGTATATGACAGAATCAATCATTCGAAGCAAAAATGTCACGTAAACACAGTATCTAAAATTCATACCTTAAGAGCTACGGGCTATTATTCATCTAAATTATTGTGTAATATATCTCTTCTTCTGCAAGATCTGCCTTCTATATTTTAATAGGTGATAGCATCGATCAAAACAAGAAATAAAGTCCAGTAAACATGGGTCCTAAAGTGCATACTTTAAGGGCTATGATCACTTAGTTGTTCATCTTCGCTGTTGTGAAACACAACTCTTCCACTGAAGTTCTCGTAGCTGTTAAGGTAGGCATTTTAGAGCCACTGATTACATGAGTTTTTTTGCTTTCTAGTGATGGTTCCTGTCATGTCCCTGAAAAATTACCATTCCTCCTGTAACACTCTGCCCATTTACAGGTTTGTAATTTACTAATTCTTTTCTGTTCAAAAATTGCTGTATACTATAGAAAGATTTGTTACAAACAACTTTAATCTATATTTCAAGAAGCTGTTATCATAAAACTTCTGTTTCCTTGAGCAAAGAATTTTATGAATGTACATATCAATACTTCCTGTGCATATCACGTTTTATACTAGTGTTGTATTTGTGAGTATCCATGTTACTCTGACACTGCAGTCGGTAGTTAACAACAAATTTCCACAGTAAATAAATGTATTGCGGAGCTGAGAGTAACATTCAAATTGTTTGTGCATGACCCCCTAAACAGTTATAAATACTTTCTTTTATGCCACGTTTACTTTTCGTATTTGTGAGGCGATCTCTAAATTATTATTCAGGAGGATATCAACTTCCTGATTTCTGTATCTCGAAAGTTGGCAATTATTCTTGTGGGAAAAGTAGCTGAAGGCACATGTTATGCTGTACTACAGTAAGGACTCTACGTTTATGTTCCCACCAGTGTAAATATCTAATAATTATTTACAATTTCCATTCATTGGGTTTTGTCGGATCACAAAATTTATAGGTGTTTCGGTACTTCTGACTGTACAACAGTGGTTAAGCTGTGTTTTAGAGCAGCTGTATTTTATCAAAATTCAAAGCTAGTCCATATGGGCCAAACCAATTAATATATCTAATGAAACATCACGTTCTACATTTCTCGTATACATTTCTTTGCTGGTCTTGACCGTATTCTTTGTATTATCCGCAAAAATGACTAATTATGCTTTTGATTCAAATAATGGTAGACCATCACCACAGAGCAAGTGCAGTAATGGACCCTTGGTCGAAACCTGCAGAACATGTACTGTGATTTCTGAACATCTGTGTCACATGAATATCTTAATGCTTCTTCATGCATCCTGTTTCTTAAACAGGAACTAAATTATACATGTACTGCACCATGTATCCCCTAAGACTTTAATTTCTCTGCCATTGCAGTTGTTATCGACACAGGGAAGCAACGTCATGAGGTAAATAAGTGTAATAGCGCTCTTTAGTAAGGAATAACGATGCAGAAATAGTGCCTATATGCATTTTTTTAGTATTAAGTCGTTTGACCCTACAATGAGCAACTAGTATCACAAACTTTGGACTTCTTTTTCTTCTTATCTTCTAAACACTTTATCGTTTTACTATGAGTTTGTCGCCATTCTTTGAGGTAGGTAACTGAGAATGAGCTTATGAGAGTCGATCGTATGCTTGTATGTTGTCTATATAGTTGCTGCCAGTGTCAACAATTACTTCCTTGAGATACTTCTTCCTATTTCGGGAACCGTTGATGGTATCGATCGTTTTCTTAGTTAGTCACAAGTTGTTCATTTGTTCTATTTGTGCATAAAATCTAAGAACTGTTGTCCGTGCTTCGAAACGAAATTCTTTCATAAGCGAATACCATTCTTCTGAACCTTAGTGCATCCAGGTACTCCGAACTTTTTCTCCTTAACCGTCGACTCACTTGCGTCATGAATTTGAAACTCGTGATTAGCGCGTAGAATGGTTTGGGTAGAATCACTCTCTCTTTTAGTAGCGTAGTTTGGTTTTATAGTAGGTGATTTCCTTTTACAAATTTCTAAAAATGATTGCGTAGCCTACACACAGTTTTTCTTCACGAATTTGTTTGCTCACACCCGTAGCCTTAGTACTCCAAATAATTTTACCCATGTACTCCAAGTATGGAACCCGAGTGGTGTTACCATTTTTTATCGTGAAGGATACTGCTTGTCTTCACACGTGATTTTGAAGCCAGATCTGTCACTTAATTCACGAAGATACTCTAGAATGAGTCTGGCTTCACTGTTAATCTCAGCGCTGTTCGTGTTTACTGTCATTACTAGGCCAAGGGGGGGGGGGGGGAGGGTGTAATATAGGAAGTGAGAACAGCATCAGTTGTTGAATGATCGCGGTAAACGACACACAGAATCCACATACTCGTGTGAGGTAGCGTTATGAGATAACGTTATCAGCATCAGAGTTTGACATGGGCCTCGTTATGGATCTCCATTTGACCATATGGTCGAATCCTGGTGTACCTAGATTTATGGGACACTCGTATGTGACAGTGTCCCAAAGCTAGGCAGTATGGGAACTGAAAGGCAGGAATACGAAATGAAACAGTTTGATTGTGTCTTACCACGTCTGATCATCACATGGGAGGATCACCGTATTGTGCGACAAGCACATCGTAAACATCTTCACATCTCCGCCTGCCATCCAAGAACAAATAATGGAGCGTCCGCAATATTCTGCGTCATCCCACTCCATTGGTTGTCTACCAGCGCCAGCCAGTCTAGGAAATTACCGTCCCATGCGTAGCCAGTTCGTAACTATACTATACAAACGGCTGCATTTGGGGTGGTTCAGTGACAAGAAACATTGGATTGCTGATGAATGACCTATATTTTTATTTATTTGCAACATGTTCCATTACAATATTTGTAATACTACATGTATGTATTGTGCGTGTGTGTGCGTGTGGAGTGTGGTGTAATGTTTATCATTGAGAGAGAAGCAAGAGGGTGAAATCCAGTGCGGGTACATAGCCTACTCTTTGCAAACAGCACCAAGGGGTCGGCTAAATTTAACGTCCCCATCCCACAGACGAATCACTGTCAACAGTGTCACATCACGCGTTCACTTCATGAGGCACTGCGGAGAGGTTTAGTATTTAAATCAGGCCATTGGCGCAAATTCTGGTGATCCGGAACTTTACGCTAACACCGTTGCCGGCTATCTACAGTCGGGATAGGTCACGTTCATCCAATGTTCTCGAGCAGCGGAGGTAGTCCTGGCGTCATAGCACAGGGAATCATCGGATAAGACTTAGATCACGATAGGTAGTGACTGAGGGAATCCTTGGTCGCACAACGGTAGGTGTAGATCTGAATCTACATCTACGTAGATAATCCGCAAGCGGCCGTACAGTGCGTGGCGGAGGGTACCCCGTCCACTACCAGTCATTTCCTTTCCTGTTCCACTAGCAAACAAAGCGAGGAAAAAACGATTGTCTGTATGTCTCCATAGGACCCCTAATTTCTCGCTTCTTATCTTCGTGGTCCTTACGCACAATGCAAGTTGGTGGCAGTAGAATCGTTCTGCAATCGGCTTCAAATGCCGGTTCTCTAAATTTTCTCAAAAGTGCTTCTCAAAAAGAACGTCGCCTTCTCTCTAAGGATTCCCATTTGAGTTCCGATTCTATGTGTTGTTCGAACCTGCTGGTAACAAACCTAGCAGCCCGCCTCTGAACTTCTTCGATGCCTTCCTTCAGTCTGACCTCGTACGGACCTCGTACACTCGAGCAGTACTCTAGAATAGGTCGCACTAGCGTCATATATGCTCTCTCCTTTACAAATGAACTATTATTTCCTAAAACTCTCCCCATTAACGGAAGTCGACCATTCGCCTTCCCTACCACAGTTCTCACAATGTTGTTCCACCTCATATCGCTATGTAACGTTATGCCCAAGTATTTAAACCACTTGACTGTGTCAAGCAGGACAGTAATTCTGTACCTGAACATTACGGGTTTGATCTTCCTACTCATCCGCATTAACTTACATTTTTCCACATTTAGGACTAGCTGCCATACATCACACCAACTAGAATTTTTATCTATGTTCTCTTGTACTTTCCTTTTTTGTGGAGGGGGGGAGTCATTAGTCTCCTGACTGGTTTGATGCGGCCCGCCACTAATTCCTCTCCTGTGATAATCTTCATCCGAGAGTAGCACTTGCAACCTATTATTTGCTACATGTATTTCACTCTCTGTCTTCCTCTACCATTTTTCCGCTCTACAGCTCCCTCTAGTGCCATGGAAGCCATTCCCTCTCAACAGATGACCTATCAATCTGTCCTTTCTCCTTATCAGTGTTCTCCACATATTCCTTTCCTCTCCGATTCTGCGTAGAACCTCCTTATTCCTAATTTTCAACATTCTTGTGTAGCACCACATCTCAAATGTTTCTATTCTCATCTATTCCGGTTTTCCCACAGTCCATGTTTCACCACCATACAATGCTGTACTCCAGACGTACATTCTCAGTAATTTCTTCCTCAAATTAAGGGCGATATTTGATGCTAGTACACTTCTCTTGGCCAGGAATGCCTTTTTCATCATAGCTAGTCTGCTTTTGATGTCCGTCATTGGTTATTTTACTGCCTAGGTAGCAGAATTCCTTAACTTCATCTACTTCGTGACCATCAATCCTGATGTTAAGTTTGTCGCTGTTCTCATTTCTACTACGTCTCATTATCTTCGTCTTTCTTCGATTTACTCTTAATTCATACTCTGTATTCATTAGACTGTTCATTCCGTTCAGCAGAGCATGTAATTCTTCTTCACTTTCACTTAGGATAGCAATGTCATCAGCGAATCGTATCATTGATATCCTTTCACCTTGAATTTTAATTCCACTACTGAACTATTGTTTTATTTCCGTCATTGCTTCCTCAATGTACAGATTGAACATTAGAGCCGAAACGCTACATCTTTATCTTGCACACCTTTTAATACGAGCACTTCGTTCTTGGTCGTCCAGTCTTATTATTCCCTCTTGGCTGTTGTACATGTTGTATATGACCCATCTCCCCGTATAGCTCACTCCTACTTTTTTCAGAATTTCGAACATCTTGCAGCATTTTATATCGTCGAACGCTTTTTCCAGGTCGACAAATCCTATGAACGTGTCTTGATTTTTCTTTGGTCTTACTTCCATTATTAACCTCAAAGTCAAAATTGCATCTCTCGTGCCTTTACTTTTCCTGAAGCCAAACTCATCGTCATCTGGCGCATCCTCAATTTTCATTTCCATTCTTATGTATATTATTCTTGTAAGCAACTTGGATGCATGAACTGTTAACTGATTCTGCGATAATTCGCGCACTTGTCAGCTCTTGCCGTCTTCGGAATTGAGTGTATGATGCTTTCTCGAAAGTCAGATGGTATGCCGCCAGTGTCATACATACAATACACCAACGTGAATAGTCGTTTTGTTGTCACTTCCCCCATTTATTTTAGAATTTCTGATGTAATTTTTTCTATCCCTTCTGCCTAATTTGACCTTAAGTCCTCCAAAGCTCTTTTAAATTCTAATTCTAATACTGGTTCCCCTATCTCTTCTAAATCGACTCCTGTTTCTTCTTTTATCACATCAAACAAACCGTCTCCCTCATAGAGGCTTTCAATGTATACTTTCCACCTATCCGCTCTCTCCTCTGCATTTAACAGTGCAATTCCCGTTGCACTCTTAATGTAACCACTCTTGCTTTTAATGTCACCGAAGGTTCTTTTGACTTTCCGCTATGCTGAGTGTGTCCTTCCGACAATCATTTCTTTTTCCATGTCTCCACATTTTCCCTGCGGCCATATCGTCTTAGCTTTCCTGCACTTCCTCTTTATTTCATTCCTCAGCGACTTGTATTTCTGTATTCCTCATTTTCCCGGAACCTTTTTGTACTTCCTCCTTTCATCAGTCAACTGAAGTATTTCTTCTCTTACCCATGATTTCTTCGCAGTTACATTCTTTGTACCTATGTTTTCCGTCCCAACTTCTGTGATGGCCCTTTTTAAGGATGTCCATTTGTCTTCAGCTGTACTGCCTACTGAGCTATTCCTTATTGCTGTATCTATAGCCCTAGAGAACTTCAAGCGTATCTCGTCATTCCTTAGTACTCTCGTACTCCACTTCTTTGCGTACTGATTCTTCCCAACTAATGTCTTAAACTTCGGCCTACTCTTCCTCACTGCCATATTGTGTTCTGAGTCTTTATCTGCTCATAGGTACGCTTTATAATCTAGTATATGATTTCGGAATCTCTGTCTGACCATGTTGTAATCTAACTGAAATCTTTCCGTATCACTCCTCGTGTGATTCTTGAACAGAGTATTCGCTGTTACTAGCTGAAACTTGTTACAAAAATCAATAATTCTTTCTCCTCTCTCTTTCCTTGTCCCAAGCCAAGACGATATTCTCCTGTAACCTTTTCTTCTACTCCTTCCCCTACAACTGCGTTCCAGTCCCCCATGACTATTAGCTTTCATCGCCCTTTACATACTGTACTACCCCTTCAATATCCTGAAATACTTTCTCAATCTCTTCATCATCAGCTTGCGACGTCGACATGTATACGTGAACTACTGTTGTCGGTGTTGGTTTGCTGTCGATTCTGATAAGAACAACCCTGTCACTGAACTATCCACAGTAATACACTCTCTGCCCTATCTTCCTATTCATAACGAATCCTACTCCTGTTATACCATTTTCTACTGTTGTTGACATTAGCCTATACTCATCTGACCAAAAAAATTTGCCTTCTTTCCACTTCACTCCACTGACCCCTACTATACCTAGATTGAGCCTATGCATTTCCCTTTTCAGATTTTCTAGTTTCCCTACCACGTTCAAGCTTCTGACATTCCACGCCCCGACTCGTAGAACGTTATCCTTTCGTTAATTATTCAATCTTTTTCTCACGGTAACCTCCCCGTTGGCAGTCCCCTGCCGGAGATCCGAATGGGGGACTACTTCGGAATCTTTTGTCGATGGAGAGAGCATCATGACACTTCTTCAATTACAGGCCACATGTCCTATAGATACACGTTACATGTCTTTAATGCAGTGGTTTCCATTGTCTTCTGCATCCTCATGTCGTTGGTCATTGCTGTTTCTTCCGCCTTTCGAGGCAGTTTCCCACCACTAGGACAAGTGAGTGCCCTCTTTGACAAGGCTTTTTGCAGAATGAGGGTGACTTCTTCTAGCGGAAGTCTTCGGCCGCCAATGTTGATTATTAATCAAAATTTAAAGAGCGGCGAGATTCGAACCCGGGATCAATACGTTTTGATTATGAGTCAAATACGCTATCCCTACACCTACAGTCACTCATCTTCGACAACTTACCGAACACCACGGCATCATCAGAAACAACGACAGATTGCCGCCCACCCTGTCAACCAAATCATTTATGTATACAGAGAACAACAGCGGTCCTATCACACTTCCCTGGGGCACTCCTGAAGATGTCTCTGATGAACACTCGCTGTCGAGGACGGTGTGCTGGATTCCATTATTTAAGAAGTCTTCGAGCCACTCACATATCTGTGAACTTATTCCAAACTCTCGTGCGTTCGTCAGTGACATCCTGCGTATTCACTTGTTAACTCCCATGTGACGGCATTGTGGTGCCATTTTTCAGCAGAACAATGCTCGTCGACACGCGGTACGTGTCTCTTTGAAATGCGATGGTGAGATACTTACTTAGGCAGTAAGATCTTCATATTGGTATGGCGCGCGCCGCTATCCGGTGATCTTGTTCAGAGCGCGCACTGTAATCGATTATAGTTCGCTGTCCTGGTTCGGGTGGCGCTCCGGTGGCGATTTGTTATGACGTCAGTGGTGTGTGTTTGCGGTGGCCAGCGGAAAGCGAGAGGGTAGTTGGTTTTCCGGGTATTGCACGGAACGTAAAGTTCGCTCTGCCTGACCTGCTAGTGACTAGCGCTGAGATGGTTGTGCCTCGCAATATGAGCAGAGTGGTCTGGGTCGGAGGCGACTCGCCGCTGTGCTGGCCATGCGGTGGTGATTGAGTCGGCGTACTCGTTCTGCCTGCCTGTCTGATGTGGAGGTCCGGTGGGGTCCTGTGATACTCTGGCCCGGAGACAACTAGTTGCTCAATTTTGGACTGGTCTGCCACGTTAGGGTGTGGTCTCGGTTGGCTCTTCAGATTTTCTCCTGGAAGCTCCAGCAGCGGTTTCTGAACTTTTCTGATGTGGGACGGTATTGTTGGAACTTTTTGCTGTGTGTGTGGCTCGCTACGATATTTGTTAGTACTAATTTATTTGCTCAACTGGAGTCCTGCCCGGAGTTGCGTTCATGTATGGTACATTTGGCAGTCGATGTGTTAGGTAAGGTCTGCCTAAGAAGGGCTGTTTTGTACAGTATATACATAGTGAATTACTGCTGCTTGGTTCAAAATGGTTCAAATGGCTCTGAGCACTATGGGACTTAACATCTGTGGTCATTAGTCCCCTAGAACTTAGAACTACTTAAACCTAACTAACCTAAGGACGTCACACACATCCATGCCCGAGGCAGGATTCGAACCTGCGACCGCAGCAGTCGCGCGGCTCCGGACTGAGCGCCTAGAACCGCGAGACCACTGCTGCTTGGTATATGTGGTCTTCTGGGACCAAAAGAACACGATCTCGTCAATTTGGTTGTGTAACAGCATTTAGTGGTATGTTCTGTATTTTTTTTTATTATTGTGTTATTATTAACTTGGTGGAATAGTCGCGTTTGGTGTCGTTAAGGCACTTCTTAGACTGTGGCTTGACTATTCATGTGCGCTTGGCTTTTATTGTTTCGTTTTAAGAAGCGAGAATTGTTTGAGATTTGTGTGTTGGCTTCTGGCAATTTTTATGAGCGCCCGAGTTAACGGCGCCGTGGTTATTATGTGCTCTCGGGATGTTATACTGTATTTTTGAATTTTATCTTGTGTTGATATTATCTGTCGTGTGTTACAGAAGATAACCAAGGCGCGTAAGTGATGGGCAGTTGTGGGAGGCATGTCGGGGAGCTCTCAGCGGTTTATTTCGGAGACCGCTTCTAGTGGGAAGGCTCCGAAGTGTTGAGAGCTCGCTCGTCTGTGATTGCGTTGGGAGTTGCCCTCGCCCTTTGTTTGTATCAAATTATTATTTTGTTATCATATTTATTGGTTGTGTGTTGCGCTTCTTTCATTTTATGGTGCCAAGCGCCATTATCTTTCTCAAAGTTTTTTATATAATTCATTTTAAATTATAATGCCAGGTTAGCTTATTATTGGATTTTGTCTTTTGGGTAAACTTCAAAAGCACTATTGTAACAGGTTCTTGATTTCATGGTGGCAAGCCGCCGTTACTGTTTTTAAAGCTCCCTCTTTAACCATTTGTTAAGTTTTGTAAGTTACATGAATTTGTTGTTGTTTAAAAGAGTTTAGTATTGGCACTTTAATAAATTGTGTACAGAGTCTGCTGTTTGGATATTATTGGGTGGAACTCTTGGATAGTTGTCCTATAAGGAAACACATCTGTCCACGTCTTGTGCAGGATCATCTAGGACGTCAAATCGTTTCAGTACCAGTGTCTAGGACACCAAGGACCAGTTATAACAGCTGCTCGAATCTGACGCGGCCAACGAAGCGAGAAAATTTTATGCAAGGACTCCTGCGCAAAAAATTGTAGGCTGCTTGCTTCCGGAGACGCCAGTTTCCGTTCCGAGTCAGTCCATGCATACAGACAAGATAGGGTGCAGCTTCGTCCTGATAAGTGGCCTCATACCGCTAAGTTCTTTGCAAACTTGACTACATTTTGTAATCACTGAAATAGTACCACATATCTCCTCAGCTCGTGAAGTTTCATTCAGTTTCCTCATCTTCTTCTGGTTGTCTTACTTTTTTCTCAAACAGTGTGCATTTCGTATTTATTCTCTTACGTTTTGTTCCCAAATATTTTTCTTCACAGATTTTTTCTGCAATATTGTGCTGATCTTACCTAGTAGCTTACATGTTTGCAAAGGAGTGAATTTAATCCACCACCTCGATTTACGCCTCTTTTGTATCAACAGACTGAGACATTTCGACTACGAATTTTGCTTTATAGGTTGTGTTTGTTACATGTAGAATTAAGTTAGATGTTTAATTATCGGCTCCACATTAATGTAGCGCATTTAGCTGTGCGCTGCTGTCTATGGCGTGATACTTTTTTTCTTTTTAGTCTACAAACGTGATCACTTTGGGAATCGATTGGCGCTGCTTTGGCATCGTTTTTAGATTCCTGATCAGCTAGCTCTAACTTGTCGAAAGCCCGTCTACTATTCTAAACTGCATCTAAATACATACTCTGCAAACCGCTATGAAGTGAGTGGCAGAAAGTACATGCCGTTGTGCCAGTTATTAGGGTGTTTTCTTGTTGCATTCTCGCACGGAGAGCCGGAAGGACGATTGATCGAAAGACTCTGTGTGCCACGTGGTTCATCTAATCGTATCTTCCCGGTACTTACGGAAGAGATACGTAAGGTGTTGCAGTATATTCGCAGATTTATCATTTATTGCTGGTTTCGAGACTTTATAATAGTCTTTAGCGGGATAGCTTGAGCCTATCTTTGAGGATCATCTAGTTTAGGGGTCAAATAAACCTGTAAACATTTTTGCTTCCCTTCTTCGTGCACGTTCTGTACGCCCTACCAGTCCTATTTGGTACGAGCCCCACAGGCTTCTAGGTGTGTCTTATGAGTATTTTGTCTCCTTTGTAGACTGAATGCACTTCGATAGTATTCGACCAATGAGCCGAAGACAGCCACTTGATTTAGCTGCGACTGAGCATATGCGATGTTTTCATTTCTTTTCGCTACCAAGTGGAATACCTATGTGTTTGTATATGTTCACCGATTCCAGCTATGAATGACTGAAATCGTACTCAAATGGTGCAACTTTTTTTCGTTTTGTGAAGTGCACAACCTTATATTTCTGATAATTTAAGGCAAGTTGCCGAACTTTGCAGCACTTCCAAATATTATCAAGATATAACTCAGTACCTGAGCAGCTTTATTCAGCCATTTCTCCAATATAAATAAAGGCATCATTTATGGAAAATCTAAGATTAATACCAGTATTGCCTGGTAGGTTACTAATATACACACTTCTGCCTGAGAAGGACAAATTGACTTCTAAATCTGTTGGCGACTATCCATCCAAGAAGGTAATATACTAGACTCCAATCGAGATATCACAGTCACAAATTTCGCTCGATACCACATACCTTCGTACTTTCGATAATATGTATGTTGTGGTACTGATACCCCATGTAGCTATTTTTATCCAGCCTGTGATGTCGGAAGAGCTCGAGCTGAGTTCCACATGATCCATGTTTCCAGAATGCGTGCTAATCAACATGAAGGAGGTTATCCTGGTCGGTACACCTTATTCACATATCTTCTATCCTGTCTGTTCCAAACAACGTCGTTATTAGTTCAAGCACACTGGTGTGAAAAACTTGAGGAGGAAGGAAAATTCCGCTTAACGTGTCCTCTTCCAAGTAACATACCTTGATGATACTGGGACCATACATAGAATGAACCGTTAAGTATAGTACAGTGCAGTTCAGTATAGTACACTATAGTAACATGTAGAAGATAACTGAAAGTAATACACCGTGAGAATAACAGAAATGATACTTTTATTGAATGACAGGGAACAATGTCAGGACACAGATTTGGGGAAGTAGAACGTACTGGAGGCTTAGCAAACGTGAAAAGAAACTTTTAAAAAAATTTATTTGACCTCAATTGCCCAAAGAAAAATCAAACATCCCTCAACAGTTGTATCACGTTCTACCGTATTATTCAGTATCAAGCGAAAATATTAATTCTTGGAAATATTGTCCACACAAGTCAATTGTCTTTTCAACTTTTTGTAGAACACCAGTTAATAAAAACTACGGATGTAAAAGGAAAAACTTCTGATGCTGCTGACTGTCTTATTAGGCTTTTACAAATAACACTGAATTTCGAGTAGTTACTCTCTAAACACACTAGTTTTACAATAGCGCAGAAAATCTATAAAGGGTTTCTTGCCATTAGCGAGCGTATGTACCCTTTTCAAAACTATATAAAATAGATCCTCTTTTAGTTTAAGCCTGATAATGAAAAGCAATGTACTTCTTAAGCTCCACCCACCTCTCTGACCTGTCTGTTCCTCAAAACTTGAGCCAACGTTACACTTTCTCTCTGTCTGTACACGAACAAGACAGCAAAATTGAACACAGTTTATCAAATTACCAATCGTCGGCTACGTTATTGGCAAGTCCTGCTTCCTTGACATTCGAATACTACCTATGTTGAATAGAACCGTAGTACACTTTAATTTGTTCGCTAGCCAAATCTCGTGTTAAAAATGTCTCTTCACTTTTTATTAGATCTACCTATTCCCCAGATTCGCGTACCGTCTGTATCAGCACGTAGTCGAACTTAAGCGGCGTGTTCCTCTCTCCTCGCTAGTGCGTTGCCAGTCCATGCACGGCGATATAGAATAGTCGAGCAGTAGCTGAGGGACACAGCTTCCGTCCCCGGGCTGTATACCTCGTGCGTCAGTGCCCGGCGGGACCGCACTCTTTGGCTTGGTGCGCCCCCTCTTGGGGACCACAGTTACTTTGCAAACAGTCACGCCACGCTCGTTCTCGCCTCTCTGTCCGCAAGCCCTGTCTCCAACTCAGCTCTCTCTGCTCCCGTTTTGCAAAATTCAGATAACTATTATGTACACCAATAGTTTGTGTCTGAAAAACAACCAAAATACTGCGGCTCAATCCCAACCTAGCAAGGTCGAGACTTCGACACGGCTCATCCTCTCCCGCTTAAGGGAGAACGAGAACGACTGTGTGCTGGACGAAAATATTGCTCACATTCAGGATTGTTATCTCAGCACCGAAATACAGTAGAAATGGGAGTTGGTGAAATAAATATTTTTTGTACCTTTTTTTTTTTTAAAATACATCCTCACTGTGTAACTGGGATTTTCCTGAGGCTGCTCTGAAAGGAGGTAGATAGACGGTTGTTGCTGTAACTCCGGTTGTGGTTATCTGAAACATGAAAACGTATCGCCGTGGTCCTTACACATATAATTTTAGTTCGTCATAGGGGTAAATTTTTTTGCGAAATTATAGATATTTGAAGAAATTAATAGTTTTGACCATCTTTTTTGGGCGTAAAAATACTAAATATCCATATTAAAAAATTCGGGTAAGATGAACTGAAGAGAAGTCAGTGCTTCAAGAGGGACCAAAAAAATCATCAAAATCGAATGAAAATCGCAGCGTGGGCGACGACAACCATGCCCAAAAATGATGTTTTGGGAAAAAACGCGTTTAAAGTTCGACTGTTATTTATTATACAAAAAAGGGACAAAGCTTGAAACTTACGCGATATCATCGATGCCTAGCGTATAATAACTATCACCCTGGCTAATGGATGGGTGCTTTCTGCTACTTCGACTCGACAAGCCCTCGGTTTCGTCCACAAAGCCCTTTTCATCGCTGAGCGCGTCTCTATCTTCACACAATCGGCGCATTTCATCTCCGATTTTGAGTTTGAAGGGTATTTGCTACGATTTAAGTGTAAAAAGATACCAAACAAAAGTGATTATCACCTTAAGCCGAACAATAAAAACACTCGCTAGTGACGACGACTGTGTTCGAGACAATGGTACACATCTGCACTGTTTGAGTCAGCTCTAAACATCTCACGGATGCAATGAAGGGAGCGTGAACACGGAACCGGCCATCTAACTCCAGGACTTGCCGGGACGTTCGGATTCAAACTCTAAAAGAATCGTTACTTTTGGAAGTTCGCGCATGATGGTTTGGCCAATAATTCTTCAATGAATATACATTCGAGCTCCGTAATAATAAAAAAAAAAATCGAATTTTTTTTCGACCACCACCCTGTTGTTCCCCTCTTAAACTGAACCTGATGTGTTGGTAAATGTGCCAACACCTTGTAGATAGAGGAGGCCTAAATGCACGCTATCTAAGCAGACGGGCGTGAATTCTGGAACAGGATAAGTAGTGAACTCTAACAAGAAAAGTATGCAGCTGCTCGAATACTTATCTATTATTCTTTGATGTGAATACAGCATTCTTGATGAGACATTTCATACGATAGCTATCAAACTATGTAAGGCTAATGGCGCCTTGCTAGGTCGTAGCCATGGACTTAGCTGAAGGCTATTCTAACGGTCTCTCGGCAAATGAGAGAAAGGCTTCGTCAGTGTAGTCGCTAGCAAAGTCGTCGTACAACTGGGGCGAGAGCTATCCCGTATCTCGAGACCTGCCTTGTGGTGGCGCTCGGTCTGCGATCACACAGTGGCGACACGCGGGTCCGACATGTACTAAATGGACCGCGGCCGATTTAAGCTACCACCTAGCAAGTGTGGTGTCTGGCGGTGACACCACAGAACCTACCTTTGGCTCAAGGGAAAACAAGCACAGAATCATGAATTATTAAATTTTGAAGCCCGCGAGAACCGAAATGTACCACAAGTTTTTCAATATTTATTTTTATCAAAATGTTTATTCATGACGCCTTTGACAATAACAAAACTAACTCAGTTGATTAAGTAAATAATTTGTTATGCTGCATTTGTATGTGACACATGCACTCTACGCATTTTCCCTGAAGTCACGTCCCGCACCGAAATAGATACGTTGGTTAGCTTTTAATCACTTCATACAGACCCACAGATCTGGGCAATATTTCACTCGTTATCTTATTCTCCGCTCCCTGAGTGTCCAGAAATTTTCCCGGTCCCGGATTTTTACTTCCGTGGACCGTCTTCCAATGTCACACCACTCTGCCTTTCTCTGATGTGCCGCTACGATGTTCGCCTTAGCTCTACGCCAGTTTTGCCGGCCGCGGTGGCCGAGCGGTTCTAGGCGCTTCAGTCCGGAACAGCGCGACTGCTACGGTCGCAGATTAGAATCCTGCCTCGGGCATGGATGTGTGTGATGCCCTTAGGTTAGTTAGGTTTAAGTAGTTCTAAGTTCTGGGGGACTGATGACCACAGATGTTAAGTCCCATAGTGCTCAGAGCCATTTGAACCATCTACGACAGTTTTCCTTAATACGGACAGGATCACATTTCTCCGGTAAAAAATCATCCACCAGCCTAAATTAGACAACGATGAATTAGTAGTATAAGCCAGTGAGGTCTCATGGCACTTGTGAGGGGCCTTAGCCACGGAAGGGATTAATCCCATCTCGTCTGACCCTTATGACGGTATACGTTCAGAGCCGCCTTGAGAATACGATTTCCGCTTTCTGCAAATAAATTTCAGCTAGATACCGAATAGTCTACTCAAGAATCACAATAGGGGCAGGTAAGATTGGAAAAGGCAGGGTGATAGGGGACGATTTCTGTTGGATGGTCAGACAGACATTCCGGTATCAGATACTGGAATGTAAGGCGTACCCAGGAGCAAACACAGATTCACACTGTAGTAATGATGACGGGCAGGCTGAACTTTAAGTCATTAGGAACAACCAGTACTCAAAGAAGTTGGATACGGAAGTATTAAGGAGTGAGGAGATACGCTTGGAGCTCTCTAAGGCTATAGCTACAGCGATAAGGGATAGCTCAGTAGGCAGTACAGTTCAAGAAGAGGAATGGTCATTTATAAAAAGGGAAATCACAGAAGGTGGAAGAAAAACGTAGGTAAAAAGAGGGTAACTGCGAAGAAAACATGGGTAACAAAAGAAATACTTCAGCTGATCGATGAAAGAAGGAAGTACAAAAATGTTCAGGGAAATTCTCAAATACAGAGATACAATGCGAGGTGCCAGGGTGGAGAAGAGTTTGCACTTCTTTAATTCAGACGAATTTTGTGTTGTGACTTGGCAAGACAGCCAAGCCACTATGATTGGTAGCCGAAAGGCACGCGTTTAAGCTCACGCAGGCTGGCGTGAGGTCTGGATTAGTTAAAGGAGTTGAGTCTAGTAAAAATAATACGTAGCTGCTGGAATACTTAACTTTAATCCATAATTGGTGAACATCGGTCTGACGGTACATGCATCACAAGATAAATATCAAATGATAATGGCGCCTTGCTAGGTCGTAGCAATTGACGTAGCTGAAGGCTATGCTAACTATCGTCTCGGCAAATGAGAGCGTAATTTGTCAGTGAACCATCTCTAGCAAAGTCGGCTGTACAACTGGGCTGAGTGCTAGAAAGAGCTCTAGACCTACCGTGTGGCGGCGCTCGGTCTACAATCACTGACAGTGGCGACACGCGGGTCCGACGTATACTAACGGACCGCGGCCGATTTAAAGGCTACCACCTAGCAAGTGTGGTGCCTGGCGGTGACACCACATTTTGCATGAGAACTGGACATGCACTCGACCCAATCCTTATATAACACCTAATTGATTATGTGCGCAACGGTTATGGAAGAAAATGATGGTGGACCCTGCTGGTTGGTAAAATAAGGAGTGCACACTCACAATAATTTAATAACAATCGTAATCCACTCAGAAAAAAAGAGAACTTTATCACAATAAACAACAGGAAATGGGATTCTGCATATATCTACGAAATGATATGCGGATTAAATATTACAATGAGATTTATTATACATCAGAACATAAATGTACATGATTATCGACACAAACAGTGGGTTAAAGGATAGGCTGTACTAAAATATTATGAAAATAAGAGTTGGCTGGCGACCAAGGGGCTCCTACTCTCTGTGATGCAATAGATTGACGATAATGACTGGAGGTCCTAATGAATCAAATATTAAGCATCCGACTACATAGCAGTATCGCAATTAGTAGTGAGAGCTCAAATGGAATCACATGGAGAAACAAGCAAGGTGGACTCGTAGCAAATCGAGCGCATGTGCTGCTGAGGAGTTCAGTATAAAATTGATAAGTTCCTACAATGCCGGAGCTTCAAAATACTGTACCAGTACTGAAATCTGCAGCATGTCGTCGGTAGGCAACGTCCTGATGATGTAGGCGCCGACTTCTGCCGTGCAGCAACTCTGTGTCATCCCCTGGCCTCGAAGGCTGTCTGAGAATTCTAAGTTACACAGAAAACGAGCGACCAAGTCGCAAGCACGTCCGACTCCGATGAAGATCAGATCCCGAATCTCCCTCTGTGATGCGATGCAAGAAGCGAAGCCAGCATTGCCCAACTCCCTACTCTCCTCGAAAACCACGAATCAGCATTCATCTCTGATTCCAAAATTCCCCCACACTGTCTCAGAACATCATTCGCGCCAATAGCGACCATTCCCTCCAATTTCGATCAGGGCTTTATGGCGTCAACTAGCTTGAGTTTAAGTTGTCCAATCATGCCTCTGCTATTCAGCCGAGGGCACTGAACTTGCCGTTTGACCGGCTACGAAAACAACCTGCCTAGACCACCGGCCATCCAGCGCCAGACAGTCGCACCCAGCAGGGCACAGTCCACACGTTTTCTCTGAATCAAGAGGACAATGCAGTCAGTCGGTGCCAGGAAACTTCGTTCCAGACGCGCCGGAACGGTAAACTCAGAAACTGCGGCGACACTCAGACGTCTAGCAGGTCCTTTTGCCCTGCATACAATAGGCGAAACTCGACCGACGTCAGTCGTTCCGCCAGGAAGCCTATAGTACGAACCCCTCAGAATTCAGGGATATGCAGCCCCCAACAGGAAACACAGTGTGCCTCGTCCTCCGATGCTCGCCTCGCCCAGGCCACCCAAGGAAGTAAAACAACATGTTTAGGAATCGAGTGAAAAGTATTTTTTGAGCTCTCAGTACAAATACTCTCATTATAATAATCTTATTCGGTCTGTTACTACCATGCAATGACATAGAACATCAATAAAATTCATGAAAATGAGAGGAGACATGCAAAAGAGGGCATGGAACCTCTCAACAAGTCGCTGAGAAATGAAATAAATAACGTGCACGGACGCTAAGATGAAATGGGTGCATGAAAAATGTGAAGAAATCGAAAAAGAAATGACTGTCCGAAGGACTGGCTCAGCATACAGGAAATTCAAAATAACCTTTTGTCAAATTAAAAGCAAGAGTGGTATCATGAAGAGTGCAACTGGAATTCCACTGTTAAATGAAGAGGAGAGAGCGGATAGGTGAGAGCGTTCATCGAAGGTCTGTTGTGATAGAAGAAGAAACAGGAATCGATTAGAACAGACAGGGTATCCAGTATTAGAACTTTGGACGACTTAAAATCAAATAAGCTAAATGATGGATAACAATCCATCAGAATTTCTAAAATCATTGGAGGAAGTCGCAGCAAAACGACAAATCAAATTGGTGTGTATAAAGTAAGAATCCGGCGATATACCATCTGTCTATCATAAAAAAAATGACCCACACGATATCAAAGACTGCAAGAGCTGACAAGTGCGATAATTATCGCACCATCAGCTTAACAACTCATGCATACAAGTTGCTAACAAGAATAATAACAAATGATGGGTAAAGAAAATTGAGAATGTGTTATATGACAATCAGTTTGGCCGCAGGAAAGGTAAATGATCGAAGTAAGACTAAAGAACAATGAATACACGTTCATAGGATTTTCCGACCTGGAAAAAGCGTTCCACAATGTAAAAAGGTACCAAATATTCGAAATCCTGTGTAAAATAGGGGTAAGGTATAGGAGGAGACGGGTAATATACACACATCAAAAAACATTTTGCATCACCCCGGTTCCCAGAACTCCTGAAGAAAGCCGTTGACTGTGGATATTATATCACAGATACGGTCCCTTTGACTGTTCAGAGATGTCACTAAACACGCCCAAAGATGTAAACAACCATGCATGAGCAGCGCCTATTTGACTGAAGGGGTCTGACAGCCGATCAGTTCTCACCATACCACCAGGAAGGAGGTACACAGCTCGTGCTGTCTGTAGCTCAACCATGCCTAGACGGTCAATACTGCTGTTCGATCGCGTCCTCATTGGTACTCTGTGGTAGGAAGAGCTCTCAACAAGGGAAGTCTCCAGGTGTCTCTGAGTGAACCAAAGCGAAGTTGTTCGGACATGAGAGGAGATACAGAGAGACACGAACTTTCGATGACATGCCTCGTTCAGGTCTCCTAAGGGGTACTACTGCAGTGGATGACGGCTTCGTACGGATTATGGCTCGGAGGAACCCTGACAGCAACGCCATCATGATGAATAATACTTTTCGTGCAGCCACAGGACGTCGTGCTGCGACTCAAACTGTGCGCAATAGGCTGCCTGATGCACAGCTTCACTCCCTACGTCCATGGCGAGGTCCATCTTTGCAACAACGACACCATGCAGCACGGTACAGAT
This sequence comes from Schistocerca americana, assembly GCF_021461395.2. NCBI lineage: Eukaryota > Metazoa > Arthropoda > Insecta > Orthoptera > Acrididae > Schistocerca > Schistocerca americana. Next base: position 442,224,075 of record NC_060126.1, read on the forward strand.
GGGCCGAACAACTTGCCGAATGGACCGCTCAGGTCTGGCATCACGTTCTCTTCACCGATGAGTGTCGCATACGCCTTCAACCAGACAATCGTCAGAGACTTGATTGGAGGCAACATGGTCAGGCTGAACGCCTTAGACACACTCTCCAGCGAGTGCAGCAAGGTGGAGATTCCCTGTTGTTTTAGGGCGGCATTATGTCGGGCCGACGTACGCCGCTGGTGGTCATGGAAGGCACCGTAAGGGTTGTACGATACGTGAGTGCTATCCTCCGACCGATAGTGCAACCATATCGGCAGCATATTGTCGAGGCATCCGTCTTCATGGACGACAATTCGCGCCCCATCGTGCACATCTTGTGGATGACGCCCTTCAGGATAATGACATCACCCGACTAGAGTGGCCAGCATGTTCTCCAGACGTGAACCCTACCGAACACACCGGGGATAGATTGAAAAGGGCTGTTTATGGAGGACGTGACCCACCAACCACTATGAGGTATCTATGGCAAATCGCCGTTGAGGAGTGGGACAATCTGGACCAACAGTGTCTTAATGAACTTGTGGACAGTATGCCATGACGCATACAGGCGTGCATCAATGCAAGAGGACATGCTCCTGGGTACTGAAAGTGCTGGTTTGTACAGCAGTCTGGACCACCACCTCTGAAGGTGTCACTGTGTGGTGGTACAACATGCAATGTGTGGTTTTCACGAACAATATAAAGGGCGGAAGTGATGTTTATGTTGATCTCTAATGCAATTTTCTGTACAGGTTCCGGAACTCTCGGTACCGAGGTGATACAAAACTTTTTTTGATGTGTGTACAGTATGTACAAGAGACAAGAGCAAATAATAAGAGTGGATGACAAAGAACGAAGTTCTCGGATCAGAAAGGGTGTACGTCAGGGATGTAGTCTTTTGCCCCTACTGTTCAAACTGTACATCGAAGAAACAATGACGAAAATAAGAGGGTTGAGGAGATCAGTTAAAATTCAAGGTGAAAGGATGTCAATGATACGATTCCCTGATGACATTGCTATCCCGAGCGAAAGTGCAGAAGAATTTCATGATCTGCTGAATTGAATAGTGTAGTGAGTACATAAGAGTAAATCGAAGAAAGACGAAAGTTGTAAGAAGTAGCAGAAATGAGAATAGCGAGAAAGTTAGCACAAGGATTAATGATCACGAAGTAGATGAAGTTAAGGAGTTCTGCTGTCTAGGCACTAAAATAATCACTGACGGACGGAGTAAGGAGGACATCAAAAGCAGACTAGCATTGACAAAATTGGTTTTCTGGCCGAGAGAAGTCTACTGGTATCAAATATAAGCTTTAATTTGAGGTAGAAATTTCTAAGACCGTACGTTTGAGCACAGCGCTCTATGGCGGTGAAACTTGGACTGTGGGAACACCGAAACAGAAAAGAATCGAAACATTTGAGATGTGGTGCTACTATCGAAAGATGAAAATGAGGAGATTCTGCGCAGAATCGAAAGGAATACATGGAAAAACACTGCCAACTTAAAAGGAATCTTTTTTAATTCTCTAATTTTGGGAGTAGAAAATCTGTGCGACGTCTTTTTGACGGTTTCTGATCCGTTAGCTTTATTTAATATTTAATTCTCTTGTTCATTCCCCGCCTTTCCTTTAGGAGGCTGCAATACATTTCTAGTAACTGACCAAAGTCGTTTAGTTGCTGCATTGCAAGATTCACTACATCCAATTTCTTCCAGCATCTAACTCTGGCCTATCTACAAATTATAAATACTCTAATTGAAGTTGTGAAGTCTTAATGCATACTTTCTTTTTTTTAATGAAAACTGTGTTTCCCCTCAGTCACAACTTAGCCCCACCTTCTGTATGAAATTGTACCCACTATCAAGTCGTTTTTATTTGTCATTAACCAACAAACATATTTTGTAAGAACACCCACATACTCTAGTTTTTCCCAACACGTTTAACACAGAACCACCTGCCGCCTCACTCCCACTTTACGTCATTCTGGCAACATACCCACCCCTGCATTCGCGCTATACCGTTTAGCACACAGTATAGATGCGGAACTGCTCAAGTCAAGCAACGTATGCACCAGTTCCTCAATGACTTGAGGCAATACAAATAGCAATCTTATCTGCTAAGACTCTATTACATTATTTGATCAGAGCTAAATCCCTACTGTACCTTGCTGTGGTGACCACTTTTCCGTAGTCATTGCTCTTGTTTACAGTCTTGACTCAGATCAGGACAGTCACGCGCAATATGCCCTTATCCGTGTGCCCTTCATAATAGTATCCTGCCAATATGGCCTTCAATGAGCGATACTAATTCGGGAATCCATCCCTGGACACTCCTGCAGTTTACTATTATTGAACTTTTCTATATCCTACCTGTGAAGAAGACACGCGTTCTCTGAAAACATTGCAACTGATGTAACTTCGATTTCGGCTGGCAATTCGTCTCTGATCCCAAGGGAGGGGATGGGGGTCGGGTGTGGGACGTGGGAGGGGAGGAGGGTTCCTCTAAACCAAAAACCACCAATGTGCACACTACACGTACTCCGCTACCCTAGTGGTCGCTTCCTTTATGTAGTGCATACGTGACCTGTTATGCGGAATCTTAGAGTTCTGCACAATACCGTTGGTCGGTGAGTGGACAATGTTCAAAGACGTGGAGATCACAACGCGGCATTATGCCTCCTCTCATCATTCTTGAGTACCGAAACGATCATCGTTACCGGGTGCATTATCCGTTCTCATCTCTCACCACATGAACATACGCTCAGAATAACTAATTAGACTAATTAGTCTGCTGTCACTTGATGATGATAATGATAATATTTGGTTTGTGGATCGCTCAACTGCGCAGTGATCAGTGCTCGTACAAATTCCCAATCTTTACAGAGTCCAGTCTCTCCACTTCCACAAATGTTTTTGAAATGGTGAGGACAAAACAAAAACTCAGTCCCCCAGCTGGAGAAAATTACCGAAGCGGTCTGGAATCGAACACGAGACCCCACGATCCAGAGGAAGCAATGCTAACCACTTTCATTTATTATTATTATTATTATTATTTTGGTCTCCCTCCTCCCCTTCAACCCGTCCTTCACGCTCGCCAGCATTTGCCTTCTCGGCCCGGCTTCGCCGCCTTTAAAGAGAGAAATAACTAGATGATGTGGAAACGCGCTTCTTTTGAACGACAAACTAAGTATGCCCCTCCTGTTGACTTTTTTTTGCACCATGGCTTGAATAAAATAAATTCCATTGAGAAGGCATTTACGTTATTGTTATGGAAACATAACAGCATCTATAAATTTCTTTCTCAGTGCGTGGAAAAACGGAAAGAAGCAAACTCGTTGCTTGTTTGTAAAATTTTCTTCTTCAGAAAGGTGATGAAGTAAAGTAGGCTTCTGCTGCTTGATTTGACTCATAATTAACATAAAATTGTCTTCTTGTGAAAATAGAAAGGAAGAAAGAAAGAATTAAATAAAAGGTATTTGCCAGTTTCATCACTGTGCTTTATACTTTCCTCAAAACAAAGTAATATTTAAACACGGGCTTAACTGGTCTATGCTGATGATCTTCTCTGTTTACTTGCTGTTTCTAAACCTCTCCCTGCTGCGTGAAGCAGAAACTTTAACCAAAAATCATTCGTCTAATATACGAAATGTTTGGTTATGTAACGTAAATTACTCACTTCTATTGTTCACAGTGCTGTTTCAGTAACAAATATTTGCAAAATTTTCTTTGTTCTTTTTAGTACAGATCAACTTGTGGTGCTCAGTTGTAAGATATACCCAGAAGTTCTCTCTATTGCTTGATTCTTTCGTTAGAATGTAATCCACCGTTTGGCCTTTCAACCAGCTGATTGCGTTCCGATTTGTTTTTGGGTAAGGCATAACGGATTTGGGCGTGGTTCTGCTGATGCTCGCTATCTTTTGTCTTATGCAGAGCCATATGTCTTGTACCTTGTCACACAACAATCTGTGTTCTTCGGTATCTGGTATACTACATAACGTACACAGCGGTGATTCTGCCAATCGAATAGAATGAAGTTTAGAGTTCGTCGTAATTTTCCTGTTGACAGCAAAGTACCATGTAACTTGACATACGTTGGCAGGTTCAGGCAGTGAATATTTTCCCATATTGTTTCCCAGTTATAACAAGGATACTTTTGTTCTACGTCGTTTCTGGGTTGTCTTTCATGCAGTTTTTGTAAGGTTCTTTCACTTTCATGATGTGTTTTTTTAGGGATCCTTGCCTGTATGTAGCTGTATTCCACTAAAAAGTATTTCAAGTGGTATAGTCCGTTGGGTAAGTGTTCGACATTTATAGCTACATTGATGTTGGCATGAGCTACTTCATTTAACAGATGTGCAGCAAGGGTACCGCTTGGTTCTTCCTATTGTTTGTATGTTGGTAGAAAGGTATAAGGTGAGATTTAACCCACCACATTTTGTAGCGGGCATCAGAGCGTCATATTTCACTTTGAAAATACGTCCGCGGCTCACAAATTCTCATAGTGCAGATGCAATGCTTTTAGACAAAGACGCACGTGGTGGCAGAACTTGTGCTACGTAATTAACTTTGGAATGATGTATACATTTGCCACTATTACTTTCTGAAGTTCATCGAGTTTCCTAATACTATGTGCTTGTACAGAGGCGCGTATGCTGTTAAGTAATTTTCGATAATTCGCAGCAACAGTGTGCTTGATATTTCTTTTAAAATCTATGCCGAGACATTTCATGGCTACAAGCTCGCGTAACAGACTCTGCGTTTGCGTACTAATTCCACGGCCAATATTGAAAATCCCCGGCTTGTTCTATTAAGTTTTGCACCAGATGTCTGTTCATATTTGGTTACTATTTGTAGTGCGCTCTCTCCTTCAGTGCCATTCACGACTAGAAAACCACGCCTTGCACACGATCTTTTCTCCCTTTATTTATAGCCTTTGCAGATGTTTCATAAGGGAGGCTAGAAGGAGTTCGATGGCTATGGCGAAGAGTGCTATTGACATTGGACACCCTTGCCTAATGGAGCTGGTGACTTCAATCGGGCGGCTAATGTGTCCATTGATGACAAATCTGGCTGAATTTTTCGTTAATGTATTGCGTGCTACTGCAATGAATCTAGGTGAGAAGCCCATTGCATCCATGGTCCGAAGGAGGAAACGATGATTAACCCTGTCGAAGGCCTAGTGAGCCTAGCCTAGTGAGATGAGTGCACAGTTTGTTTTGCATACGTCGGCCGCTGAAATTTGGTCCCTGAAATCACATAGGGTCTGCTGAACTTTCCTGTCCTTGCCCACACTTGTTCGACAAGGGCCGGTAACGCTGGTCATTGTGGTTTTGAACCTGCGAGCAAGGATGCGACCAAAGACTTTGTAATCGCTGTTTAAAAGCGTAATTGATATCAGAGCGCTTCCAGTTTTCGTGTTGGCATTTTTTGGCACTAACACTACGAATACCTCTCGAAATTCTTTCGGGATGTCATTTTCAGTATTTAGTAGTTCGATGCAAATGAGAGTGAACTTGGCTCTTATGACGCCATTGACTTTGCGATAAAATTCTGCCGGAATTCCGTTTGGTCCTGGAGCCTTATTTTTCATGCTTCCATATATAGCTTCTTCGACATCTTCTTCAGTCACTTCCGAGATGAGAGTTTGTGCTTCCGCGTGGCACAATTTGCCTTGGAGGTTGATCATTAACTCGTATTGAAGCTATTCGTCAACTGGTTGACTAGACATTTGGGATTCAAAATGCTGTATGATTGCCTCTTTATTATCTCTTTGCTTCATCAGCTTCCTTCCATCATCAGTTGTTATTTCAGATAATATATTGCGAGACGCCGTTTTGCTTTAACGAATGACATGTTAAGTAGAAGTGACCTCGCGCTGTGCTATATTCTGGGCACGCGACCCTATTTGGTAACCTTCCAGTTGTTTACGCTGAAGTGCCAAAAGTTTTGCTTTAATTTTCTTAATTCTTTCGTAGTTGTCCACAGCTGTTGCATCGGACTTGTACAAATCCCTTAGACATTGAAAATAGAATTCTATAGCGGCCTTGTACCAAAAGTTTTTGTCTTTTGAGTAATTTATGAGAAACCTCCGTATTTTAGGTTTGGCATGTTTCAGCCACCAGTCAGTGCCAGAGTTATACTAGCTAAATTTGCTTTCACACTCTCTCCATACATTTTAAACTGCATCCTGACAAGCATGGTCTTCCAGATGTGACACGTTGAGCTTCCATGTGCCTCTACCCCGGTAGCTCCCTTGTTTTACCAGATTGATTGTGCGTATGTACGCAGCATGATCCGAAAAAACGGTAGGCCATACTAAGGACTGCAAAATGAGGTGTTTGAAGTTGTGCGTTACGTATATCCTTTCTACACGGCCTGCCGAGTGACTTGTGGTATGGGTAAAGCCACGGGATGCACCGTGCGTATGCTCCAATGAGTCTATTAGTCTTAAGTCATTAACTATACTTTCCAGTTCAGTACACATGCTGAAATTGGGGATTTGGTCTTTGGCATGCAAAACACAGTTAATATCTCCTCCCAGGATAAGGTGTTCAGATCGAGTTGCAAACAGAGGGACCACTTCTTCTTTAAAGAACTGCGCTCTGCAGTGCCTGTTGCTGGACACTGAAGGAGCATATCCGTTAATGAGTCTTATTTTGTTTATTGTGGCCGCTATGCCTTCACTGTTTGGTAGTTTTACCGCATCTTTGACTACTATGCCTTCCTTTGTGAGTAGAGCAGTGCCCATTTCCGTTCCATGCCCTGGGTTTGTTATGGCGTTGAAGCCAGGTACGTTATCAAGCTCAATGTCTGTCACTTCTTGTAAAAGGATAATGTCACTGTCAGAAGCATATATAAAAGCTTTTTAAGTTCTGTAATTTAAAGGAACTATGAATCTTACTAAGGTTTACTTTAGCAATCTTGCATGCTTGTATGTCGGATGTTGTGCGTTCTACTTGATCAAACTTTAAAAAAACATTCTTCCGTTTTATATCGCAAGCGCCAGCTTTAAAACGCATTTTAATAATATTCACCGGTAGCAAACGTTTCAGTGGTGTGTCCTGGTTCTTTAGAAAGTCCGTTCACGGAGACGTCTTCGTTGAAGAACTCAGCCTCCTTTGGGGCTGGCGTACAGTCTGTTTTAGTTTCGGAAACTTCTTTCATTTCTTCATCCGTATTGTTATGGTCGCCTTCAGAAATTGTTCAAAAGCACTGAGCACTATGGGACTTACCATCTGAGTTCATCAGCCCCCTAGACTTAGAGCTATTTAAACCTAACTAACCTAAGGACATCACACACATCCATGCCCGAGGCATGATTCGAACCTGGGACCGTAGGAGTTACGCGGTTACGGACTGAAGCGCCTAGAACCTCTCGGCCACCGCGGCCGGCCTGTCGCTTTCGTCTGCCCAGCTGGTTGACGTTGTCGTCGTGGGTGGGACGAGTGAATCTTCAGGAGAGTGGCTCGTTTCTTGGAGGTGTGTGGATGCTTTCTTTGTTAGCTTTCCTTGGACGTCTCGTTTTTCCAGTGCAGAAGAGTAACGCTCCTCATAAACTGGTTTCGCTTTCGTGTTGCTATCGCTCCGTTGGCTTAAGCTACTACCTATTTCCTTCGCTTTCTGTCGCAGTATGGGAGCTTTCTCCCCTGCACCTTTGCGCACCAGCCTGCGTTTCTTATTTTTCTTTGGAGAACTGCCTTTCGGCGGACTTTCTTCAACATCCAAGTTAGTTTCGCTTTCCTGCAAGGCTCTGAGCACTATGGGACTTAACTGCTGAGGTCATCAGTCCCCTAGAACTTAGAACTACTTAAACCTAACTAACCTATGGACACCACATATATCCTCGCCCGAGGCAGGATTCGAACCTGCAACCGTAGGGTTTCCTGCAAGGTGTTTCGGTCTTCAACTTCCGGCTGATCTGCTTCCTTAACAGGTACAGGCGCCTGTTTCGGTGGAACTTCGACTGTTTTTGTAGATTGGCGGGACTCTTGTAGGTCGTCAGCTATGATGCCACTGACGTCCATCGGAATTTCAGTGTCTGGATTACTCGTATTTGCACACTATTCAGGGGCTGAGGAAGTAGTCGGCGGTGCGCGTGACAAGGCGGCGTAAGTTCCAGGCAGTGTTGTCATAGCGCCGCTGTATACGTTCTGCGCGAACATGCCCAGGCTTGTTACAGGCGGCACAGGTTCGCGGTTGGTCGTCATAAATTACAATCCCTCTATACCCGCAGACATTGATGTTCGACGGGATGTGATTGTGTAACTCTACTCGAAGCTGCCGTACTCCGTTTAATACTCGAAATTTGTGCACGCTTGATAATTTGGTTCAAATGGCTCTGAGCACTATGGGACTTAACATCTGTGGTCATCGGTCCCCTAGAACTTAGAACTACTTAAACCTAACTAACCTAAGGACATCACACACATCCATGCCCGAGGCAGGATTCGAACCTGCGACCGTAGCAGTCGCGCGGTTCCTGACTGAGCGCCTAGAACCGCTAGACCACCGCGGCCGGCGCTTGATCATTTCTCGGCAAAGATTCTGAGCACTTTCCCGAAGGGTGAACTTACGGAATTAATATGTTCTGCTGTAATCTCAAACGGCAACTCGGAGATTATAACTGTGCGAATGCCGAAACCAGCATGTGTAACGGTGACTTCACCAACGTCTCCATCAGAATGCTTAAATTTCATGACACCTCCGGAAGACTCAACTATTTTCTCCTACAACACAAGCTACGATCGACAAGTGGGTCCCTATTACATCATTAAACGAGAGCTTCACATCTTCTTCTAACCAGTTCTCTACTTCAAACGACTTGGATCGATCATACCGAGGATCAAAAGTAAGTTTCGATATATCTGTTCGACTTGGTTGGGCCATCACTGCATACTACTCATTACTTCTCGAAGTAAACAGAGCTACAAGCTGCAGCAAGCGCAAGATTTACCACGCGGAAGCTGTGAGGGCGCAGCGCACACCACACTACGTCTTACCTCCACGCCGGCCGCCGGTGAACTGGCGACTACGAGCTACGGACGCTGTTACCTCTTGTTGGTAGAGCTCCTGTGCTAGTGACACCATCGCAAACGGTGCGTCGAGTTGCGGTTGCCAATGGAACGCAACTCATTGGGCGGAAGTCCGCCCCAGGTAGCTGAGTTGTCAGGATGACAGAATACCAAACCTAAGGGCCCGGGTTCGATTCCCGGCTGTGTCGGAAATTTTCTCCGCTCAGCGACTGGGTGTTATGTTGGCCTAATCATCATCATTTCATCCCCATCGAATCGCAAGTCACCGAAGTGGCGTCAAATCGAAAGACTTGCACCCGGCGAACGGTCTACCCGACGGGAGGCTCTAGTCACAAAAAAAAAAGTTCAAATGGCTTTGACTTAACTTCTGAGGTCATCAGTCCCCTAGAACTTAGAATTAATTAAACCTAAGGACATCACACACATCCATGCCCGAGGCATGGTCGCGCGGTTCCAGACTGAAGCGCCTAGAACCACTTGGCTACACCGGCCGGCGTCACACGATATTTACATTTACATTGGGCAAAGAGGCTGCCCATGTGCTGTCGCCGTGGTACTGTGGTAAGTAATATTGTGTGTCTTGAAGTACTTTTAAATGTAGTTGCTACTGCTCCTGCTGTTTGATGTGGGTGCTTTCTCGCCTGCAGCACAATTATCCAGTCATCTATTGCTGTAGTTACTGTGATTGACCTTGGTCGACCACCTCGACTCCATCGGGCAGAAGTGCCTGTGGTTTGGAAAACTCCCCATGCATATAAAATAATGCTGCGAGCAATTCCAAGCACCTAGGTTACACTCGGCACTCTTCGTTCTTCTTCCAGTTTCCCGCCGCGCGGGATTAGCCGAGCGGTCGCAGGCGCTGCAGTCATGGACTGGGCGGCTGGTCCCGGCGGAGGTTCGAGTCCTCCCTCGGGCATAGGTGTGTGTGTTTGTCCTTAGGAATTTAGGTTCAGTAGCGTGAAACCTTAGGGACTGATGACCTTAGCAGTTAAGTCCCATAAGATTTCACACACACTTCCAGTTTCCCGATGACACCTCTCCGTGTGAAATCATCCAAATTGTGTCTTCGGATCACGTTGTAATAACCATCACCACAGTGCACCGTAAGTGCTCTATGCTCGACACACACTGTCTTCCACGTGCCGGGCCAGTCCCAGTCGGTGCAATAGTCCCGCTGGCCTCTCACCAACTGGCGTCCAGCTTTCTGTTCTCGGCAAGGAATCTTTGGCGACATGCTCCCATACTTTCATTCATTCCCACCGAGTTGTTAATATATTACCTCTATGTACTATATGAGCAGTCTAATGAGTAGAGAATGTGGACTGAGAGTAAATAGAAGAAAGTAGCAGAAATGAGAACAGCGAGAAACTTAACATCCAGATTGATGGTCACGAAGTAGATGAAGTTTGAGAATTATACTATCTAGGCAGCAAAATAACTAATGACGGACGGAGCAAGGGGGACATAAAAAGCAGACTAGCAAGGAAAAAGGGTATTCTTGGTCAATAGAAGTCTACTAGCAGTGAACATAGGCATTGATTTGAGTAAGACATTTCTAATGATGTAGGTTTGGAGCTCAGCATTGTATGATAGTGAAACACGGTCGTAGTGAAACATGGAGTGTGGGGAAACTGGAACAGAAGAGAATCGTAGCATTTGAGATGTAGTGCTACAAAAGCGTGTTGAAAATTACAGTATTGCCCATTAAAATTGCTGCACCAAGAAGAAATGCAGATGATCAACGGGTATTCATTGGACAAATATAATAGAACCGACATGTGATTACATTTCCACTCAATTTGGTTACATAGATCCTGAGAAATCATTAGCCGGAACAACCACCTCTGGCCGTAAAACGACATTCATACGCCTGGGCATTGAGTCAAACAGAGCATGGATGGCGTGTACAGGTACAGCTGTCCATGCAGCTTTCACACGATACCACAGTTAACCAAGAGTAGTGACTGGCGTTTTGTGACGAGCCAGTTGCTCGGCCACCATTGACTAAGCGTTTTCAGTTGGTGAGAGATCTGGAGAATGAGTTGGCCAGCAACAGCAGTTCAACATTTTCTGTATCCAGGAACTGAAACATGCGTTATCCTACTGAAATGTGGGGTTTCGCAGGGATCGAATGAAGGGTAGAGCCACGGGTCGTAACACATCTGAAATGTAACGTCCACTGTTACAAAGTGCCGTCAATGCGAACAAGAGGTGACCGAGACGTGTAACCAGTGACACCCCATACAATCACGCCGGGTGATACGCCATTATGGCGATGACGAATACACGCTTCCAATGTGCGTTCACCGCGATGTCGCCAAACATGGTTGCGTCCATCGTGATGCTGTAAACAGAACCCGGATTCATCCGAAAAAAATGACGTTTTGCCATTCGTGCACCCAGATTAGTCATTCAGTACACCATCGCAGGCGCTCCTGTCTCTGACGCAGCGTCAAGGGTAGCCGCAGCCATGGTCTCCGAGCTGATAGTCCATGCTGCTGCAAACGTCGTCGAATTATTCGTGCAGATGGTTGTTGTCTTGCAAACGTCCCCATCTGTTGACTGAGGGATAGAGACGTGGCTGCACGATCCGTTACAGCCATGCGGATGCCTGTCATCTCGACTGCTAGTGATACGAGGCCGTTGGGATCCAGCACGGCGTTCCGTATTACCCTCCAGAAACCACCGATTCCATATTCTGCTAACAGTTATCGGATCTCGACCAACGCGAGCAGCAATGTTGCAATACGATAAACCACAATCGCGATAGGCTACCATCCGACCTTTATCAAAGCCGGAAACGTAATGGTACGCGTTTCTCCTGCTTAGGTGTCGCCACCGGCGCCAACCCTGTGTGACTGCTCTGAATAGCTATTCATTTGAATATCACAGTATCTTCTTCCCGTCGGTTAAATTTCGCGTCTGTAGCACGTCTTCTTCATGGTGTAGCAATTTTAATGGCCAGTAGTGTATGTGGACCGATAAAGTAAGGAATGAGGAGGTTCTGCACTGAATCGGAGAGGAAATGAATATTTGGAAGAGACTGACAAGGAGCAGGGGCAGAATGATAGGGCACTTGTTAAGATATCGTGGAATGATTTCCAAGGGACTAGAGGGAGCTGTAGAGTGTGAAAACTGTAAAGGAAGTCAGAGACTGGAATATATCCAGGAAATAATTGAGGACGTAGGTTGTTAGTGCTACTCTGAGATACAGAGGTTGTCACAGGAGAGGAATACGTGGGGCCGCATCAAACCAGTCAGAAGACTGAGGACTCAAACAAATAAAAAAATTGAAGAGAGTTTTATGAGACACGGTGGATAGGGCCAGTGCGTCACCGAGCTTCTTGTGCCGCGGAGATTTCAGCGAGCGCAAATCTAAAGGATCCATCATTAACGCCGAACCGTGTGGTGCTTCCGCTGCAGGCCCAGGTAAATCAGAGGAAGGAGCACACCTGTGTGTCACAGCGTGTGGAGGAGGCGATCTCCAGCGCTTCGCGGCCCGTCTACCTAGTAGGGGCCTGCGCCAAGCCGAGCACCTTTTGAAAGGCATTAGCGCGTTCTGCCGGGGCAGACAGCTACTGTACCTTCCAGATAGCTGCGTCGCGCTTATTAACCCGCTACCGCAGCGCAGGTCGCAGCGACGGCAGACGCGAGCTCCTCCCGTCGGGACGCGCATTCAATTTGGCCGCCGCGGGCTCGTGGAAAATTACTCGCTGGCGCATGGCGAGCACCTCCTCGCCTCCTGCGGCGCAGCCGCGCACCAAGTTATTTCATTAACCTCTGCAGTCGCCGCTGTCTGCGCTAAACGGATTCTGTGGCGAGGTGAGACCGAGCGGTACGTGTCGTCACCTTGCAAGGTAGAAGCCACTGTGCCCTGCTTTCCACGCACGGCTTGAAGTCGTGGCGCAGAGGACGTGTAGTGTTGAATTCCAGTTTCCCTTCAGGTTCCGCCACACTACAGTAGCAGCTGGCTAGTGCAATGATAGTGGTTACAAACACTCGTTGTCATGTTCACTTTGTTGGATCGGATTACTTTCTGACCATCCCCACCCGTTGTAGCGAACGCGAACCACTGCTTCATCCGAACAAGTCCCAGGGTGCTTCCCCCATTGCATTGTCGAAGACATCATCCGCATCACTACCACTGCCCTGCAACCATTTAAGCGTCCCCATATCTCCCCGTATCCTCCAACAAGAAAAGCTCGGTCCCCTTTCGGTGTTCCGCTTAAATGCCACTTCCATATCTTCAAAAAAGCCACTCCTACTTCCTACCTTCTCAGCTAGACACCCTTGTCTAATATCCTCTCAATTAAAGTCGTGTAATGCGTCCAACGCCACCACTGCGCCTTCCTCCCCCCCCCCCCCCCCCCCCCCACCAACCGTTTGCCTTTGCTGGGTCCACCCTGTTATCACATAAACCGTACCTGGCAACCCAATCTCCGTAGCCCCGTTGTCAGATCTTCCTTCGTCTTCTCTTTCCACCATGATCACTTGCCATCTACTCGTTACCTAGGAGCGACCACCAATCGGAAACCTACATCAGCGTGATCTTCAGCGGCTCATGAACACCAAGCAGCTCACTACACAAAGTCAACTCCTACGTATCAGTATCGCCTCCCAGTAACGTCATTTGACTCCTCTCAGTGCTCTTTTCAGCACCATACACTTCTTTCTACGAGCTTTCTACACCATGTGGCGTTTCACGCACAAATGTGTCCATCCCCTTTCATCTTGTAGGTACAGTTAGTGAATGGCTCTGACCTACATCGCACACCCCACTTCATCATCCCAGCAGAGGATGTTCGAAAATTCAAAATACAAACTTCTGGGTTATGTAAGGGGGAGTGAGTAAATACAGTTTTGAGCAACAAAGAAATTACAGGTTTTAGGTGCCAGTGGACATTGTTACAAATCAATTTGGAAGATAAAAATTTGTGCCAGAACGGGATTCGAATCCGGTTGCCCCACTTACAAGGCAGATGCACCAACCACAGCACCATTCGGACATAGTGGCCATTGCAAATGCACAGACTACCATAAGAGCCTACTGTCAGACCCAAATACTCAATCTATCCACACATTACGAATGTAGTGTTTTTTGCCCATTATCCTCATTGTTGGTGTTGTGGTCTTCAGTCCAGAGACTGGTTCGATGCAGCTGTCCATGTTACTCTATCCAGTGCAAGCTTCTTCATCTCCCAATACCTACTGCAACCTACAACCTTCTGAAGCTGTTTACTGTATTCATCTCTTGATCTCTCTCTACGATTTTTACCCTCCACGCTGCCCTCCAATACTAAATTGGGAATCCGTTGATGCCTCAGAATATGCCCTACCAACCGATACCTTCTTCTAGTCAAGGTGTGCTATAAATTTCTCTTCTCTCTAATTCTATTCAATACCTCATTAGTTGTGTGATCTACCCATCCAATCTTCAGCATTCTTCTGTAGCACCACAATTCGAAGCATCTATTCTGTTCTTGTCTAAACTATTTATCGTCCACGTTCCACTTCCATACATGGCTACACTCCATACAAACACTTTCAGAAACGACTTCCTGACACGTAAATCTATACTCGATGTTAACAAATTTCTCTTCTTCAGAAACGCTTTCATTGCCACTGCCAGTCTACATTTTATATCTTCTCTATTTCGACCATCATCAGTTATTTTGGTCCCAAAATAGCAAAACTCATTTACCACTTTAAGCGTCTCATTTCCTAATCTAATTCCCGCAGCATCACCCGATTCAATTCCACTACATTCCATTATCCTCGTTTTGCTTTTGTCGATGTTCATCTTATATCCTCCTTTCAGGACACTGTCCATTCCGTTCAGCTGCTCTTCCAGGTCCTTTGCTGTCATCGGCGCACATAAAAGGTTTTATTTCTTCTCCATGGATTTTAATTGCTACTCCGAATTTTACTTTTGTTTCCTTCACTGTTTGCTCGGTATACAGATTGAATAACATCGGGGATAAGCTACAACCCTGTCTCACTCCCTTCCCAACCACTGCTTCCCTTTCATGCCCTTCGACTCTTATAACTGCCATCTGGTTACTGTACAAATTGTAAATAGCCTTCCGCTCCCTGTATTTTACTCCTGCCAACTTCAAAATTTGAAAGAGGGTGTACCAGTGAACATTGCTAAAAGCTTCCTCTAAGTGTTCAAATACTAAAAATGTAAGTTTGCTTTCCTTAATCTATATTCTAAGATAAGTCGTAGGGTCAGTATTGCCTCACGTGTTCCAACATTTCTACGGAATCCAAACTGATCTTACCCGAGGTCGGCTTCTACCAGTTTTTCCATTCGTCTGTAAATAATTCGTGTTAGTATTTTGCATCCGTGGCCTATTAAACTAATAGTTCGGTAATTTTCACATCTGTCAACACCTGCTTTCTTTGGGATTGGAATTATTATATTCTTCTTGAAGTCTGAGGGTATTTCGCCTGTCTCATACATCTTGCTCACTAGATACTAGAGTTTTGTTAGGCCTGGCTCTCCGAAGGCTGTCAGTAGTTCTTATGGAATGTTGTCTACTCCTAGGGCCTTGTTTCGACTTAGTTCTTTCAGTGCTCTGTCAAACTCTTCACGCTGTATCATATCTACTATTTCATCTTCATCTACATTCTCTTCCACATCTATAATATTGTCCTCAAGAACATCGCCCCTCTACATACTCCTTCCACATTTCCGCTTTCCCTTCTTTGCTTAGAACTGTGTTTCCATCTGAGTTCTTGATATTCATGCAAATGGTTCTCTTTTCTCCAAAGATCTCTTTAATTTTCCTGTAGGCAATATCTATCTTACCCCTAGTGATATGCGCCTTACATTTGTCCTCTAGCCATCCCTGCTTAGCCATTTTGCACTTCCTGTCGATCTCATTTTTGAGACGTTTGTATTCCTTTTTGCCTGCTTCATTTACTGCATTTTTATATTTTCTTCTTTCATCAATTAAATTAAATATATCTTCTGTTACCCAAGGATTTATATTAGCCCTCCTCTTTTTACCTACTTGATCCTCTGCTACCTTTACTATCTCTTCTCTCAAAGTGTCCCATTCTTCTTCTACTGTAATTCTTTCCCCCATTCTTGTCAATCGTCCCCTAATGCTCTCCCTGAACCTCTGGTTCTTTCAGTTCATCCAGGTCCCATCTCCTCAAATTTTCACCTTCTTGCAGTTTCTTCAGTTTTAATCTACAGTTCATAACCAATAGATCGTGGTCAGAGTCCACATCTGCCCCTGGAAATGTCTTACAATTTAAAACCTGGTTCCTGAATCTCTGTCTTACCATTATATAATCTATCTGAGACCTTCCAGTATCTCCGGGCTTCTTCCATGTCTAAAACCTTCTTTTATGATTATTGAACCAAGTGTTAGCTATGATTAAGTTATGCTCTGTGCAAAATTCTACCAGGCGGCTTCCTCTTTCATTCCACACTCCCATTCCATTTTCACCTACTTCGTTTCCTTCTCTTTCGTTTCCTACTATCAAGTTCCAGTCACCCATGACTATTAAATTTTCATCTCCCTTCACTAACTGAATAATTTCTTTTATCTCTTCATACATATCATCAATCTCTTCGTCATCTGCGAAGCTACTTGGCATATAAACTTGTACTATTGTCGTAAGCGTGGTCTTCGTATCTATCTTGGCCACAGTAATGCGTTCACTATGTTGTCTGTAGTAGCTTACCCGCATTCCTATTTTCCTAGTCATTATTAAACCTACTCTTGCTTTACCCTTATTTGATTTTGTATTTATAACCCTGTATTCACCTGACCAGAGGTCTTGTTCCTCCTGCCACCGGACTTCACTAATTCCCACTATATCTAACTTTAACCTATCCATTTCCCTTTTTAAATTTTCTAACCTACCTGCCCGATTAAGGTATCTGTCTTTCCACGGTCCTATCCGTAGAACGCCAGTTGTCTTTCTCCTGACAACATCTCCTGAGTAGTATCCGCCCGGAGGTCCGAATGGGGGACTATTTTATCTCCGGAATATTTTACAGAAGAGGACGCCATCATCATTTAACCATACAGTAAAGCTGGATGCCCTCGGAAAAAATTACGGCTCTAGTTACCCCTTGCTTTCAGCCGTTGCAGTACAACCACAGCAAGGCCGTTTTTGTTAGTGGTGGTGGTGGTGGTGGTTGTTGGGATGTTTAAGGGGGACTAAACAGCTAAGGTCATCAGTCCCCCGTTTTTGTTAGTGTTACAAGGCCAGATAAGTCAGTCATCTAGACTGTTGCCCCTGCAGCTACTGAAAAGGCTGCTGCCCCTCTTCAGGAACCACACGTTTGTCTGGCCTCTCAACAGACATCCCTCTGGTGTGGTTGCACCTACGGTACAGCTATCTGTATCTCTGAGGCACGCAAGCCTCCCCACCAATGGCAAGGTCCATGGTTCACTGCGTTTTGCAGATTCCCACAGCAGTTAGATCTTGGTGTGCATCCGCACTGACGACATAGTTAGTCAAAATAACAGATACCACACAATCACACACACACACACACACACACACACACACACACACACACACGCACGCACACGAGAGAACATTGTCCGAGAGAACAGATACCTTCTCCCCTCCCGCCGCGGAATCTCTCTCTCTCTCTCTCTCTCTCTCTCTCTCTCTCTCTCTCTCTCTCTCTCACTTACACACACACACACACACACACACACACACACACACACAAACACACGATTTTCACTCTACAGCGGAGTGTGTGCTGATATGAAACTTCCTAGCAGATTAAAGCTGTGTACTGGACCGATTCTTGCCTACCAAAGACAAAGGTCCCGAGTTCGAGCGTGCCCGCATCTCGTGGTCGTGCGGTAGCGTTCTCGCTTCCCACGCCCGGGTTCCCGGGTTCGATTCCCGGCGGGGTCAGGGATTTTCTCTGCCTCGTGATGGCTGGGTGTTGTGTGATGTCCTTAGGTTAGTTAGGTTTAAGTAGTTCTGAGTTCTAGGGGACTGATGACCATAGATGTTAAGTCCCATAGTGCTCAGAGCCATTTTTGAGTTCGAGTCTCGGTCCGGCACACGGTTTTAATCTGCCAGGAAGTTTCATATCAGCGCACACTCCACTGCACAGTGAAAATCTCATTCTGGAAACATCCCCCACGCTGTGGCTAGGCCATGTCTCTGCATATCCTTTCTTCCAGGAGTGCTAGTTCTGCAAGGTTCGCAGGAGAACTTTTGTGAAGTTTGGACAGTAGGAGACGAGGTACTGGCGGAAATAATGCTGTGAGGACGGGGCGTGAGTGGTGCTTGGATAGTTCAAATGGTAGAGCACTTGTATATATATATATATATATATATATATATATATATATATATATATATATATATATGGGCGCTACATTCGTAGTGTGTAGATAGGTTGAGAATTTGGGTCTGACGGGAGGCGTGCTAGGGTTGTCCATACAATTGCAATGACCACCGTGTCCGAATGGCGCAGTATTCCCTGCACCTGCCTAGTAAACGGGAGACCGGGGTCCGAATCCCGGTCCGGCACAAATTTTCAACCTTCCTCAATTGATTAAATATTAATTTTTGATCGCTCATCCAACGATATAGGATGTATGACAGACAGCAAAATAAAATTTGAAAAGAAACTGCAAAAGTTTCGCATTGAGAACTTTTCCTACTTCGTAGAAAAATCTATAATTTTGTGGTGAGTCAAAGGTGATGGGTTGCAATTATCGACTCTAAATAGTACCGAAAAACCTAGATGATCAGCATGTAACCATATTTACGTATGAATGTGTAATGTGAATGGAAATGACTCGTTCCACACTATTATTGTGCAAATGATCCACTGAACATGATACTGACAGAAGTAGATCGTTCAGACAAATGTGATACTATCAGATGTAGGGGATACATGATAAAGATTAGAGTTGCGTCAATATATTGTCCAAAAAAGTGACTCATTACGTCATGTAATTATGCAGTTATCGTATACAGTCACGGTAATTCAAATTCACAATGTCCTCATAAGGCACTTAAGGAAACGTTGGAGGCCGATGACGAGTGTGAGGGGCTCAGGCCATACGACCACTTCGTTTAAACTTGATACGGGAAACGATGCCCTTATGCTGATGACCAAAATGACGGAATCACGTTCGTCATTTCTAACATCATGAGTGGAGCACTATTCAAATGAAATATATTGAAGTGCTGCAAGATTGTACGACAGTCAGTGATATTTTTGATACACACTGTAAATGACTGGTAGGACTGTTCCTCTTGAAGATGTGACGTGTACGGCGCCCGAATTGCGGCTAGTTTCACGAATGGGAAGAATGTAAACACAATATCTGCGAAATATGTTATGTTACAGACGTCTGTGTAGGCAACATTGCAGCAGGTAATGACGTTTCCTTTTTCTCTGTAGAATTGCGACTTGCAGACCATACAGCCATTAAGTCGCGAGCTAACAAACTTTGAACATGGGATTACAATCATCGTGGGATGTGTGGATCACAGCAAATCTGAGATTACACAAGAATTCCTGTTCCAGAGTCAACAATGCCTATGGCGGATGTTCGGTACCACAGAGACAATGTTTCATATGTGCAAACCGTCGCACAGAATGACCACAAATGATGAACGGACGTCAAGCCTCTGCAGAGCGATAGGGATCGATCGACAGCCAACTATGGGTCTGATCGATGTCGATTTCAGCGTGAGGCTTCAGTAAGTCATTTCTGTGGGACTAGACGGAGACAAACACACGGCAAAGCCAGCATCTGTAATTGGTTTGTTTCTTTATTCATAGCGGTTGCTGGATAAAAATGGTGTAGTTTGTTAGGCGGGACCCACTACATCACTCGTTTTACAGTGCCACTCATTAACAAAGAAACACAGGGGATTGCTCGCATACTTGTTGACGGGTCCTTTTCAGAGTGATGCAGTATGGTCCCTTCCAATTCGGGTGGGTGGCGTCTCCTTGGATCACCAAAGTGACGCCCACTGACGGTGAGGGTATCCTTTTCTCGAAGTCATTGTGTAATTATGGCGAAAACGGTATGCGATGGAGTCGGACGTTGTGGAGAACGATCTTGACAAAGGTAATGGGTAGATCTTCCTCAACCATGAGTTTCAGCATGCAGGAGAACCATGTCTGTGTATTTTTTTTAATAATTTACGAGTTGTTTTCATGTCTGTTGCATTATTTTATGAAGTCTGTGAATGCATGATTTTGACAGTTGACAATTATCATGCGTGTCTGGAGATCCTTTTACATCCACTATTTGGCACATCAGCGTATTATTTCTGTGATTTACAAGTAGTTTGCAGGACTGTAAACTGTGTGTTGTGATCCCAAGCACATCAGAGCGAGTGTTTTACATCAGGGTAATGAATGAACTGTGTGAAATCTGTCCCTAAATAAATTGTTCCAAAATAAATAAGGTACATTCCTTCCTCTCTCCAGGAGACCAGCACAGGATGAGTCCTTTTCCCACCATTTTTCCCCTTCCAGACCACAATCTTGGATTACATTGTGGGAGGGATGACAGCACCCTCTGGTGGCAGTACTGTGTATTAGGTCAGTTCGACCCTGGCCCTAGTGGTGAACACACTGGATGGAGATACTGCCTAAAATTGCTTAAATAAAGACTGCCTGCAGAATAAAGACTTACTTCCATCCTATCCAACACAGGCTGAGTCTTTTTCCCAAAAGTTCCTAGGAAGAGGTGATGGTGAGGTGACTTAGGTTAGTGGAGGTAGACCAAGTGACCTATTTTCCCCCCATTTTCTTAGATTAGTGGAGTTAGTTGTGGTGTGTTGCATTGTCCTGATGGAATTTGAACTTCCCACCATTTTATGGTGCAGGGGATGGGGAGGGGGAGGGGAGGAGGTTAGGTTAGTGACCAACTGACCTATATTCCCACCAAAATTTGAACTTCCCATGATGACGTCATTGCGATGTGACCATAACAATCGCCGCCATCTTGGATCCGCCATATTGAATAAATTTGGCAACCATGGAGAGTGAGGTAGAATATACTTTGTTCTACTACTGGCCTAAGCTTGTATACAATGGCAAATAAAGGAGTTTCCAGTAAATGTTGCTTATGCTGTTGGTGGTCCTGTTTCCATTCCCATTACAATCGTTTTGGCACCAGCCAATATTTTGAAAGGTGAACCAAAGTCCTCACCAAAGAAGGAAATGGTTGGATTTACACCTGTCTCCAGTATGCTCTGCAATCCTCCACCTTAGTACGTTCACTTTCTTTCTCTATACCATTATTATTATTATTGTTATTATTAATATTACAGGATTAATCAATACAAAGATTAATTAATAACAACATCTTGCTGTATTCCTGTTATCTTCCACCAAGCCTCTTTATGCAGCACATCTTCTTTCTCGATGCTGCGATGTTCCATTACTCCATTTATGTGGTCTGTCTGAGAATGTCGTGGTCTTCCTCAATTACGTCTGCCGGATGGTTTCCATTCAAAAACCTTCTTTGGCCACTGATGATCTGGGATTCTCATCATATGTCCATACCATTCTAATGATTTACTTTCAATTCCATCACTTTATCATTTGCCTTCATTCTAGCTCTTACTTCATCATTCGTTTTCGTTCCATTCCTGATATTATGGCATTCCTACGCAAATAATCCATTTCCACAGTTATTAGTCTCCTTTTGAGATCCGCCTTTAAGATCCTTTGTTCCGATCCATAGTATAGCACTGATTCAACCACAACCTTACCTATTCTTTTCTTATTGCAGTTGGAAATATTCTTATCCCATCAAAAAGAATTCATACACCCTAACACTCTACTGCTTTACTATAATCTATGTTTCACTTCTGTATGGCACAAACCATTTTTATCAATATGTGCCCGAGATATTTAAATTTCTCTACCTGTCTCATAACTGCTTTGTCATTGAAGTGTTCTTCAAATTTAGCATCACTACTCACCACCAGATGCTCTGCTTTTGTTAGACTCATTTGTAGGCCCCATCTGTTGTATTCTGGATATAATCATCGTATCATGAACTCAAGGTCATAATCGTCTTGTGCTATAATGGGTTGATCGTCAGAAAATTTAATGAAAATATCTGTACATCGTCGACAGTGATTCTGATTCCTCTGCAACTGTAGCCACTTCTACACATAAACCGAACAAGATGAGTGACAAACTGCTACCTTGCGCAAAACTTTAGTAACATTAATAGGTTCTGATAATTTTGAACCTCATTTAATCTGTACCACATTATCTCTGTAGACTGCAATAATAATTTGCAAAAGGGGGTCATCCATACCTGTATCTTTCATAACATCCCTCATCTTAGATCTAGGGACTCTATCATAAGCTTTTGCTAAATCTACACAGGCAATGTGAGCCGTGCTGCGGATTGCATTGGTGCTGTTTGTAGGTTTCAGCCTTCTGTTGGAGGACAGACGGTATCGTTTGGTTGGCATGGTTGCGGTTGTTTGTCTTCTTCTCGTGTTGACTGGTGCCACTCGGTTTCGCAAGCGTTGCCTGTTCGCTAGTGGCAGCAGCGGCGGTTATCGATAGGTAGTAACTGTTGCTCTATCTTTGGGGCGACGTCGTGTTTTGCCGGGTCGTCTGAGTGGCGAGTTCGGTTGAGGACTCCTGAGGAGCCAGGTCTGAGCAGTGCGGGAACACACGGGACTGCTGGTGGCATTCATGGACTGCTGGATGGAAGGGCTGTGGTCACGAGGGTGCACGACTTTGTAGTAAACCGGATCAAGCAAACTTTAATATGAGTGGATTTCAATCCAAGTAGAGAAACCTCCATCGTTGTGATATCTCGCTATTCTCCAGTGACTTGGATTCGTTTTGCTGCTCGTAGTGTCGCCGTGCAGCGAGTGGAGTGCATGGGGAAGGCGGATCTGACTAGCGACTCCTTATTACTATTTACTGCGTTCAACTTGTTAAGTTCTACCAGCGGCAATTTTTCCTGCCTGGTGGCCGCTGACGCCCCAGTTACCTGCCCTGAGCGTTACTTTACATAACGGCTGTGTACATTTCCTCGCCTTGTTGATGTTGTCCAGTTAGGCGTGTAGTTTTGACAGCTTTCTTGATTGGTGGTAATGATTCCTTTTTCGTTCCAGGGGCTCCAAACACAGTATTCTTGACGTAGTGCAGACCGTCGTTTCCGGCTTTGGCGTATTGTTCTATCGTTGCATTTGGTTTATCGGACGTCAGGTAGCTTCAGCAAGATTATCATTAGTCATTCGTTAGACTGCCACTAGACCGAGTTACCATCTTCTGAACTGAATGCAATTCTTGGCTGCCTTTCTCATCGATCGCGAAAGTGTTTGTTGCCGGACCTTCTCAGAAGTCCATTCCTGGAGCACTGTCTGGATCAGTGGCTTGTTTTTTTTAACTAACGTTTACTGTTGTATTTACTGTTTTACAGCAGATTTCAAAATTATTTTATATTATTGCCTTTCCTGACGTGTAACGCCTTCAGCTGTGATTGTGGTCATTTGCCTTAAAGTTCTAAATTGGTATTTTTATTTTATCAATAGGCCTTAAAACCTTATTTACTGCCATTCCTGGCGTCTGATGTCTTCTGCTGTGTTTGTGGCGACTTACCTAACTATTTCAATACCTCTGAGTTGTAAATTGCAGTGAGTTCTTAAACAATTCTTAATTTGTTGCCATTGTTGTTGTTGTTGTTGTGGTCTTCAGTCCTGAGACTGGTTTGATGCAGCTCTCCATGCTACTCTATCCTGTGCAAGCTTCTTCATCTCCCAGTACCTACTGCAACCTACATCCTTCTGAATCTGCTTAGTGTATTGATCTCTTGGTCTCCCTCTACGATTTTTACCCTCCACGCTGCCCTCCAATGCTAAATTTGTGATTCCTTGATGCCTCAAAACATGTCCTACCAACCGATCCCTTCTTCTAGTCAAGTTGTGCCACAAACTTCTCTTCTCCCCAATCCTATTCAATACCTCCTCATTAGTTACGTGATCTACCCACCTTATCTTCAGCATTCTTCTGTAGCACCACATTTCGAAAGCTTCTATTCTCTTCTTGTCCAAACTGGTTATCGTCCATGTTTCACTTCCATACATGGCTACACTCCATACAAATACTTTCAGAAACGGCTTCCTGACACTTAAATCTATACTCGATGTTAACAAATTTCTCTTCTTCAGAAACGATTTCCTTGCCATTGCCAGTCTACATTTTATATCCTCTCTACTTCGACCATCATCAGTTATTTTACTCCCTAAATAGCAAAACTCCTTTACTACTTTAAGTGTGTCATTTCCTAGTCTAATTCCTTCAGCATCACTCGACTTAATTCGACTACATTCCATTATCCTCGTTTTGCTTTTGTTGATGTTCATCTTATATCCTCCTTTCAAGACACTTTCCATCCCGTTCAACTGCTCTTCCAAGTCCTTTGCTGTCTCTGACATTGGCGTGTAAGGCCTTCAGCCGTTATTGTGGTCGCTTGCCTTATAATTCTAATTTGGTATTTGTATTTACGCAGCAAGCCTTTAAAACCTTATTTACTGCCATTCCTCGCGTCTTATGCAATCTGCTGTGTTTGTGGAGACGTGCCTTTATTATTTCAAAACCTGTAATTTTAAGTTGCAGCGAGTTTTAACCAGTTCTTAATTTATTGCCATTCCTGGCGTGTAAGGCCTTCTGCCCAGATCACAGTGGCTTGCTTTCAAAACATTAACTCTTGTATCTGTATTTACTGGTGATTTGCTGACTTGTAACTCACTGAAAACACTATTATTTACACTGTTATTTATTCCTTCATTAATAACGTGTGGTATTTTTTATTTATTGTTCAGTCTGGAATTGCTGATTTCAAACAAATTGTGTGTAATTGTAAAAGGCAACCAATTGTAACTGATCTCAGCCCCGTCCACAATCGTAACCGAATCGTGCTTCCCTTGACTACCAGGTTTCAAAATGTGTCGCTCCTTCCCTACTGCTATAAATTTCTCCATTAGTTGTTGTAAAATAAATAAGTCATCTGTACATGATCTGTTCTGCCTTAACCAGCTCTGGTCTTCCGCAGTATGGTGGCCAACTTTTTCTCTAATATGTTCAAACACTATCTTGCCAAATAAGCGGCTCATTGTACAGTTGACACTAATATCTCTATAGCAGTTTGCGTCTTTTCTATTTCCTTCCTTGAAAATAGAAACCATATATCACTTTTTCCATTCTGAGGGCATTTCAATCGTTTTGCAACTGATGTTCATGAGGCAGACTATTCGTTTCTTCAGATATCTTCCTCCAACCTTCAGTAATTCAACATGAATGTTTCCTGGATCAGGTAATGGGCTATTCTTCATTTCAGTTAATGCCCAGTTCACTTCCTCTCTTGTGATGTTTATATTTCAATCAGTTACTTCCATCTTCTCTTCATTCCCTTGCGTGTCATATAGCCTATCTTCAGTTAGAAGGTTTGCATAATACCTTTTCCATTTCTTTAAGGGAATTAGGTTGTCTACTGCTTTGTTTGCTTGTGTTTTCTTCATACTGGTAATTGTCCCCCGCACTTCTGTTGTTTCTGATCCTCCTGTTGCATTCTCAATTTCAATACATTTCTCTTCCCCCATCTTGTTCTTTACTGTTTTAATTTTGTTTCTTAATTCGAAATTTGTTGTCTAGTAGTTTTTTCTATCCTGTATTTATTAAGTTGACAACCATTTTTATAGAGAGTTTTCTTTTCCCTAATCAACATCTTCAGGTCATCAGACATCCATGGGGGATCCCACTTACCTAGGCTGTCACTCTCAGCTCCTAGTACCTATAGAGAAATTTCTGTAAGTGCTTTCTTAATATTTTCATATTCTACTTCAACATTGCCATCTTCTGGAATCGCTTTTAGTTCATTTTCTAATCTACGTTGAAATAAATCCTTGATGCTGAACTGCTTCAGGAGAAAGAGCTCATACCTTGTCTGCTCTAATTTCTCATGATTGCTGTGGTCAGCCACTCGACCAGTTGTTGATGGTTTTTCTCCTCAATGGGTATGTCAACTCTCCTGAAACTAAGTAATGATCAGACCCACAGTTGACTCCCTGCATGACTCTACACTTTTTAATTACTATTTTTGGCCGTTGCTTGGTAATGATGTAATCAATCATTGATTTCTGCTGTAGTGATGGTCTCTCCCATGTATATCTGTGGATATATTTATGTGAATAGCGTGATTTCAGAATTTCCAAGTCATATTGGTTCCAGAATTCTACAAGATTTTCTGCAGAACTATTACTGACGTTTTCTCTTTATCCTCCTACTACTGCTTCATGTACTTGTGAGCCAACCCTCGTATTAAAATGTCTTGCAATTATTACTTTTTGGTGCTTTCTGACTTGGTTGAGTAGATGGTATAATTTCTGGTAGAAATGGTCTTTGGTTAGCTATGCCGTATCGTCGTTTGGTTCATACATCCCTATTATAACTGTTTCAATGCCATATAAGTTGATGGCAACAGTGACAATTCTTTCGCATAAAAATGCATAGTCCTTGATGTAAGCGCTCAGATCTTTGTTAATCAGAATGGAAACGCCTCCTTTTTCTCGTATATGTTTATCAACTCCTTCCTTCTTTTTTCTGACAGAATAATTATGTCCACATTCAGTCGACTAATTTCATTCTGTATTGCGGTGTGTTTATTTGTTAGGCTTTGAACATTACATGTACCAACTCTCAATGTCCTTTTCCTTCCCAATACTTGCCATAAGGATTTTCTATCCGATTTCCGAGGCTCGGCTTTAGATTCTCGAGCTTGTAGAAGTTTTTTGTGGATAATGGGGTACTGGTCCATTGACCCAACCTCCAACTTGGAGGACGAGGATTTCCCTGTAGCATCATCAACAAATTATCAAATGTATCTTCTTTGTAGGCTGTACCCATGTATATTTATGGATCTCTTTGTGTAGAGAAAGTCATTGCATATTTTAAGACTGTACTGTTTACATATTTCTACTAGCCTCCCTGCGTTACATTTTAGGGTTCCGTAAATAATGCGGTTCGACCCGAAAAAGCTGTTAAGAAGACAGGTTGCGCTAGAAGTGTCAACAGGTTACATACACAATTTTGTTCCCTGCTGCAGAGAGGTTCTTCATAATAGGTGGAACTGGAGCTATAGAATGGAACAAATTCTGATCAATGTATGTGTGCTGTATTCCCATTTGAAAGACTCATTTTCTAGTACTCCCATTTCATCAGAAATTTTTTTATCAACCACGTCTACTTTCGACACAGACCCAGAACTGTCACACGCTATTGTGATGATAGTTCAAATGGCTCTGAGCACTATGGGAGTCAACTTCTGAGGTCATCAGTCCCCTAGAACTTGGAACTACTTAAACCTAACTAACCTAAGGACAACACACACATCCATGCCCGAGGCAGGATTCGAACCTACGACCGTAGTGGTCTCGCGGTTCCAGACTGTAGCGCCTAGAACCGCACGGCCACTCCGGCCGGCTATTGTGATGATGGACTCAAAAGATACAGACTACAATCTAATGGCTATTGGTAGTCGCGGTTAATAGAAAGACTGATAAGTGACACACTGTTTTCCGATATTCACTTTTAATAAAGACAAATGCACTTTTCTCGCCAATCAGCGTAATTGCATTGATTTTCTGATGGTCAAGCCGCGGCGAGGCCGACACACTCAGCCACTGCTTCTTCCATCTACACTCCTTCCCCTACACGATTGCAGCAGTCACTAATCACTATGCAACAACCGTATCACCGACCTGGTGCTCTAGCCGCTTGAAAGTCAAGCTTGGTACATACACTTGACGAGTGTATCTCTGAATGAGTGTAATAACGGATCCCTTACCATTTGCTGCTTCCTATTCCACCCTACCGCATTATTCGTGATGTAAATTATGATATTTGCCTAATGGAGTCAGCCGGCCGAAGTGGCCGTGCGGTTAAAGGTGCTGCAGTCTGGAACCGTAAGACCGCTACGGTCGCAGGTTCGAATCCTGCTTCGGGCATGGATGTTTGTGATGTCCTTAGGTTAGTTAGGTTTAACTAGTTCTAAGTTCTAGGGGACTAATGACCTCAGCAGTTGAGTCCCATAGTGCTCAGAGCCATTTGAGCCTAATGGAGTCAACAGGAAGAGGAGAGCCAAAGACACAGGTAGGATCCAGCTGGACTAGATCTGGGTCATGCTGAGACTCCAAAATTATAAATATTGGATTGTAAAGCATATCAAGTTACAGACACAGCCTCCAGTCACAGTTTACTAATGGTAAAGAGTAGGCTGAGGTTTAGGGGAATCGTCCAAAAGAATCAGTGAAAGTTGGACACTTAAGTACTGACGAATGAGTTGCTTTGCAAGTTCGCTAAGGATGTGGATACTGCGATAAGAAACACCAAAAGAGGCAGTTCAGTTGAAGAGGAATAGACATCTCAAAAAGGGCACTCATAGATGTTGGACAGACAAACACTGGTACAAGGAAATACGTCAACTGATCGACGAAAAATACATAAATGTTAAAGGAGCTACAGGAATACAGCACTCTAAATTCCTTTGGAGAAATAATATGATGTGCAGGGCAGTAGGCAAGACGAAATGACTGCAGGAAAGATTTGAAGAAATCAGAATAGATACAGCGTATAGAAAATTCGTAACAAGTTTCGACGAAATTAAAAGCAACGCTGTTAACATTAAGAGTGTAATCGGTATTTCACAGTTAAACGCAGAAGGGAGAGTAGATAGATGGAAAGAGTACGTTCAGTGTGTGGGGCGGCTAGTAAATAACGAAACGGTCGTTGCTTTGTTATGTCGACATGAAGACACTAAAGTTGTCTGTGCGTGCTTTCACCTATCTTCGCCGTTTACAAGAGACTGAAAACCATTCTTGCGGTCAGTCAAAAAGAGATGGAGAAGATGCTGACTATAATTTCCGGATCAAAAATGGATCAAATGGCTCTGAGCACTATTTTTTTTTCATTAAAACATTTATTAAAAAAACAATGTTACACATTCCAAATATATACTAAGTTATACATACATGAAGTTATTTAAACAAAAGGGTTTGATCATTTCAATTACGCTGACGTTAAGGAAAGACAACAGAACATTGTGTTACTGACTAAATTACCAGAAAGAATTACGTTAAACATCAAGAAAAAAAATTTTTTAAAGGCATTCAAACTTCAAGCTGAAGAAGTAAAATCTGCACTTTGAATTACATGTGCTGCAATCTTTACAGAAGCATAATTCCTTTATGATGGATATCAGCAAGTTCGTGGGATAATTTTAAATATAAAACAATTTAATAATCATATTAGGCAATTTCTGAAATACTTGAGAATGGCGGAAAGGAGATATATATTACATTTATCAGATAGAATCTCATGGTTTTAACCAATCGATAAGGACATTTCTACAAAAACTGTCTATTTCCAAATTTCTAGTATAACCAATAATGCACCTTCAAGGTATTGTGTTTTGACACTATTAGACACACAATCTCAATGTCACATAAGTTCTGTACATTAGCTTATAAATTTCAAACACTACTCTCTGAAGTAGAAAAAGCACACATCATAAATATACTGTAAAATCGGAAATAGTATCCTTAAGGTAACTACAATACA
Organism: Schistocerca americana; assembly: GCF_021461395.2. Classification (NCBI taxonomy): domain Eukaryota; kingdom Metazoa; phylum Arthropoda; class Insecta; order Orthoptera; family Acrididae; genus Schistocerca; species Schistocerca americana. The sequence continues at coordinate 442,253,737 of NC_060126.1, forward strand.
TCATTGTCAACACAGCCTTCTTTTTTATATTAACCAATGCCCATTCTTTCAAATACAATTTTTAACATATTACCGAACTTTTTCTTGTGATTCGAATAGCTTCTAATTTTGTGGAACTCACACAGCATGTATACCTTGAACTCTATGATGCTATCGGATCCTAATTTGTTAAGGACGTAGTTAATAAAATTTCCCAGCAACCAGTACACAGCGTTATTTTTTGCTTCTGGGAAATAGCGTGCTTCAGGCCTGTGTATCAATGACAGCGATATATACTCAGGGGATGTTCTTGTAATCAGAGCTATTTGCTCCCGGATCCACTTCCAACTATTCATGTGACCACTGCAAGTATATCTATGAATTACTGTGTCAACTAGATGGCATTGTTGGCATAAATTTGTTTCACAGAGTCCGATTGCATGCAGTCTTTCATTGGTGCAAACTATGTTGTTAACTGTCTTGTACCATGACGTTTTTATATTAGACGTGAGCACATTAGAACTAATGTTCTTCCAAATCTCAGTCCACTCAATGTTTGGAAATTGTCGTTCTATTTTGTTCCTTCCTTCGCTTTTCTTTCGTTCCCGCATTATGGCTCTCGATGTTAAGTGTCGGGACTGCCTGAGTTCGACACTGACATAACTAAACTCAACATAGAAAATCCTCACGTGCTGTAAGCGACTGTTGATATTCTGCACGTCAATCGGGGGAAGCAGGCTTGGAGGTTTAATGATCTCGAAAAGTTGGCTGGTTATGCTTTCTGGCGAGTCTCTTATTAAATTAACTTTCCTTTTGATAAAAAGAGCAGAGGCTTTATCCGTTACATCAGTTAATCCTAGTCCACCATTTTTAGGATCTAAAGTGGCTACTTTAGCAGGTACTCTGAACACTTCACCTTTCCACAAAAAGTTGGTGATTTTAGACATTATTCTCCTCGCTGTCATTCTCGGTATTGGAAACAGCTGGGCAGTATAATAAGCCTTAGCAAGGACGCATGAGTTGATATACTGTGTTAAATTCTCTACAATGGCTCCTTGCACTTTATCTGCTGCAACTTTCCAATTTAAAGCCGTCATTTTCATAGGGCATGCTGTCAGGGTGATCCCAAGTGTTTTATGTTGTTGGACTAATTTTGCCCACTCGACGTTTATATTATCAAAACCTCTGAGATTTAACATCTTACTTTTTTTTTCGTTTGCATTGGCTCCAGATGCTCTACAGTACGAATCAATCACTTTTGCTAGCGTGGTTACCTCATCATTGTTCCTTATAATGACCCCTATATCGTCAGCATAGGCTCTTATAACGGTTTTATTTCCTGATAATGTTAAGCCTTTTAATCTAGCATGGACATGTCGGAGGAAAGGTTCCAGCGAAATGGCGAAGAGCGACATGGACAGAGGACTTCCTTGAGGAACACCTCGTTGTATTTGCATCGGCCTGGATTGTTGACAATTCACCGCTATTTTAGCATTTATTCCAGTTGCTATGTTCTTAATCAACTGTATGACCCTACCGTTGAAACCTATTTTCTTCAATGTCTGTAGAAGATATTCATGATTTACTACATCGAACGCTTTATAAAAATCTAAAAACAATAAAGCACACTTTATGTTTGTTACCGAAGTTATAGCAATGATATCCCTGAATTCCGCTAGATTTTGAAAAATGGTTCTGCCTTGCGCACAGTTCTGATGTTGACTAATAATTTTATCTGTAAGGCATGAAATTCTCTTGTTTATTATTCTAGCTATTAATTTATAATCAGAATTCAGCAGTGAAATTGGACGAAAATTATTTAAATCTTTTTTTCCATTATTTTTTGGCACCAGAACAATTTTACTCTCCTTAAACTCAGCCGGAATCATTTTACCCTGAATAACCTCATTTACAATGTCCGTGATTTTCGCGCCTACTATTGGCCAGTAACGGATGTAAAACTCTGCTGGCAGACCATCCGGTCCTGGGGATTTTTTTGGTGGTGAGGCGCACAGAGTCTCATACACGTCTTCTTCACTGACAACCTCGAGAAAATTTTCGTTGCCATCTTCTATCAGCTGTGGGGCTAGGATGTCAAGGAATTCTTCCAAGGAAGCATCACTACTTTGATGTACAGAATATAGCTCGCAATAGTAGCGATAAATCTCGTTCATGATATCCTGCTGGGTTCTGAGAGTCGTACCGTGTTTTGTTCGAATTTCATCAATAAAAGTCCTTCTCCCGTTTTTCGTATGCTTCACTAAATGATATAGGGAAGTAATTTCATCTTCTGACACCGAATTTGCCTTCGATTTTATTTTCAACCCTTCCATTTGACTTCTCTTGATATTAAGTAACTTGGCTTTGACTTGTTTGATGTCTGCTATCCGAAGTGAGGAACCTGCTGAGACTTGATCATATAGATCTCTCAAAACGGAATAGTAATACTCTATAGCGCATTTCATTTCCCTTGCGCTCTGGGCACTGTATTGAATAAGAACTTTCTTCAACTTTGGCTTTGCCATTTTAACCCACCAGTCAATAGCAGTGGCATATTTATTACGGGCTCGCAGGCATATTGCCCGTGTTTCTTTAATCAGATCTTCTAAATCATGATTTACTAACAAGGAAGTGTTCAAATTCCACTGATTCTTGAATCGGTGAACCGGCTGTCTTTTTAGATTTATGCAAGCTAAGACACTTGAATGGTCTGAAAAGTACGTAGGAATGGTTTCTACTTTTGTCACGGAAGTTTCAAGATTTTTAGAAATATATAGTCTATCAATCCTGCTACGTGATGTTGCCGTGACATAAGTGAACTCAACAGTGGAGGGGTATTTGATTTCCCATATATCTTTTAATTCTAAACCAGTAACTAGTAGTTTTAGTTCACTTGAGAAATTAAAATTAGGTAACTGATCTTTTCGATTTAAAACACAATTAAAATCACCTCCTAGTAATAACTGTCTTGGCGATTTCCTTAACAAGTATATCAGGTCATCTTTGAAGAAACGTGCCCTGTCAGCTCGACGAGAACTTCCTGAAGGGGCGTACAAGTTGATGATAGTCACTTCATAGATATTTGGTCCTATTCCCCTTCCTGATTCCAGTCGTTCCACCTCGCTTACTGTAATCCCTTCCCTCACCAAAATAGCTGTTCCAGCACTTGTTTCGGGAGACACATTTATGTAACTGACAAAGCCGGGAATTACCAACTCCGAAACTAGAACTTCTTGTAATAGGGCAATATCAGTCGCGGATTCGTACAAAAATTCCTTAAGGGCCGATAATTTCAAACCGGTCGTGATTTTATTTATGTTTATAGTGGTGACAGAATAAGATTGCGTCATTGTGTTTTCACTATGTAGTTGTTTTGATGAACTAATTTAGTTTCCTTTGGTTCAGGGTTCAGCTAAGCTGTAACAGTTTTCTCGGAAGGCTGAACATGGAATAACACTTCCATCTGTTTATTAGTTACTGTCCCGTTTTTTTCTGCTTCTGATGTTTTCTCTTGTAACGCAAGCAGAATGATTTCCTGGTAAACTTTCTGATTTTTCCTCCAGTGATTCGTGTACGACCGTTTCGGACTGAACATTCTTTGGGCTTGGGTCGCCCCTACCGGATTTTCCCTTCCCTTGGTTACGAGCTACATTCTCATTTGGTTGCGTCGGTATTTTACTTCGCGGCTTATCTGGAGCAGCAGCAGACGCTTTCGCAATTTCGGTTGACGGCGCCTGCCCTGAGGTGTTGACCGTGATTTCAGTTTGGCCACCACTTCCTCGTTCTTTATTAATTTCACTCACTTTCTGATCGAGGGAAACAAATGGAGACTGCAGTTTTGCAACCTCTCCCTGAATTTGTTTATTATCAGATAGATTCTGATCTTTGCAATCGGCTACTGCACCTGTTGTTTCTTGCAAATTAATGCTGTTTCCACCCCCTTCATTTTCTGATACAGTATGTGTATTATCTTTCTGTTCATTAGTTTCCATTCGCATTTTGCCTTCAGGTTCCTCTGCCTCCTCACCGCACTGTTTTTGCTTGCGAAGTGAGGGAGTGGGACAAGACAGCTCGTCCTCTGAACAGCTATCAGTTATCTCCAGAGGTCGTTTTTTCGGTTGCATTTCAATTTCACGAGTAGTGGCAACAGGGTATCCTTTTGTTGTTAACGGGGGAAATTGACTGTTATCGTGAAGGGACACATCAGTTTGGCCTGCTGCGTTAACATCTTCAACCAGTTGTTCCGGGCTATTCTTTGGTAACAGATCATTTAAGGTAAGCTTCTGACGCTGTATCAAATTACTTTTAAGAACAACAGTTCGCCGCGGACATTCCTGTCTGAAGTGGCCGGTTTCGTTACATATATGACATGTAGCTCCCTGACCTGTATAAACAATTTGTGCCTTATACCCACAAACAGTTATGTGGGACAGAATATTCGTCGTAACGTCCATCTCTACACTGCGGACCCCGTTAAAACACTGCAGTTTAAAGCGAGGCGACCATCTTTCATTTGCAATTGATTTAACGTCTCCGTAGTTTGAAAGAGCTTCCTTAATCTTATCATTTTCAATTTCAATGGGAAGATTCAAGACACGAACGGTTTTGTAATGAATGTCCGCTCTATAGATGGAAACCTTACTTTTATAACCATTTCTATGCACAAAATCTACTTCATAGCCCCACTTTCGTAACACTTTATCAACAGTCGAAGCACTGATTAACTTGACAAAAACACAGTATTTTTCCTGATCCAGTTGCCAGGTATGAACGGTTTCAGAATTTAGTCCAATTACCTGTGTAATCCAGTCATCTATTTCCAGGGATGTCGGCTGAACAGGACGGGATTCCTTGTCAAACGCAAATACCAGAGTATTCTTCCTGAGGTTTGTAGCCATGGTTAATTCAGCGAAGCAATTTCGGTTAAACAACCGAAATTCCACGTAGCAGCAGCAAGAGCAGAAAGAGCGATCAGATCACAAGGAACAGGAACGAACACGGAGATTAACGGACGGACAGCACTCGGCGAAGCACGAGTACAACGATGTAAACACTGAAGTGCAGCGCAACAGTTAACAGCGGCCACTCGCGAGCGCGGCTGAAACGGAACTGATATGGGACTCAACTGCTGAGGTCATTAGTCCCCTAGAACTTAGAACTAGTTAAACCTAACTACCCTAAGGACATCACAAACATCCATGCCCGAGGCAGGATTCGAACCTGCGACCGTAGCGGTCTTTCAGTTCCAGACTGCAGCGCCTTTAACCGCACGGCCACTTCGGCCGGCTCATTATTTGCGGTCTGCAAGTCTACAGTACTCTTTGTGCTCACTGAAAGAAAACGTTCCTGCTATTTAATGAGTGTGATCAGGAACTATGACTGTAAATAAGTTTTTGAGGTTCACCTGTTTAATATATTCTGAAAAATTCAAGAGGCACAAAATATAATAAAATACTTAATGATATTAATAATATAGCTGTCGGAAACAGCACTATTAACAATTCAGAGTCGACCTCTACGGGAAGTTCAAAGTAAAATTGCTACTGCCTCGACTTCTAATCACCAAAAGCTAATTGCTTTTAATTGCTTGCCATAAAAGTCGAAAATAATCTCGACACTCTCCACACTGTTTTGTCAACATTAAGGGCGGCCGCAAACAGTTACTTTCGTGACGATGAACAGACCTCGCGATTTCACTTCTTACAATTACGGAAAACGCTTTTGGTAGCTGCCTGGCTCTAACATCATCCGAGGCACAGCGCACGCGGGCATTTGACTGACACGGGCAGATTGATATCTCGGTGCAAGGTATATCTCTAACTGCCTCCCTGCCGTATTTATGATACATGGGCACAGTGGACCGCCAAACGGAACATCCGTCGTCAACCGCGCTAGGCACAAGTTGCAGTATCTAAATGCCCCTTTTCTCGGAAATGTATTATTTAATAGCTGGGCCTTTTGACAATTTGCAATCTCCTTAATTTTTATACGAATAGATTTGGGTTGGATTTTGTTCCAAAAAAAGTTTTAGCTCGACAGCATTTAAACCTCGCTGGCTGGAATTCTTAGAATGAACCTCCGAACTGCCTTCTTAGGAGTCTTTGTATTCATAGTTATTTACAACTCATTCTTGAAACTTGGTGCAGCTTCATTATAGCGTCATTGTAATAGAGTGCTGTTATTAGAACTTTCTATAACAAATACAAAAAAATACTTTATATATCCTGAATAAGGACGTTTTTGTTCCAAATTTGTTTTTTTAGTAAATAACTTCAAAACTAATAGAAACAACTTAATGGAGTCACTTACTTAACATTTTTATGGCAAAATGTGGCTACATAGGAATTTTCATCCTTCTGAATGTAATATTTTGCACTTTCGATTTTTCGGAAAACTGTCGATTTTGGCCAAAATATTGCTCTGTTCATGTTGAGACTTTTCACTTTTGATTGTGACATACATCTGCATATTATGAACAGTTTTTAGCTTTGTGGTCTTATTATTCAGTGCCACTTACTTTTTTCTTAAGATTATGTATTGTGCCTAGCATATTCATTCGATCAGTCTGAGACCTTACAGTGTTGACATTAATATCGCGAAGCATACAATAAAGAAGTTTGGAAAAGTTATTTTAATTTTTGATTTCACTCTTAGATTATGGTACAATCGTTTGTATGTCAAGCACAGGCGTCTTATGATGATGTGAAGCTGTCGGTAGTGAACAGGGTTAAGTCCCGGCACACCCGCTCACCTCCGTACCTTTTACAATGACACAGCGCTTGTTTCACCTCAAGGGCGAGGCCTTGTCTAATGACGTGATAGAAGAAGAACTTGGAGTCGAAGTAGATGGCAGAGGGGATCCATTCTCAGACTTTAAATGAGCTTCGGACGATTTAAGATCAAATAAGGCGGAAGGGACAAAGAACATTCCATCAAAATTTCTAATATCGCTGGCAGAAGTGGCTGCCGAACGACTATTCAAGTTGATGTGTGGAGCCTGTGAGAGTGGTGAGGCCCCATCTAACTTTCGGGAAAAAGCCACACAATTCCAAAGATAACAAAGGCAGATAGTTGTGGAAACCGTCATTTGATGCATCCAAGTTGCTGACAGGGACAACATATCTAAAAATGGAAAACAAAGTTGAGAAACTGTTAGAGGACGATCAGTTTACCTTTAGCAAAGGCAAAGACACCGGAGAGGTAGTGCTGATGTTGCACTTGATAACGGAAGCACGGCTTAAGAAAATGAAGACACGGTCACAGGATTCAGCGACATAGAAAAAGGCTTCGACTACGTAAAATGGTGCCAGATGTTCGAAATTCTAAAAAAATAGGAGCCAGATATAGGAAGAGACTGGTAAGATACAATATGTACATGAAACACGAAGGAACAATAAGACTGGAAGATAAAGAAGGAAGTGGTAGGGTAAAAAAGGGTGTCAGACAGGAATGTAGTCTTACACTCTTACTGTTCAGTCTCTACATCAAAATAGCAATGTTCGTCATTGCTATTTCGATGTAGAGACTGAAAGGGTCAAGAGTGGGAATAAAATTAAAGGTGAAAGGATATCAATAATAAGACTGTTATCTTGAGTGAATGAGAGGAAGTGTTATAGGATCTGTTGAATGGAACGAACAATTGGGGAAGAAAGGGGCATATGGGAAACACTAATAAAAACAAGGAACGTTTGATACGGCATGTGTACGACATCAGCGAATAACCTGTATGGTGCTGGAGGGAGATGCTTAGGGTAAAAACTACGGAATGGTGGAAATTTGAAGTCATCTTAGAAATAAATGAGGACTTAGGTTGCAAGTGCTACTATGAGATTGTGACGGTACAAACCCCCATTACTAGATGAATAGGTCTAGTATGCAAGAATTGCTTTGTGGAGAGGGAGTGCGAGACATGGTGCGCGATTCGCGGAAGTGCGTGTTGCGCCCGCGCGAGATTTGCAGCGGTCGGTGGGGTATCTCCTCCGCCAGGAGGCCACGTGGCCCGCAGCTTGGAGCGTTGTTTGGTTTTTCGCGCATTACGCGAAAACTATATAACTTACGGTGAAGAGCGATGCGGCAGTGGATTGTGGTTAGCAGTATGCACCATCCGAAAGATCGATCTTTATTTCAAGTCACGAGACGCAAAAGTTATAGTAACCTGAAAATCGGTTAATTTCACGAATACTGGAAGATTAGTAAAAATAGTAAATAACAACTTACGGGGATGAGCGAGCACTCATTAAGAAACATTTCATCATTGCGGATCGAGTGCCGTAGTCATATGTTAAGATTCATAAATAATTAAGCCCGTAAAGAGCAATAAACAAGGATTGATGGAAAATTGTTTATAAAATTCAATAGAAAATTCATGACGTAAAGACCGGCAATATATAATATTTAGGGTGACATCATACGTATTTGAAACTAATTAAATTATACTATACGCCTAACTTGCAATAGTTTTAATTGTTTGCAAATTATTATTAACATTTATCGCCCATAATTAATTAATTATTGTAGATACGAAGATTTTGAGCAGCGCAATGTGTAGATCGCTGTATATTACGTCTAAAAAGATGCTATATGCAGTTCTATGTTAAAACTTTGCAGCACAGATGTAAACAAACAAATTTCCGCTAAATTGCAAAATATTGCAAAAAACTAAAACTGGATTTACGGGCGATAGAATTATCCTAGAAATTAATATAACATAGTAGAGAAGATGTACTTTTTAGCGCGGTTCCGATGGTGTACTTATTTCTGTCGAGGGATGTATATATCAAAATTTGTAACCTTACCTAGGGAGGCCGGTACTTGCATGACCAGGGGGGTAGACGTCTCAGCCTATACAAGCGAGCTCCCATCTTGGCCAGGGGTCAGTCGTTGGTCAGTCGTTCGGCAGTCGGGGAGCCAGTGGGTGGCGAGCAAGCCCCACTTTTGGGTGGCCCACGTGGTCGTTTGAGTAAGAAATTTTTTCGCGCCGATTTATTTCGACGAAGAGTATTGTTTAATAGTGCAAGTGTGCATGCATATATTTGGTGAACTGGAAGTGCTACGAATATTTGTGTGAGTGCGAATTATGACACCATGAATCCTGCAGGGCTGTCCATGAAACCATAATAGTACGAGTGGGTGGAGATCTCTTCTGAGCAACACATTGCAAGGCATCCGAGATATGCTCTATAATGTTCACGTCTGGGAGTTGGGTGGCCAGCGGATGTGTTTAAACTAAGAAGAGTGATTGTGAAGCGACTCTGTAGCAATTCTGGACTTGTGTGGTGTCGCATTATCGTGCTGGAATTTCCCTAGCCGATCCGAATGAACAATGGACATGGATGGATTCAGCCGATCAGTCAGGATGCTTACTACGTGTCATCTGTTAGAGTCCTATCTAGAAATATCAGGGGTCCCACATCACTCCACCTGCACACGACCCACACCATTACAGGGCCTCCACTAGCCTGAACAGTGCCCCGCTGACATGCAGGTTCCATGGATTTGTGACGTTGTCTCCATACCCGTACACTTCCATCCGCTCGACAGAATTTGAAACGAGACTCGTTCGACCAGGCAACATGTTTCCAATCATCAATAGTCTAATGTCGGTGTTAACGGGCACATGCTGGTATAAAACTTTGTGTCGTGCTGTTATCAAGGGTACACGAGTGGACCTTCGGCTCACGAACCCGATAGCGATGATGTTTCGTTGAATGGTTCGCACGCTGAACCTTGTTGATGGCCCAGCATTGAAAAATGCTGCAGCCTCGCTGGATTAGCCGAGTGGTCTGGGCGTTGCAGTCATGGACTGTGTGGCTAGTCTCGGCGGGGGTTCGAGTTCTCCCTCGGACATGGTTTGTGTGAGTTTGTCCTTAGGATAATTTAGGTTAACTAGTGTGCAAGCTTAGGGACTGATGACCTCAGCAGTTAAGTCCCATAAAATTTCACACACATTGAAATCTGCAGTAATTTGCGGAGGGGTAGCACGTCTGTCACGTTGAATAATTCTCTTCAGCCGTCGTTGGTCTCCTTCTTGCATGACATTTTCCGGCCTCAGTGATGTCGGAGATGTGACGTTTTGCCGGGTTCCTGATAGTAACGGTACAGTCGTGAAATGGTCCTACGCGAAAATCCTACCTCATCGCTACCTCATATTTGCTGTGTCCCATTGCTCGTGCGCCGACTATAACATCACCTTGAAACACACTTAAATCTTGATAACTCTTCGTTGTAGCAGCGGTGATCGATCTAGTAACTGCGCCAGACACTTTTTGTCTTATATAGGCGTTGCCGACCGCAGAACCGTATTCTACCTGTTTACATTGTATTTGAATACGCATGCTTATACCAGTTTATTTAGAGCTTTGGTGTAAAAGAAACGTTTCTTTATTTTTACCTGAACAGGGGCAAACGGCTTAATATGTTGAGGAGTGAAATGGTCACCTTGAAAGTAACACCGACGCAGTGTTCGAGAATCGTGGAAAACAGCACACTCTTTGCTGGTAAACGGTGTTATTCAATTCAGTAACCGTGCAGGTGATGAGGTATTACTATTTAAAATTCTGAGTTTTTGGCACCGAAGGCGTCTAGATCTGTGCGAACTAATGTGGGAGTCCCAGACAGGCTTTGGATAGAAGCAGATGTACGCAATACCGAATGTAATATGCAATGAGCATGCTGGAGAGATTCACTGATGTATAAATGATGACTGAACCAGTGCAGAAGCAAGCGCGTATAATGACCATGGGTTCGCTCATTAACAACAGCGGAGCCACCGGCAACAGCTAGAAAATTAGATATGCAATCTGAAACACGTCGGCATTGTTCTGCTGCTTCAGCCCGGGCCTCCACCGCTCTTTAACTCCCTATCCGACGGTGTTTCATATCTTGAAATGCTATGTAAATGTTCAGGTTACAGCACGAAACCCGTAAATGTAGTTCCTCTCTGTACAGTAATTGTAATGTGCAGCAATAGTAGTAGCTTTATTCTTTTTAATCACCCATATTCTCACTGGTATCACGCAGATCATCACTAATTACGTTCCCGCCCCTACTACTTTTTCATCTCAGAACAGCACTCGCACCCTACCTCCTCAATTATTTGCTGGGTGTATTTCAGTCTCCGTATCCTCCTACTGTTCTTATCCTCTACAGCTCCTCTAGTACCGTGGAAATCATTCCCTGGTGTCCTAACAGGTGTTCTATCATTCTGTCCCTCCTCCTTGTCAATATTTTCCACGTATTCCTTTCGGCTCCTATTCTGCGCAGAACGTCCTCATTCCTTACCTCATCAGTCCACCTATAGTCAACATTCGTCTGTAGCACCATATCTCAAATGCTCCTAGTCACTTCTGTTACGCTTTGCCCACAGACCATGTTTCACTGCCACAAAATGCTGTGCTCCAAACGTACATTCTCGGAAATTTCTTCCTCAAATCGACGCCTGAGCTTGATACTCTCGGTCAGAAAGGTCCTCTTTGCCAGTGCTTGTCTGCTTTTTATGTCCTCTCTGTTCCGTCCATCATGGGTTACTTAGCTGCCTTAGTATCAGAATTCCTTATTTTCGTCTTCTTCGCGATCCCCAACTCTGATGTTAAGTTTCTCGGTGTTCAGATTTCTTCTACTTCTCATTACTTCTGTCTTTCTTCAGTTTACTCTCAGTCCATATTCTGCACTCGTTGGAATGTTCATTTCATTCAACATATCCCTTAATTTTTGTTCACTTTCGTTGAGGACAGTAATTTCATCAGTGAATCTTATCGTAGATTCCTTTTCCCTTGACTTTTAATCCGACTGGTGAAGGTGTCTCTTTTTTTGCGTGATTGCTTCTTCGACATATAGAGTGAACAGTTGGGGCGAAAGTCTACATCCGTATCTTGCACTGTTTCCCGTTCTTGGTCTTCCACTCTTATCGTTCCGTCTTCGTTCTTCTATGTATTATTTATTACTCGTGTTTGACTATAGCTCACCCTGTTTTACTCAAAATTTCGAACACCTTGCACCATTCTTCACTGTCATCCGCTTTTTTTCTATGTTGACAAAACGTATGAATAAGTCTTGAGATTTCTATAGTCTTGGTTTCACTATCAGCCGTAACGTCCTAACGGCCTCTCTGGTGCGTTTACCTTCCTTAAAGCTAAACTGATCCTCGTCTAACACATCCTCAATTCTCTTTTCCATCCGTCTGTATATTATTCGTCAGCAACTTGGTTCAAATGGTTCAAATGGCTCTGAGCACTATGGGACTCAACTGCTGTGGTCATAAGTCCCCGAGAACTTAGAACTACTTAAACCTAACTAACCTAAGGACATCACACACATCCATGCCCGAGGCAGGATTCGAACCTGCGACCGTAGCAGTCGCGCGGTTCCGGACTGAGCGCCTGAACCGCTAGACCACCGCGGCCGGCTCAGCAACTTGGATGCTTGAGAAGTTAACCTGGCTGTGCGATAATTCTCGAAGTCTTTGGTATTTTTATCTGCGGAAGTATAGTAACCTGCACGGTTACTGAACTGAATAACACCGTTTACCAGCAAAGAGTGTGCTGTTTTCCACGATTCTCGAACACTGCGTCGGTGTTACTTTCAAGGTGACCATTTCACTCCTCAACATATTAAGCCGTTTGCCCCTGTTCAGGTAAAAATAAAGAAACGTTTCTTTTACACCAAAGCTCTAAATAAACTGGTATAAGCATGCGTATTCAAATACAATGTAAACAGGTAGAATACGGCTCTGCGGTCGGCAACGCCTATATAAGACAAAAAGTGTCTGGCGCAGTTACTAGATCGATTACTGCTGCTACAACGAAGAGTTATCAAGATTTAAGTGTGTTTCAAGGTGATGTTATAGTCGGCGCACGAGCAATGGGACACAGCAAATATGAGGTAGCGATGAGGTAGGATTTTCGCGTAGGACCATTTCACGACTGTACCGTTACTATCAGGAACCCGGCAAAACGTCACATCTCCGACATCACTGAGGCCGGAAAATGTCATGCAAGAAGGAGACCAACGACGGCTGAAGAGAATTATTCAACGTGACAGACGTGCTACCCCTCCGCAAATTACTGCAGATTTCAATGTGTGTGAAATTTTATGGGACTTAACTGCTGAGGTCATCAGTCCCTAAGCTTGCACACTACTTAACCTAAATTATCCTAAGGACAAACACACACACCCATGTCCGAGGGAGAACTCGAACCCCCGCCGAGACTAGCCACACAGTCCATGACTGCAACGCCCAGACCACTCGGCTAATCCCGCGAGGCTGCAGCATTTTTCAATGCTGGGCCATCAACAAGGTTCAGCGTGCGAACCATTCAACGAAATATCATCGCTATCGGCTTCTTGAGCCGAAGGTCCACTCGTGTACCCTTGATAACAGCACGACACAAAGTGCACGTTAACACCGACGTTAGACTATTGATGATTGGAAACATGTTGCCTGGTCGAACGAGTCTCGTTTCCAATTCTGTCGAGCGGATGGACGTGTACGGGTATGGAGACAACGTCACAAATCCATGGAACCTGCATGTCAGCGGGGCACTGTTCAGGCTGGTCGAGGCCCTGTAATGGTGTGGGCCGTGTGGAGGTGGAGTGATGTGGGACCCCTGATATTTCTAGACAGGACTCTAACAGGTGACACGTAGTAAGCATGCTGACTGATCGGCTGAATCCATCCATGTCCATTGTTCATTCGGATCGGCTAGGGAAATTCCAGCACGATAATGCGACACCACACAAGTCCAGAATTGCTACAGAGTCGCTTCACAACCACTCTTCTTAGTTTAAACACATCCGCTGGCCACCCAACGCCCAGACGTGAACATTATAGAGCATATCTCGGATGCCTTGCAATGTGTTGCTCAGAAGAGATCTCCACCCACTCGTACTATTATGGGTTTCATGGACAGCCCTGCAGGATTCATGGTGTCATAATTCGTACTCACACAAATAATCGTAGCACCTCCAGCTCACCAAATATATGCATGCACACTTGCACTATTAAACAATACTCTTCGTCGAAATAAATCGGCGCGAAAAAATTTCTTACTCAAACGACCACGTGGGCCACCCAAAAGTGGGGCTTGCTCGCCACCCACTGGCTCCCCGACTGCCGAACGACTGACCAACGACTGACCCCTGGCCAAGATGGGAGCTCGCTTGTATAGGCTGAGACGTCTACCCCCCTGCTTATGCAAGTACCGGTCTCCCTAGGTAAGGTTACAAATTTTGATACATACATCCCTCGACAGAAATAAGTACACCATCGGAACCGCGCTAAAAAGTACATCTGATCTACTATGTTATATTAATTTCTAGGATTATTCTATCGCACGTAAATCCAGTTTTAGTTTTTTGCAATATTTCGCAATTTAGCGGAAATTTGTTTGTTTACATCTGTGCTGCAAAGTTTTAACATAGAACTGCATATAGCATCTTTTTAGACGTAATATACAGCGATCTACACATTGCGCTGCTCAAAATCTACGTATCTACAATAATTAATTAATTATGGGCGATAAATGTTAATAATAATTTGCAAACAATTAAAACTATTGCAAGTTAAGTGTATAGTATAATTTAACTAGTTTCAAATACGTATGATTTCACCCTAAATATTATATATTGCCGGTCTTTACGTCATGAATTTTCTATTGAATTTTATAGACAATTTTCCATCAATCTTTGTTTATTACTCTTTACGGGCTTAATTATTTATGAATCTTAACATATGACTACGGCACTCGATCCGCAATGATGAAATGTTTTTTAATGAGTGCTCGCTCATCCCTGTGAGTTGTTATTTACTATTTTTACTAATCCTCCAGTATTCGTGAAATTAACCGATTTTGAGGTTACTATAACTTTTGCGTCTCGTGACTTGAAATAAAGATCGATCTTTCGGATGGTGCATACTGCTAACCACAATCCACTGCCGCATCGCTCTTCACCGTAAGTTATATAGTTTTCGCGTAATGCGCGAAAAACCAAACAACGCTCCAAGCTGCGGGCCACGTGGCCTCCTGGCGGAGGAGATACCCCACCGACCGCTGCAAATCTCGCGCGGGCGCAACACGCACTTCCGCGAATCGCGCACCATGTCTCGCACTCCCTCTCCACAAAGCAATTCTTGCATACTAGACCTATTCATCTAGTAATGGGGGTTTGTACCGTCACAATCTCATAGTAGCACTTGCAACCTAAGTCCTCATTTATTTCTAAGATGACTTAAAGTTTTCGCCATTCCGTAGTTTTTACCCTAAGCACCTCCCTCCAGCACCATACAGGTTATTCGCTGATGTCGTAACACATGCCCTATCAAACGTTCCTTGTTTTTATTGGTGTTTCCCATATGCCCCTTTCTGCCCCAATTGTTCGTTCCATTTAACAGATCCTATAACGCTTCCTCTCATTCACTTATTATTGATATCCTTTCACCTGAAATTTTATTCCCACTCTTGACCCTTTCAGTCTCTACATCGAAATAGCAATATTTCGATGTAGAGACTGAACAGTAGGAGTGTAAGACTACATTCCTGTCTGACACCCTTTTTTACCGTAACACTTCCTTCTTTATCTTCCAGTCTTATTGTTCCTTCTTGTTTCATGTACATATTGTATCTTACCAGTCTCTTCCTATATCTGGCTCCTATTTTTTAAGAATTTCGAACATCTGGCACCATTTTACGTAGCCGAAGCCTTTTTCTATGTCGCTGAATCCTATGGCCGTGTCTTCATTTTCTTAAGCCGTGCTTCCGTTATCAAGTGCAACATCAGCACTACCTCTCCGGTGTCTTTGCCTTTGCTAAAGATAAACTGATCGTCCTCTAACAGTTTCTCAACTTTGTTTTCCATTTTTAGATATATTGCCCTGTCAGCAGCTTGGATGCATCAGTTGACGGTTTCCACAACTATCTGCCTTTGTTATCTTTGGAATTGTGTGGCTTTTTCCCGAAAGTTAGATGGGGCCTCACCGCTCTCACAGGTTCCACACATCAACTTGAAGAGTCGTTCGGCAGCCACTTCTACCAGTGATATTAGAAATTTTGATGGAATGTTCTTTGTCCCTTCTGCCTTAATTGATCTTAAATCGTCCAAAGCTCATTTAAAGTCTGGGAATGGATCCCCTCTGCCATCTACTTCGACTCCAAGTTCTTCTTCTATCACGTCATTAGACAAGCCCTCGCCCTTGAGGTGAAACAAGCGCTGTGTCATTGTAAAAGGTACGGAGGTGAGCGGGTGTGCCGGGGCTTAGCCCTGTTCACTACCGACAGCTTCACATCATCATAAGACGCCTGTGCTTGACATACAAACGATTGTACCATAATCAAAGAGTGAAATCAAATATTAAAATAACTTTTCCAAACTTCTTTACTGTATGCTTCGGGATATTAATGTTAACACTGTAAGGTCTCAGACTGATCGAATGAATATGCTAGGCACGATACATAATCTTAAGAAAAAGTCCCCCCCTGAACCATGGACCTTGCCGTTGGTGGGGATTCTTGCGTGCCTCAGCGATACAGATGGCCGTACCGTAGGTGCAACCACAACGGAGGGGTATCTGTTGAGAGGCCAGACAAACATGTGGTTCCTGAAGAGGGGCAGCAGCCTTTTCAGTAGTTACAGGGGCAACAGTCTGGATGATTGACTGATCTGGCCTTGTTACATTAACCAAAACGGCCTTGCTGTGCTGGTACTGCGAACGGCTGAAAGCAAGGTGAAACTACAGCTGCAATTTTCCCGAGGACATGCAGCTTTACTTTATGATTAAATGATTATGGCGTCCTCTTGGGTAAAATATTCCGGAGGTAAAATAGTCCCCCATGCGGATTTCCGGGCGGGGACTACTCAAGAGGACGTCGTTATCAGGAGAAAGAAAACTGGCGTTCTACGGATCGGAGCGTGGAATGTCAGATCCCTTAATCCGGCAGGTAGGTTAGAAAATTTAAGAAGGGAAATGGATAGGTTAAAGTTAGATGTAGTGGGAATTAGTGAAGTTTGGTGGCAGGAGGAACAAGACTTGTGGTCACGTGATTACAGGGTTATAAATACAAAATCAAATAGGGCTAATGCAGGAGTAGGTTTAATAATGAATAAAAAAATAGGAGTGCGGGTTAGCTACTACAAACAGCATAGTGAACGCATTATTGTGGCCAAGACAGACACAAAGGCCATGCCTACTACAGTTGTACAAGTTTATATGCCAACTACCTCTGCAGATGATGAAGAAATAGATGAAATGTATAACGAGATAAAAGAAATTATTCAGGTAGTGAAGGGAGACGAAAATTTAATAGTCATGGGTGACTGGAATTCGTCAGTAGGAAAAGGGAGAGAAAGAAACGTAGTAGGTGAATATGGATTGGGGGGAAGAAATGAAAGAGGAAGCCGCCTTGTAGAATTTTGCACAGAGCATAACTTAATCATAGCTAACACTTGGTTCAAGAATCATAAAAGAAGGTTGTATACATGGAAGAATCCTGGAGATACTGAAAGGTATAAGATAGATTATATAATGGTAAGACAGAGATTTAGGAACCAGGTTTAAAATTGTAAGACATTTCCAGGGGCAGATGTGGATTCTGACCACAATCTATTGGTTATGAACTGCAGATTGAAACTGAAGAAACTGCAAAAAGGTGGGAATCTAAGGAGATGGGACCTGGATAAACTGAAAGAACCAGAGGTTGTACAGAGTTTCAAGGAGAGCATAAGGGAACAATTGACAGGAATGGGGGAAAGAAATACAGTAGAAGAAGAATGGGTAGCTCTGAGAGATGAAGTAGTGAAGGCAGCAGACGTTCAAGTAGGTAAAAAGGCGAGGGCTAATAGATATCCTTGGGTAACAGAAGAAATATTGAATTTAATTGATGAAAGAAGAAAATATAAAAATTCAGTAAATGAAGCAGGCAAAAAGGAATACAAACGTCTCAAAAATGATATCGACAGGAAGTGCAAAATGGCTAAGCAGGGATGGCTAGAGGACAAATGTAAGGATGTAGAGGCTTGTCTCACTAGGGGTAAGATAGATACTGCGTACAGAAAAATTAGAGAGACCTTTGGAGAGAAGAGAAACACTTGTATGAATATCAAGAGCTCAGATGGCAACCCAGTTCAAAGCAAAGAAGGGAAGGCAGAAAGGTGGAAGGAGTAGGGTTTATACAAGGGCGATGTACTTGAGGACAATGTTATGGAAATGGAAGAGGATGTAGATGAAGACGAAATGGGAGATAAGATACTGTGTGAAGAGTTTGACAGAGCACTGAAAGTTCTGAGTCGAAACAAGGCCCGGGAGAACTACTGATGGCCTTGGGAGAGCCAGTCATGACAAAACTCTACCATCTGATGAGCAATATGTATGAGATAGGCGAAATACCCTCAGACTTCAAGAAGAATATAATAATTCCAATACCAAAGAAAGCAGGTGTTGACAGATGTGAAAATTACCGAACTATCAGTTTAATAAGTCACAGCTGCAAAATACTAACGCGAATTCTTTAGAGACGAATGGAAAAACTGGTAGAAGCGGACCTCGGGGAAGATCAGTTTGGATTCCGTAGAAATGTTGGCACACGTGAGGCAATACTAACCTTACGACTTATCTTAGAAGAAAGATTAAGAAAAGGCAAACCTACGTTTCTAGCATTTCCAGACTTAGAGAAAGCTTTTGACAATGTTAACTGGAATACTCTCTTTCAAATTCTGAAGGTGGCAGGTATAAAATACAGGGAGAGAAAGGCTATTTACAATTTGTACAGAAGTCAGATGGCAGTTATAAGAGTCGAGGGGCATGAAAGGGAAGCAGTGGTTGGGAAAGGAGTGAGACAGGGTTTTAGCCTCTCCCCGATGTTATTCAATCTGTATATTGAGCAAGCAGTAAAGGAAACAAAAGAAAAATTCGGAGTAGGTATTAAAATTCATGGAGAAGAAGTAAAAACTTTGAGGTTCGCCGATGACATTGTAATTCTGTCAGAGACAGCAAAGGACTTGGAAGAGCAGTTGAACGGAATGGACAGTGTCTTGAAAGGAGGATATAAGATGAACATCAACAAAAGCAAAACGAGGATAATGGAATGTAGTCAAATTAAATCGGGTGATGCTGAGGGAATTAGATTAGGAAATGAGACACTTAAAGTAGTAAGGGAGTTTTGCTATTTGGGGAGCAAAATAACTGATGATGGTCGAAGTAGAGAGGATATAAAATGTAGACTGGCAATGGCAGGGAAATCGTTTCTGAAGAAGAGAAATTTGTTAACATCGAGTATAGATTTGAGTGTCAGGAAGTCGTTTCTGAAAGTATTTGTATGGAGTGTAGCCATGTATGGAAGTGAAACATGGACGATAACTAGTTTGGACAAGAAGAGAATAGAAGCTTTCGAAATGTGGTGCTACAGAAGAATGCTGAAGATAAGGTGGGTAGATCACGTAACTAATGAAGAGGTATTGAACTTGATTGGGGAGAAGAGAAGTTTGTGGCACAACTTGACTAGAAGAAGGGATCGGTTGGTAGGACATGTTTTGAGGCATCAAGGGATCACAAATTTAGCATTGGAGGGCAGCATGGAGGGTAAAAATCGTAGAGGGAGACCAAGAGATGAATACAATAAGCAGATTCAGAAGGATGTAGGTTGCAGTAGGTACTGGGAGATGAAGAAGCTTGCACAGGATAGAGTAGCATGGAGAGCTGCATCAAACCAGTCTCAGGACTGAGGACCACAACAACAACAAGAAAAAAGTAAGTGGCACTGAATAATAAGACCACAAAGCTAAAAACTGTTCATAATATGCAGATGTATGTCACAATCAAAAGTGAGAAGTCTCAACATGAACAGAGCAATATTTTGGCCAAAATCGACAGTTTTCCGAAAAATCGAAAGTGCAAAATATTAGATTCAGAAGGATGAAAATTCCTATGTAGCCACATTTTGCCATAAAAATTTTGAAGAGTGTAAAAGTTGTAGAGGAAGACAGATATTGGAATACTCCGAACAAATAATAGAGGGCGTAAGATGCAAGAGTGCAACAGCTCTGAGATGAAGAGGTTAGCGCAGGAGGGGAATTCGTGGTGGCCCGTATCAAACTAGACTGATGAGCAAAATAAAATTAAATAAAAAATGAAAAATGTAAAGAAGTGGATGGCTGGGCGTCTTTTTACGTCAAAAGCAAAATCGCCTGTGCTTTACCGTGAGTGTAGCACATTGCTCATTAATGGGCCGTGTTTAAATATTAATAGGCGATTAATGGGACGTAATCGAAAAGTTAATGTTGCAGATGAATTTGGAATTAATGGAGCACTGTTTCATTCCGAAGGTAGTGGTGATTAATAACGATGCATTTGCATTTATGTTGCAGGCTGCTCATTTGCGAACCCGTGTTTACTGGGGTGTTCTTATTTGTTACACCAATCTGCATGATATCCACTGATTGAAAAATCGGTATATATCTGACGCATGCCCATCGATTTCCCTCCGTCGTGGATAGAGAGACATAGATACTAACGTGTGGTTCGAGGCCAGAGGGCACGGTTCGGAGCAGTGAGTTGTGAGTTCGTATTGAGTCCTGGAGAAAGAAAGATAGAGGCAGCCGGCGGAGTCGACGGAGCGCCCGCTTCGAAGCGCCGACTTTGGGATCGGTGTTGTGTACAGGGGTGGCCACTGTCAACAGGAGCGTGTGCGGGAGACAGGGGCAATCTGCTGGTGCCGCGCTTGAGGCCGTGGCACTGGGTTCGAGGCCGGGATGTGAGGTTGCGGTCCGGCTGCGAGTCCGCCTTGCCTGTGGACCTACGGTGAGCACTCTCGAACTTTTTAAACGACTTCCTTGACTTTCGTCCAGCTCTCTCCGTAAACTTGCTCTGTGTTTAAGACTTAAACGTGTGCTCTGGGCTGTGTGTGTGTGTGTGTGTGTGTGTGTGTGTGTGTGTGTGTGTGTGTGTGTGGTGGGGAGGAGGAGGGGACTCGATGCTGTGTGTGTGCTCTGTTTTACCATACTTACGTAACTCAGAAATTTTTAAAGGCACTGATTTTGCAGAAAATGTAGATCTGTACGGAGTGTCTTTCGTTAAGGCCCCCTTGTGGCATTGAAAACAATATAGTCAATTTAACGCTATTCCTTGCATTATGTAAAACTGGAAATAAACAAGCACTCAGATAGTAACAATCTGGGAGCCACAATTAAACAATGCTGTCTCAGTGAAAGGACACTGACAATACAGGCCACAGTGTCAAAAATGCTGAGTTTTGCCTTCGAGAGCCACAATCACACCGTACTATCTCAGTGAAAGGACACTGACAATACAAGCAACTGTGGCAAAAATTCTGAGTTTTCCCTTTTAGAGCCACAATCACACAGTGCTGTCTCAGTGAAAGGACACTGACAATACAGGCCACTGTGTCAAAAACGCTGAGCTTTGCCTTAGAGAGCCACAATTACACAGTGCTGTCTCAGTGAGAGGATACTGACAATACAAGCCACTGTGTCACTAAAAATGCAGTTTCTCCACGTAAAGGTGTCAGTGAGAGACACTGTACACAACGCTGCATGATTTTTCTACACTCTACGTTTCTACGTTGAGGTATTAGGGATGTAGACGCTAAATACACCTCCACACACAATTCCTGACGTTGCTTCTCCACTCATATTTCTACAAGCGTGCAAAGCGCAAAAAAATACAAAACTCCCTGTGCAGTGAACATCCGCTTTTTACAAAAGAATAACATTCTACAGATTTTTCTTGTTATTTTTATGAACCGTACACGTTGAAATTTTCATGTATTAAAAGGTGCCTAATTACTTATTTTAACAGGTTTCCAAAACGGTCACAAGATAATTGATCCAATAATGAACAGTTCTTCTAACATCAATATAACTTCTACACCTTTATGTATTTTGTTTAAATATTTGAACATTTTTAGTAAGCAAGAAATGCTTCACTACATTCTTTGTAAAAACAATATTTACTGTCTAACTTGTATGTTTAGAAATACTTACGTTTCATAATTAAGAATTTATGGGTCCTTTTGTCCTATTTGAACATAAGTCCCGTTCAGATTCTTAAAGAAGCGACAGGGAAGCATGTAAGGGGTGCGTCAGAACTCTCCATTACATTGAAAACAATACAGCCAACTTAACGCTATTCTTTGCATTGTGTAAAACTGGAAATAAATAAGCACTCAGATATCGATAGTAGCAATCTGGGGGCGAAACATGGGAGCGCGATTCTAAGCATTGTTGTGAGACCAGTTCTGTCTGCGATAATGGAAGTAATAGTGTCGCTCGAGAGCTCGAAGACAGAAGACATTTCTTGTTGCCCTCACGTCGGTGATGGCAGATCTTACCATACTCAAAGCCTGATTTCATTTATATAGCCAGGAGGGATTTAGATGGCTTAACTATGCTTGAAGATGGAATTCAAGGTAAAATTCGCAACCATAGCGCAAAAGCAATCACAGGGTTAGGCTCCTGATTGTTAGTCCGAGATTGAAATAATTCTGTGTTTTGCTTGTCGCTTAAAGAAGTCTCCTTAGTCTCCAAAAAATAGTAATTATTCTCCACATCCAATTAAAAATAAATGCTGTGGCTATTAAATGTTAATGTAACTTTGAAACTGAAATAATTTGTTACACACTACTGCTTCCACTGTCGCAAACAAAACTCGTCTCACAATAATGCTTAGAATAGCGCTCCCATGTATCGCCCTCAGATTGTTACTTTTGATATCTAAGTGCTTATTTATTTCCAGTTTTACACAGTGCAAAGAATAGCGTTAAGTGGGCTATATTGTTTTCAGTCTAATGGAGAGTTCTGACACCCCTTACATAATGCTGCACCTAGAATGAAATATTCACTCTGCAGAGAGGTGTGCGCTGATTTGAAACTTCGTGGCAGATTACAACTGTGTTCCAAACCGAGATTCGACCTTGGGACCTTGGTCCTTCGCAGGCAAGTGCTCTACCGACTTTTATTTTAATCAAATTTTTATCGTAATTGATCGTTGTACAAAAAATTGTTCTGGGCAGACGTCCGATGACACTTGTTCAAGCTGATAGCTTTTCTTTTTTTTTTTTTTTTTTCAGAGGGCAGCTATCCCTCTGACCGACTGAGCTACCCAACCACGAAAATGGTTCAAATGGCTCTAAGCACTATGGCACTTAACCACGGCTCACGACCCGTCCTCAGAGCTTTACTTCCGCCAGTATTTTGAGCACACTTGTTCGTGCAATAGATAATAAATAATGAGGCCCCATATTCTTAATCATACTTGTACGTAATTTTACGTCCGCCCCCAGTAGCTGAGTGGTCAGCGCGACAGAATGTCAATCTTAAGGGCCCGGGTTCGATTCCCGGCTGGGTCGGAGATTTTCTCCGCTCAGGGACTGTGTGTTGTGTTGTCCTAATCATCATCATTTCATCCCCATTGACGCGCAAGTTGCCGAAGTGGCGTCAACTCGGAAGACTTGCACCAGGCGAACGGTCTACATGACGGGAGGCCCTAGCCACATGACATTATTATTAGTCATATTCCGCCCACTTTTCCTATTGGTTATTGGTTATGACGTCTCACTGGTTGACGTGGGCTGATACTTAATCTTGAATGCTGCTTATCATCAACATATCTAATGTGTTTTCATTTGTCTGTTTAAGTATTGTTGGTTTGATATAGACTGAAGCACGAGCGCGAAAAGTACAAATAGGTAAATTTGCTCTTTACGTACCTCCTGTAATTATGTTACTGGTATCTCAATGTTATTCAAATTCTCGCTCATTTGCATACATGCCGTTGCAATAGAGACGTCCTTTTGCTAAATTACTGTTACTCACTACGCAGAATTATCAATCTTTATTTTTGTTGAATTATTCTGTTGTCACAAGAAGGCGTTTTGTACTAAAAAGCGAAGTAGGATATCGGAAATTTTATGGTTGGTAATTTTAACTGTCATTTTCAAATAAATGTCTTTTCTGGTGCTAATGTCAAGTCTTGCTTTCCAGCATTTGAACGCTTCCAGCTGCCCGCTAGCTGCCTTATTACACTAACCTTTATACATGTGGAAATGCACTTTTCTTGAACAATTCATGCGTTATAATCCGCTAAAGTCATTTGTATAAATAGTGCAAATTGATGATCAAATAATTTTCTTGGGGTTACTTTTATGAACGATAATTTCTTCTGTTCGTTGGCATACAGTGTTCTGCTTACCAGGAACTCGTCAGTACAATTCACATGACTGTTATGATATTCCGTACGGTAGTGTTTTATTCATTGGTTCTCCGTTTGGTACTGTATAGGACCCCTTCCGCAATTCAGGAACACGACAACAAACTGTATGTGATACTTTTTGCTGGTTCTTGTGGACAAACCAGACGAGCTGCATTTCACTTAATCGTTATTCGCGGAATCCCTATTGATTCCTATAAAGCGTAACGTCGGTCTCTAGAAATGCCATAAAACTGTTCTAAGATCCCACAGACTGACGTAAACGATATAAGCCTCTAGTTGTGTACTTCTTTTCTATAGCACGTCTTGAGAATAGTAATTTACTGCGAATTTTTTGATTCAATAGGAACGCCTCGCTCCTGCAGCAACCCAAGGGACAGTTCAAATGGCTCTGAGCACTATAGGACTTAACTTCCGAGGTCATCAATCCCCTAGAACTTAGAACTACTTAAACCTAACTAACCTAAGTACATCACACACATCCATGCCCGAGGCAGGATTCGAACCTGCGACCGTAGCGGTTGTGCGGATCCAGGCTGTAGCGCCTACAACCGCTCGGCCACTGCGGCCGGCTTAAAGGACAGTATTTTGTTAGAGTGATTACACTGGAATGTAGTTTCTTTTTTAAGTAAATATCAGTCTTTGATGCTCAATATAATTTCGTTATACAGCAAAATTCGGGCTCTTTCGGTGTCATGAATGTAGCACGACACTTCATGCTCAGCTATTCAACCCATCATTATCAATCTAGATTATCCTGATTATCAGCTGACTGACCGGGGCTTGTATGTAGAACTCGGTACGATGTTTCGAACCCAACAAGGAACTAACTCTCTTCACTCTGCTTCCACAGGTTAGTGGAAATGGCAGCCTGGTTAAGTGTACTGGCATAACGAGAGCAAGTGTATCCGTTTATTCTACACTTTGGATGTAGGGTTTTTACATCCACAACTTAAATCATGTACGTGCTTCACCACTTGTACTAATCTGTAAATGCTTTTTGCTTGAAACATGGTACCTTCATTTGGGTATCGTGCACAGAATGACCTGTTAGTTCTATCGACCGGTGGAGGCACTTGCAACATCGAAAGGGGAACGTAGAAAACTTTCACATTATTTCTTGAAAGAAGACAACCTCAGTTGCAACATCTTTTTCATTTGCAGGAAATAACTCATTTCAGCCTTTTGGGGCATCATCAGATTGGCGTGAAAATTAATGTGTGAAAACAACATTCGTTCAATAATGTCCACATATGGCATTAAGATAAAATTTTTGTTATGAACCATCGTCCTATCGACACGGGATGAATGAAAGCATTACGGAACGTAACACGGAGCCAACAGTGTTCCGGTGAATGGAGCGCCGTATACAGCTGAGAAATACACTGAAGCGCCAAAGAGACTGGGATAGGTATGTTTATTCCAATACAGAGGTATGTAAACAGGCAGAATACGGCACTACGGTCGGTAACGCCTATATAAGACAATTGTACGCGCAGTTGTTGGATCGGTTAATGCTGCTACAACGAAAGGTTATCATGATTTAATTGAGTTTGAACGTGGTGTTATAGTCGGCGCACGAGCAATGGGACACAACATCTCCGAGGTGGTGATATTCCCGTACAACCATTTGACAAGTGTACCATGAATATCCGGAATCCGGTAAACATTAGATCTCCGACATATCTACGGCCAGAAAGGGATCCTGCAAGAACGGGACCAGCAACGACTGAAGAGAATCGTTCGACGTGACAGAAGTGCCTCCCTTCCGCAAACTGCTGCAGATTTCAATGCTGGGCCATCAACAAGTGACAGTGTACAAACCATTCAACGAAACATCATCGATATGGGCTTTCGGAGCCGAAGGCCCATTGTGTAGCCTTGATGACTGCACGACAGAAAGCTTTGCGCCTCGCCTGGGGCCGTCAACACCGACACTGGACTGTTGATGACTGCAAACATGTTGCCTGGAGGGGCGAGTCTCATTTAATATTGTATCGAACGGATGGACGTGTACGGGTACAGTGACAACCTCATGATTTCATGGGCCCCGCTTGTCAGCAGTGGAATGTTCAAGGTGGTGCAGGCTCTGTAATGGTGTTGGGCGTATGCAGTTGGAGTGATATGGGACCCCTGATATGTCCTGATACGTCTCTGACAAGTGACACGTACGTAAGCATCCTGTCTGATCGGATGCATCCATTCATGTTCATTTGCATTCTGACGGACTTGGGCAATTCCAGCAGGACACTGCAACACCCCACATGTTCAGAATTGCTACAGAGTTGCTCCAGGAACGTTCTTCTGAGTTTAAACACTTCCACCTGCCACCATGAGCATTGATTATGTCTGGGATGCCTTGTAACATGCTGTTCGGAAGAGATCCTCACCCCCGCGGACTCTTATGGATTTATGAACAGCCCTGCAGGGTTCATGGTGTCAGTTCCCTCCAGCACTACTTCAGACATTATTCGAGTACATATGACGTCGTGTTGTGGCCCTTCTGCGTGCTCAACGGGGCCCTACAGAAATTAGGCAGGTATACCAGTTTCTTTGGCTCTTCATTGTAGTAGATAATGCGATCGAGAACAGAGTACATCAGCCCTGCAAGCCAGCCAAACAAATATAGATCCGTGGGGGCAAGATTATACGACTGTAGTAGCAGTTGTTACAGGTACATGGCATTGGCTAACGATTGTGCTTACAAAAAGCGACTGCGTAACTAAGTTACATACACTCCTGGAAATTGAAATAAGAACACCGTGAATTCATTGTCCCAGGAAGGGGAAACTTTATTGACACATTCCTGGGGTCAGATACATCACATGATCACACTGACAGAACCACAGGCACATAGACACAGGCAACAGAGCATGCACAATGTCGGCACTAGTACAGTGTATATCCACCTTTCGCAGCAATGCAGGCTGCTATTCTCCCATGGAGACGATCGTAGAGATGCTGGATGTAGTCCTGTGGAACGGCTTGCCATGCCATTTCCACCTGCCGCCTCAGTTGGACCAGCGTTCGTGCTGGACGTGCAGACCGCGTGAGACGACGCTTCATCCAGTCCCAAACATGCTCAATGGGGGACAGATCCGGAGATCTTGCTGGCCAGGGTAGTTGACTTACACCTTCTAGAGCACGTTGGGTGGCACGGGATACATGCGGACGTGCATTGTCCTGTTGGAACAGCAAGTTCCCTTGCCGGTCTAGGAATGGTAGAACGATGGGTTCGATGACGGTTTGGATGTACCGTGCACTATTCAGTGTCCCCTCGACGATCACCAGTGGTGTACGGCCAGTGTAGGAGATCGCTCCCCACACCATGATGCCGGGTGTTGGCCCTGTGTGCCTCGGTCGTATGCAGTCCTGATTGTGGCGCTCACCTGCACGGCGCCAAACACGCATACGACCATCATTGGCACCAAGGCAGAAGCGACTCTCATCGCTGAAGACGACACGTCTCCATTCGTCCCCCCATTCACGCCTGGTGCGACACCACTGGAGGCGGGCTGCACGATGTTGGGACGTGAGCGGAAGACGGCCTAACGGTGTGCGGGACCGTAGCCCAGCTTCATGGAGACGGTTGCGAATGGTCCTCGCCGATGCCCCAGGAGCAACAGTGTCCCTAATTTGCTGGGAAGTAGCGGTGCGGTCCCCTACGGCACTGCGTAGGATCCTACGGTCTTGGCGTGCATCCGTGCGTCGCTGCGGTCCGGTCCCAGGTCGACGGGCACGTGCACCTTCCGCCGACCACTGGCGACAACATCGATGTACTGTGGAGACCTCACGCCCCACGTGTTGAGCAATTCGGCGGTACGTCCACCCGGCCTCCCTCATGCCCACTATACGCCCTCGCTCAAAGTCCGTCAACTACACATACGGTTCACGTCCACGCTGTCGCGGCTACCAGTGTTAAAGACTGCGATGGAGCTCCGTATGCCACGGCAAACTAGCTGACACTGACGGCGGCGGTGCACAAATGCTGCGCAGTTAGCGCCATTCGACGGCCAACACCGCGGTTCCTGGTGTGTCCGCTGTGCCGTGCGTGTGATCATTGCTTGTACAGCCCTCTCGCAGTGTCCGGAGCAAGTATGGTGGGTCTGACACACCGGTGTCAATGTGTTCTTTTTTCCATTTCCAGGAGTGTATTTCGAAAGGTAAATTAGGTAAAACAGTGAATTATTAAAATTGAATTTACAGTAAGAACATTTAGGTGCAAAAACACAAAACACAAGATATCTAAAAGTGTAAAATTATTAAAACCTATCAAACAGTGAAACTCAAAATGACGATAACACATTAGTGAGATAGTAAAACAGTTAAAATATAAGGAATAAAAGAAAGATAGTGCCACATTCACAATAAAAGCTACTAGTTGGTTGGAATAGTGGGTACCGTAATGTCATAGTACGACCGGTTTCTGCTAACCAATTGATCCTTCAATAAAATACATTTCACAGTACCGGAATGTTTCAGAATTTCTATTTCTTCTAAAAGATTTTGCCTTTTCCATTTCCTGTGTCACCAGTTCTGGAAACATTTTGCCATCGACAATTATCGGTAAAACCCAATCTTATTCGCCAACGATTTTCAGCTGAAGACATACGGTGAAACACAGCCTTCGGTTGACGCCCAAGTTTGGATGCTATTTGACAGTTGATATTCAAACGCCACCAAATGCGGTAATGGGATGTGTTACGCACTTTTCGATGTGGCACCCTACAGCCTCACATCTGACACGTTTCGCCGCCCAGTGCACTCAGACGATTCCGTTCCAAGCAGATACCGCTAGAGGCTGTTCATCTTAGGAGCAACAGGTAGGCAAGCCCGTTTCACGTCACGCGCTCCTTCCGCAAAGTTACCGCCGAGAGTTACGTGGGGCTCTAACCGAGTTTCACCAGCCTGCAGCACACAGTGGGGTCTCCTTACACCACGACCTCACTCTTGAGCCCAAGATGAACACTGGTCTTATACTCAGGTATCGGATACTGTAGCAAATTTGTGAATGAGCGATACATTGCAGTTTTTCTGTATCATTCTTTGAAGCCCATTTCTCTGCAGTTGGTTGGAGAACAAAGTGTTGGTGACACTTAAGAAAAGAACGGAAAGAAATTTGTAAGAATTCGCACAGAACCAACAGCTGCTAATGCAAGCGCATTCCATTTGAGAAAAATAGAGCTTGCTGAGTGACAGCTACCACTTTGTGTGTCTGTTTATAATTGGCACTGAGCGGGCGCTCTAAGAGCGATGCGTCACATGGTCGGTGTGTCTGGAGGACAGGCCCAACTAACTTACCCGTAGTTCAAGAAGGTGTATGACAGGTGGTAGCTGACCGTATAACTGAGCCTGGGACACGTGTTTATGGCTTCTGAGACAAATCTGTTCCAGGAAGCCGACACAGGTGGAGAATTTCCAGGGGAAATGCTGCCACGCGAATGTCTGTCTAATATTAAATGATCTTTGACTAGAAAATTCCTCATAGCCAACCAAAAAGTCTTGTTCTTCTTTGTAAGGCAATGTGATGGGAATTGTGGCTCAAGAATGGAGCTGAGATGTCGCTGGAGAACCAACTTATTCCTGCAGAAGGTCGACGACCATAACCTGCCTAGCTGAAGAATCTTTTGTACAATTTTCTTACGTATTGAACTTCACATATTCGAAAGTGAAAGACTGACAAGTAATGAAACCATATTCCCAAAATAGGATGTTGGAAGGGGTATGCAGCAAGGTTATACTTAACCACAAGGTATGTGGCAGAAGTAATATTCCAACATTTGTTTAGGAGCAATCATTTTAGTTTTGAAACTCTTCTATTGGTCCGTGTTTGCATAGAAACCACAATATGGGATTGTGGGTACACCTCGATGCAAAACACTTTTGTTTTTATTTACTTCTTCGCCAAACTAGTTTCAGCAACAATATCGCATTTTCAGTGGCTTTTTTCTTTATCCTAAAAGACGCAGAAATAGAGTCGTTATAAACTTTATATAACATTATTACAGTGTACTCTTTGCTACCAAATATTGTATTCTGTAAATAGGGTGTGGAAAAATATCCGCTACCAGTCACTGGTAGAGGAATTTTTTCTACACCCTATAAAGGCACAGTCACGGAGTTCAACAGCATCCACTATGGATAAAATTCATTCTGTAAATGGCTTCATAGCGCGTTATTTATGTCACAGCATTGTTGTTACGCTTGTTCCCGTTATTTTCGCCATAATTTCTGTATTTTTTTTTGTCGTTTCTTCAGCATGCAGCATGTCATCTGCAACTATATGAGTGGCTGTTATTAACAAATATGAAAAAGTGAAATGTGTGTCAGCGTCATACCATTGGGAATTGCGGTAGTGTTGTGGCCTCAGCTTCGGTGGAAACTAGGTTGTTACATACTTTCGTTGGTCACTTTGTAGTTGCTTTCAAGCACAGGAAAGCATAAGATTTACTTCTCACACGTAATTCAAAACGTTACGTCATGTTGTAGTTCTCAGTTGTCGCGAGAATGTATCTCACATCGTGAGAAAGTTTTGAAAATTGTAGCTTGTCGCGCGAGTTCTGATGACTTCTGTTCCTTATTTATATCTCTGTATGTGATAGGAGACTGAGTGTGTGTGTGTGTGTGTGTGCGTGTGTGTGTGTGTGTGTGTGTATGCGCGCCTTCTGTGTCCTGTGTCAGTTGTCTTACACCCATAAAGAGAGTGTTTTAAAATTTTGTGTTTTCATTTATTGCGTTTTCCCCTTCCACTATAAGCTTTTTTCTTCAGTTGTTAGTTTCCGATATAAACGGTTGTTATTTTTCATGATGTGTAGATCAGTTCCGATGTTACTGGGGTGGTGGCTTTTTGGTGTTCTAAGAAAGTGGAATGTGTAGCGTCACTCTTTGGAGCTGTTATGTGCTCTGTGTACCTTGTTTGGAAGCTTCTGCTTGTTTCTTGTGTACTGGGCTTCACAAGAGTTACATGTGAGTTGGTATATTCCTGCATTGCTGAACTTGTCTGAGGTTCTTTTATCTGATCTCAACCTTTACAGAATGAGATTTTCACTCTGCAGCAGTGTGTGCCCTGATATGAAACTTCCTGGCAGATTAAAACTGTATGCCGGACCGAGACTCGAACTCGGGACCTTTGCCTTCCGTGCTTGGGTAGCTCAGTTGGTAGAGCACTTGCCTACGAAAGGCAAACGTCTCGAGTTCGAGTCTAGGTCCGGTGCACCGTTTTAATCTCCCAGTAAGTTTCCGATCTCTGTTACTGGGATTCTTTGCTTTTTCACTATGTATCCAATTCTATATGCTATTTTTTATTGTATGTTTCCTGATTTGGTGTTGCTTGTGTGTAGCCTTTGTGTTCTGCCTCTATGTTTATAAACTGTTTGGTTTTGTGGATGCCCACTACCATTACCTTTCACTTTTACCTTGCTGTTGACATTGTTTGTGGTGTCTCTTTTGTATTCATTTTCAACAGCCTTTTGTTTGATCATATGTAGTACCTGTACAATTCTCTGGTGTAAGAGGTGTTCTGTTCATCCTGTGGAGCAATTATGTGAAACCGACATATTTACGAGCGCTCAGGTGCTTGATGAGCTACAAAAAGCAATGCTTGTGGATGAGAGGTTTCTGTAGTTAAAAAATTCATGTTGGTTGTTGTTTCTTGTAATTTTAAGTCAAGGAAATTTAGTTTCTCGTTTTCTTCCATTTCCGTTGGGAAGTGGGTTTGTGGATATACTGTGTTGATGTTAATGTGTAGCTCTCCTGTCATACTTCATGCTTCATGTATAAAATAGATCGTGTCACCCAAATATTGCTACCACTATGTTATTATGTACCCTTCTTGTTTTACTGTGTTGAATATAATGTTCTCAATATGATCCAAGAAAATGTTTGCTAAAGTTCCACTGAGGGGGATTCTATGGGTAGCTCCTCATGTTGGCAACAAAAGTTGTTGTCTGAAGTGAGGTAATCCTTTTCTGTGGTTATCCTAAGGACGGATGAGATATCATTTATTTATATGTCTGGTAATTTCTTGCTTTTCAGCTGTTGTTCTATAAAGTTTATAGTTTCTTCCGTGGGTATATGTATACATGGAAGTAATGTCAAAAGGTACCAGTTTTGCTGTGGGATGGATGTTGATGTTCTTAATTTTCTCTATTGTGTCTTCTGTGTTTTTGAAGCTTCTAGCCGGCCGGGGTGGCCGAGCGGTTCTAGACGCTACAGTCTGGAACCGCGCGACCGCTACGGTCGCAGGTTTGAATCCTGCTTCGGGCATGGATGTGTGTGGTGTCATTAGGTTAGTTAGGTTTAAGTAGTTTCAAATTTCTAGGGGACTGATGACCTCAGAAGTTAAGTCCCATAATGCTCAGAGCCATTTGAAGCTTCTATTGTTTGTATATGTTTTCTGTAGGGATGTAGGGATGTGTGCCTGTGTCTCCCTAGCAAGATGGGGCTTTCCAGTAATCAGCCACTGGTCTGAGTGGAGTAAGGAGTTTGTGGATCTTTGAAAGTCTTGTTAAAGTTCTGTGTGAGGCTGTTTGTGACGCTTTCTAAGAGGATCTTCAGGTTCCTTGGGTATCTTTGTGTTGGGTCACTGGTTCGCTTGGTTATTTTATTTTCATCCAGGAATTTTTTTGTTTTCTCAATGTATTCTGCCTCTATTATTAAGACTAAAGAATCCTGTTTTTCCGCCTTGGCACTGAGCGCATAATGTTATTTTAGTCTTATGCGTATACTGATTGTAGTTTCCTCTCCAGATGTTTTTTTATTTGTATTTATTGACGGTCTGTTCTTTCTGACTATTAGTTTCATTTCCTCTAGTACTAGGTCTCTTGTTTCGCATTGGTTGCAGCCTGGTATTTTTCATTTTACCCTATGATGCAGTCAGTCTCAGTAATAAAATTTACCACGGTATCATGCGGGTGTTCAAATAGGATTTGAGGTCTTTCCGAAGTAACTGCTGTTCATGTGTTGCGAATGTCACATCCATAAATTAATAAGCCTCTTATATCTTAGACTTTTTCAGTAACAAAATCGGAACGCAATTTCAAAATGACAAAACAGGTCATAGAGCATACGGTTATCCGGAGCTTTGACATACGCCAACAGTGCTATATGCGATTGAAGAACTTTACCGGCAGACGTTCTCTGTTGAATTTAGACCAGTAATTATGTGATGAATATCCCTACCATGTGAAATGTCGATGCCGCGGACTTGATTTTCTACAAATCGGGATTGAACCACATGAAAGGGAGGAGAGTAGGCTCTGCATTCACTGTTCCAAGAAGACAAGGCCATTGGCATAGAGATATTTTCTGCAGGCTGCCTTCATTCCATTCCGTTGTAACTCGTCGAGAGCATTCATGACCACGTGTTTTACACATACGCCCCTAAATCTCACGTTTACCGTTACGTGTCCAATCCAGGTTCAATGGATAGAAAACATTGTTTAATAAACCAGAAATGTACCTGAGTAATTGAGAGAGCTGAATGATGTTTTAATTTTTTATGATTATGGATGCATCCAAAATTAGAGGAAGAAGACATCAGTACTTCAGTGTGTTTCTCTGTCCCACGAATTAAGCGTACCGTAACCAAGCATAAAATACAATAGCCATTACTCCGCCACCATTTTCACTGTTTGACCGTATTCAGTTATCCACCACACATCTATCAATAACTTCGAGCATTTAACTTCAAAGAAAAGTTGATGCAGTCTGATTTTCATGATATAAATGACTGGCGACTGGTTTCGGGCATGTGTAATTATCACGCTTTTCAGAATTGATTAGTTAAAATCGTGTAGTTAAAAGTAATTAGCCAGTAGTTACACGTTTACCAAAAGCACTTGACGTAAGAGTGTTTGCCTGATCATCAATTGTAAACACACAGATCTGAAGACGATCATTATCCATAATGAAAAGAATCACAGCCTGATAAGAAAATCTCAGCACGGTAGGGGACGTCGGACTGAACAAAATTTTCCCAATAGTCTTATACTGGAAACGCAGCATCGTAGAGCTACAGACGTTGAACTGCAGCCAGTGATAAGCGCTTGCATGTGTGTGCATGTAAACTAACTTGCCGAGCTAGTTCCCTATAAGCTAAAGAGCGTACTTGTTGAATTGATTAGCTGAAGATAATAGATTTAGCCAAACAGCTAAGAAACTTTAAACTCTTATCCGTGGCGGTTACGTCAGAAGCGAGCTTTTTGTGATGTTTTGTGAGTGAAGGTTGACTATTAAATCAGATATGTGATGCATTTATTTGTTAAGATAAAAGCTGCAACGCAGAAATAGCACTGCAGTATGACAACTGACGGATGGTACTGTGAAGTTCACTGTTTTTGGTAGTGAAATCTAAAGGCCAGCCGGCCAGTGTGGCCGAGCGGTTCTAGGCGCGTCAGTCTGGAACCGCACGACCACTACGGTCGCAGGTTCGAATCCCGCATGGATGTGTGTGATGTCCTTAGGTTCGTTCGGTTTAAGTAGTTCTAAGTTCTAGGGGACTGATGACCTCAGTCCCATAGTGCTCAGAGCCATTTTTTTTTTCTAAAGGCCACCTATATAAAATTTTGATAATGTGCAAGCGGTGTGAATTAACTTATATTTTAGCATATAATGTAACATCGCTTTTTTGGCATTATACTTTTTACAGCAAATGATCGAAACTCCGGCATCCAACATCACTACGTCACAAAAATTAACGACGGAGCAGCTCTAGTATACCAGCAGTACCAGCCTCCCAGTTACCACTTCCGTATGAACAGCCGGAGAAAGTTTATAGAGTGCGCTCTGAGGCATTTAGCCCTTTCATTACCATTGGGAAAGGCTATCAGAGAACCAGTAAGAGTTGGCGGAATGTTATTGCTATGTTTCGTTATCCCACTGATAAAGGGAAGTCTACTAATGGCTTACAGAATTCATATAATTACACACTGCTCCTATACGTCATGCTGTCAGCAAGCCTCATTGTTAACCCTCGGCTCAGCTCCACTCCATACTATCATATCGAATTGCTTCGCACTTTCAGGTAGGCACCCGAATAAACAGATACGCAAAGCAGGCTGCTATTCTGCATTTCCTGGCAATTTGCGTCAACAAATTGCACGTACGTATTGACGTTTCTTACCTCACAAACGGTGCCCATACTGAGAATGTCTAATGTGGACTGAAAACTTGGATACATGCTCTGCTCACTAATGTGTGCCTGTTTTCTGTGTGGCTTGCAGTTTTTGACCAGCCATCTTCTGAAACCCCAGAGGAGATCAAGAATAACTATGTAAGTAACAAACCACCCTGCAGTGGATAACGAAACGGCGAGACGCATTGTTACTTGTGACTACGACGTTAGTTAAAATAACCACACATTAATGTCATTCACTCCGAAAAAAAGACGGGTAATGAAAGAGTTAAGTAGTCATTTCTCCGGTGCTCCATACGAGAGAAACTTTACCATGAGGTTCTGTGGATGTATTCTTTGCAACATACTTAACAGTGTTCTGAAAATTGTAGCTGTAGATGTAAATTCTTTAACGAATAGATTCCTGAGTACAATTTTGGCATTTGCAGCGATATAAGGTACGGCATTCGTCCCATCCCTAATGGTCCATATCCTGAGGGAGGGAGTGTTATGCTACTCCCAGAACAGGTAGACAGGTTGGCAACGAAACATACATCTCTGTGAACACTCCAGTTTGCTTTAAGTGCAAGAAACGAGCGGCCCACACCCACACATATTTGATCTGCAGAAGGAGCAACATAAAACTAGATGCATCGTAAGAAGTCAGTTTGTGGGGGAACTCGGACTGAATTGACCAGACGCGGCGCCAACATACCAACCAGTAACCAATTGACACAGCGCGTCTCTCACTTTTCCACAATGTTATGTAATAATACTTAACCGTCGGGCTAAGAGGACCCTGAAAGCTTTCGCAGGTGAAGAACACCCTGTCGACACGAATTCATTCGATTCGATGTAGCGCAATAGTCACCGTCGTGGGAACCCACAATAAAACCTAAGACCTTACGTTGCAATAAGTTAAAAAAACTACACTAATTAAGACAGAAATCAATAGAAAAAAGTTTTAAAATAAATATAAATCAATAGTAAAGTATCACTATTGTTCGTATAAAAAGTTTACATAAATGAATTCTAAATTTAACGCGTTAGTCTGTCAAAATAGGGACTCCAGAGCGACGGTTAAGAAAGAAGGAAGTCCAAGTGGTGGGCGCAATGTGAACCAGTTCGGCACAAAAAGGTCAAAAACTAGAAAATTACTTCCGCATAAAAAAAAATGTGTAGTATCGTGTACAAATAACAAGCACACCGATTTCACCTTATCAACATGGCGATTGCAGAGGGAGTGCGATATATTCTGTACTCCAGAAATTCTGCACGCTTGCAAAATGAGACAGAGGTCTCCTGTGTTCACCACAAATTCTGCTCCCTACAAGCAGTTTAGTTGAATTATGTCTATTTTCAACATCGTACTTATACAGTGTGGACCACTATTAAGCCGAATGCGAGTGAAGGAGACACTGACTACCAGGGTTGAGGTGTCTTTGGACGTTATTCATGACATAGTATTACACATGTAAAAAACATACATTGCAGATGTGAGCACACGCGCGTACCGTTAGAGTATGTCACTTCTGATATTCAGATACAGTGATTATGTTGTACACACACGTTACACTATTTCAAAGAAAGGCAATAATGCTACATTATAATGACTTAACATAGAGAACTTCTGAAACGATTAGTAACTATACTTAGTCATAATCAGCGTAGGCATATGCTAATTAAGTCAGGCTGTCGTGCCGAAGTAGCTAGGTTAATTACAAGGGGCGAACAAAACGGTTCCGTTCGAAGGTGGTGTAGTACAGAAGAGGAATGCGAATCAGACTAAATCGCCTTGACGACTGAGGCAAAGATCGGACAGAAGTACAAGGGTTGGGAGACCTGTTTGGTCAGACATCGTGCTCTGCTACGTGAAGAAGTCACTAACTGCCTGCTCCACATGCTCTTCCGACAGGAATTTTCGACCAGTCAAGGACGTTTGTAAGGTGTCCTGGGGATAGATCAGGACAATTGGGGAGTTGGTCGAGTGTCTAGCACTTGAGGTGGCGTAAATTCTGTGTTAAGACATTTGTGATACGGAGAAATGCGTTAGCGTGAAGCAGCAGTATACCTTGTCGCACCGTTCCACAATGGTGGTTTTCGACACACAAGTTGCCCCATACACATTCTTCATTCTCCAAGAGATGTCCCGACAGCCAAGAAAAGAATAACAGCAGTTGGTCATGTTTGGACGTATTTGCTCATAACTTCACCATAGCTCCCGTTTCCGCATTTAGTGCACTTACATCGGAAAGACACGAATGCCATATAAGTCGGTCTTCTATACTCGGTGACATTTATCATTAGCTTGCAGTGCTGCTGTAAGTGCAGTACGTCTGATACAAGAATTAATGTAAGCTTTAAGCTTAGTTCTTCTGCGTGGACTGCAGCATCGATGGTCTCTGAAATCAGCCTCCATATATATAATTGTAGCGCAATAGAACTGAAGGCTCACTTGTTGGAAACCCTGCAATTCCCACCGAATGCGACGCTTAATTTTGAAATATGACTCACAAGTGTGTACAAACTTCCTTTGCAATTTTGCTAAAGCGTGGCTCGCTCCTGATATGGCATGATCACTGGGTGAGGTGGGGTGTGCGTGTGGGGGATATGACAATGCCACATGCGTTAATAAAATAGCAAAGGCCACTCTAAGACTCCCCCATCTCTTCCCCCCCCCCCTCTCCAACACCCGCCCGCCTTTTTTAGGGGACCTTCAAAAGGTATTCGTACATACAGAACCAATGGTGAGAGGTAGACTACGCTGGTGGTCTTTCGCCGCTACTATCCTGCTCTTGTGCTTGATTGTAGGCGACATGGAATTGGAGAGTGTCAAAGGCGTTGCTGGTCTACAACCGCCGTATAGCTACATTTTTAAAATTCACGATAAATGTGGGTGGGTGCCACCAAGAGTTTTGCCGAAATGGCGTGGTCTAAGACACGCTCCTTGCTGTTTTATTCCACCCCAAGACCAAGCCACAGGAGGATGTGAAATGGGAGCGCTGAAAATTAAGCACCCTTTGCTACTCCGCATCACGTTAAAATTTCGTCGAATGGTTTTTAACGGTCCCTAGTGGTTCCAGCGTAGTGCGAGAGGAAAGAAATGTGGTCGCACTGCGCCCATAATGGGCGCGATCACATTCGATGTGGATGCAGCACCACACTGTTCTCAGTGGGTCAGCAGTGTCAAAGGATGTGAAGAACGTCTTCGTGTTGCTCATCGCAATGTGAACTGTCGTTTGTTGCCGCGAAGTGTGTGGCA
The DNA here is from genome assembly GCF_021461395.2 of Schistocerca americana. NCBI lineage: Eukaryota > Metazoa > Arthropoda > Insecta > Orthoptera > Acrididae > Schistocerca > Schistocerca americana. The sequence continues at coordinate 442,292,302 of NC_060126.1, forward strand.
ATCAACGTTCCAGGAAAAGGGGTAGCTTCTCCTTTCCCCGCCTTTTCGCGCTTATACTGAGCGTCGTTGCCTGTAGAATGATTTCGTCGGCCACTCATAAAAAACAACGATATTACACATGTTGTTGGGGAGATCTCTGTTTACATATATGTCTTGTGAAAGCCAACATCGCTTGATTTTAAGACATTTATTCACACTGCTTGTTTCGACTGAATCGTGCTGTCATCTTCAGACTGGCATTACACTTTGCGTACTTGTTCACGTACATGTGCCGAACACTGTTCTCAAAATGTCGACGATACATGTGTGTCAACATCCCAATCTGAAGTTGACAGTACAATTCTGTCAAAACTAGTAATTGGAATTTTGATCTTACAATCAAGTGATCTTGGCTTTCACAAAATGTTGTTGTTCTTGTTGTGGTCTTTAGTCCTGAGACGGGCTTGATGCAGCTCTCCATGCTACTCTATCCTGTGCAAGCTTCTTCATCTCCCAGTACTTACTGCAACCTACATCCTTGTGAATCTGCTTAGTGTATTCATCTCTTGGTCTCCCTCTACGATTTTTACCCTCCAAGCTGCCCTCCAATACTAAATTGTTGGTCCCTCGATGTCTCAGAACATGTCCTACCAACCGATCCCTTCTTCTAGTCAAGTTGTGCCACAAGCTCCTCTTCTCCCCAATTCTATTCAATACCTCCCCATTAGTTATGTGATCTACCCTTCTAATCTTCAGCATTCTTCTGTAGCACCACATTTCAAGAGCTTCTATTCTCTTTTTGTCCAAACTGGTTATCGTCCATATTTCACTTCCATACATGGCTACACTCCATACAAATACTTTCACGAACGACTTCTGTACTCGATGTTAACAAATTTCTCTTCTTCAGAAACGCTTTCCTTGCCATTGCCAGTCTACAATTTATGTCCGCTCTACTTCGACCATCATCAGTTATTTTGCTCCCCAAATAGCAAAACTCCTTAACTACTTTAAGTGTCTCATTTCCTAATCTAATTCCCTCAGCATCACCCGACTTAATTCGACTACATTCCATTATCCTCGTTTTGCTTTTGTTGATGTTCATCTTATATCCTCCTTTCAAGACACTACCCATTCCGTTCAACTGCTCTTCCAAGTCCTTTGCTCTGTCTGAGAGAATTACAATGTCATCGGCAAGCATCAAAGTTTTTGTTTCATCTCCATGGATTTCAATACCTACTCCGAATTTTTCTTTTGTTTCCTTCACTGCTTGCTCAATACACAGATTGAATAACATCGTGGAGAGGCTACAACCCTGTCTCACTCCTTTCCCAACCACTGCTTCCCTTTCGTGTCCCTCGACTCTTATAACTGCCATCTGGTTTCTGTACAAATTTTGCCCCTGCCACCTTCAGAATTTGAAAGAGAGTATTCCAGTCAACATTGTCAAAAGCTTTCTCTAAGTCTACAAATGCTAGAAACGTAGGTTTGCCTTTCCTTAATCTAGCTTCCAAGATAAGTCGTAGGGTCAGTATTGCCTCACGTGTTCCAACATTTCTACGGAATCCAAACTGATCTTCCCCGAGATTTCAATGCTCGGCGTCGCGTTTCGTACCTCCATCGCAAAGGCGTCAAAAGAGGGGGTGAACTGGAGGTAAGAGGGGGTCTGACGACGTTATGATCCTGTGACGCCGCCACCGCGCCATTGCGCAGAATTGTGGCGAAATTTGATGCCAATGTGATATTATTAACCCAGCTGACACGTTACGTGATCCTCTCAGCTCAGCCCTTTCTTTCTGTTTTAAGCGTCCAGCTCCAGGGTGACACGGCGGGGCGCCACGCCTTTTCACCGTTACAGAGGGAGGTTGTACTCACCTTTTAGCCAAATTTCACACTTGTGCATTGCAATGCGTGGGAATTACAGTGTTTCGAAATAGTTAGCCTTTAATTCTGTTGGGCAGTGTAGTTTTCAATGGACCACACAGACTTAGCAGCTTATCATGGTAGGTTTCTACAGCCACTGGAGTACAGTTTCTCTCTGGACAACAAAGAACAGTCAAAGGACCTTGTCGAACTGGTTATTTTAGGGATCACCCTGGCATAAGCAGTAACATCGGTTTTAATTCGTCACTGGACCCGCCTGGGGGAAGCAAAGCTGTGAAGGCGTGTCGTAAATAGTTCTTGTATAGCTCAGGTGGTAGAGCATTTGCCCGCGAAGGTCCTATATTCGATTTCTGGTTGAAATGGCTCTGAGCACTATGGGACTTAACTTCTGAGGTCATCTGTCCCCTAGAACTTAGAACTACTTAAACCTAACTAACATAAGGACATCACACACATCCATGCCCGAGGCAGGATTCGAACCTGCGACCGTAGCGGTCGCACGGTTCCAGACTGTAGCGCCTAGAACCGCACGACCACCCCGGCTGGCTCGATTGCTGGTCCGGCACACATTTGCTATCTGGCAGGAAGATTCATTATACTGCGTCCTGCAATATATGTCTCACGACGACAGCATGAACATTCACTGCTTGATAATTGCTACAGAACAGCTGATACTGAACAAGGAACACCAGCCGATAGCAATGGGACAACTGAAAACTGCTGCGGAATGCCCGACCAACGAAAAAAGGAAATATAGACTACTGGACTTGTCAACTACAGCAAAGATTGTGCGCGAGCGCTCTGTCTGCATTCGACTGACTGATCATCAGTACAATGTTTGGCGGAAGTTATTGTCGAAACGATTATTGCGACGACCGGTGCCATACGGCAGACATCTACAAGACATCGTTTGAGTGCCTACAGTCGTGAACGAGCAGCTGGAGGGCCTCTGAGGCCGAGGGAAGTATCACCATCGTGGCCTCAGTAATAGCTTTGTTGAAAAGTGTAATCTCGAGATTTAAAAAGGCCACAGAATGTTCATAAACTTCGTTTGTATGGCCTATGCGTTATGGTGTGGGCAGGCATTAACCACAATGGACGAACACCGATGTATATGTTTGCACAAGATACCGTTACAGCACACCAGTGTTACAGGGAGTTTATTCTGGATCATATCCGTCTATTTAGGGGTAGGAGTAGATTCTGACTTTCAGTTTACAGACGACCAGACTTCCTGAAAAGTCAAGATGAACCTTTGGAATGTCCTGCGTACTCCCCAGATCTAAACCATATGGAGCATGCGTGGGATGCTCCACGGACTGTGCAAGAACTGAAAACCGCCTTGAGAGAGGAGTGGGACGATATCCTCCAAGGACTTCTCAACTGTCTGATGGTCAGCATTACTTAACAGATGAAAAATCTGCATTAATGCTCGAGAATTGCATATTCCTTAGTGAGAATCCGATATTAACCTTTATGTTGGAAGTTTGGCCTTTGTCTAACATGAATAATACTTATGTCTGTTACCCTGCTTTCCCATGTGATAAAATAAGTACCATTTTTCATTATAAATGTATTAGTATACCTCTATTGACTATGTACTGCATTTCATGACATTCCTCATTGCCTGTGATTATTCCTGTCCAACAACGTCTCTGTTCCTTACCAGTTCTCAAAATAAGAGATTAGAGCTCAGAGAGCGCCTAATGAAAGTTTTTCTCCCATACTATTCATGACTGGACCAGGGAAAGGAGATGAAGCACACGAACTACTCTCCGCCACCTACCATAAGCTGACTTGCAGAGTGTGTATCTATGGGGATTATTCGGAAAGTAAGGTCTGATGGGGTGCGAAATGGAAACCATAGTGATAATCCGATGAAGCTTTGTATAGAGTGTTGGGCAGTGTCTCTAGTATGCCCGACGATCGCGTCACGTCACTATTTTCAGTTCTGAGCACACAGTGAGCATAGCGTCTGGTGTGAGATTTCGCCTGATGTCATGCAGTCCACAAAACACAGCTGTCATGCGTTTCATTCTTCATTACAATTCTCGGCCTCACTTTGCAGGGGCAATGAAGAAGCTCCTGCAGCATTCTCGATGGGAAGTGTTTGATCACCGAGAATAGAGCCAGTAATTAACTGTCCCTGAGTTTGATCTCTGCTCACATGAACTTCTTGCTATGAAGACAATGTTCTGACGCAGGCAAAGAGCTGTTGACCAATGTAGGGAACTGGCAGTAAGCACAGGCAGCTGCCTTCTATGACGTAAGTTGGTATAACGCTATGACAAATGTCTAAATCGGAGTGACTACTATGTGAAGAAGTAGCTGGAAGGTGTATTTAACTGTTGCAAACCAAACAGTTTTGATTTTCGCAGCGTTTTCCTTTTTGCGACCGATCGGACCTTACTTTCCGAATAGGACTCGTATATGGAGAGCACAACAACGACGCATATAATACTGTTACAGCTATTAACAAGAGAAATCTATACTAACGAATACAATACGACCTACAGCCAACAGTGAAGTAGTCATATTTTGCAAGTATTTGTTTCATGTAACAAGCATCTGAGAGAAATGTGTATATGGGCATTGCCTTTTGGACAAGATGCTGTGCGTTTTTAAATATTTTAGCCTTTACAAACGTTTATAATGTTACGAGTTATATCCACCTGACATCTTGTGCATGAGGTTCAGCACAAAATGAACATGTTTTACTACAAAAAATGTTTAAGACCTGAAGATGGCAGCTAAGACTGTTGAAACCGGTCGTCTTCAATAAAAAACATTTTGAGCCATCTTGGCTTTAGAGTGGTTTTTGACCAAAGAAACCGCCCTTCAAGACTCTCATAATGACAAAATTGAATAAATTTTCCAAGTAACTTTCACCGGTAGGCCGTGGGATAGTAAGAGACGATGAATTTCCAATATTTCTATGTATATTTCTCTTGCAAGACAAAACTCCTACGGCGAGTGTACCGTTAACTCTATTCACTGCGATTTTCGCCAATAGTGAGCGGCCATGTGATATTGAAAGGCGGGCCGCTTTCTCATTGTTCCCGCCCTCTTCAGGCCCAACAAGAACGAATTGCGGCTAATGGTCTGTGCAGTGTGCGGGAAACTCGTCGTCTAGCGCAGCAGGTTCGACGCGGGCCGCACCCAGCGAATTCGCTGCGGCTCTTCGCGAAAGCTGGCGTAGCGGAGGCGCGCCTGCACAGGGCGTGGGAGTCGGGCCGAGCACACTGAGAAATCCCTGGCGCCAGTCGCTTAACACCTAACAACAGCCAGTGACGCCTCGAAGTGGTTAGAAACGATGTCCGGGAACACTCGGAGTCTCGTTCACGGTCAGCGCTGTGATACTCAAGAAAAGGGCCTCTAAGTGATAGCAACCAGGTAAACAATCAACATGACACGGTACTGAAACCCAGGATACCCCTAGGCAGCATCCTGTCCTTTAACGATATTCCAATTACACGAAACACGATGGTTGTCATCTACGCGGATAACACAGAGTGCAAATCTTAGAGTCTATATGATGTACTCAGAACAGTTGAGTCTCGGTTGGAGAAACGTTGACAAATGCGAAGCGGTTCTGGTTACACGCAGACTGAGACAACTGCACAAACACCAGCTCTGCAGACAGATAACATTACACACACCCAATACGTTTTCATGAAAAGAATTCAGATACTTCGGTATTTGGATGGATCGGAAACTTACACGGTGCCACCACACACAAAACGTCGCCAACAAAGCGTACGCGAGGCTCAGACAACTTAACAGGCAAAGCCGACTAAACTGGAGTGTGTCGGAACCACGTACATGACACTGACCGCTGATGACATAAGCTGCTCCAGTCAGAGGATACGCAGATCCAAGATATCTGCGTCACCTGCAGGTCGTACAGAATCTAAGTGCGACCTACGTATCGTAAGCAAAGCTCCACAATACATACGAACCTCGTGAACCTACTCAAAGGCTACCGCGTTGAAACCCTCTCGGCATTTTGGAAACAAAAAAAAAAAAAAAACCTTGCTCGACAACTATACTGGGACTCGACACACACGAACAACCCATTCATTCTTAACCTGTGTAACTATGATCGCAGACGTAGGTGGAAGCACAATAGCCCAAAGACATTCCTCCTTAGGGATAATTAACCACCTACGATAATTTCAATTGAAGCAGACACAAACAACGCGAAAGAGCAAATCTGAAAGATACTGCCAGCTGAGCATAAACTAGCAACAACAAGGAAGCCGAATACGCACGAAATGCAAACAAACCCCATCCAACATTCACACGGAGGCGTTGATTTTATAATAAAATTGACCACTCCGTTGACGTCTTGGTTTTTTACAGGCACTCAGACACTGCTGCTGATCCAGGAAATATTGTCGGTGTCCACCTGCATCGGTACTTCTCTCCGACCGGATTGACAATCTTATGACGAACAATACCTATGACACTAGTACTGACCATCGCATGACACCCACTACCAACGCAACCATATCCTTGTATGATTTGTCGCAGCAAGAACACCGTTACAGCTCTCACTACCCGTCCAGACTGTGGCTGAAGTTTCTTTCCCAAGGCTCTTGCCGTGGCAAATTTTCCCCTCTGCTCTTAGAACCGCCCGTCTAGAAGCGGGTAGCGTAGTGATTAGCATACTGGACTGGCATTCGGGAAAACGAGGTTTTCCATGACTTCCCTAAATCACTTAAGTGAAATATCGGGATGGTTCCTTGGAAAGGTCACGGCCGCTTTCCTTTCCATCCTTCCCTAATTCCAGCTTGTGCTTCGTCTCTAATGGCAGGACGCAAAAAAAAAAAAAAAAAAAAAAAAAACTAATATCATCCTACTCCTTCTTTTCCACTCGTCTTAAACAACTTTCGACCACTTCTATCACCCGATGACACGTATTGGTGGATATTCCTATCCAGATGTACAGAGAACATCACAAACCCACATCCTGTGAGTTCCTTGATGAAGTCATTAACAAACGCAAAGGTGACAGTAGAACTTTTGTGATGGTCACCATACCGGTGCTGGCGTGAAGGGCCTCTACCTTTTGAATGATGGTAACCAATCATGGTCTCAGATCTTCCAGAAGTGAGTAAATATTTCTGTATATAAGTAAGAATTATATGAAATATAATGTAGTGAGGAAAAAGCTATAAAAGGAATCAGTGTGTGATACTGTACCATTTGAAATGGTTATCCTGTTTCGCCTCACTTGACTACAAAGCCTGTAATCAGTAACTTTAAGGCGGCACACGCTCAGATGACAGAAATATCTAGCGAAGGTCTTTGCCTCTACATGCAGTAGTATGTTAGTAATGTGTCATCTGCAGTTTTTTGCCTATTGCAGCCAATTACAGCCATGATCCTATGAGTTCCCTTTAACCGCCGTTTCGTTTGACACTTGCTTTCCAGATGAATTTGGTACTTGCTGGTGGAATTGGTCGAACTTGGAGACGGACGGAGTTGCTTCGTGCATTTGGTGGTGAGCTCCCTGCAAGCTCTGGAGCATAGAGAACACACTGCTTTTACAGTTTGTTACATTCACTCGTAACGAGTATCTTGATGTTGCTTTCGTGCACATCTATTTTTGCCTTTCATTAGCTTTCTGAATGATACTGTGTGGAGACGCGGCTCTTTCTGTCCCTTTACGACGAACCTGCACCTACCTGTGAACATTGTCTCAGCAGATCATCAGTAGGGAAGCCGAGTGAAACCTACTGTACTTCGACGTGAACCAGGCTGCAATTGAAGTCACTAATCTACGTTTCGGGAGAAAGTTTCCACACAAATGAAAGTTTGGAAATTTTGTCCTCAGTTAATATATTCTGAAACTTAGGTGAACAAGTATCACTGCCAAGCCCGTGCTAGTCTTAACACAGTCACTCACAATCCTTTTCACTCACGTTAGCAAGTTTATGGTGTTGCATTTCCCGAAAACGTAATACCTACAAAAATACTGATTGTTTTTGATTGAGAATGCTCGCCAAATATTAAGTCTGTCAGTACCAAATGCAGTCACAGTTCTTAGCCACCGACCTGCTCAATACGCCACGCGGAATATATGTCTTTTCTCGTCACAAAATTCACTTAAAAATTCCAAAATTTCTACACGCCCATCGGAATAATTATGCCGTCACTTTACCACACTTATGATGTATGAAACACTGCTAACCCCGGCAACTTATCGTTTCCATCGGAACTACTACTACACACGTCCGAATTGTTTCATGGCTAGGCGCCCATTCTTCTCTAGAATACTCTAAGTCTTCTCTTCCAGCAGAGAAAGGCGCGCGAAGAATATTGCTTTAGCATTGGTCATTTCACTCAACAGCCAATAGAAAAACAACATTCTCCCGCGTTAGTCCGCGCTTTTGATCAATAACCAATCGCAAAATAGTAAACCTAACGACTGCACTTTTTACCGACGTAATTATCTAATATGCTGAAGTTTTGTTTATGCATAAAGTTATTTATTATTGTTATTTGTACCTGAATTAGCTTTCCCTTTACCATAAACTTACTTCACAAATCTAATCTATAAAAATCCCATTTGTCCACATTCATACTTCTTCGAAATGTTCCCACACTAAATCCCACCTCGTTAAACAGTCATATTTTTATTAACCTTAAACCCCACTCACGTATCATTCATACTGCTAAAACACCTTCATAACATTTTACATACACAAAAAGACATAATAACACTTTATGAAAATACTAGAACGGTTTATGAAAAACATTCTTTTACTTTAGCGCACTCTAGTGGTCACAATCGAAACTAAAATCACAGTCCCCCTATCCAATATTGTCCTCTATCGGCTGATATATAAACTACGTGCGCGTCCAGTCTCGCGTCACCATCTGTCACTATCCAGCTCTGAGACACATTTCCCACTTAGCCGCCTCCAAGGCAGGATCGTTATACGGCGCTAGCCTCAACTGGAATTTTGTGAGCCTCACTCTTCTTCCCACGTGGGCCACGGTAAACACTCAGTCCATCCCATCCGTACTTATACAGTACGAGCATACCCTCTCTCAAATGGAAGCAAGTGAGCTAATATTGTTGGAACGGTACTTTAAGGTCTGGTTTTCTGTTGTAACCAATTGGTATGGCCATAGTGGCGTAGCTGCTACAGCTCTAGACACTGGCTCTGGAGGTTTGCCTTCGATTCCGAGTAAGTGGGGATTTTTCCTCGTTCCAGTCCCTCCAGGGCGGAGCAGGTCCATCCAATCTTCTGCCACATGAGTACCGATGTTCTCCCCCGGGGGTAGAAAGCGAGCAGGGCTATGACCAGCAACCATCTCCTTCCTGTTGCCGTGGTTAAGAAAAGCTGCACTCTGCCTGCAGTAGGAAAATTGCCTGCACACAGGCTTCCACTGCTTTACTCTTAACCAATTTCTATTTATTTTACTATGTTATTCCTCTTTGAGAATGATGAATGTGATTAAAGGATACATTTGTTCCCTTAATCGTTATGTTACTGTTTTTTTGTTCATGTGTTTTGGTAAATTATTTTCCGACGCTTCTCTTTTATATGATGCTTTTATAATGCCTGAACAGTTAATGTATTTGTTGCTGATGTACTCTCATGTTTCTGTACAGAGTTATCTAAACTGTTAACTTAATGAGGCCCCACCCATGTGCTTTATACTGTATGTCATGTAAATGATGTCTGTTAAATAAAAAAATAGCTTACATTTCAAACATGAATTGTTTCCCCTATATCCCATGTCGACTTACGTTAATAGTCTGAAAGAGGCGATGCTGTGCTCCTGAAACCATTTACAGGTTCTTCCCTCTATAAGGTTTTTACACTCGCAGCGCGCTGCTTGTGCTTAGATAACGTGACAGGGAGAAGATTAATAAAACCGACAGATTGCAGGGACGGGTTGCTGACTGGATTTGGAGGAAAGAATATGCAATGAACATGTGTCCGGAAAAGAATAGTTGCCGGGAAGACGGCGCTGACCACGTGCCTTGAGTTCCTTGTGCGTTGCAAGTTCTTTGATTAACGCAACGTACTGTAAGCAGCATAAAGGTCTGGTATTCATGTCAGGGACATCAGATGAGCACAGTCGAGAGGCAGCGTAGAACCAGGTCTTCCAAATCTGGTGCACGCGCACTCCGCCGCATTTCTACAAGTTCGTCTGTCTAAAAGGACCCATGATCACACAAAACCTCAAATACAGCTTGAAATATTGTGTGATGTGGTTGTTTCCGGAGGGTACTTGTTTTCGTGCAGCCGTGTCACCTCTCGACCGTTCTGATGCTTACAGTACGCTGCATCGAACACACAGCCTGCAACACGGCTGGTCCCGGCGGAGGTTCGAGTCCTCCCTCGGGCATGGGTGTGTGTGTGTGCCCCCAGGATAATTCAGGTTAAGTAGTGTGTAAGCTTAAGGACTGATGACCTTCGCAGTTAAGTCCCATAAGATTTCATACACACACACACACACACACCGAACACACGGCACATGGTCAGAGTAACTTTCATTCGTCAGCGCCATCTACCGTGGCAGAGACATATTTCCGGGCACATGTTCATAATACGGTTTCTCCAAAATATCCAGTCATGAATCTGTCCCCGCAGTTTGTCGGTTTTATTAATGTTCACCCTGTATAGCTTTCAGCCTCGTAAGGCAAGTTCAACGTGTAGTACATCCGGTGAGCAGGTGCAGCAAGATTCTTTGAACAATCATCTGACAGCCGTAGGCAGGACTTTACCAGGTATTTTCTATTCAATGAAGTCTTTCCCCTTTGCTTACTTTTCAGGACACGATTATACACTACTGGAAATTAAAATTGCTACGCCACGAAGATGACGTGATACAGACGCGAAATTTAACCGACAGGAAGGAGATGCTGTGATATGCAAATGATTGGCATTTCAGAGCATTCACACAAGGCTGGCGCCGGTGACGACACCTACAACGTGCTGACATGAGGAAAGTTTCCAACCGATTTCTCATACACAAACAGCAGTTGACCGGCGTTGCCAGGTGAAACGTTGTTGTGATGCCACGTGTAAGGCGTACCATCACGATTCCGACTTTTACAATGGTCGGATTGCAACCTATCGCGATTGCGGTTTATAGTATCGCGACATTGCTGCTCGCGTTGGTCGAGATCCAATGACTGTTAGCAGAATATGGAATCGGTGGGTTCATGAGGGTAATACGGAACGCCGTGCTGGAACCCAACGGCCTCGTATCACTAGCAGTCGAGATGACAGGCATCTTATCCACATGGTTGTAACGGATCGTGCAGCCACGTCTCGATCCCTGAGTCAACAGATGGGAACGTTTGCAAGACAACAACCATCTCAACGAACAGTTCGACGACGTTAGCAGCAGCATGGACTATCAGCTCGGAGACCACGGCTGCTGTTACCCTTGACGCAGGAGCGCCTGCGACGGTGTACTCAACGACGAACCTGGGAGCACGAATGGCAAAACGTCATTTTTTCAGATGAATCCAGGTTCTGTTTACAGCATTATGACGGTCGCATCCATGTTTGGCGACATCGCGGTGAACGCACATTGGAAGCGTGTATTCGTCATCGCCATACAGGCGTATCACCCGTCTTGATGGTATGGGGTGCCATTTGTTATACGTCTCGGTCAGTTCTTCTTCGCATTGACGGCACTTTGAACAGTGGACGTTACATTTCAGATGTGTTACGACCCGTGGCTCTGCCCTTCATTCGATCCCTGCGAAACCCTACATTTCAGCAGGATGGTGCACGACCGCATGTTGCAGATCCTGTACGGGCCTTTCTAGATACAGAAAATGTTCTACTGCTGCCCTGACCAGCACATTGTCCAGATCTCTCACCAATTGAAAACGTCTGGTCAATGGTGGCCGAGCAACTGGCTCTTCACAATACGCCAGTCACTGTTCTTGATGAACTGTGGTATCGTATTGAAGCTGCATGGGCAGCTGTACCTCTACACGCCATCTAAGCTCTGTCTGACTCAATGCCCAGGCGTCTCAAGGCCGTTATTACGGCCAGACGTGGTTGTTCTGGGTACTGATTTCTCAGGATCTATGCACCCAAATTTCGTGAAAATGTAATCACGTGTCAGTTCTAGTTTAATATATTTGTCCAATGAATACCCATTTATCATGTGCATTTCTTCTTGGTGTAGCAATTTTGATGACCAGTAGTGTACATTTGCAATTTCTACAGACAGCATCCACATACGTGCATTACTCGTACAAACCCTACAAATACCAATTTTATTAAAATTAGCATTTGCTTTGTATTCATTGACAGCAGGGCCTAAAAGCAATTACGCACATGATTAATTGAAATTCCTTTTTATAACTTAAACAGTGTATGGGACCATATTAAAAAGGATTTCCTCCAAATATATTATGTGAAAATTATTAAAAGCATTTAAATTAAACTACCTTTGAAACTTTCTGACAGATTAAAATCGAGACTCAAACTCAGGACATTTGGCTTTTGCGGGAAAATACCCTACCAACTGAGCTGCCTAAGCACGACGCGCCCCCGGTCATCACAATTTTATTCCGCCAGTAAATTTTATTCTGAAAACTAACGTTATTAATATTACACGTCTTAATCTTCCATGTCTACATATCTACGGCTCTCTCCCGCTAGAGGGCTGCGAATTGTAGTGCGGAATACTGCGGTGTATAACGTAACTAGGTTGCTGCGTGAGAAACAGCATTCTGTAGTCCAGTTTCTAGCCGCAATAAGGTCACCCTCGCAATGAGCGCCATTTCCATCTGCTTGACAATCCCAGACCACACACGAGCCCTGCGACATCTGCAACTACCCGACACCTCGTGTCCTCTGTCGTTGATCTTTCTCCATACCGTACCGGGTTGACCCTATCCGATTTCCGTCTGTTCTAAAACCTAAAGAACACCTTTGAGGACCTCATTTTGACAGTGATGAAGCAAGCAGAGTTGAGGTTGTGGCTCCGTCAACGACGTCAAACATTCTACCGTGGCGGTATCAACAAACTGGTGTCTCGCTGGGAAAAATGTGTTCGTCGCCAGGGTGACTATGTTGAGAAATACTTAGTACACATAAGAAAAGATGTAGAATGCTGATAATGTTTGATTTATTTTAAAAGCTGTAAAAATCCTTAGACTATGCTTTTCACCACGCCTTTGTATTCTATTACGTTTCTGACTGCCAAATTTAGTTGTTCCCAAACGAGATCACATGAGTTTTGTTGCCTACTAACGGGTTCTAACAAGCTCAGATACATGCCTCTTTAAATTAAAATGAACATCAGCTTGCTTTCGTTTTCAAAAAAGGTCATTAATATAAATTAACTCAGAGCAATTAGAAGTTGGTACGGAGGTGTCAACAGTTGAATGTAACGAGAAAGCAGAAAAGCTGGTCTTTCGCTGTGAGATATGGTGCCTGAAAGTTCGTCAAGTCTGGAGCATATGCCTGAAGTCCTGTGGACGTGGGTCTGTCAACTTAGAACGGGTTTATCTCCTCAGCAAACTGATTATGAAGGTTTCAAATTAACACCAACAACTTTCCAGCGAAAAATATTGATTTAGGAAAGGTTCACAGTAACCTGGATGCGATGACCCAAGTCATGGTACGAGAAACATCACCGAAAGATAACAGAACCACCCTCTGCCTGATTTAATTCCTGAACGCATAGCTGGTTGAACGCCTTGCATCACTTGATATGGAGCAAGATTGCGACCACACTACACGCTTACGGTTCACTCCTGTCTAGTTGCTGTATTGTTTGGCCCACTGAAAAGAATCAGATTAATGAGACTCTACGACCAATAATCGCACAATCAGCTTAACAGCTCATGCATCAAAGTTGTTGACAAGAATAATATACAGGAGAAGAAAATGAAAGTTGAGGATCTCATGCAAGACGATCATTTTGGCTTTAGGAAACGTCGAGGCGCCAGAGGGGCAGTTCTGGCGTTACGATTGACAATGGAAGCAACACTGAAGAAAAATCGAGGCCCACTCGTAGGATTTGTCGAACCGGAAAATGCGTTCGACAACGTGGAATGGTGCACGATGTTCGAAATCCTGATAAAAATACGATATCTGTATGTTACATTGAAAGACGGGTAATTTACAGTGTGTATAAGAATCAAGAGGAAACAATCACAGTGGAAAATCAATACCAAAATGCTCTGATCGAGAAGAGAGTAAGAACGCGATGTAGCTGCTGCCCAATCCATACGTCGAAGAAGCATTGACGGGAATGAAAGGTTCCAGAGTGGGATTAAAATTCAAGGTGAAACGATTTAAATGTTAAGATTCACGGATGAATTGCTATGCTCAGTGGAAGTGAAGTAGAGTTGCAAGATATGCTGAATAGAATAAACAAGCTAATGAACGCAGAATATGCGTTGTGTGTAAACCGAAGAAAGAGGAAGCTAATGAGACGCAGCAGAAATGAGATCATTGAGAAACATAATCTCAAGATTGGTGATCACGAAGTACATGAAGTTAAGGAATTCTGTTACCTAGGCACCGAAATAACCCATGATAGACGGAGCAAGGAGGACATAAAGAGCAGGTTAGCACTGGCAAAAAAGGGAGTCCTGGCCAAGAGAAGTCTAGTAGTATGAAACATAGACCTTAATTTGAGGAAGAAATTTCTGAGAATATACGTCTGGAACACAGAGTTGTACGGGAGTGAAACAAGGACTATGCGCAATATGGAACAAAAAGGAATCGAAGCATCTGAGGTGTGGTGCTTCAGAAGAATGTTGAAAACCAGGTGGACTGATAATGTAAGGAGTGAGGAGGTTCTCTGCAGAATCGAAAAGGAAACGAATGAACGGGAAACACTAACAAGAAGGGACAGGATGATCTGACATCTGTTATGACTTCAGGGTATACCCTACAAGGTACTAGACGGAGCTATGGATGGTAAAAACAAAGATTGGGATATATTCAGGAAATAACTGAGGACGTAGGTTGCAATTACATCTCTGAGGTGAAAAGTTGTCGCAAAAGGGGAATTCACGTCCGGCCGAATCAAACCAGTCAGAACAGTTATAACTTTAAAAAGGAATTACCAGTGGCAGTTGAGCTGTGTGCGGTTTGCGTTCATGGCGTTTGTTCTTTGGCATGGAGTGGCGTCTTGCTTCTTCCTTACTGACTTTACGAAGTTGCTGGCTTTCCTCCTTCAGTGGCAGCAGCAGCGCTTATCGATACTACTCTGCGAGAGCGACAAAATTCGTTGCCCACCGAACCTGGACGCCGAAGCCGAGTGATCAGCTGACCTGTTATGAAACCTCAGCTATTGTGACATCTCTTCATTCATTTGCGGGTTGTTGCTCCCTGGCTATTCGAGCTAGCAACAACATATGATGTGTTGGAGTCGGCAAAATCTTGCAGCCGTCTTCCTGTATGATCTAGAACTATTAAATTGGTTATTACTTATCAGTGAAGTGCACCAGCAGTATTTTCTGCCTTGCGACTGTTAACGCCCCAATTACCTGCCCTGGTCGTTAGCATAGTTTTCCGGCAGTGTGTCTTTCCTCGTCGTGTTAATGCAGTCCGGCACAGCGTGTAGTTTGACAGCCTTTTAAGTTGTTTGGTTCATATTTTGCTTGGAGTGCTCATTGTCCCCATTGCTCTCTTTAGACGCCAATTTCTGAAGACGGAGTGCTGTTTGTATCCTCGTCCTCGGCTGACATTTTCCATCATTCTGCCGTTAGTCGGACGGAAGGGAATTGGTTAAATTGTTTGGTCGGTCCTTGGGCCGTCCCTATTTCTCTCTTTCAAACTTCCTCTATGTTACCACAGATGACGTACCACTGATCTGATTATTACTAAGACTGCAGCACACGCCAGATGCCTATTTGTACCCACCGCTCTGAGTGAAATGCATAAGTTCTCATATAGTTACAAACCTGCAATGTGGGTAGCCATCCGATTATTTAACTTCAACTCTTGGCTGCCTGTCTCACCTGACCTTACGTTTGAGCTACCTTCTCAGGCCGACCCCGGGAACACTTCTGAGCACCACTTGTTTTGTTGGTTTTAGATTGTCATTTTCATTTTAGTCCGAAGTACTGTGCGCGGCCTTCGGCCGAGTATTAATTCAGTTCTTTTTAAATCTTACATAAAGGACTTCAGCCATGTTAAATTAAAATTTTGAACATTGATTTTATTTTAGAAATTTTTTTCCATAAAATTGGTTCTATCTGAAATTGTGTGTAATCCAGTTGTTAGTTGTTCGATGTCTTATTTTTTATAAGAAGGAAGGGGTTTACTTTAAATTGTTTGTCAGACTTGTTGTTCAGGCCTTCAGCCGTTGTTTCAAATTTGTTTGTGGCCTTCAACAGTGCAATAAGTTAATATTTCTGTAATTAGGCTTTCGGCCGTTCTGTTGGAAGTTTTAAAAGAAATTTCTTGGTTAGAAAAATTGTTTATTAATGTGTTTTAATTATAGTTGTCCTCCAGATGTGTAGTGTAGGCCTTCAGCTGCTAATTGTTTTCAATTGCTTTTTTTTAAAAAAAGAAAAGAAAATTACCTTCCATTTTTAATTGCTTTTGATTTCTAAGCCAGTCAGCCGTTCCTGTTTTTGATGTGGTTTTGGGCCTTCAACCCAGAAAGTATCTTCATTTTTCTCTAACTAGGGCTTCAACCGTGTTGTTTAATTGTGATCTCAAGATTTTAAACATGGCTGCAGCAGCAACTGTTAAAATTCTTCACAATAAAGGATGGCAGCCAAAAACAGTTGATCTCTTAAATCAGTGTATAAGTAAGTGGTTCTTGGAAAAATAAAGTTTTGTGTTTGATTGTGTAACTCACAGTAACTGTTTACGGCCCCATCCACAATTATAACCTTATCCTGTGCGCTCCCTGAGTACCTACCAACCAGGTTTCAGCAGTCTACTCAGAAAGCAATTGCATTAAGTACGCTTCACAAAATCGCTGGGTCTGAATTGCATTCGCTTACAGTGGTAATCCCCGTGAAGGTATTGTCGTTGATAATGCGTGTAATTCTTCTTCGGCGCTCTTCCTTTAGGATATTTTCACGAACACTGCCCTTACTTGGTGTTAACGTTGATGGTAGTAGTGCACGATTCCTTGTAGAAACGTCGGGCTGTCCACGTTGATGTACCAACAAACAGGATAACTTCCTTCGTGTTGTATGTTCGCGGGCACGTCTAAAGGCGAGAGCTCTTTTCTGCCATTCTGTTACGTCTTCATTTCGATCGATCATATTGCGTTGATTCCATACATCCGACTGGCACCTACAGACCACTTAACCACCAACATTAGTCTGATTTTGTTAGTCTGATGTTGTTCCTTGCAAGGTGTACGTACCAAAGGCTGGAACGTTTTTAATTTGCAATTATTGACTTGACCATGTCTGCTCTAAACTTTGACTATTGCCTTCTCGCAATGTAACTTTAGGACTTTTTAAATTTTAATTCTAATGAAGACATCCTTAGAGGTGTCGAAACCTAGATAAACGTATTAAACAATTATTTTCAAATGGTTGGCTGTGTTATTTCTCCATTGATTCTTCACTTAAATTGATTATGCCAATTCTACACAACTTATTTGAGTTCTCATACCTCACTATCTCTAACAAACATTTCTCCTTGTATTTACAAACGTTCCATTGTTGGTTTACCGTGCAGTACCGTCTGAACACTTAGGCGACTCGAACTAAACAGATCCTCATTTCACACAACTTGATGAAATTGTTCTAACTTTTCTTCCATGGAGGCTGGCGCTCTTCCAGTGCACGGTTTCATTCGTGGAACCTCTTTCACGATGGCCGAGCATGCTTTTCCACCTTGACAGCCACCGCCGTCCGGTACTGAAGGCATTTGTCATCCCCCATTTACATGAAATATAAGAAATACATCAGTTCACAGTAATACACCTGTCAGCCCAAAAATGTCTAGATACGATTAATAAAAAATACGGAAAAGTTAAGACGCTGGTTTTACGTCTTTAGGCACTCTGCCGGTTCTATATACTCTCCCCATTATGCAGTACAACGAGCAGAAGAATCAGACAATCATTGTGAATCTGTGATTGGGAAGCTCAACACGTGTGGTGTGTTACAACGGCTTGAATACCTGTTACGTCATCGAAGCATTGACTCACCATGTGAATTTCTGCACTTAGTCGTTTCTTGGTCGGATCGTATTGAAAATACCAGATCTCGATGACCTTTTTTTTTTACAAAAATAGTTGTCTGCTTCTGGCGTTTTAACCGTGTCGGGGCAGGCGTCCACAGGGCAGTGTCCTTGTTCAGCAGTCAAGGTGAGCACGACAAATTTCGCACAAATTTTCTCTTCTGCAAAACGTTCGGGAGGATGTCTTGAACACTTCTTTTAGAGATGTTGCCCTATTTCGATTTGTGACAAAACAACGCTGACACACCACAGCCGCACGTTCACTACCCAACACTAGCTGGTCACAAGTGGCTGGTAGAATGCTCATTTGTTGTCTACAGTTTTTAGTTGAAGCTGTTGCCGTAGTTACTGCGCTGACAGTGCTTAGCTGCTTACATGCCAGATATAGGATGGTGTATATATACAGCTTATCCCAACTATCTTCACCAAGACGAATGACGTTTTTCCAGAGACAAAATAAAAAATGTTCGGAAGCAAAAGTTGTTTAGCCGTGAGGGGGATATCAACCAACATGACTGTTTTTCTTGTAACTTTTTACGTTGCGAAGATATAAATTCCCTATTTTTTTTATATCCTAATTTACTTCTCCTCAACACTTGTTCAAGAATATAGCAGAGAATACCATTCGCATAATCACGACATTGTTAAAAATGCAACGTAGACGTGACTCTCGTTGTAAAATTTCTGGCTTTACAGCCATCACATTCAGGTACAAGAAGCTCTTCTTAGAGCAGTTGAGAAGGCAGCAGTGGCAATATGATGTAATGTGGTGGGACGTACCGATGACACACAGTTTTGGCCGCGCGGACTGACTGCGTGGTTAGAGGTGCCATGTCACTGACTGTGCGGCCCCTCCCGCCGGAGGCTCCAGTCCTCCCTCGGGCTTGGGCGTGTGTGTGGTTCTTAGCATAAGTTAGTTTAAGTTGCGTAAGTCTAGGGACCGATGACCTCAGCAGTTTGGTCCCTTAGGATTCACACACAACACATGGTTTGTTAGGTAAGAATATCGTGAGAAAGGCCGAGTTGTGGTCCTTCTCCGCGATTTGTTGCTCCGTTCGGTAGTTGCGAGCCAAAATCTTCTGTTATTAATATTAGACAAACTAAGCAGCGTATTTTCTTGCATTTCAAATTAAAGTATCGCTCAAAAGCGTCCTATCATTCTATTATTTCACAAGTATTAATAACCAGCAGGATGATAAACAACTGCTAACGAAAAGACAGACGAAGCTGTTCGGTGATCTTCGGATCGCGCCTAACTTGGATGGCGGGCGAAATGGTTCGGCTGTAAAATCATAACTGGTTTGGCAGAGTCGGAGGACAGACATTTAGTCCGCCGCAGTCGGGGTTATTTAAAACTTTGTTAGCAATGTATGGTTATTTGGAGCAGTATTGAGAACAGCGTGACTGTAATTGTAGAAATACGCAGTTCATTAATCTGTCGAAGAATAGTCATTATTTGTGTTTCTGAAGTGGAATGCAATGTGCAGTTTCTCATGTTCTGGCAACAAAAAGCGAGTGGCACCCCGTATAAACAAACTGATCGGAAATTCAATTATTTCTGAAATATCAATTCCTCATTAAGAGTTTCTTACAGCCTTAAGATAAAGGAATCACGACCTACGTGCTGTTTTCTTGCCAGGGGAAAACAACTACAGAAGATTGCAGGTTGGTGAACACTTAGGAGAACTTATGCTTTCTACTCAGAGCGGTGGATGCAAATAGGCATCTCGCGTGTACTGCAGTCTTAGTTCAAATGAGATAGTGACACGTTATCTGTGGTAACACAGAGGAAGTGTGAAAGAGAGAAATGTTTTTGAGGGAAGAGGTTTAGCAGACGCACACACACACACACACACACACACACACACACACACCTCTCTTTTCCTCTCTCTCTTTTTCTACTTGTCGTACCGTGTACTAGCACGTAGTGGGCTTAATTGGGTTAAGTAATTCCTATAGTTAATAAAGTTGGCAATAAACAAATCGAACCACGAGGATAACGTACACCAGTCATTCAGTCGCCTGTCTTCTGTTGAAGGTTTGTGTGAATATGACGTACACCTTCGAAGAGCTGGAAATTCTACCCATCTACGGACAATACATGTTAGCCGCATTCCAGTCCCCGTTTCCTTTTTCATCTCCCTCTGCATACTGAATTACCCAGGCAGTATCCTCATCTGCTTTCTCTATCGCTTTTTCTGATAACTGAGGACGCAGGTGGCCCAGGAGAGTAATTCGTGCTGAGGCACATCAAACCACTCAGAGGACTGAAGACTCAAGAGAAACAAATGAGAAAATCCTTGGCGTTGTGTGTTCTCGGGCACGTCTAAAGACGAGAGCTCTTTTCCGCCATTGTAATTGGAATAATATTTTGCTGCCTTACAATCATGGCACATATAGTGGAGCTGAGTGAAAAATGGAAAGAAGACAAGGACCTCTCGTCAGAGGAATGTCGGATAATATCAACGGCAGCAGAATAGGAAGACACGGAAGCGAATATCTTACTGTGAACATTTCAGTGACAAGATTGTTCTTATCAGAACTGAGAGAAAATGACACCGTCAACAATAGTTCGCCGACATCACGAGCAGGATGCGAGCCTTTACATTTCGTTGTAGGCGACAAACTGAACTAATGTTTCAACTGTCGTAGTTACAATAAGCCATCTCCTAGCGCAATCAAAGAACCCACAGTGATGGCCAGGACGACTGTGGTTTCGTCGCATCGTAACACTCCTGAACGTTGACCTTTAATTGGTTATTCAGGCTCTTCCTCATGATCACCTCCCCGTTGGCAGTCCCCTCCGAGAGTGTAGATAGATCCTTCACCTCAGCAAACAGTGTAGTCGCGTGAAATTCCGCAATCCGTGGTAAACTCACACGCCATATCCAACGCGAACAGTGTGTTTCCTTGAAGTGGCATGAATAATGTTTTACTTGGTCTGCTTATTTCTGAATAATTTAGGTCGAACGTTAAGTGTCTGATACTCAAGTGTTTACGCACTTGCTGTATCATACAGCATGTTCGGAGCTTAACTTACCAGCAGTCCGCGAGCTACCGGGACACGCGTCGGCAGCCGGCCGGCCGGTGCTGGCTGTGACGTAGCCGGCACGGCGCGTGTCTGAATGTCACGTCGCGGCACGCACCGCGGTCAGAGGCGGCGACGGCGACGGCGGCGGCGCCTCGGCGCGGGTCAACGCACGCGAGCGTGGGCGGACCTACACGTGTACAGCGCGCGTGCTTGGGGTGCAATCAGCGCCCCGGACACGCCGCGCCTGGTTGGACCCGCACTCCACTCGACACAGGAGCACGGGATGACGCCACCACCTCAGGACACGCCGATCCCTGTTCTCGGCGCGAAGTCGCCGCACAGCCACACCGCAAACCATGCTTTCCTGTAGTTGACAATGAAATTCGCCACAGCCCAGCAATTATGATTTTGTTGTAACTACCTGTTTCGGCATTCCATTATGCCATCTTCTGGCCTAACACGCATCTTTGCTGCTATGAAACGCATTTCTGACTTTCTGGGGCCATATGTTCCTTGATTGCAATCACGTCTTCGAAGGAAGCACTTTGAATAGGTTTAGAATTCACGACATCCAGGGAAATATGGCCCCAGCGTGCCAGTATCGTTTATTTTCGAAAAATGGATGTGGGGCCAGAAGATGGAAAATGGAATGCCGAAACTGGCAGTTAAATAAAATAAAATAACGTCTTAATTACACGGCTGTCGACGAATTTCATTGTTTTAAAGCAGACCAGCCGCTGTCCCATGTCCACATCGTTCGACAGAGAATGTTTCCCTGTTTCTCGTCCAGATTATGGTGACGAGGATCGATTGACACGAGCGTCACCGGCTTTAATTGGAACATTTTACTGACTTCGTGCACAAGATGTCCTTTCACACTGTCAGATGAGTCCTCGTAGTACTCATAGGTTAAAACAGTACTCTGTTGCAGGTGATACCAGAAATACGGGACAGATTCTAGTGGGACTCGCTCTCTTAGTGTTCCTGTGCAAACGTGATTATGCAATACAGGATGATTCCGTGATGATGTTACAAACTTTCAGGGTTGATGGAGAATCGTAAAAGACTCAATTTCAGGCAATGGGTTCTGGTCCGGAAAAAAGTCGAAAGTTATAAGCGAAGATCGTTCTCATACCTCTGACAATATACCTCTTTCACTCTTTACTTTCCATATTTTTGGGAGGACGTAGAGTAAGGAAGGAGAAAAATGGCCCAGTAAACATAGGTTCAAAAAAATGATTCAAATGGCTCTGAGCATTATGGGACTTAACATCTGAGGTGACCAGTCCCCTAGAACTTAGAACTACTTAAACCTAACTAACCCATGGACATCACACATCCATGCCCGAGACAGGATTCGAACCTGCGCCCGTAGCGGTCGCACGGTTTCCGACTGAAGCGCCTAGAACCGCTCCGCCACACCGGCCGGCAACATTGGTTCTAAAGCGCGTACCTCATGAGCACTTATGTACCTTTGCTGCTGTGAAACACATTTCTTCCACTGATCAAGTGCTCTTAACTCCTAACTTTTTATTCAACAATTTTTACTTCTTTTGCTGTGTACTATCCCCTCGTAAAATATGAAAAACAAAGAGCTTCCAGTACAAGAGTTCCGCTGTCAGAGGTATCAGAACGAATTTCGCTTAAAACTTTTGGATTCGGCCGTGTCCGGACAAGCTTCCTTTACCTCAAATTGATACATTTACCCTTCATCCTAAAAGTACGTAACACGGTCACGGAAAGATTTCGATGAATGAGTTTCTGAATATCAAAATGTGTGACATAGTTGTCCGTATCTTTTGACTGTACTGACTTCGACGCTCAAATATTTTCCATTGGCGTGAGACTGTAGGTTTTAATATTTGACATAAATTTCAAGCTGTTACCGCTACGCGTTCCTGAGAACAAGGGCTCTTGATAGTCTGACAGACAGATAGAAAGACGGACAACAAATCGATACCGCAGTGACTGAAGTACGGAATCCCCAATATAAACATTTCTTTAAATTTTTTAGCAGAATTTATTTGTCAGTATCAGCGTTATCTCCTTCAAAGCCGATTCCATTAAAAATTTTCGCAATCCTTGAATCACTTCTTGGTTTCGATCGTTGGGGTAGCTTTGAACTCCCTCAGCATAGCATTTGCAACCTTATTTATCACTTTAAGCTTTTCATTATGTTTGCGAAGAGAAAAAAGTACTATAGAACAATATCTGGCTGGAGCATGATTTCGGGGTTATTTGTGACCAAAGACTCACGAACAAGCAGCGAAGCGTGAGCAAGGGCATCGTCGTTCATTCATTGAGGCAGTCAAAAGAGTATGCGTGTTGTCGGATGTTGTTCACCCACATATTTGGTCCGCGAGGCAACTGCAATTCTACGTCTACATCTACATCCATACTCCGCAAGCCACCTGACGGTGTGTGGCGGAGGGTACCCTGAGTACCTCATTCGGTTCTCCCTTCTATTCCAGTCTCGTATTGTTCGTGGAAAGAAGGATTGTCGGTATGCTTCTGTGTGGGCTCTAATCTCTCTGATTTTACACTCATGGTCTCTTCGCGAGATATACGTAGGAGGGAGAAATATACTGCTTGACTCTTCGGTGAAGGTATGTTCTCGAAACTTTAACAAAAGCCCGTACCGAGCTACTGAGCGTCTCTCCTGTAGAGTCTTCCACTGGAGTTTATCTATCATCTCTGTAACGCTTTCGCGATTACTAAATGATCCTGTAAAGAAGCGCGCTGCTCTCCGTTGGATCTTCTCTATCTCTTCTATCAACCCTATCTGGTACGGATCCCACACTGCGGAGCAGTATTCAAGCAGTGGGCGAACAAGCGTACTGTAACCTACTTCCTTTGTTTTCGGATTGCATTTCCTTAGGATTCTTCCAATGAATCTCAGTCTGGCATCTGCTTTACCGACGATCAACTTTATATGATAATTCCATTTTAAATCACTCCTAATGCGTACTCGCAGATAATTTATGGAATTAACTGCTTCCAGTTGCTGACCTGCTATTTTGTAGCTAAATGATAAGGGATCTATCTTTCTATGTATTCGCAGCACATTACACTTGCCTACATTGAGATTCAATTGTTTCAATGTTTACTTCGACGTTTTGATGGACCTCCTTGTACCAGCACTATTCGATCTTCAACCAAACGGCATTTTACAGCAAGATAACGTTCACGTAGCCTACATCGGTGATGTTCCCTTCGGTTACTCTTGGATGTCCCACTGAAGCCCAGGTGAATGTCAGCCGCAGAATAATCCCTCCCCACTGTTCTACGTTCGTGACGCCGTGCCAGTTTCAAGCAACTGTACGTCCGGGTGAAGGCGTACCCGCACACGACCATCCATGTGTTGTACCAACAAAGTGCTCCACACGACAGAGCGACACATTTCCATAGACCCGTGATCCAGATTCGCCGCTTCCTACGCGATAGTTCCCAAGCACCGTGCAATAACGACCTGCACTTTGTGAATATCGCTTCTGTCATTCTGTTTCGACAATTACGGCCTCATCGTCGCTATGCTTCTCTTACATACTTTTCTTAGTGCATCATGTGGTCGCAACAACATCAACGTTCAGTCTCGCAGGTGGCGGGGAGCACAATGTTTTCAGTATATCTTACTCGTTCGTCTGCTGTGAAGATGTTAACTTTCTTAGATTTAAATACGTTCCACTGTACAATTCGCAAGTTTGACTCAGGAAACTAACAGTTGCCTCGAATATCTTCATTGTACAAACATTTGTCTTCAGCGAACTACAATTACCGCTTGAAAAACACGAAGTTGCTCTCTTCTTTTTGTATGATATGAATGTGACTGACACCCCTTCCATGGAAACTGCATGTCTCAGTACATCAACTTAGAAACAGCAACAGGTAGCAAAGTATTGAATGGAAAATCATCATCTGGTTATTGACGCCCTTAAAATAAGACATTTGAGACTTCAGCTCCGCATAACAGACGAAAGTGGTCATCATTTGGTTCCTTAGGAACGAATCTCACACAGGCTGGAGAATGGAGTAACTGTCGGTTTCCAGCTACGATAAAATGCACGCCACGCGTTTGAATATTTGGATTTGACCCGATAATGTGGCAAACTACCATGTTGGCTCCACACATTACACCAAGCAAAAGTCTACCGTTTCCTGTACACGGGATGGTAACTGAAGTGCTTAAAGGAGATCTGCATTGAGGCAGGCCTGAAAAAAATATGCAACAAAGATATTTAAAGAGATACTTGAAGATGACTTGCTACGCAACTGTATCTGAACATTTTTGCCCAGTCCGAAAAGTGAATCATCCATAGGAGATCGAATTGCATATTTCGCACCCTATACTAGAGATGGCGTTGACATCAATGAAATGTACATTTTGTTACTTTCGAAAGTGCTGCTTATTAACTTTCAATCTGCATGTAGTCAAGGTGCTTATATATCTCAGACGATAGAGAACTTGCCTGCGAAAACCAAAGGTTGCGAGTTCTAGTCTCGATCTGGTACACAGGTTTTATCTGCAGGAAGTTTCATCCCGTGTAGATGTTTACACTACATAACATAATAAAACGTCGCAGAACTTTAAAGCTCCTTTCACAAACACGAATAAGTACGTTATGGGATGGGTCCATTCATGAAATAGATCAATCAGAAGAAAAAAAGCCTTAATTTCAAAAAGATTGTACAGTCTAATTCTTCTTGTATGGTTTTATTTATCGCAGTTTTCCAATATACTTATTCTCTTAGATTGCGCAGGAATTGACTCGAGGCTGATTATACCTATTTAGCGGCCAGTAAGCTACCAATTTCTCTTTTCGATCTTTTCACAATGAGTGAATGCTCAGTCAGAACAGATTCGGTTCTGTATGAGACCCACATGTTTAACTTATCACAAATATTTATTACTACACGAGGGTTTCAAATATTTGTTACTACTTGAGTCTGTTTTCTTGTTGCGAACGCTAAATCTAGAACTTGATTGTGAAATGAATGTGGACTTACATTCAAACAATATAACAGTCTCTAAGAATAAAAAAAAGGCACTGAACTACCGCTCTAAGTAATAAGCCTGGTAGCATTTCGTATAATGTGCGGAAGCAGGGAAAACATGAACTACGGCGTCTGGGGTCCCTTCATAGACTGCTTAAAATGTTGTATGGTGGCATTTTCCGGGGTTAGGACGGTATATGTACGAGTTGTGCGTAACTTACCGCTTGCATCACACATTTACCACTGGAAAAGTTCTTTGAATTTTTAACGGAACTCGAGTGTTTGACTGCGTAGGACGAGTCAGCAACATGTCGTGCTTTTACGGTATCCCATCGCCTTAGGAGCCACTCGGTTTTCTGTTGACACTACTAGTAAACACTATGTGGGGCGTCAAGTAACGAAGACGTGTAAAGTAGCTGGCGACGCTGGCTGACAAGCTTCCTCTTATTCACGGAACAGTTAACTCAGGAATGGGCCTAAGTGTTTCTAGGAAGATATTTCTGTTACCTCACGTACATTTCAATCCCCGTTACATATTTTAGTGATTAACGTTAGAGGACTCCCACCGACGATCTCACTAAACCTTGGCAACTGTTTCCATAAATGTTGAATACTTTCTTTTCCTTTCATTTTCCATTGTCTTTGATGTCGATCTCCACAAGTGGACTTGAATGATTCTACTTGAAAGTAGATACCGTGAGACGATGTTACATTTAAAATGTTTTTAGTCTTGTCGTTACTAAAAGTAAGGCAACAGTTGTCTCTGAACACGAAAATTAAATGGTTTCCTTTAATTTTCCTGAGAACTTGTCATTGTCATGCGAATACCTTAAATTTTGAGAGTTAAATTCTACAGATGGACTTGACACTGTTTTAGAAAACGTGGCTCGTGCGCAAGGCAGTTTGTCCTTTTCGCAGATAGTATACTGTGAACTATGGATGAAGGGCAACAGGCCGATTCCTTATTTCTAGATTTCCGGAAGGCGTTTGACGTGGTGCCCCATTGCAGGCTGCTAACAAGGGTCCGAACGAATGGAACAATTTAACAGGTATGTGAGTGGCACGATGATATCTTAGGTAGTATAACCCAGTACATTCTCTTCGACGGCCAATGTTTATCAGAGACAAGGGTATCGTCAGGAGTGCCCTAGAGAAATGCGATAGGCAAGCTGTTGTTTTCTATATACATAAATTATTTGGTGGTTAGGGTGGGCAGCAATCAGCGGTTGTCTGCAGATGATGCTGTGGTTTACGAAAGGTGTCGAAGTTGAGTCACTGTAGGAAGATTCAAGACAGGCATAATTTCTAGTTGTTGTGATATAACGGCAGCTAGCTCTAATTATGGAAAAATATCATTTAATTAGGATGAGTGGAAAGAAAAAAACCTGTAAAGTTCGGATACAGTATTACTAGAGTCCTGCTTGACACAGTCAAGTCTTTAAAAGGTGTAAAGTTGTAAAGCTATATTAAGTGGAACTAGCATGTGGGAACGGTGGTACAGAAGGCGAATGGTCGAGTTCGGTTTATTGGGAAAATTTTGGGAAAATTTAGATAACCGGCCTCTGAAGCTGACTGCCGAGCGATTCTACTGCCGCCAACATACATTGCTCGTAAGGACCACGAAAACAAGATAAGAGTAATTAGGGCTCATGTATGGAAGTGAAACATGGACGATAAATAGTTTGGACAAGAAGAGAACAGAAGCTTTCGAAATGTGGTGCTACAGAAGAATGCTGAAGATTAGATGCGTAGATCACATAACTAATGAGGAGGTATTGAATTTAATTGGGGAGAAGAGGAGTTTGTGGCACAACTTGTCTAGAAGAAGGAATCGGTTGGTAGGACATGTTCTGAGGCATCAGGGGATCACAAATTTAGCATTGGAGGGCAGTGTGGAGGGTAAAAATCGTAGAGGGAGACCAAGAGATGTATACACTAAGCAGATTCAGAAGGATGTAGGTTGCAGTAAGTACTGGGTGATGAAGAAGCTTGCACAGGATAGAGTAGGATGGAGAGCTGCATCAAACCAGTCTCAGGACTGAGGACCACAACAACAAACAACAGGGCTCATACGGAGGCAAATAGATAGTCGTTTTTCCCTTGTTCTATTTGCGAGTGGAACAGCAAAGCAGATGACTAGTAGTGGTACAGGATACCCTCCACCACTCACCGTACGGTGGCATGCGGAGTGTCTACGTAGACGTAGATGTAGATGTAGATGTAGTCACTGTGGTGTGCCAGACTTTTCAGACTAACTGCGTGCCTGGAGAACAGAGTCTCGATAGGTGAGTTTACCTTGTTTTTAAGTAACGCTTTTTTCGCATTCTGGTCAAAGTGGTATACGATACTACATATTTGTGTTTATTTTGTCTGTAGCAAGTAACCGATCCAGTAAACCTCAGACCCGTATCGTACACTTCCTTTCTCACGGGTCGGATTGGCGCCGGTAGCGGAGAACCTGATAGCCGATGGATGGCCAATTCGATGATGGAAACGCTGCTGCACTCATTTGCGTCGCTGACATACACTCTTGAAGAAAGAAAGAACTGTATGGTTCTAAAGGGATGAAATATTGTCAGAGTGTAAATTAGTTATTTTAGTTTTCACTGCTCAACTGTAACGTCCAGTACAGTCGCCAAGTCTTTAACGCATCTGAGCATATTACACTACTGGCTATTAAAATTGCTACACCACGAAGATGACGTGATACAGACGCGAAATTTAACCGGCAGGAAGAAGATGCTGTGATATGCAAATGATTAGCGTTTCAGAGCATTCACACAAGGTTGGCGCCGGTGGCGATACCTACAACGTGCTGACATGAAGAAAGTTTCCAACCGATTTCTCATACACAAACAGCAGTTGACCGACGTTACCGGTGAAACGGTGTTGTGATGCCTCGTATAACGAGGAGAAATGCGTACCATCACGTTTCCAACTTTGATAAAGGTCGGATTGTAGCCTATCGCGATATCGGTTTATCGTATCGCAATATTGCTGCTCACGTAGGTCGAGATCCAATGACTGTTAGCAGAATATGGAATCGGTGGGTTCAGGAGGGTAATACGGAACGCCGTGCTGGATTCCAACGGCCTCGTATCACTAGCAGTCGAGATGACAGGCACCTTATCCCCATGGCTCTAACGGATCGTGCAGTGACGTCTTGAGCCCTGAGTCAACAGAAGGGGACGTTTGCTAGTTCGACGACGTTTGCAGCAGCATGGACTATCAGCTCGAAGACCATGGCTGCGGTTACCCCTGATGCTGCATCACAGACAGGAGCGCCCCCGATGATATACTCAACGACGAACCTGGGTGCACGAATGGCAAAACGTTATTTTTTCAGATGAATCTAGGTTCTGTTTACAGCATCGTCACGGTCACATCCGTGTTTAGCGACATCGCGGTGAACGCACATTGGAAGCGTGTATTCGTCATCGCCGTACTGGTGTATCAGCCGGCGTGATGGTATGGGGTGTCATTGGTTACACGTCTCGGTCACCTCTTGTTCGCATTGATGGCACTTTGAACAGTGGATATTACATTTCAGATGTGTTACGACCCGTGGCTTTACCCTTCATTCGATCCCTGCGAAACCCTACATTTCAGCAGGATAATGCACGACCGCATGTTGCAGGTCCTGTACGGGCCTTTCTGGATACAGAAAATGTTTGACTGCTGCCCTAGCCAGCACATTCTCCAGATCTCTCACCAATTGAAAACGTCTGGTCAATGGTGGCTGAGCTACTACCTTGTCGTAATACGCCAGTCACTACTCTTGATGAACTGTGGTATCGTGATAAAGCTGCATGGGCAGCTGCACCTGTACACGCCATCCAAGGTCTGTTTGACTCAATGCCCAGGCGTATCAAGTCCGTTTTACGACCAGATGTGGTTGTTATGTCTACTGATTTCTCAGGATCTATGCACCCAAACTGTGTGAAAATGTAATCACATGTCAGTTCTAGTATAATATATTTGTTCGTTGAATACCCGTTTATCACCTGCATTTCTTCTTGGTGCAGTATTTTTAATGGCCAGTAGTGTACATTTGATAATGACAGAAAGTTTTATTGTCTGTTTGTGTAATCTATTGTGAAGAATATAAGAAAAGATTTTTACAGTATCCCACGAGCTTATGTTGTGTTCACAAATTTAAAATTTATTTGAAAAAATCTATTTATTAGAAAAAGACTATTAATGAAAATATGTGCGGAATTCATGTTACATAAACTTATATGACCAGCTAAATAATTTTTCAGCCAGTAACGAAATTTTAATCAAAGACCGGAAGTGAATGACCAAATAAAATACACTTACCTACTGACATACACGTATATACAGTCATTCTATCATGAGTAACAAAATTATACTTCATCTTCACTTCATGGATTAAGTACACTTGCCCGTTTCGAATTGAAAGATGTTATGGG
The DNA here is from genome assembly GCF_021461395.2 of Schistocerca americana. Classification (NCBI taxonomy): domain Eukaryota; kingdom Metazoa; phylum Arthropoda; class Insecta; order Orthoptera; family Acrididae; genus Schistocerca; species Schistocerca americana. The sequence goes on from NC_060126.1 coordinate 442,322,787, forward strand.
TCGTCATCATCTGTTTTCGCTCCTCGGTATGCAATCCAACTCGGGCTTAGGAACTCTGGTATTTTTCAATGTACGCTGGTGGCTACAATATGTATAATATGTACAAGACGGACCAGTAAGAGTGAAAGATCAAGTACGAAATCCTTGGATTAAAGGGGGTGCTAGACAGGGATGTAGTCTTTCGCACCTGCTATTCAATCAATGACGATAATAAAAGGAAGGTTCAACAGTTGAATTAAAATTCAAGGCGAAAGGACATCAATGATAAGATTCGCTGATGACATTGCTGTCCTCAGAGCACGATCTGCAGAATGGAATGAGTAGTCGAATTAGTACAGTCGAAGAAAGACGGAAATAATGAGTAATATTGGAAATGAGATCAGTGAGACACTTTACATCAGGATTAGTGATTACGAAGCAGATGAAGTTTAGGGATTCTGCTACGTAGGTAGCAAAGTAACCTATGAAGGATGGAGTAAGGAGGACATAAAAAGCAGACTCTGGGAAAAAGTAGTCCCAGCCAAGAGAAGCCTACTAGTATCAAACATAGGCTTTAATTTGAGGAAGAATGTACGTTTGGAGCACACCATTGTATGGTACTGAAAGATGGATTGTTGTAACACCGGAACAGAATAGAATCGAGGCATTTGAGATGTGTTGCTACAGAAGAATGTTGAAAATTGGGTGAACTGATAAGGTAAGGCGTGAGGAGATTATCCGGGGAACATGCAAGGAAAGGACTATATGGAAAACAGTGGCCAGAAGAAGCGACAGGATGGTACGACATCTGTTAAGATAATAGAGAATAACGTTTATCGTATTAAAGGAAGCTGTAGAGCTTAAAAAGTTCAAAAGTCTCTGAACATTATGAGACTTAACTTCTGAGGTCATCAGTCCCCTAGAACTTAGAACTAGTTGAACCTAACTAACCTAAGGACACCACACACATCCAGGCCCGACGCGGGATTCGAACCTGCGACCTTAGCGGTCGCGTAGCTCCAGACTGTAGATCCTAGAACCGCTAGGCCACTCCGGCCGGCAGGTAAAATGTGTTGAGGAAACAGAGGTTGAAATAAATCCAGAAATAATGAGGACTTAGGTTGCAAGTGCTACTTTGAGATCAAGAGGTTAGCACAGGTGAGGAATTAGTGGCGGGCCACATCAAATCGGTAATATGTCGTGGCTCAGTATTTATGACACTTAGAACAAATTCTTTGTTCGTGTTATTTTGTGGAAAACAAATTTTATAGTAGTGCTATTTATGATATTTGGAATCATACGTCGTTTCTTTGAGGAATATAGACATGTTAATGAACTGAATACAAAACATTGTTTCACAATAATATTTGTTTAATAGCTCCTTACGAACCGGCTTTAGGCTTCACAGGCCATCGTCAGCTGACTTAATGCTAAACAAGTAGTCCACACAACTTCAGCGAGAATTCATTGCACCACAAAGAATACTGTACAAAGATACGTAATATTTTATCATTTTATTATGTTTTGTACCGATAAAGTCATTAAATGTCGCATATCTATATACAACAATATTTGTGCAGCTATGAATTCTCGCTGAAGTTGTGTGGATTACCTGTTTCGTATCAAGTTATCCGACGATGGCCTAAGAAGCCAGAAGCCAGTTCATAACGAACTATTAAATAAATATTATTGTGAAACATTAATATTTTGTGTTCAAGTTACTAAAATGCTATTTGTATACAGAAACAGCGCCTTCATGGTCCGCAACCGTCAGGTTTATCTTCAATTGGAAGGGTGGAGAACTGCAAGCACCTACCGCAATGTCTTCATTTTTGCTATGGTATTGGATGACATAGCTTCACATCCCGTCTTCATATAAGCCAAAGTGTGTAGTTGATGTTGTGTTGCATTTCCTGTAAGGGAAACAATTTAAGATTTACGAGATTTGCGCACTATAACCGCCCTATTGGGTAATGGTAGGCTAGTGCAACAAAATAAAAAATTCTCGCATAAATCACTTTTATACCTGGCAAAAACGTGAAAATAGAGATATATGCACAAAGCTACTTATTAAAACTATTAAAAGTATACATATTGCGTAAGGTGATGTACTTTTCAAACACAAAAATGTGCTTTCTACCATAAAATCGAATCCTGCCTCGGGCATGGATGTGTGTGATGTGCTTAGGTTAGTTAGGTTTAAGTAGTTCTAAGTTCTAGGTGACTGATGACCAGAGATGTTAAGTCCCATAGTGCTCAGAGCCATTTGAACCATTTTTTGAACCCTAAATAGCCACAATTTGTTTGAAGAGAGGAAACAGAAACTTTCTGTTTTAACGACAATATGTGTCACATATACAAGTCTTCGGTGGGTCACAACCACTGCATTCAGAATGACTCCAGTTACAGTAAGTTTCATACCAACTCACTGCGCAATGAACACACATCTGCCCTAAATTCAGGATTCACGTCGTAGATTTCGTTGTCATCACAAAAACTATCTCGGTCTGTGTCCGTATCATAGGATTTATTGCTGCTCACAACAAATAGGGATTTTTCTATTTCTTGCTTTTCATTTCGCTGTCGTTTATTTCTCAGTCACGTATGATGTATTATTTTCATTCTTCTTCTTCTTTGCTTGATTTGTCATTAATATCAATTCTCTTTTTGCTTCTTTAGTTTCTAACCTGTTCTTCTCTGGTGTAGCCGTTAATATTTTGGATTTCTACTTTAATTTCCCAAAAGTATTTCTTCCTCCAAGTTTTGAATTCGGAATTCGAGAAATTTCATTAACTTTTACGTGTATGGCTTTCGGTATATGGTGTTTCTTCATATGATGGACCAGGAAATTATTCCATATTGCGATCATGTGCTGTATTATGTTCATGTTCCACCTTTACTATCATGACTTTTTTCTCAGTCTGTCCTTTATCATTAGAAACCAACACTGTTTCATCTCTAACAGATGACTTGTCTTCCAGTGGAATGTGTCCAAACTGGACTGATGGCTCAAAATCACTGGTTGTAAATACACAGGATTAAAAGAACACACTCCACTCTATCTGAATCCCGAAATTGCTTTTTCTGTTGAAGCAACTTTCATAAAAGCCTTGTTCCACAGTTCTACCAGACCGTATGAAGAGATTTTTTCACCCAAATTATTCATCGTATGCAAATCACACTCTCGATTGAATGTTACCTCCAGGGAGTTGAAAGTATAAGTCCAAAGGTTGAAGTTTATGCGAAGTATGTGGCGGAATGGTTCCCTTCAAAATTCCCGTATTTCTTCAAAAGTCATAAACGTTGAGAAAAACGTGGCTTCCGTTGTTATCGAGAATTAGCTAAGCTGGATCATCTTCCGTAAACTTCAAGTGTTTAGCAAAATGATGAAGCCATTCAAAAAAATTTTTCATTACTGCAGCCCTTTTTAGAACAATCATAGACAACTTCCCGTGGTCCACCTCTACTTAGCATAGGAGACATTCTTTGACGACAAAACAAACACTGGAGGAACGAATGCGCCTGTGCAACTGAAACAACAACTGCAACCAGCTGTTTTATTCCTTTCAGGGCTAAGATGGTTCAAATGGTTCAAATGGCTCTGAGCGCTAAGGGACTTAAATACTGAGGTCATCAGTCCCCCCAGAACTTAGAACTACTTAAACCTAACTAACCTAAGGACATCACATACATCCATTCCCGAGGCAGGATTCGAACCTGCGGCCGTAGCAGTCGCGCGATTCCAGACTGTAGCGCCTAGAACCGCTCGGCCACCCCGGCCGGCGCTAAGATTGTACCAGGCTTTTGTATCGTCGTTATCCCTACTTCACTGATGCGGAAAATCTGTTTAATGAGAAGCTATATTCCATAACTTGTTGTAGGCTTGAGAAGTGCTATCTTACATCTGTTTCACTGAAAGCTATTATTATATTTAAACTGATCCCTTCCAGTTTTCTGAGCTTCATTTCTGGATCTCATTTTCTGAATAAGGACAGCCAGTCTTTTCCAGCTAATGTAGTTGTGGAACAGATTGTGAGGTATACTGTAAGCCTCGGCGAACTCTTAAACCAATCTATGCATCTCTGTGGTGCACCTCACATAGCATAAGTTAGTAAATTTTGTTATACATTTTTCAGGTTCCAGTCCTTGCGTATCTGAAAATGTTACCTTTCCACCCAATCATGGAGGACCAAATACGCCAGTCTTCGTTCTAGTTCTGAGAATCATTTCATGTATTCCAAAGGCCCTCGAAACTTCTGGAGTTTTTCTGCCTCCTGTAATTAGATTAGATTAAATTAGATTAGATTAATACTAGTTCCGTGGATCATGAATACGATATTTCGTAATGATGTGGAACGAGTCAAATTTTCCAATACATGACATCATTAAGTTAATTTAACAACATAATTAAGTTAATATAACAACTTTTTTATTTTTTTGTTTTTTTTTTGTTTTTTTAATTTTTTATAATTTTTTTGTTTGTTTTTTTTTCTTTTTTTCTTAATTTATATCTAAAAATTCCTCTATGGATGCAGAAGGAGTTTTCATTCAGAAATTCTTTTAATTTTTTCTTAAATACTTGTTGGTTATCTGTCACACTTTTGATACTATTTGGTAAGTGACCAAAGACTTTAGTGGCGGTATAATTCACCCCTTTATGTGCCAAAGTTAGATTTAATCTCCTAGTATTGTAGTTATGCACACTGCGGATTACTTTTGAATTGGGTTTGGGTGTTAATAACAAATTTTATAAGAGAGTATATATACTAAGGAGCTACTGTGAATATCCCTAGATCCTTCAATAAATGTCTGCAGGATGATCTTGGGTGGACTCCAGCTATTATTCTGATTACACGCTTTTGTGCAATAAATACTTTATTCCTCAGTGATGAATTACCCCAAAATATGATGCCATATGCAAGCAACGAGTGAAAATAGGCGTAGTAAGCTAATTTACTAAGATGTTTATCACCAAAATTCGCAATGACCCTTATTGCATAAATATCTGAACTCAAACGTCTCAGCAGATCATCAATAAGTTTCTTCCAATTTAATCTTTCATCAATGGACACACCTAAAATTTTGAATATTCTACCTTAGCTATATGCTTCAGATTAAGGTCTGTATTTATTAATGGTGTCATACCATTTACTGTACAGAACTGTATGTACTGTGTCTTATCAAAATTCAGTGAGAGTCCATTTACTAGCAACCACTTAGTAATTTTCTGAAAGACATTATTGACAATTTCATCAGTTAATTCTTGTTTGTCAGGTGTGATTACTATACTTGTATCATCAGCAAAGAGAACTAACTTTGCCTCTTCATGAGTAAAGAATGGCAAGTCATTAATATATATTAAGAACAACAAAGGACCCAATACCGACCCTTGTGGAACCCCATTCTTGATAGTTCCCCAGTTTGAGGAATGTGCTGATCTTTGCATATTATGAGAACTGCTTATTTCAACTTTCTGCACTCTTCCAGTTAGGTACAAATTAAACCATTTGTGCACTGTCCCACTTATGCCACAATACTTGAGCTTGTCTAGCAAAATTTCATGATTTACACAATCAAAAGCCTTTGAGAGATCACAAAAAATCCCAATGGGTGGTGTTCAGTTATTCAGATCATTCAAAATTTGATTGGTGAAAGCATATATGGCATTTTCTGTTGAAAAACCTTTCTGTAAACCAAACTGACATTTTGTTAGTACTTCATTTTTACAGCTATGTGAAGCTACTCTTGAATACGTTACTTTCTCAAACATTTTTGATAAAGCTGTTAGAATGGAGATAGGATAGTAGTTGTTGACATCAGATCTATCCCCTTTTTTATACAAAGGTATAACAATAGCATATTTCAGTCTATCAGGGAAAATGCCCTGTTCCAGAGAGCTATTACACAGGTGTCTGAGAATCTTAATTATCTGTTGAGAACAAGCTTTTAGCATTTTGCTGGAAATGCTTTCAATTCCAGGTGAGTTTTTGCTTTTAAGCAAGTTTATTATTTTCCTAATTTCCGAGGGAGAAGTGGGTGAGAGTTCAATTGTATCAAATTGCATAGGTATGGCCTCTTCCATTAACAGCCTAGCATCTTCTAATGAACACCTGGATCCTACTATATCCACAACATTTAGAAAATGATTATTAAAAATATTTTCAACTTCTGACTTTTTGTTCATAACGTTTTCATTCAATTTGATGGTAATACTGTCTTCCTGTGCTCTTGGTTGACCTGTTTCTCTTTTAATAACATTCCAAATTGTTTTAATTTTATTATCAGAGTTGCTGATTTCAGACATGATACACATACCTCTGGATTTTTTAATAACTTTTCTTAATATAGCATAGTAGTTTTTATAATGTTTGATAGTTTCTGGGTCACTACTCTTTCTTGCTGTCAGATACATTTCCCTTTTCCGGTTACAAGATATTTTTATACCCTTAGTAAGCCATGGTTTGTTACATGGTTTCTTACGAGTATATTTAACTATTTTCTTGGGGAAGCAGTTTTCAAATGCATTTACAAAAGTGTCATGAAATAAATTATATTTTAAATTGGCATCAGGTTCATGGTACACCTCATCCCAGTCTAACTGCTGTAGACTTTACCTGAAATTTGCAATTGTTAAATTGTTGACTGAAAAATACTGCTTTGGAGGACTGTTTAGTACTGCTGAATGGAGCCATGTCATACATCGTAACTAGCTGTGCACCATGATCAGAAAGACCCTTCTCAACCGGCTGAGCATTTATCTGGTTAAACTTATCTTGGTCTATAAAGAAGTTATCTATCAGTGAGCTGCTATCCTTCACCACCTGAGTAGAAACATAAATAACGGGTGTCAAATTGAAAGAACCGAGTAATACTTCAAGGTCATTTATCGTATTACCCTCTTTCAGAGAATCTACATTGAAGTCCCCACAAATAATAATTTGCTTCCCCCTGTCTGACAGACAGCACAACAAGGAGTCCAAATTTTTCAGAAATAGATGAAACTTTCCCCATGGGGACCTATATACAGTTAATGTGCCTTTATTTAATTTAAGCTCACAGGCTCATACTTCTATATGTTTCTCTACACAAAACTATTTTGTTTCTATACTTTTTGCACAATGATAACTTTTGACATACATGGCAACTCCTCCTTTCTCCATATTTTCTCTAATTACACGTCCAGAGAGCTTATATCCACTTACATTTACCTTATCCATATCAGTAACAATGTGATGCTCAGACAGGCGTAGTATATCTATTTCATCCTCAGCTTCTAAATCTGATAAACAAACCAGAAGCTCATCTATTTTATTCCTAAAAATCCCAATAAAAATATACTTACATTATCTTTAATTATACTTTTATGAGAACCTTTCCTTATTCTAACATTTGCAGTACTCTCCTGTCTGAGTTTCTCATTGTGCTTAGGCCTAGTTCCTATACCAGTGGTCACATTGTGTTCAGAGAGGCAGATTATGTCAACTGGGTTGGGTGACTTTAATTCATCAATGCAATTACCTTGGACTGAGATACAACTTGGTGGAGATAAAATTTCTGGTGATTGGTGAAAATTTATAATTGACAGCTGTGATTGGTGATCCAATGTGCTAGAATTGTGCTGTTTAATTTCTTTCCTAAATTAAAGATTTGTTTCAATCCTGATCTCTCGTAGAACTTGACATCTTTCTGTCTTACCTATCCTAAAAATGTGCTGCTCCAACACCTGTAACCACTGGTATTTTACCATTCATGGCAGTGCCTCCCCCCCTTAAATTTCCTGCTATTACCCCAGCCAGTTTACCCTTCCCTTTCCTGTTGAGAAGTAGGCCGTGCCTGGTTTAGTCCCACCTACTGAGAGAATCAACAGGAACCACACCAATATGAGCCCCTGCACCCGACCCAAGCAGCCGTTCCAACTCCAAATTATCTCTCCCAACAGAAGAGTTCAAATGCAGCCGGTCATGGCGTCTCAGGACTGATACAAATTCAACATTGGTGTGTCTCGATGCAGACGCAATCTTTACCAGGTCACACTCTATACTGTACCCAGGATCTCTGTCGATACTGTTCCCTGGCCCTCCCACAATAACCACGGTGTCTTCCCTGGTAAATCCTTTACAGAGTGAACCTAAATCCTCTGTCACCTGATCCCGACTAGCACTTGGTTTGAAAAAATTTGTGACCTGGTATTCTGGTCCTAATTCCTCTTGCAGAAGTTGGTCTACACCTCTGGCATGAGAACTGCCTAACAACAAAACTTTCTTCCTTTTCGATGACTTTCCTCCATTCTTCTTCAATTTCCTGTTGAAAGTTTGTTGTGTCCTGTCTACACCTACCTTTTCTTGAGGCTCATCAGTTTCTAACTGAAGCAACAGGTCAAACTTATTTTTGACATTCACCACAAAACTGTCAGACTTAGCTCTAGGCCTGCTCCTTCTGTTACCTGTTGCCGCTTCCCACCTCTCTTTGCCCTTCTCCCTTCTTAACATGTCAAGATCTCCCCTAGCCTGATCTAGCTCAGCCTGAAGGGCAGCAATTTTCCCCTCCTGTTCCCCTATCTTCCTATCTCTCCTGCAAATCCTACATAACCACTGATGAGCCTGATCCACTTTCCCGATACCCACGCCACTGCAGTCCCCCCAATGAAAAAAACTACTGCAACCATCACACCAAACCCCGGAACTAACAATTCTACGGCAAGTCAGGCACTTCTCACATATGGCAAAAATAATACTTTAGCTAGAATAAATCAATTAAATTACCGAAAATCATAAAAGACGTTACAAGAATTAAGCCTATTCACAAACGTATATAAGCAAGTTTCTGATTTAAAATTCCGCTATTTTTCTGTATTAAAACAACGAAGGTATACGCTATTTATTATATATTTCACTCGATGGAATGAAAAAAAGGACAATTAAACGAGATACTTTAAGTCTCCAAAAATGTTACAAGAATTAGGCCTATAAACAAATGTATATAAGCAAGTTTCTGATATAAAGTTACGCTGTTTTTCTGAAATCTGTATTAAAACAATGAAGTTATACGCCATTTACGGTAGTTTAATTATTGGTTACCGAGAAACTACTCAGATTACCTTGAAACAAGTAACAAACACGTTTACAAAATTTAAGCCTAAACGCGACTTCGCGAAGTTACGATCTTTTCGTGTTTTCTGAAAAAGTACGCAAAGAAAAGTGAAACCTTTAACGGCAAGACTAAACGATACACTAATACACGTATTTAATTTGTTGTCGGTGTTAAATTAAATTATATTCCTGTCTAAAGCACTTAACTTTCTGGAAATAGTTTCTGGCGTCACTTACTCGGCGGCTTCTAAGGCATTTATTAAAGCTTCTGGCGTTCACTTGCGTTTATGGTAGTTCTTACATAGTTCAGTGACGTCTAGAATATCAGAAACATATCGAGTAAAAATGTTAACGGAGACTTGTCGCCAGTTCAGGACAAACAGCCCACGGAGAGGTAATGGCACCAAGTCAACAAAAGTGCGTATGATTAGCCCAAACTTATAATGAAATGAATTGTGTATCCACAGACGAAATCAATGTAACCTGGTTTCCCTAAACCTCTGTATAAACATAAATAACATCACTTGTACGTTTAATAGGATAATAAGATTGATAAACTATACGAACCATCCTTATCTTGCACTGAATGCGCTGTCAAAACAAGAGGAAAAGTAGCACAAAATAAAAACTGTTCCTTGCAAGCTTCTCAAGCTGTCTATAAGACAGTGAACGGCAGTTAAAGGTGAATTGGTGTTGGTAACACTAGATCGTAGCATATACTGGAGCAGCTATTACGTCGTTATAACCGACAAACTTCAGTGCGTCATATTACCAATCCCCCATCTTCCCGTACGTGTGTTGCAGTTGTTTACACTAGTTCTTGGCTGTCTTTTTTCAAAGAACTAATTAAACAAGAACAAGCAGCAACCGTTCACTGTTAATAAAGCTATCTACGTATGCAAATAGCGCTGTTACCTATTTCGAGCCGACAGGTTCATCTTTAGTCACTTTTAAATTACATTCATTTCCACGAACTTATGTTACATCTTGGATTACAGAAACTTACGACATCTATTTGTTTTCGACAATGGATGTGCTTATTTTCTGGTATGTATTACAGGATTCAGGTTTTTGGATATTTACGCAATGTTTTGGAGTCTGCCGATGTTCTTCCTTAAATAAAATTAGTTTCCGGCAGCTGTGAACGAGCGGTTCTGGGCGTTTCAGTCCGGAACTGCGCTGCTGCTACCGTCGCAGGTTCGAATCCTGCCTCGGGCGTGGATGTGTGTGATGTCCTTAGGTTAGATAGGTTTAAGTTGTTCTAAGTCTAGGGGACTGATGACCTCAGATGTTAAGTCGCTTAGAGCCATTTGAAACATTTTGAACATGAAATTAGTTGAGTTTATAATTCGATTTTCTAACGCCTCACCGGATTATGCTACGAAAATAAGTCTTCCGTTGAAAAATGTAAAATACAATCTTGTTTTCAATTTTACTTTGTAAAGGTAAATTCTGTCACTTACGCATAATAGTACTTAATTTTGATTAATTTAACAACGTCTATTACACTGATTTTGTGACAACTCAACATGAGTATTTTTGAACGACAACTAATTTATTTTGTCAGTTTCGCAACTATCTTTTACCTTCATAATAATTTTGAAATATTTTCTTGTGTGAAACACATTGAACAGCATGCATTTAAACTTACATTCAAAAGCGGAAATGTGTATAACTTTTATTTCCATAGAAACTTCAGGAAACTTGGAAAACAGAATTTTTGATTTGGTTGTGGTATACCACATAGCTATTACCCACTAAATTATGTTACGGAAGATGTGACTTCACTTCAGATCAATATTGTTAGCAATGTAATTGCCTGATTTGAAGATATGGAAATAAAAAGTGGATATGTCAAAACTAAAGCGTTACATTTCAGTCCCTTCGGAAAAACAGCCATGGAATTCTTATAAATTTACGTTATGGTTATCTTCCCAACGAGAATCTTGCAAGCTGATGCCAACTGCAAAATAAGTAAAAGATATGTTTCTGTCATTAGGCTTTCCTCTCAGCCGTTTACTGCAGACACTGCTGTAGCAGTGGTAGGCACGTAGCTTCAGAGTAGTATACTACGATGCACTGTTAAGGGATTTTGTACACACAGCAACCTCGAAAGTAGTATACGTTTAGTGCCAATTAATATCACTAAGGTACAAGGGGCATTCATAAAATTTTAAATACAAAACTAGAAGGGAAAAGAGGAAAAAAATCAACGTCCGGCCATGAAAACTGGGGCTGGTATTAATGCTTTTTTACATACTGAATCTTCAGTTCCACACTAGTTCTCAACGGTCGATGACACGTCGGCGACATTGGCTGCGAAATTCCGCATTTTGATTCAGTAAGCGTTTCACACTTATCACGTCGCAGGTCTGGAAATGACTTTCACACAAGTTTCTTCATTATAAGGAAAGCCAAGAACCCATTACCTGCCATGGAAAGATAATATTTGGGCTACAGCAAGATCTGGTAGACCAAAGAAGCAGAACATATGACTTTGTGCTGAGGAGTATGAGCTGACGCCTTGCTGAAGAGCAAAAACACACCCATGGATTGCTTCCCGCATCACTTCGTCTCCCGTAACAGCGTCAGGAGATTTCGTTACTATGCCCTTGTGACGCTTCCAACGGTGGAGAACTCACACTGAACCACGCTGATTCTTGCTTTACTACTTCATATCGGGACAGTAATGACACTCCCTTCATCTGTCCATGGTGGTTAGGCGGCTAAAGAGGTCGTAAGCGTTGGCCTGACAGAGCTGCATCATATCCAGTTCTGGCTAGGTTCGGGAGCTTTTCCAATGCATGCGAGGAGTCGCGGTCTCCAGCAGGCGATGACCTTCGTCGAGACCAAAACGTTGAAAACTGATTTATTAATAATTTTCATTTTTTCAACAATCATCTACGCCCTGTCATCCACTAGTCTCGCGATTGCTCGTTTATCACAGAGAGCTGTTCAGCCACAATGTCCACGTCATCCGAGATTTGCTGAACCACACTGGAAGATTCTAAGTCTCCTCACTAATAGGCTGTACGGTGGCGCATTGAGGCTGTACTCTTGCAATAACTCAGCGTGGACTGTTGCAGTGTTGTTGCTCTTCAAACGCAGGTAACGAAAATCGCAACATACCCAACTTGGTCGGAGCCCTCCACCAGTGTGTCTTGCCTCCTTTTTGTCTCCTCTACCATCGTTCTATGTTTCTATAGCACGGAGATTTCAGAGTATGCCAAGACCAGCTTAGCGTCCACTGCTTCACTCGTGTAGACTCTACGTCTCACACAGTTTTTTTTCCTTTTCCTTTCATCGAATTTTTATGTTGTTCACAAACTGCAACATATTCCAATTTTCACTTTAGTTAAAACCATTAAAGCTCTGTCTGTCCCGAACGTACTTCTGACCAAAAGGCGGGTGGCGAGAGTCCAAGGGCCGGCCGTTGTGACCGAGCAGTTCTAGGCGCTTCAGTCTGCAACCCCACTGCTGCTACGGTCGCAGGTTCGAATGCTACCTCGTGCATGGATGTGTGTGATGTCCTTAGGTTAATTAGATTTAAGTTGTCCTAAGTCAAGGGGAGTGATGACCTCAGATGTTAAGTCCCACGGTGCTTCGAGACACTTCAATTTTTGGAGCCCAAGGTTTTTGTTAACATGCCTTGTGCGTCCTCGCGATAATATTTCCATAGAAACTTTCATCCCATAACACATATTTCTTTATATCTAACTGAGAAGTGAAATGTCAGTTTTCCTAAATCTAGCTTTAACGTTTTTTGGTATAACGAAATACTGTCTTATAAAATTTTATGCCCTATTTCATCACATTAGGGGCTGAATTTCCAAAGTCAGTGAAACACATGCTTTGTATTTCTAACTGAGAAGTCAAATATCAGAGTTCATAGATGCAGTTTTAAAAATGCTTTAGTAGTACTTCAACAATGATTTATTCCCATAAGATCTTCACTCACTATTTTATCCCCTTAGTTGCTGATTGTAATTCTGTCAGAGACGGCAAAGGACTTGGAAGAGCAGTTGAACGGAATGGACAGTGTCTTGATAGGAGGATATAAGATGATCATCAACAAAAACAAAATGAGGATAATGGAATGTAGTCGAATTAAGTAGGGTGATGCTGAGGGAATTAGATTAGGAAATGAGACACTTAAAGTAGTACATCTACATCCACATCTACTTTTATACTCCGCAAGCCACCCAACGGTGTGTGGCGGAGGGCACTTTACGTGCCACTGTCGTTACCTCCCTTTCCTGTACCAGTCGCTTATGGTTCGCGGGAAGAACGACTGTCGGAAAGCCTCCGTGCTCGCTCGAAACTCTCTAATTTTACATTCGTGGTCTCCTCGGGAGGTATAAGTAGGGGGAAGCAATATATTCGATACGTCATCCAGAAACGCACCCTCTCGAAACCTGGACAGCAAGCTACACCGCGTTGCAGAGCGCCTCTCTTGCAGAGTCTGCCACTTGAGTTCGCTAAACGTCTCCGTAACGCTATCACGCTTACCAAATAAACCTGTGGCGAAACGCCCAGCTCTTCTTTGTATATTCTCTATCTCCTCTGTCAACCCGACGTGGTACGGATCCCACACTGATGAGCAATACTCAAGTGTAGGTCGAACGAGTGTTTTGTAAGCCACCTCCTTTGTTGATAGACTACATTTTCTAAGGAATCTCCCAATGAACCTCAACCTGGCACCCGCCTTACCAACAAATAATTTTATATGATCATTCCACTTCAAATCGTTCCGTGCGCATACTCCCAGATATTTTACAGAAGTAACTGCTACCAGTGTTTGCTATTTGGGGAGCAAAATAACCGATGATGGTCGAAGTAGAGAGGATATAAAATATAGACTGGCAATGGCAAGGAAAGCCTTTCTGAAGAAGAGAAATTTGTTGAGTATAGATTTAAGTGTCAGGAAGTCGTTAATGAAAGTATTTGTATGGAATGTAGCCACGTATGGAAGTTAAACATGGACGATAAATAGTTTGGACAAGAAGAGAATACAAGCTTTCGAAACGTGGTGCTACAGAAGAATGCTGAAGATTAGATGGGCAAATCACGTAACTAATAAGGAGATATTGAATAGAATTGGGGAGAAGTGGACTTTGTGGCACAACTTGACTAGAAGAAGGGATCGGTTGGTAGGACATGTGCTGAGGCATCAAGGGATCACCAATTTAGTATTGGAGGGCAGCGTGGACGGTAAAAATCGTAGAGGGAGACCAAGAGATGAATACGCTAAGCACATTCTGAAGGATGTAGGTTGCAGTAGGTACTGGGAGATGAAGAAGCTTGCAACAGGATAGAGTAGCATGGAGAGATGCATCAAACCAGTCTCAGGACTGAAGACCACCACAACAACAGTTGCTGATTTCCAAAAAATAACGAAAAACGTAACTTTTTAATTCTCAATCAGAAGCCGAATACTAAGTTTTGTAGTTCTAGCTTCAAAATTGCCTTAATACCGATCTATTTGCAAAAAGGTTTACATGCCCTATTTCACCCCTTAGGAGTGGAATTTCAAACAATCCCTTCTTAAACGACGCCTGCAGTGTAAGATCCACATCTCTTCCAAATCTCAAGTTTATATACTTAGTGGTTTGGGGTGTGTGGTGATCAGTCAGTCTGAGGCACGTAGGTGACAGTGTCGAAAAAAGCAATTTTGTTGCTTTAATTTCTCGAAGTTATAATTAAAACTTTACAACTAACCCTTTACTATGGATCGTTTCAGTTCATCATTTGAAAATATTATTTCATTTTCATAGCGAGATTACCTTAAGAGACGGATATTTGTGGTTAAACGTCTCTAGCTTCAGATGCCACATTAGTAGGTGTGTGGTGCAAACTGCGACACGTGGGAAGGTTTGTACAACAAATGAGGTGCAGGAGCAGGTAGCTACCGGTCCCCTGTGCTGAGTCAGCTGTGCCCCGCTGTGTGTACAGACGGAGGCGGGACAAACAGTGTGGCGACGTGGCCGGCTCGGCGGGCGCGCAGCTTCCTGTGTACCCTCAGCCGAGTGCAGGGAGCAACGCTCTCGCCGATGACGCAGTACTGAGCTACGCGCGCGAGGTGAGGCATCTCTGGGTGCGCCGCCCGCGGCAGGGCGTTCACCTGGGCCATGCCGCCTGACGGACACATGGTAGCAATGTGCACGAACGGTGGTGTGCTCAGCAGGTACTTAGGGCGTAGAGCGATATTATTTAAACCTAGACCAGAAAGAGACCTTTGGTGAGAAGAGGTCCATTTGTATGATTATCAAGAGCTCAGATGGAAACACAGTTCTAAGCAAAGAAGGGAAAGCAGCTAGGTGGGAGGAGTGTATAGAGGGTCTACACAATGGCAATGTACTTGAGGACAATATTATGGAAATGGAAGAGGATGTAGATGAAGATGAAATGGCAAATACGATACTGCGTGAAGAGTTTGACAGAGCACTGAAAGACCTGAGTCGAAACAAGGCCCCGGGAGTAGATAACATTCCATTCGAGCCTTGGGAGAGCCAGTCCTGACAAAGCTCTACCATCTGATAAGCAAAATGTATGAGACAGGCGAAATACCCTCAGACTTCAAGAAGAATATAATAATTCCAATCCCAAAGAGAGCAGGTGTTGACAGATGTGAAAATTACCGAACTATCAGTTTAATAAGTCACAGATGCAAAATATTAACGCGAATTCTTTACAGATGAATGGAAAAACTGATAGAAGCGGATCTCGGGGAAGATCAGTTTGGATTCCAAAGAAATACTGGAACACGTGAGACAATACTGACCCTACGACTTATCTTAGAAGAAAGACTAAGGAAAGGCAAACCTACGTTTCTAGCAATTGTAGACTTAAAGAAAAATTTTGACAATGTTGACTGGAATACTCTCCTTGAAATTCTGGAGGTGGCAAGAGTAAAATACAGGGAGCGAAAGGCTATTTACAATTTGTGCAGAAACCAGATGGCAGTTATAAGAGTCGAGGGACATGAAAGGGAAGCAGTGGTTGGGAAGGGAGTGAGACAGGGTTGTAGTCTCTCTCCAATGTTATTCAATCTGTATATTAAGCAAGCAGTAAAGGAAACAAAGGAAAAGTTCGGAGTAGGTATTAATATCCATGGAGAAGAAATAAAAATTTTGAGGTTCGCCGATGACGTTGTAATTCTGTCAGAGACAACATAGGACTTGGAAGAGCAGTTGAACGGAATGGACAGTGTCTTAAAAGGAGGGTATAAGATAAACATAAAGAAAAGCAAAACGAGGATAATGGAATATAGTCGAATTAAGTCGGGTGATGCTGAAGGAATTAGATTAGGAAATGAGACACTTAAAGTAGTAAAGGAATTTTGCTATTTGGGGAGCAAAATAACTGATGATCGTAGAAGTAGAGAAGATACAAAATGTAGACTGGTAATGGCAAGGAAAGCGTTTCTGAAGAAGAGAAATTTGTTAACATCGAGTATAGATTTAAGTGTCAGCAAGTCATTTCTGAAAGTATTTGTATGGAGTGTAGGCTTGTATGGAAGTGAAACATGGGCGATAAATAGTTTAGACAAGAAGAGAATAGAAGCTTTCGAAATGTGGTGCTACAGAAGAATGCTGAAGATTAGATGGGTAGATCACATAACTAATGAGGAGGTACTGAATAGAATTGGAGAGAAGAGAATTTTGTCGCACAACTTGACAAGAAGAAGGGACCGGTTGGTAGGACATGTTCTGAGGCATCAAGGGACCACAAATTTGGAGGGCAGCATGGAGGGTGAAAATCGTAGAGGGAGACCAAGAGATGAATATACTAAGCAGATTCAGAAGGATGTAGGTTGCGGTAGGTATTGGGAGATGAAGAAGCTTGCACAGGATAGGGTAGCATGGAGAGCTGCATCAAACCAGTCTCAGGACTGAAGACCTCTACAACAACCACAGACCACAAAGGAGCGAAAATGTTACGTTGCTGCTCAGCCATCGTAAAGTTTACTATTCCACAGTTTAATCAAAGAAAGTCATAATTAATAGGTTATGCATTAGTTAACTACCAATTTTAGATCTCCACTGGTATGTTACACATCAAATTAAGTACAAAATTTCCTGTTATGTATGCCACTGCGATCGTAAATTTTAGGAGGATTTAGTAATCCATGATTAAACAAAGCCCAGGAACTTTATCACGTGGAATTTATTTACATAACCTGATCAGATTAGCGCCTTCAGCCCCTCTTGTACCGGACCAGGGTTCTGCATATGCACATTTTTTTCCTTCATAGATACTGAAGGAATAACGATAATTTTAACATTACATATAGTAATAAATTTTCATTAACAGAAGTAAAAGTTATTTGAATGTCTGCAGAGTAGAGCCATGACAGTAAATAGTATTCACTGAGAATTAATTATGTTAACTTTGGCAGTATTCTTGCTGCTGCTAATAATAATAATAATAATAATAATAATGTGACAGTTGCCTAGCCTGAAGTATTATAAGCCCCAGAAACTTCATCTGTAGGAGACCACCCAAAAATTTATGAAACTGCAGAGGAAGTGCGAAAAACTCTAAGAAAAAAATTACAGTTCCCAAATATGAATGGCATTTGGACTGAAAGGAAAACTACGGACCCATACATAGGAATAGAAAAGGTCACTGATGCAATATGGAGAAGGCGGTGCAAGTTCTGTGGTCACACCTCAACAAACTAGATAAACAAAACAGCTACTTAATGTAATAATTAAAATACATAAAAACCAGTAGATCAGATGAAGCTGGACTTCGGGGAAATGAATGCCACACAACCACAGAAGATATCATCAACACCGTCAGAGAATGTAAAGGCTCTGGAAACACCGTTTGCAAATCACACATTCGCAGAAAATGCTTTAAATAAGTAAATAAATAAAGTTAGAAAAATAGTAACAAACGCTGCGAAACAGCGAACAGAAGATCGCCACAAAGAACACTGTGAATTCATGAAGAGCTTTTCGAAAGAGAAGATGAAAAAGAAGCTATAGGTCCAAGCTAAGAAGTTCAAACTCACATTTAACTGGGCATAAAGATGAAAGACCAACAACACTGATAGTGGCACATACAAAAAGTGTTTATAGGTGTAAAAAATTCGTTTTCCTAAGATAGCGAGGTATGTGAGCAGGAAAATTAAGTAAACTTCGTCAGCTAAGAGCACTGAGAAATGACGATTTTGATGTAAAGAAAGATGTAGTGGGGTAACGAATGCATACACGAAAATCGAAAACTTATTGTTACTTCGGTAGATATGCCACTAACTCTCTTTTGAAACTGGAAATGTTATTCAGTTCTCTGATATAATGAATTATCTTATTCCAATGTCGGATACCTGATACAGAAAAGGACTTCAAGGAAGTAGGTTTCTGAGTGGGACAGAAAGGCTTATGCTGTGATGGGAACGAGTTTGTGTAAGAGCGTCAAGGTCGACGTGACGTGTGAGGGACAGTGTACGTTGATTTAATCTTTTTCCTGACTCATTACGCTTCTGCTTGAGGGTGCTAGCGGTTTTTATTTGTATACTATCTCAATACTCGCTCCCCCTCTCTCCGCCCAACTGATCCTTCCTTTCCCTTTCCACCACCTCTTCCCCTCTACCTTACCACCCCCCCCCCCCCCACCCCTCTCATTCCACTTCTCTGTCCATATCCCCCCCCCCCATGTCGTACAGTGATATAATTTTGTAGGCATGTTCTGTGGCCCATGTGGATACTGTTTGCGAAATATGCTCCGAATGAAGTTATTAGCCAAGAAGAAGGAAATTTAAACATCATGACGTCATGCCTCAGGCGGGAGTCTTACTGCGTCAATAGCGACGACGTAGTAAGTAATAAACATTTTTCATAATTTAATGGGGGATGGGGGGCTGTAAGCGAGAAAAAGTTTTTCAACTGTTGGAAATTATGTGTAACGTTTCTTTCAGGTCAGTAAGCACACTCATATTCGGACATATGATAGTAATACACATTATGCAACAGGTACATTATGCAGCGAATGGTATGGAAATATAGATTAAGCAAATTTAATACCGTATAAGCATTGCTTTTAGTCGTATTAAATAGAACTTCCCCACCAATAAAACCATTTTCACAAACATGGTAAAGTTCAAATGTCAAAGAGTGAATAACTCTTTCAAGGAGTAAGTTTTTTTCTCTAATTTGCGTAACATTCCTCAGATCAATAAGTATTTTGCACCACACACTTTCTAAAGTAGCCTTCTTTCTCTGCCTCGGGCATGGATGTGTGCGATGTCCTTAGGTTAGTTAGGTTTAAGTAGTTCTAAGTTCTAGGGGACTGATGACCTCAGATGTTAAGTCCCATAGCGCTCAGAGCCATTTGAACCTTCGTTCTTGCTCAATTTACACGCTACTTCGTTACTAAATTTTATCACAAAAGGCTCAGCGAGTTAGTGTCACACGGCAGTTTTTCGCTAATCTCAGCGTCTATGTCGTCGTATCTCTTGAACCATATGTCGTAGAATGACACACTTATGTAGGTACATTCAGCGGCATATTTGGGTACTGTCTGCGAAATGTATTGCGAATAGAGTTAGTAGCATAGAAGTAATAAGTTTAAACGTCATGCATGATGAAGCAGTTTTTCACGTAACGCATCGTTTATGACGTCGTATCTGCTGAACTATGATGGGTAGGTGTTTCTTACCTCCGCAGCTATCGTTACCCAACAGTAATGGATATCCGTTCAAAATTTTGTTGAAATCGGTCCAGTCGTTTAGGAGGAGATATGGAACATATACACATACACACATCCATTTTTTATAATATGTATGGACTTTACATTTTACTGGTATATTTATCATGGAAGGATTAAGGACTTGAGCCCCTGTCTTACATCCAATCAGGTTTCCTACATTTGCTACATTACGTTCATCACGATAATCACGTTCAAAAAACAGTTAGCTTCACATTTAATATGTAATCGAGAACTTAGGAAAAATTATGAGGTGGAAGGTGGAAACAGTAAGAGCCGTAGCAGGAAGATACAATGTTCACAGTCGTTCGTTGATAGTACAAAACAAAATCTAATTGCAGACAGTAGCAGCAATGTATGTGACAACGTATTGGAGAGGACACAAAGAGGAACGTGATAGAACTCAAGGAATGAAGACAGGCGAGATGGAAAGAGACAATGATCGAGAAACGAAATGAGGAAGAACTCAGCGGGACTCATCAGCAGAAGCAGCATTTTCCTGAAGATGGCGACCAGTTGGATCGCCGAAATATCAAGTTGATTTTAGGATCTGGCAGCAAACCCGAAGAGACTTTCAAGACTTATTACGCCGGGAAAGCCTACGTAATCACAACATTTGTTGTTGTTGTTGTTTTTGCTGCAGTTGTGTTCCTGGTGGTCTTCACTCTGAAGGATGGTTTAATGCATCTCTCCACTCCAGCCTACATGTGCAAGTCTCTTCATTCCTCCATAACTATTGCTACATTCATACATTTGAAACAGATTGCCGTATAAAGCCTTGGTCCCGCTCTGATGTTTCTAACCTTCCGTTACCAAATTGCCATTTCTTCGATTCCTTCGGATATGTAGTATCAATCCATCCCATCTATTAGTCAAGTTGTACAACGAATTTCTTTTCTCCCTAATTGGATTCATTCCCTCCTTATAGGTTATTCAGTCTAACAGTTCTACAGTATTGATCTGTAGCAGCACATTTGAACAGCTTCTATTCCTTTTTTGTTTAAACTGCTCATCGTCCTCGCATAGAAATGATAATCACAACACAGAACCGATCATTGGTACAGGAAGAGGATAGGTCTTCAATAGGACCAAAATAAAAGTTATAATAAGTACGGAGCTTCGATTCCAGAATGTGTAATGCAAATTACAAATAATTACGTCACTTAAGTCGAGTTTGCTTTTATGTTTTCTTAGGATCTTTCCAATTTTAGGCTGCCTACGCTAGAACTTGTGGGGCAGAGGCTTTTCTCTAGCCTAACAGAAGGCGTGCAGTAGGATCCACTGCCGACCTGTCCAGCTACAACGGCTGTGTCCTAATAAAATATAATTTGCATTTCAGATGATACATTAACATTTTATGCAAATTTATTAATCGTCTGGTATGCCATGGGTCACTAGGAATATTATTCCATAAACCCATTAAATTAATCATCAGTTAAGTGGTGTCAAAGTAA
This sequence comes from Schistocerca americana, assembly GCF_021461395.2. Taxonomy (NCBI): domain Eukaryota; kingdom Metazoa; phylum Arthropoda; class Insecta; order Orthoptera; family Acrididae; genus Schistocerca; species Schistocerca americana. The sequence continues at coordinate 442,344,022 of NC_060126.1, forward strand.
TTTCACCCAGCATTCAGAGACCAGCGTTGCCATGCCAAGTCAGAGGACTTGTCTCTTCGGGTGAAGGAATTTTCCAAGGCTTCATGTAACTATTCATACTATTTCGCAAAATGGCCGATAACCACAAAAGCTGATCGAGCCGTTACTCAGAATTTCTTGTAACAGCTTCCTCGCGGCGCAAGGATACTGATCGTGAAACCAAGCCTTACTGGCCGGAAGAAATCGCCACTTTTGTCCTGGTTAGCTAGGCTATGGTCGCGTCCTTATGCCGGTGGACACATACTGAGGTGCAAAACTAAACGGACAAGAGGGGCTGTTTTTTGTTGGAGTCGGTTCGCGACCTTCAATAGCACAGATTTTTTTTATGACTTTGTGCATGCTTGCTGTTCTTAGTAGCAGCCATTGACCTCGTAGTTCGGGTTAGTACAGCTTCACATCCACTGTAATTTGTAAATTCGTAGCATTGTTTGTACTACCCCTAGCTCGGATACAGCCCATTCAGTCCTCATGGCTGTTACGGAACTGTCGAGTGTCACAGTGTATTCTCTCTCTGATCAGGGACTGGACAAGTTATCACACCTCTCGTTTACGTTGCAATTACTATTTTTCTTTTGTGTTGTCCTCCAGCAATGTTTTTCAGGACAGCTTGAGTAACTGTTTGTGGATAAGTCGTAACTGACATGTAGTCGTCACCTTGCAGAAACATGTTGTTTTTTTGGAACGATGTATGCAAGTTTTATCAGAGTTTTCGGACTTCTGGTCTGTGGAATTCCCCTGGTGCCAGATAGAAATACTTCATTTAAAAATGAGAAACTCGTGCTAGGCGAGATGGGGTCCGATGCTGGCCTGCAGCAGTAAATTTTCAGGTAAGTATAAATGTACCTGTCAATCAGGAATCAGAAGTCAGATATTTTTCATCAGCTCTGCAGTTATAACCTAACCACTACTGTTGTAATTTAGTACGCTTTTACCTAAACAACACAGATTCCCTGTCTCTATGTTGCCACGTGTAACCCTCTTACTAAATTTAGTTTAGTTTCTAAATAAAGTACACTATGGGAGGATAGTCCTGTTAATAGGAGAAGCTAATCAATAGTTACCCCTTTTACAGGATTTGACGGTGTGTTGTGTCTAATCGAAAAGTAAATCAGACTATTAAGTTCCTTTCCTAAGAACTTACCTAGCGGTTAGAAAGAAACGCGGTATGAATAGTGTTATACTGAAGCTAGGACAACACAGTTCCAAGTTCACTTAGTGGTTTAAAATATGTACTAACGGTCGCCAGGCAGTGAAACAGTGAAGTATTGGAAAAGCAGATGTTTCTTGCTACTGTTTAAGTTGCTTCTTCAAATAAATATTACTCCACGTAAACTATATTTGTGGAGACACTGGAATTTCTATTACACCTTTAGACATTATGTTTTCAGAAGAGAAAAAGACCAGTAGATAACTTAAAGGAAGCTACAAAAGCTTTGGCCAGGCGGACCTTTAGAAAAGCACTATCTATAACCAACTTAAATACAAAAATACTTTGATACTAGAGCACACACATTTTATACTGAAAATTTCACTTCAAGAAAACCTCTTTATTACTGGAATTTACTCTCAAAAGCTATTACTCTCATTATTTACCGAAAAACAATTTAAATGGTTCCTCTTTATATTAACTTGGCACTTCATAAGTCTGTAAAACAGGATAATCGGATTAATCAAACACCAGGGAGGAAACATATCTGAGTGTATGAGTAGGATGAAATAACAGGGTTAACCAGTTTCTTTAAAGTTCGAGAATGATTATTCACTATTAAAACAAAGTTTAAATTAATGGTTCACGCTGTACAAAAGTAAAATAGAAAAAAAAGATTATCTGGTGGATGTAGGTTTGGGTGTGGCGAACAATTACCCACATTACTGCCTGCAAGTATCTTGCTGTATGGGATCAGTTTCTCTACTTAGCGTCGTTCAATTTTACAAATATTAGCCCAGTAACTCGCAGCTATGCCGTAAGCCGTTTGCAGCCTTCATCCCAGGCATTTTTGTGCAAATCTGCAGGCAAAGCTTCTCCTGCTCGACAAGGGAGTTGTCTCAGTCACTGCTGACTACAGACTGTGTGACTTACTTCCCGCGCTTGCTCCAGGTAGCACGCCAGTTTGCCCTAGCCACGTTTTCCACTCCCCAGAGCCACTTTCGGCTCAACCAAAAGCACATTGGCTTTCACATGACATCTACTGTTTACATTGTTCCTACGCGTGACCATTTCTTACAACTGTCGAATTTACATCAACATTAACAGTTTAAACACACAATAATTTTTAAATACAAAATGTCATCAGAATATTATTTAACGCAATAAACCATTTACATAGTATTTTATACATTAATCCCATATAATGCAAATAACTTCAATTTCCAGTATGACACACTTTACTTTACATGTACAGAAAATGTATTACCAATATGCGAAAATTTTAAAGCAAAAAATTATTTAAAAAATTAGATGAACCATAAACAAATAGTGTTATACAGTCAGTACCGCCACGTTTTTTTAGCAGAAAATAGTAGCATCTGCAAACTTGATAAAAATCCAAGAGGTTTATGGACATGGAAGGTTTTGAACTTTTTCCCTTCCGTCAGATATTTTAGAACTCAGCCATCACTATTCAGGCTAATAATAACTATAAAAAACTTTCTGGCATATCCCTCTCTGAGTGGCAGGCGATGCACAACGATAGAGGTACCGTACCCATTCGCCCATTCGCTGAGTCAATAAATGCACATAATGAGCGCTTCACGTCACGTCACTGCGTGATGGGCCGTTAAAAGGCAGCAAAATTTGTGACACGGGTCTTTCAGCAAGTGGACAGGATGGAGCACGGGAAGACCTGCAGGCGATCCATGTCGACCCACACGTCACTCCACACTTCACTAATTAATCACTCACAACAGAAGTGACAGCGCATCGCAGTTAAATAGACTGATTTTCTGATCGAGAGGATCCTGTATTGACTGCTCTATTCTCGTTGTAAAAGGAAGTCAGTCCAATTTAAAGACGAGTAACCGTCTGATGTAAAGGCGGTTTACTGGAACAGCCGCCTGACAGAGCGCCGCAGAAGGAAGAATAATAAGGCGAGATACGTCTTCGATTAACTTTGCATATCTCTGAACTGATAATTTTATTTCTATGTTGTGGAAGTCCCGTTTTAAGTCACCTGAAATTTCATGGCATCAAATAAGTAGCGCGATTTTGTCTCATGCAGCAAAAGAGCATTCCAGTCAAACGACGTGGCTTAGGCGTCCATGATCTGTTACATTTATACGAAAAATCGCCGTTCATCTTTGTAGTTCCTCTTTCTTTCTCAGGTAGTAGTTAACTGCTAAGCGAATGGGCTTCACGCAGCGCAGGAAATGCCCCTATTGCCCACAGTTGCGAACTTTTATAGCATTATATGGCTGTCCAGAATGAGATTTTCACTCAGCAGCGGAGTGTACGCTGAATGAAACTTCCTGGCAGATTAAAATTGTGTGCCGGACCGAGACTCGAACTCGGGACCTTTGCCATTCACGGGCAAGTTATGTACCATATGAGCTACCCAAGAACGACGGGGCCTGCTTGGGTAGCTCAGATGATCGAACCAACGTTAATATTCTGTTTCTGCCATCAGCGAGAGACATTGCGCTCACCATCGCGCAGTCCGCCTTGTGAATCTGTAAGCCCCCGCTGGCCGAAGTGGCCGTGTGGTTAAAGGCGCTGCAGTCTGGAACCGCAAGACGGCTACGGTCGCAGGTTCGAATCCTGCCTCGGGCATGGATGTGTGTGATGTCCTTAGGTTAGTTAGGTTTAACTAGTTCTAAGTTCTAGGGGACTAATGACCTCAGCAGTTGAGTCCCATAGTGCTCAGAGCCATTTGATCCATTTTGTAAGCCCCGTCTGGTGCAGCGATACGTCGAGAGCGAACAATGTTTTACTCCACTTACGTAGCTCCATTGTTTCAAGGCGCTACAGAGCACCTAGTGGTGGGTGGGGACTTAAACAGCGTCTTACGCCCTGAGGATCAGATCCCTCACCATGTCCCATGTCCAGCCTTTAACGCTATGGTCAGAGATCTCGCTTTGCATGATATATGGACGCTAATCCACGGTGACCGACGCGGATATACACACTTCATCACCCACTCGTCCAGCGGGTTGGACAGGATTTATTTCTCCCGAGGTCATCAGGCAGCAACGGTCGGTGCACAACTGTGGCCCACTGAATTCACCGACCATCAGGCCTTCATCTGCGCCGTGACTCTGCCACGACAACAGACGAGCCGTAGTAAAGGACCATGGGCTCTTAACGTTAACATTCTCCGGGAAAAGGCTTGCCGTGTAGCCGTCGCTGATACCTGGCACAAGTGTGAGCGACGGCGTCATACCTATGATTCCACGACACGATGGTGGACATACTGCGCCAAACCAGCTCGTCGCCGCACGCTCATCGCGTATGGACGAGACAGGGCGCTTTGGCTCCGAGCCACCTCTGAGTTTTGCTACACGGTCTCGCGGGAACTAGCGTCGCAACATCCTCCGCCAGAGCTCCAAATGGCCGTCCGCGGGTCACAGGCAAGGCTTCTGCAGATCACGGCTGACAGATTGGACGGCACGCGGGTTCGATCGAGACTGCAAGATTCCATCCCAGAGGAACGAGCCTCTCTTTATCACATCGTCAGAGAACGGACGGGCAACGCGCAGACACACACAACGCCATCTCCCGTGCGCTCACGGATTATTACCTCACACTCTATCTAGCAAATCAACGGCGTGACAACGACATTGAGGACGTTCTGCACGACCTGCCACCTTCGGGCAGGGCGCAAGGCTAAGCCACATTCTTGGAGGCCGTCCCGTGGGAAGAAATGCTCATGGCCCTCTCGCGGGGTGCGAGAAAGAAATCACCTGGACCTGATGGTCTTCCGCATGAATTTTATAGCACCTTTTCTGACCTAACGGGGGAAGTTTTGCGGCAGATGTGCTACGAAGTCCTGGATCCTGACTTCCGCATCCCCCCCCCCCCCCTCCCTCCGAAGCTTTGTTGGGCGTGATCATCCATATGCCAAAACCAAACGAGGGGTGCAGACCGAAAGACTTCCGGCCGTTGACGTTATTGAATTCGGATTACAAGTTGTTCGCCTGCATTCTTTGTGCACGACTTCTTAAGTAATAGAACCCAGTACGGTGTCCTCGATGGTGAGTGTTCATCGGAGGTGAGGGTATCATCTGGAGTGCCCCGAGGAAGTGTGATAGGTACGATGTTGTTTTCTGTCTACATAAATGATCTTTTGGATAGGGTGGATAGCAATGGTGGCTGTTTGCTGATGATGCTGTGTTGTACGGGAAGGTGTCGTCGTTGAGTGACTGTATGAGGATACAAGATGACTTGGACAGGATTTGTGATTGGTGTAAAGAAAGGCAGCTAACTCTAAATATAGATAAATGTAAATTAATGCAGATGAATAGGAAAAAGAATCCTGTAATGTTAGAATACTCCATTAGTAGTGTAGCGCTTGACACAGTCACGTCGATTAAATATTTGGGCGTAACATTGCAGAGCGATATGAAGTGGGACAAGCATGTAATGGCAGTTGTGGGGAAGGTGGATAGTCGTCTTCGATTCATTGGTAGAATTTTGGGAAGATGTGGTTCACCTGTAAAGGAGACCGCTTATAAAACACTAATACGACCTATTCTTGAGTACTGCTCGAGCGTTTGGGATCCCTATCAGGTCGGATTGAGGGACGACATAGAAGCAATTCAGAGGCGGGCTGCTACATTTGTTACTGGTAGGTTTCATCATCACGCGAGTGTTACGGAAATGCTTCAGGAAAAAAATGGTTCAAATGGCTCTGAGCACTATGGGACTCAACTGCTGAGGTCATTAGTCCCCTAGAACTCAGAACTAGTTAAACCTAACAAACCAAAGGACATCACAAACATCCATGCCCGAGGCAGTATTCGAACCTGCGACCGTAGCGGTCTTGCGGTTCCAGACTGCAGCGCCTTTAACCGCACGGCCACTTCGGCCGGCATGCTTCAGGAAGTCGGGGGGGAGTCTCTGGAGGAAAGGAGGCGATCTTTTCGTGAATCGCTACTGAGGAAATTTAGAGAACTAGCATTTGAGGCTGACTCGAGTACAGTTTTACTGGCGCCAACTTATATTTCGCGGAAAGACCACAAAGATAAGATAAGAGAGATTAGGGCTCGTTCTGTTTGGGAGTGGAACAGGGAGAGAAGATGCTAGTTGTGGTACGAGGTACCCTCCGCCACGCACCGTATGGTGGATTGCGAAGTATGTATGTAGATGTAGATGTAGACTGCTCGCTATTGTCAAAGATGCCATTCATGCCGATCAAATATGTCTGGGAGGTGGCTGTAATATAGATACGGCGTTAAGTTCCTAAAGAGATGTGGTGGCGCTCATGTCGGCACGCCGCTTAAAAAGCGCCCTCGTGGTGGTTGGCCACGCATTTGACCGAGCTGAGCATCATTTCTTGCTGGCTTTCTTAGAGAAGATGGGACTGTCCACAATTTCGGCAGGTGTGGTTCTCCGTCTCATTCACGCAGCCCCTTCCACAGTTACAGTCAATGACTACCGCTATCCACTGTTCACTACTGAGCGCTCAGTGCGATAAGAATGTCCCATGTCAGCATTTCTCTTCGCCGTCGCCCTCGAGCCTGCACTTCATGGACTACGACAGCGTTTGGAGGGCATTCACCTCTAACAAGGGGAGGCCGCCAATTGTGAAATTCATATTCGATTCATACTGCGCATAGTAAAAGCTCACGGCCAGAGGTGTAATGTGGCAAAGCACCAAGATGCACTTCTCAGCCGTTGTCGAGAAAATCGACAGTTAAAAGAAACCGTTGCGGTGAAATACTCTCAATCATTAATAATTTTCTACAGCGTCGTGGCGCAGCGGTAAGCGCACGGGTTCGTAATCCGAAGGTCGCTGGATCGAATCTCGGGCCATGCAACTTTTTTTTTTTTTAGTATTTGTTTTTTGTTATTCAAATGTGTCTATACACACATACACACACACACACACACACACACACACACACACACATATATATATATATATATATATATATATATATATATATATATATATATATATATATAATTCCCGGCAATCAGTTGCAACAATTATGCATATAGTAAGTTGTTGAAAGTCGTTTGTCGTGGAAAAACTGGCGACTTCGAACATCATTATGTTTTCCGCAAACAAAGTTGTATTTCAAAAATCTTATTAATTGTCTTCATAATGTTAACCACGTATAGTTAACGGAAGACGTAGAAACGATATTCCGAAACGAATACGTATAGCGTAAGTCAAACGTTCGAATTAGAATAGAAACTCCACGAACAAAAATTTGCTGTGGCAAGTATGAAATATAAACTCCGTTACTCGCTCGTTACACTTGAAGGGCAGATGTTGAATGGGCCGAAACGAGCCGCCGCATAACAGCGTAGTTGCCTGCCAACTTCGAAAGAAGATAGATGCGGTCCCTAGCGCAACTTATAACATCGTCGAAAATCTGTGCGGACGTGAGAGCTTTGGTACACCCTGTTAAACAAACGGAGAAATGGAGGCGGTACAATTGGAGAGCGATCCGCCTTCACCAACATGCATAAGCAATTGTTGTTGTTGTTGTTGTTGGTATGTTTAAGGGGGGACTAAACAGCGAAGGTCATCAGTCCCCCGCATAAGCAATTCATTAATACTTTATATATATATATATATATATATATATATATATATATATATATATTTGAATTACAAAAAAACTAATAATAAAAAAAATGTTGCATGGCGCGAGATTCGATCCGGCGACCTTCGGATTACGAACCCGAGCGCTTACCGCTGCGCCACGACGCTGTATAAAATAATTAATCGTAGAGAGTATTTCACGGCAACGGTCCTTTTAACTGTCGATTTTCTCGACAACGGCTGAGAAGTGCATCTTGGTGTTTTGCCATAATACACCTCTGGCCATGAGCTTCTATTATGCGCAGTATGAATCGAATCTGAATTTCACAATTGGCGGCCTCCCCTTGTAAGATGTGCGTTTTAAATGTTGTGCCTATGCGGCCGATATAGTATTCCTGGCGAGGTCGGCAGAAGATATACGTACAGCGATCGCGTGGCTTCAGCAATACGGAGAGGTGGCCGGGAGCCGTATCAACGTGGATGTGTGCAAAGGATTTGTGCAAAAGTCATTATATACACTGCTGGCCATCGTAAATGCAACACCCTGAAGGAAGCATCCGAATCAAGTGAAATTTACACCATGGGTTTGCAGCGATGAGATATGCAACTGATTAGAATTTCAGCGCAGACGCACATCACGCGCGCCTGTGGCGCCACCTCATAGCGCCATTTAAGGCTTGGCGATTTCGACGAGTGTACGTTCGGCGCGTGTGTTTACCTTGTGGTTGTTTCACAAGACGATCAGTTATGCCTCGTAGACAACAGTGAACATCGTTTGATCAAGTATCCGAGTTCGACAGAGGAAGGATAGTGGCTTACCGAGATTGTGGATTATCATACAGAGAAATCGCTAGTCGTGTTGGACGAAACCAAACAACTGTAATGCGGATATGTGACCGTTGGATGCAGGAGGGTACGACGGACCAACGTGGTCGATCGCATTCACCTCGGTGCACCACTGCACGTGCTGATAGGCTAATTGTGCGCATGGCAGTGACGGATCGCTCAGTGACATCCCGAATCACAGCACAACACATTGCGTCTGTGACGCATCATCCAGTGTCTGCGCGTACCATTCGACGCCGTTTACAGCAGAGTGGTCTGTCCGCAAGACGTCCATTGCTTCGTCTACCATTGACGCAGAACCACACACGTCTCCGTCGCCAATGGTGTGATGACAGACGGATGTGGACGGCAGAATGGAATGACGTTGTCTTTACTGACGAGGCACGCTTCTGTCTGCAGCACCACGATGGTCGGATTCGAGTGTGGAGACACCGTGGAGAGAGGATACTGGGCAGCTGCATTATGCACCGCCACACTGGTCTTGCAACGGGTACTATGGTATGGGGCGGTATTGGCTATTACTCTCGCACGCCTCTAGTACGCATTGCCGGTACTTTAAATAGCCGGCGCCACATATCCGAGGTGCTGGAGCCAGTTGTCCTTCCTTACCTTCAGGGCTCGGCCACAGCCATATTTCAACAGGATAATGCGCGACCACACGTGGCACGCATTGTCCAAAGGTTCTTCGTCAATAACCAGATTGAAGTGCTTCCCTGGCCGGCTCGCTCTCCGGATCTTTCGCCGATAGAAAACATGTGGTCCATGGTTGCTCAACGAGTGACCCAGATTACATCCCCAGCTGCCACACCAGATGATCTATGGCAACGTGTGGAAGCTGCTTGGGCTGCTGTACCCCAGGAACACATCCAACGTCTCTTTGACTCAATGCCGAGACGTGTGGCAGCGGTGATCTCCAACAATGGCGGCTACTCTGGTTACTGATTCTGGCAGGAACCACATGTCACAGACGTCTGTAAAAGTAATCATTTGATACTTGGTCAACATGTTACCTACAAAATAAATTTTGTTGTGCTACCTCTTGTCTTTCTTCGTGTTGCATTTACGGTGGCCAGCAGTGTATATATCAGTGCATGACATCCAGTCTAACAGACACACGTCCACGTCGTCCGCTCATAGTAACCTCTCAAAACTCTGGCATCTCTCCCCCTACATCCACTACTGCTGGCGGCTCACCTCCAACTGCCCAACGCTACCCGCTCTTCACATCCAACTGCCCTGCACTACACAAGTCAATATTCCAACAATGCGTCCAACGAGCCACAGACTGCACATAGCGCTGTCAACGATTTTCATACAGAGCACTACGTGGCGTTACCAACATAAAAACCTAAACAGCCTATTTACAACGAGCGCAACAGGGCTCTCGCTCTCTTCCTCCGTACGATGCATCACCTACGTACTTCGGACAAGGACACCCTCCCTGATACGCTGATCCAGGAGGTGGTCCGCCGATGCCTGTTGGACATATCACGCCAGCACTGTGTCACATTCGCCGCTATCAGATCGACATAATTTATCTGTTGGATGTCTTGCGGAATCCTAGAACCAAGGACCTCTACCGCTACTTTGAGCGGACGCTGCCTGCTAATGTGGTTGAACGCCGACATCCGGCAGTTGGCTGGAGGCTGGTGTGGAGCAACACACATTTTGGCTGGAGGCTGGTGTGCAGTAACATACACTCCCCTTTCCTTCCTACCACGGTCAGGGAGCTGTGGTATGTGATGTTGACTGAAAAATTCCCCACGCGAAATCGTTTACACATGATACATCTTGCCGATGATCCTCCCTGCCCCAGATACGCCGCTGTGGACAGCGACATGCACCGTTTCATTTGTGGTTCGGCTACCGACTCCTGGCTCCTCACACGGTGCGTGTTGGCATTGTTGCTGCGACTGACGCCTCAGTCCGTAGAGCCCTCGGAACTGATATATCCCACCCTCACTTACTTCCCTGCTACTCGTCATAACGCCACGGTGTGGGTTAAGGGTGTGGCATTGTCATACTTTTTTAATGAGAGCATTGCAGGGTTATTAGATTACTGGCATTATTTAACGAGTAACTACACGATTTTACGGCGCAAAGAATCGTATGGTACGCTCTTTGCGAATTACTTGGGGTCGTTGTTTACGCGCCCTTAGGACCATTGGGGGTACTGCGTGTGAGAAGAGACTGAGTTATCGCACATGATGGACTGATGAGAGACATCAACGGTAATTATACGGTGTTTCACCCTCGCTGAACGAGAAGACGACCAGGACATCCCGTCATCTGGCTACTGTGGAAACCCCCGAGAAAAAAGATAGAAAAAAAGATTAGCAAATAAAAACATAAGAACAAAATGAACAACAAACAAAATATAATAAAGTGTTGTACCCCTTCCTTTATCCTTTTCTTTTTTTAATAAAACGTTCAGAGGCATATTTAATTTTTGTTCCTGGGCGGAGCCTGAAGTGGTGGCGCACGACCGTCCTAGTTAGCCTTAGGGTGAAAGTGGCGGTGGCACTAGCTTTGTTTTTGTTTTAGGTTATTTTTGGGTGTAGTATGGGTGATAGGGGCCAACGTCTGAAGAGGGAGACGTCTAAACACTACAAAATAAAAAAAATAAAAAAATAAAAGTAAAAAATAAATAAATAAAGTAGATATGGTTTTAGGCCAAAAAAAATAGTAGAGCACTTGCCCGCGAAACGCAAGGGTCCTGAGTTCGAGTCTCGGTGCGGCACACAGTTTTACTCTGCCAGGAAGTTTCATTTTATAGCTCTCTTACACTTTTTCCTTACACTTTTTCCTTCAGACACATGCCGAGGATTTTATTGATACTCTTTCAAAAAGACAACAGTTGACCTCCTTGCACATCATTCTACTACGAAGATCGCTCTTAATCCTATTTCACCACCGATATTAAATGTTAAAACCTTTGAACGGCTAGGGTGCTCAGAAACTGTCAAATTTTTACAGCAAGAATATACGTAGTCATTTACCGTAGGGATTCAACCAAGTACAGAGCAACTGAAAAATTAACTCGACATCTAAAGCAGTTGTGGTTAATGCTAACGTGGCATCTTAGGTGGTAGTATACTGCGCTAAAAAACGCTAGCAAAATGAGGCAAAAGGAGGCCTGGCACAATACTGGGAGGTATTCCATGACATTTGTCACCTCAGTGTACATGTCAGCTCCCTCCCACCAGTGATTAACAAAAATAGCAACTGCTTTGAAACCGCGCTGAAATCCACAGTCGACTTGGCAACATTAAGACCTGGTCGGAGCGGGTCAGATGTTTCCTAAAGCCACCTTGTTCGATAGGAACGATTTGACGAATGCTGTTTTGTTCGTGTTGTATGATGATGATGATGATGATGATGATAGACGAGAAAGAATGAAACTAGGTGCCGGCACATAGCCTACTCGTCTGGAACAGCACCAGAGGGGCCGCCGAGTTTGAAGTCCCCATCCGACGGACGGTAAACCAATCAACAGCGTCGTACGCCCTCATTTCGGTGGACTTGCGGAAGTATTTAAACGCAAAGTCTGGTAATCAGGAACTTTACGCCACCACCTCTCCTCCCCTTACCGGCCATATACTGCCACCGAGAATTTCTTTCCCACCATCAGGATTCAAAACGGCTTCCCTGCTGGTCCAATGCCACCCCAAAGCGTGCGTTAGCGATTTCTGCCACGGAGATGGGTCAGCGACAAAAATATGGTTCAAATGGCTCTGAGCACTATGGGACTTAACATCTATGGTCATCAGTCCCCTAGAACTACTTAAACCTAACTAACCTAAGGACATCACACAACACCCAGCCATCACGAGGCAGAGAAAATCCCTGACCCCGCCGGGAATCGAACCCGGGAACCCTTGCGAGGGAAGCGAGAACGCTACCGCACGACCACGAGCTGCGGGCTGGGTCAGCGACACTTGTCCTTAGTGAGAAGCGTCGTCTCTTTCTTTTCCTGGTTCAAATGGCTCTGAGCACTATGGGACTTAACTGCTGAGGTCATCAGTCCCCAAGAACTTAGAACTACTTAAACCTAACTAACCTAAGGACATCACACACATCCATGCCAGAGGCAAGATTCGAACCTGTGACCGCAGCGGTCGCTCGGTTCCAGACTGTAGCGCCTAGAACCGCTCGGCCACTCCGGCCGGCCTGGTTTTAGGGTTGCAATTATTTTAGCAATATATGGTAGCAATTACTTCAGTCTATTCGAAAAGCTTTTCAGTACTTAGAATCTCATTTAAAACTTTAGTGAGCCACAATTTCGTTTTACGTTCGAAGGCTCTGAGAAAGTCTAGACTCACGCCATCAAAGCCAACAGCTTCATCTTAACATACTTATTCAAGACTAGATTACTTGTAAAAGTTTGAAATAAATCGATCAAGAAAGTTTTCGATATTTTTGATAATAATATTGGCCCTTTTGATTATAAATTATTTATTAAATTATCATATACATTAACCTTCAAGCGGGCGCTCCTAAGTTCTTTTTTTGGTAGGACTAGACGTGTGCGATATCCATCACCCTAACTTCTAAGATAAGTTATAATTTCTTTACTTATCAGATAAATGTTTATGTTTTGCAGTAATACTGTGATACGTACGTTGGAACTTAAATAGTGGCAACAATGCTGTGGAGATACAATGCAATGGAATCTACTATTGTCGCCGATAGCGCACGTTGTTGACATACCTACCTCACCTCCGAGCAAATGGACTCGCCCGTTCCCACGTTACCGCTGTACGCACAATCGAGGGAAACACATCACTTGCGAACGAGTGGTCTAACGTAACGGTGTCACTGAAACAACGGAGTTGGATCAAAATTGAATGTGCCAGATGTCGTACAGCACGGCAGTGTCATCAAGGTCTTCAAGAGGCGATGAGCTTTGCTAAAGAGGCGGCGACACTTTCTGCGCAACCCACCCATCATTTTGCACGACAATGCGCGGGCGCATACAGCGCAAGCTGTGCCTGCTCTGTTCGGTCGATGGGACTGAGAAGTACTGCACCATCCACCAAACTCCCCACACTTAAGTCCTTGTGACCTTGATTTGATTCCGAAGATGAAGGAACCACTTCGTGGCATTCGATTCAGAACTATTGCAGAGATTCAACAGGCAGCAGACCGCTTCATCCGCACCATCAACAGATCGGGCTATGCTAACAGTATACTACTCCTTCCACATCGCTTGCAGCGGTTTCAACTCAACGTTGGTGACTATTTTGAAGGATTTTGTTGTGAATAAATAGTTGCCACTATTTAAATTCCATCCCTCGTATATTCGTATATTTTTTAAAGCTTTAATCTGCACTTGAATGAAGGAAAAAAGTACGTAACAAAGAGAAGAAATACATCATTTATTTTATGGCTGACAGACAGTTAACTTGCAAGTAATATAAAATTGAGTATTATTTTTTACAAACTCTCTAGAAATATCTTTTACCTACGATAAATCAACTGCACAGATAAAACAAATGATGTTCCAATCAGTCTCCTCTTGACGACATGTAACATACATAGGCCCGGCAATCAGATGTGTTTGACATGTAAACTTACACTGATTAGCCACGACATTATGACCACCTACCTAATAGCCGGTATGTCCACCTTTGGCAAGGCGAACATCGGCGACACATCTTCATACGGAGGAAATGAGGCTTAGGTACGTAGCTGGAAGCAGTTGGCACCACATCTGCGCACACAAATCAGTCAATATCTGTAAATTCCGGGGAAGGGGCCGTTGAGCTCTGACGCCAAGTTCAGATACATCGGGTTCAGATCTGGCTAGTTGGGGGTGCCAGCACATCAACTAGAGCTCACCACTGTGTTCTCGAACTACCCCATCACACTCCTGCCCTTGTGAAATGGCGCATTATCTTATCGCAAAATGCCACAGCCGTTAGGAAACACGATCGCCGTGAACGGGTGTGCGTGGTCTGCAACCAGCGTGCGATACTTTTTGGCCCTCATAGTGCCCCGCACGAACTCCACTGGATCCATGAATGTCCACGTGAATGTTCCCCAGAACATAATGAAGCAGCCGCCATCTTGTCTCCGTCCCGAAGTGAAGGTGTCAAGCAGCTGTTCCTCTGGATGGCGACGGATACGAGCCCTCCCATCGGCATGAAAGTATTTAGATTCATCAGACCATGAACTGCTCTGCCAGTGCCCCAACGTCCACTACCGATGGTCACGTGCCCATTTCAGTCGTAGTTGTCGATGTCCTGGTGTCAACTTTGGCACATGCATGGATGGATGGGTTTCTGCCACGAAGGCTCATCGTGAAACATCCCCTTAGAAAAATTAATGAACTACTGTGCTGGCAAACCTCTTATTTTATTTGATTTTCAAACAGCGGAGTTGTATAAGTACGTAGTACTGGCCTCACAAAGTATACCCCACGTGGGTTGAACATTAAGAAAAGTTGCTATATTGAAAAATATTGTCAAGGCGAGACGTTATAGTCTCACGCACATTCGCATTTAAGATTGATGATCTTAGTTAGAGTTACTGATCAACACGTGGTTCCACTTTACTCACAAAGTGGTGACAAAGCAACTACCGGAAGATATTCTGAACTTCACACGCGAATTACACCGCGTTGCAATTTAAGATAACATTAGATATTTTAGAGCTAAACCTGAAATAAAGGTGATTAAATTTTCAGTTAGGCTGAACTTAAGAAATCCATTGTCCTATGGACTTAGCAGACACGCGCTTAGTCGGAGATCTTACCACTTCAGACGCTCGCCGCGGACAGATTGACCTGGGCTCCTACCAAGGGTGCTTCCGTATACAAAACGGAAGTCACCAGAGAGGCAGCTTCCTATACCAACATGACAAGGGGCGGACAGGACCATACTAAGGATAGAAACCTCTTTGCTGTTAGAAAGCGTAGCTACCTGTTCCGACGTTGGTCCTACTGTTCTCTAGCAGACAGGCTTGTCTGCTACCATCCAGCATACAACTAGAAATACATTTGCTCATTCATCCTCTCATACAGAAGGGAAGGGGGATGACAGTATCTTATCACATACAGTATATAAAAGAAAGCGGATGTAGGTTCCGAATGAGACTGTGTGACACGAATTACATATAAACTGTGTTTTAAAGGGTAGTAGTGTGACAGATCGTTCTTGTTTATCTGTAAAAGTAACACGCTTCACTGCTTAGTCTCCTCCCAGATAGTCAGAAACACCACAGTAAATTTAGAAGAGGAATTTATGCCGTAAATAACAAGAGATTTAAGAAATTAACATGAAAGGAATCCAACAGAGACCTTTCAAGTATTACTGTGCTACTGAAAAGGCTGTGTGATTGTAGCTATACCACAAAAGTTACTACTAAAACATGTTTTACTTTCCAGAAGAATTCAGAAAAACTGTGCAGATATGAGGCAGATACAGCGCAAAAGCAGTAATATTAATTGTGTCACTCATTAGTAGCGTCGTGATATAATCGTGTAGCTGTCAAATAAACTAACCACTGAGTCATCTGGTATCTCTCAGAAAGTACTTTAAATCCAGAATGTATTTTCAAGTAGTCCGCTGCTCGTGGTCTTGCGGTAGCGTTCTCGCTTTCCGGACGCGGGGTCCCGGGTTCGATTCCCGGCGGGGTCTGCGATTTTCTATGCCTCGAGATGGCTGGGTGTTGTGTGTCTTTCATTATCATTTGATCCTCATTCACTCGCAAGTCGCCGTAGTGGCGTTAACGAACTTCTGGAGCGGCGGCCGAGGGGTGTCCCGGCCACCAATGCCATAGCTCGTATTATTATTGTTATTTTCAAGCGAACCAAAATATTGCATTAAAATCTCATTAGCAGTACCACTATATGTTCTAAGTATGTAAGCCTTATAGTCCTTACGCAATCGTGCAACTAACAAGCAAGAATGTACACACAATAACACTGTGTCGTCTGTTCACTATAACAATGCATTCGTAATTACTGTCTAAATATGTTCCCTAGGTTCTTGACTGGATATTTAGCATTAAATCATTGTTGCATGTTAACTGTTTCTAAGTGTATCGAAGCGTACTGGTAATGTGAAGTGAAAAATTTTGAATGTCGTATTTGGTATGCGATCATGATTTTTAATGTACGTTGAAATGAGCAGAGAATTTTTACTTCTGCAAAACTTTGCTTACAGAGTGCGATAACTACGATACTTCGACAGAATTATCTTACAAGACGCACAGTTTAGTGATAAAAATATTGTGTGTCAGTTTAGTGTTGATCAGAATAAGTAAAGAGAGAAATGTCTGCGTACGTTCAATTTTGCTCAGCTGTTTGAAAATGAAATATCGTAAGAGCTTTACCAGCTCAGTAATTCATTAATTTTTCTAAGGGGATGTTTCAATCGTTAAGCATGTTCGGTGCACTGCGTGTTCAGACACACTTGAACTCTGCCCGGCATTAAAGTGGGATGTTACTTCCTCCACAGTTCGCTGCCTGTCCTGTTCTACCAGTCTTTCCAGCCTACTGCGTCCGAGATCTTTAATGTTGGGTGAACGCCCAACCCCACGAAGTCTCGACGTGGTTTCACCTTGGTTTCGCCACGTGTTGAAGACACACACCACTGCACTCTTCGAACACCCGACAAGTGATGCAGTTTCCGAAATGCTAGTGTCGAGCCCCCGGTGCCGTCCCAACGAGCCCTCGGTCAGACTCAGACAGATCGCGTGCCTTCCCCCATTGTACAATGGACAGCACACTAACTGATACTACATACACTGCGACTGTGTCTGACTGGCACCAATAAAAGAAAATTCAAAACATAAATACATCATAAAGTATCAATACTATTTCTAGAAAAAATCTACTTAAATGAATTCTAAATTCAACGCATTATTCTGTCGAAATAGTAACTAGTCATTCCTCGCCAGATGACGCTTCTATCGCTTCGATGTGTTTATATCCATAGTAAGGCGGAGGTCATAATGTTCGGGCCGAGCAGTGTCTTGCACTTCACACAAACTTTCGTCGTGGAGTTTCTTTTTCTTTTCCCTTACGGACTTTCTTCCTTTTCTCTGAGGGCCCTGCTGTGTCAATAAGTTATTCTGAAGGGAATTTCCTTCTTAAAAATTCCAAAACATCGGTCGGCAGTGATATGACTTTCGATCATTTTTTAAGTTTTCATTCATCAATCCAAACGTTAAATTCTTTAAAAAAATATGTGGATTTTGGAAGGTAAAGTTTGTTTCTTATTAGGAAAGTCAATTTAAAAGTAGCACACTATCCCAGCTATATTTAGCATAGTATAAAATAACATCATAGATCATCGCCTCCTATTTCTGGAAACAGAATATGCTGCTACCATTTTGTCCACAGTATCTACTCCTCCTTTGATGCGATTATAATCATTAATAATAAAATTTTGTACATGGCTGCACGTTCAGAGACCGTGAATAGTTACAATTGAAAGAGAACAGCCCTTGGTCACTATTATTAACGAATTAACAGGATTTCAACCCCGCTAGAAGTGTCTTTCTCAGAATTTAAATCAAAGAATGATCTATAACATGGTCACAGAACTATGACTAAAAACGTATGTTACAGAGGATAAATACAGAATCATCGTGAAAGACTGGCAGTACTTATATGTCATTAATAAAATAATAAATACGCCGAAAGGGCTTTAGTCGCAAAGGTATTTAAGATAAAAAATTGTGATGGCGAGCCACTAAGGGCTGCTCGTTAGTTATGCGGTTACAGGTGCTTCACTCTCTATCATACGTTTTTAGTCATTATTCTGTGACAATGTTATAGACCATTCTTTGATTTAGATTCTGAGGAGGACACTCCTAGCAGTGTTGAAACCCTGTAAATTCGTTAAAAATAGTGACCGAGGGCTGTTTTCTTTCAATTGTGTCAATAATAATAGTTGGCTTCCCTACTTCGCGATCGATATCATTTGTAACGCACATTCGTGATTGGAGTATAACTGAAAGATATCTTTATTGTTCTAAAGAGTGCGTACAACGGACAATTTTTTCTCTACTACGTCTTCCGCTTGTTGGCACTTCGTGTACCAATAGTCGAGGTCTCATTTCTGTGTGTAACGTTTATGTCGCGGACAAATCTTTTTACTATTTCTATTGGGCTCTTTGATACTTGAAGTGGTCCAGGTGGGTGCTTTGCGACATAGTTGCTTTCCCATATATACTTCAATATCAGGGGGGTAAAAACTATTTCTCTCGCTCTAATAAATACTAAATCCCGTATTTGGCGGTTTGGATGGTACATACTGGATTCAGGAGCAGTGGCTCCTAAATCCAACCAAAATTTCGTCGATTGTCACATATTCAGCACGTATACAGAATCTTTTCAGGATAGTTGTAAAGGAATGTAAAAGCTAGTTTGTCAAGTTCTTTTTCTTTCATTTTGAGTGAAACCTCATCACACCTCTTTCGACGCACTGCAAATAGAGATATTTTATAGCTCTTTGCGGCCCTCAAGATATCTATATCTTTACCGTCTGACTCTCAAAGCTCTTTTACATTTACATGTTGAATTTCCTTTATACCAATCAAAAATTAAACGCGGAATAGTGACATAATTTCACATCTGTCTGTAACTTTACAATCTCTTGTACCTCCGTAGTTTATTCTAAGGTTGTCAATACATGTAATATTTATTGGTATGTTATACTATCGTATCTATCTTATCACTATCAAAAAACTTGAAAAACGCATTAGTTTCATTAGAAATATTGTTTGAATACGTTGTGAAACCGGTTGAAACTTTTGTAATTATTTTTTATCAGATTTTTTTTCTCAGAGGCTGGTTTATTACTCCATTTTGACATTTTGTCTTTTCCTAAGGAAAACCTAACTTCTGAACTTACGTTTGTCTTTAAGTTCGGAGTATAGTTTCGTGATACTGGTCGCTAAAATGAACTTCTTCGTCACTCAGATCACCTTCGCTTTCAGCTAGCTCAACAAGATTTATTCCAAGTCTCTTGGCTTCGTCAAGTTCTTGAAGGTAGGCAGGTATGTCTTCGAGTTTTGATGAAGTCTTTGGATCTAGAAAGAATTAGATAAAAAACACTAATACTTGGCCAACGCCTCTTAGACCGAGAAATGTAATTGAGGTTATTGCTTACGTATTTTTCGAACCTTGTAATAAATACCGTCATGAAACGGCATTTAAAAAAAAAAATAGGCTCTGAGTACTATGGGACTTAACTGCTGAGGTCATCAGTCCCCTAGAACTTACGACTTACAACTACTTAAACCTAAGTAACGTAAGGACATCGCACACAACCGAGCGAGGTGGCGCAGTGGTTCGCACACTGGACTCGCATTCGGGAGGACAACGGCTCAATCCCACCTCCGGCCATCCTGATTTAGGTTTTCCGTTATTTCCCTAAATCGCTCCAGGCAAATGTCGCGATGGTTCCTTTGAAAGGGCACGGCCGACTTCCTTCCGTGTCCTTCCATAATCCGGTGAGACCGATGACGTCGCTGTCTGGTCTCCTTCCCCAAAACAACCCAACATCACACACATCCATGCCCGAGGCAGGATTCGAACCTGCGACCGTAGCGGTCGCGCGGTTCCAGACTGTAGCGCCTAGAACCGCTCGGCGACCCCGTCCGGCGCACTTTCACAGTTCGATTCTTTCCTTAGCTGAAGTGAAAATGGTACATGCGTTTAAAATTGTCAGAAAGAGACATGCGTGGTACGAATTGTCGCACTACCGTTTTCCTTTAGGAACACCGCAATACTGAACGGCTTTGAGTCGAGGAGGGAGGATAGAGAGAGAGAGAGAGAGAGAGAGAGAGGGGGGGGGGGGGGGGGGGGGGGGAAAAGTGACAGTTAAGCAAATACCTAAGGCTGCCATGTCGCTGGGCTGTGCGTTACAATGCAACACGACGAAATTCCGCAAAGGGGTACTCTGTACTCAAGTACGCCTGCTAGGATGTTAAAATATGTGTAGCCTATATCTGTCTGACCGTTCATTAGAGTATCGTAAAAAGCTTGACGTACAGTAAACTAGTGAAAAACTTTTGATATTTTCATTAACAATGTTAACCAATAACTTGTCTTGAAACATGGTGGTCAGAAACAATCTGAAAAGGATGTAGCACGTTAGGTAGTGCAGAGAAATAACTGTTAAGAAAAAATACGTTACGCCGTATCCCATTTAACGATTTGGCACCGTTGAACTACTGTATAAGTCGGCAGGGACTTTGTCGTTCAGCCGGTGAACAGCTGCAGAAGTCGAGAGCGATCTGCGCCCGCCCGCATCTCGTGGTCGTGCGGTAGCGTTCTCGCTTCCCACGCCCGGGTTCGATTCCCGGCGGGGTCAGGGATTTTCTCTGCCTCGTGATGGCTGGGTGTTGTGTGCTGTCCTTAGGTTAGTTAGGTTTAAGTAGTTCTAAGTTCTAGGGGACTGATGACCATAGATGTTAAGTCCCATAGTGCTCAGAGCCATTTTTGATCTGCGCCGCTCAGCTGGTGGACAGCTGTAACAGTTCAGCGCCGCCTGCTATTCCTCCCCTTCACTACGTTCGACTTTTCTGTAAGTTTGACGTATGCGGCCTGTAGCAACTGTTGCGGAAAACTGCCGGTAGCAGCGTAGTCAGTAGATGGCAGGGGCATTCAGTTTCAAAGCGTAGTTTTAGCTTCTGCTAAACTTCTGATTTCAAACCCTGGATCAGTACTCTGAGGACCTGTTGAGCTCCTCACTTAGTTGTGCTCTAAGGATTGTAATACAACACTGTGCGCCTTCCTCTGCTTCCAGATTTATCATTTACAGAAGAATTTTTGAGGGACGAAATTGGCGTAATGTAATGTACTGAAATGTAATGTAAACCAAATGTGCCGGGTGTTCAAAAAGTCAGTATAAATTTGAAAACTTAATAAACCACGGAATAATGCAGATAGAGAGGTAAAAATTGATACACATGCTTGGAATGACATGGGGTTTTATTAGAACAAAAAAAAGTTTGACAGATGGCGCTGGACAGCAAAACGTCAGTGACTGCGCATGGCAATCGTGTATGAAAGGATCTGTAATGAGACAGAGAATCAGATGCGCCAGCAGTCGCAGCATGTTGACGTTACCTGAAAAGGCGCTTATAGTGAAGCTGTATTATCAGAATGGGGAATGTGCTAGTTCAGCGTTACGATCCTATCGCCTTAGGAAGGGGATTCGAACGGGTAAAGGTCAGTTGACAAACCCAGCTGGGGCGAGAATGATTTCGAATTTCGAAGTCACGTGTTGTTTAGACGATAGACCCCGTAGTAGCCGACCGAGCACAAGGCGTAATGCTGCTGGGACAGTTCAGAAAGAAATGGAGACTGTAGCGGGTTCGTCTATGCACGGGGAAGTCAGCGCTCGTGCAGTCGCACGTCGCACCGGCATTCCGTACACTACTGTTTGGTTGGCACTTAGACGTACCCTCCGATGGACAAAATCCATTCACACCATGAACTGTTGCCTGGCGATTTAGTGAAGCGGAGGGCATTTGCGGCGTGGGTGTTTCAGAAGATGGCGATAGATGACGATTGGTTGAGTAACGTGTTGTGGACCGACGAAGCTCATTTCACGCTCCGAGAGTCTGTCAACGCCCACAACTGCAGAATTTGGGCTACCGAAATACTAGAACTGTCGTGGAAACTCCGTTGCACGACAAGAAAGTCACGGTATGTGTGGGATTTACATCTACCGTTATCGGGCCTTTTTTCTTCAAGGAAATGCGTGATTCTGGTTTTGAAACTGCTACCGTAATGGGTGAGAGATACGCCGATATGTTACAGAATCGCATCATCCCCAGCCTGGCTGATAAACACCTGCTGAAACGTACTATGTTTATGCAGGATGGCGCCCCCCCCCCCCCCCCCCCCCCCCCCCCGCCCTGCCCCATATTGCTAGACGCGTGAAAGATCTCTTGCGCGCGTCGTTTGGTGATGATCGTGTGCTCAGACGCCACTTTCGTCATGCTTGGCCTCCCAGGTCCCCAGACCTCAGTTCGTGCGATTATTGGCTTTGGGGTTACCTGAAGTCGCAAGTGTATCGTGATCGACCGACATCTCTAGGGATGCTGAAAGACAACATCCGACGCCAATGCCTCACCATAACTCCGGACATGCTCTACAGTGCTGTTCACAGCACTATTCCTCGACTACAGCTATTGTTGAGGAATGATGGTGGACATATTGAGCAGTTCCTGTTATGATCATCTTTGCTTTGTCTTGCTATTCTGATTAGATGAAGAGCCATCTGTCGTACATTTTTTTAACTTTTGTATTTTTTTGGTTCTAATAAAACCCCATGTCATACCAAGCACGTGTGTCAATTTGTACCTCTCTGACTACATTATTCCGTGATTTACTCAGTTTTCAAATTTATACTGACTTTTTGATCACCCGGTAAATAAAAAAATGGTATATGTTATAACAGCAGGAACATTAAATATACGTTTTAATAATAAATCAGCCACACTAAGAGTCCTCTGTCCAGAACCACGGATCTGGTAGCAGGTACGATGAAATTACGCGAACTGTCCAAGAGATCCAAAACAACATTTTTATTCAAAATGAAGATCAAAATCATCTGAATATATGCATCAATGTTTTCCAAATAAGTCTACTGTATAAAATCTTATATTGTGACTAAACTGCGTGTGTGAAAGCAGAGACAGGGAAATACGAGGGTGAGCGGAAAAGTTCACTGTACAGTGTGCTCGCCCAGACAAGACTCAAAAGATAACATACGAATTTATAGTGGAGAAAAATCTCCCTCACAAATGTAGGCCATGGTGACTAGCAACGTGGCAAAAAGCAGTGTCACTCCAGCTGCATGTGCATTCTGTACATTTCGCTTATTTATGAAGAACAGCCGCCTGAGAAGATTTGCAACATCTGATTGTGTGTCTCTGCGGTCTGCCCGTTTGTTTACAAGTGAGCACTGTGCGTCGGCAGACGTCTAGATACCCCGGTCCGCTTCTGAGAATATTGCGGCTTACTGCGGCCAACCTCAGAGACGGCGGGTGCCCTTTGTCTGGTCTGGCAGCGCTGGACGTCATGTGGGTGCGGCCATCTCCGTGTGACGTCACCTCGCCTCGTCTCACCTCATCACAGAAGGCGCATGGGCGGACGACTCAAAGGACGGGAGTTCGCCTGCCTGCACGTCCCACCCACACACAGACCGTACTTCTGCATAGTCGGTAGCGTGCACACAAAGACTGGGCTCAGAGACAACTTCGGCGTTCAGTTTCGCCGTGACATGACAATTGCACGTGCCGCGGCGTGGGTCGTTTCGTTCTCTTGCTCCACTGCTAGAAGCTAGTCCTCCTCTGCCAGTAGAGAGTAAACTATCGTGAGAGCAGTGTGCAGTAGTTAAGCCCCTAGGTGCCTATTCAGGGGTAAACATATGCAGTATTTTTCACCACACTACAAAGTTCGTGTACCTGCTGTTGTTCCCCGAACGTAGTTGTGGAAACAGTTACCGAGTTCTGTCGTAACTGTCTACTAGGAATAATTTACCGACAGAATACTGAACTGGTTCCAGTGGCTGTGTGACAGCAGACGGTGAAACGAGAAACCACTATGGATCACACTATAGGGTTCGAACTGTTTCTAGAATTATAGTTATTTATTAATTAATTCGCTTCTTTACCCTGCTCAAATTTGCTCACATGTTATGAAATGGTGTTTTGTTTTTCTCTACTAGCGAGTTCCAGAGGTTACCCCATTTCGTAACACAACACCTATACCCCACGTTAATCCATAGAAATCCACCTGCTGATAGTGATTTAAACATTTGAAGCTTGCTCTGCAAATAAAGGAACAGTAGCTGGTAACTATAAACTTGTAGTTTCATTCAATGCCAGACACTGTAAAGCTTCACCAAAAAATTAGCATTTAAAGTCATGCTACATATTTTGTAGTTTAAGTGACAATTGATGACAACAGTTCAGTTTATAACAGACTCTCTGTAACAACTATGTTATTTAAAATTACTTCAGTGTGAGCATAAAGTCTTCCCATAACAACAAATAACTATTACTCAGGAACTATGCTAGGCACATCATAGCTCAACTCATGATCACTCTTCCGAAGTTTTACTTTTTTCCTTTTCTTCACATTCCGTCTTAACTCATGAAGTTCTTATGGACGCACCTCTACATGGCTCTGAAAGCATTTGACTTAGAAAATGTAACTCCATTCTGGGTTTAGGGGTGTGGGACTGCGGCTGGTCGATGCTGTTATATTGATATTGCTTCATTAGGCAACTAGTTTCGACGTTCCAGTCACGATATCTTCAGGCCTGTTTCATGTATGACACCATGTGGTGCTCGTGCATGTATAACACAAGGGACCAATACGCTTATCTGGTTCCGTCTATATCCGGAGTTCATGAGCATGCATCCTCTTTCAAACGTGCGACGGCAATAGTTGATGTCACATGTGTGAAGAGCAAACATGCTCAGAGGTTCGGATATCTACGTAACCAGATCAGAGTTTTGGTGCCTTGTCTTATAAATGCACGAATGGTACCTGGAGTCATCCATGTGACAGGTATGAACATAACGTGATTAGAAAGTCGTAACTGGTTGCCTAAAAAAAAAAAACATCAATGTAACGCCTGTTGATATGGCATTACTACATTGCGTTTGATTATACTCCCTCTCTCTTTCCCACCCTCTCCCTCACTCTCTCCGTCTCTCTCTCTTCCTTCCTTTCTGTATTTCTTATTACAGGTAGCGTAATTTTAGGACATCTGCTGACACAACGGAGTGTACGAAAGAGAAAGAGCAATGTGTTACATGTTCGTGAATGGAAGGATCAGTCGGTAGGAATGGTCCCACACCATAGCCACCACATTCATCGGATATAATAATCTTGACCTATTTCTTGTGGTGTGACTTTAAGGATAAAGTCTTCACTTCACCAGGTCTTGATGAGCAAACGCTCACGGCACGAATACTAGATGCTGTAGATGCGCTGATGGACGAAGTGTTGGCAACGAAATAGACAGAAATTGAGTGTCGCCTAGACGTTCTAGGGAAACGGACAGAGTACATCTGAAGCATATACACAAAAAAAAAGTGAGTTAAGCTACCATTTGCAACAAACCGCATAGCTGCATGTAGCGTAGTTGCTTATAAATAAATTTTTGTGATCATGGAAGGACTTAATGCACATCATACCTATTACAATCGAAATATTCAAATAAGGAAGCGTCAGATAGTCTGGCATGGCACTATAACAGGAACCATACCAGTAACCATCGATTTCCGAAAAGCATTGCACTCGGCACCACGTCTACGCCTATTATCAAAAGTAATATCGTACAGGGGATCAGGCAACATTTGTGACTGTCGGCACATGTTACCCTGGATGGAGAGTCATCGACAGACGTAGAAATCAGGTCGGACGTGCCTCTAGGGAAGTGAAAGGGGGCATTTGCTGTTCATGTTGTATGTTAATGACATTATGGATAATATTAATGGTAACCTCAGTTTTATTGCAGATAATCCAGTTACGTAAAATGAATTAAAGTCTGAAGGAATCGGCACAAATATTATCAGGTCTTAAGATTTCAAAGCGGTGTTTGGCAACTTCATGTTCACATATGTAAAACTGTGCATTTCACAAAACGAAGAAACATGATATCCAACGAATATATCTGGAAAAACTCTCGACGTTACAGAAAAACTTTCAGATGGAAAGAGTCCTAGCAATGAAAAAGACAGTAATTAACGAGCAAATCAAATAACCCATGACCCATTGATCGTGTTACCCACTATAACAATAACAAACAGAAAGGTAAGACATAACCAGACTAAATAATTTGGTGATTCACCCCTATTCTTCCCGTCCTTCTTCCTCTCCCTTCCTTCCCCCCCCTTCTCTCTCTCTCTCTCTCTCTCTCTCTCTCTCTCTCTCTCTCTCTCTCTCTCTCTCTCTCTCTCGCACGCTCACACACACACACACACACACACACACACACACACACACACACACACACACACATTCACACATTAAAAATGAGCAGATATCACAAATATCAGAACCATATACACACAACACATACATTTAATACACCGTGAAAGGTGCAAGTAAGGTATTGAATTAAATGTGGTCGAAAATACCCCGAAAATGGGTCATCTGGAGTGTGGAGAACGAGTAAATAAATTTTCAGGACGCCACACATGGATTAACAACATTCGGAATCGTGTCTCCAAAGGATATTTTAACCTCACGGAACTTGTGCTGCAAAAACTGCTTCTAACCTGAAAAAGAAGAGACTAATAAGAGAAAACGTAATATAGTAACAAACTTGTCACTGTCCGCCCCGATAGCAGTCTGCCTTCGGCGGTGCTACGGCACGGACGTCTGTTTACGTCCCTGCCGGAGAAGTTCGCGCTCGCGCAGTTGTTTACCTCTTCGGCGTACTCGTGCGTTTAGACGACTCGATATAGAATGGCACATGCATACCCAAAGTCGACTCTCAAGATTAGTTTTTCGAATGAATATGCGAGACCGAAAGCCTACGAAATAGAAAGGTTCCTACGAGACGAAGTTAAACTTGACTACAACGAACTTATCGGAATCCACCTCTCCATAGTGAGCAGCGTCGTTTACGTCAAGCTGATTAACGATGCAGTATGTGACAGAATCATCCGAGATACTAAACATGGACTCAAATTTCGTCACTCTGATGGACATGTTGGAGAAGTGACTATTGATCACGCAGGACTGGGCTTACGAAACATACGTATTTTCGAACTTCCCTTCGAGGTTCCGTCTGACTTGGTCGTTGACGCCTTACGCCCATATGGAAGAGTGCTCAGCCACGTTGAGGAAAAATGGTCCAACTTCACGACTTACCCCGTTCTCAATGGGGTGCGTCAAATCAGAATAGAACTGACACAACATGTACCCTCGTACTTGTTCATCGGCGGATGCAGAGCTATAGTCATATACGATGGACAACCCAAAACATGCTCAGGCCGCGGGAAAGAGGGCCACGTCCGTTCCGAATGTATGCAGCGGAGGATAGTGCAAGTTCCAAACGGCGAACCCGTACCTCCGTCCACGTTGACGCCGCTGCCACTAACGCATGCGGACGCGTTTCGAACGGATCCCATCCCGAAGAATGACCAGCTACAGAATCCTGACAGTTTACGGCAACCGACTGCGGCAGAGACCGCCTCCAGTGACGAAACGACGCACACCTCTGCCGCTCCGGCGCCGACGACGCACTTAACCGAGCGGAAAGGATCGGTAGGAGAAATGGAAATTGATCCTGCTGTTGTGCCGACAGCTGCTTTCGTCCCTGAGCACCGGGAGTCACTTCCGCATTCGGATACGGAGGCGCACACGCGCAAACAACGATCGCCGAAGCGCCACAAGAAACGACGGCTAGCGCCGTCGGATACCTGCTTACTGCAGTCCACGGCAGACGAACTTGGGTGTAACGTCGATACAGTGCATCCGGATGCGCAACGGGAGGTTCTCCCTCCCACACAACAGTACGACGCGAATCATGCCACACAGGGGTTAAATACAGACACACCGGACGGAAAGCCGACGGAAGGAGTCCCTCCACCCACCGCAGCAACGCCACAGCCTTCGGTCAGCCCAGCCGGAGAGACACGACGGGAGCTGGACCTCCAGCACAGGAACTGGGCCGACGAATCCGATACTGACCCCCACACCGACGACGCACCCGCCATGGCGAGTGCTGCGGCCACCGGATGTTAACCGCGCAGAAGATGCAGACTGACGCACGGACAGCATGTCACCGGGCAGCAGCACACAAATTAACATAAGCGTTCATGTGCGCTTTACGCACTGAGGAACAGCGGCAGGCATATCGAACAGCCTCTATTAATATTAATACGATCAGAACGCCTGTCAAATTGCAATTATTACGAGACATGTTGCATGCGTCAGACGTCGACATCGTTCTTTTGCAGGAAGTATGTGTTGAGAGCTTCCCCGACCTCTATGAGTACGATACGTACATTACACCTACTACCGACGGCGGCAGCGGAACGGCGATACTTCTACGTAGTGGCATAGTAGCCGAGGACGTGGTGTACCTGCCGTCAGCGCGAGGACTGGCGCTCACAGTGCTGGGAGTACGGGTAGTTAACATTTACGCACCGTCGGGGTCAGACAGACGGCGCGACCGATCCCGATTTTACGCAGAGGAGATTGCAACACTATTCTTAGGTCGGTATGAACATGTCTTATTTGGAGGCGACTTCAACTGCGTGCACGCACCAAAAGATCAACACCCACGTTATACTTCGTGCCCGGAGCTGCGGCAACTCATACAGGACATGAATCTCATTGATACATGGGAGAAGATACATGGCGACAGACGTGGATACACCTACGTCACGAGTCACTCTGCAAGTCGTCTCGATCGCATTTACGTAACACGTCGTCTCGAACCTGCGATCCTCGATGCGGAATTGTGGCCTGTCGCCTTTTCAGATCACATAGCATATATATGCACGGTCTCCCTGAGTCGTCAACAAGTGTAGAGGAGTCGCAGTGTTTGGAAACTGAATACAGCACACCTTAGGGAACCTGAGTGCAGACGCTTAGTCGAAGACACTTGGCACGTGTGTGAACGACGCCTCCCGACATATCCGACGACGTTGCAGTGGTGGCTGGAATGCGTTAAGCCTGCATTGCGCCGAGCGTTAAATGCATACGGAAGAGAGCAGATGATGTGGAGGCGATACACGACGGAATTTTATTTCACGATGCTCCGCGAACTTTCTGTACAAGCACCTTCACAGGAGCGTCGTGCCGGTATAAAACGAACACAGGCCCAAATAATTTACATAACGCGCCGCCGACTGGAGGGTGTCGCAATCCGTGCAAGGGCCTTTGAACGAGTCCGTGGAGATTCCCCGTCGATGTATCACGTTATCAGAGAAAAACAACGTAGCCTCAGAACCTTAATACAGACGGTCGTACTGCGAGATGGTCGCCGCATGACAACGCAAAAAGACATTGCCAACGCTTTCGTGGAACACTACGGTCATCTCTATCAAGAAGCGGAACACGATCAGGCAGCCTTTCATGAGGTCCGACGAACGCTCTCCGCGTGTCTCGACGAGTCGGCCAACCTGGAGTTAACAGGTGAAATCACAGTTGACGACGTAATGGAAGCGATTGATAAGGGAGCGTCGCACAAATCGCCGGGGCCCGACGGGTTTCCGTTAGAGTTCTATCGTACATTTAAAGATCTCATGATTCCACGATGGACTGCCATGTACTGCGAATTGATGTCTCCCAACGTGACTCTTCCACCCTCCTTCGTGGAAGAAATGATCATCCCCATCCACAAACCATCTGGCGGCACAGGGATACAGGCCTACCGGCCACTGACCCTTCTTAATTGCGACTACAAGATCTACGCCAGGATACTTGCAGCACGCTTTAAACGCGTGATACGCCAAGTGATTTCACTCGACCAAACCCAGCTAGGAGGAGCTAGCAATATACAAACGGCACTCAGCGACTACCGCGATGTTATCGCACTGGCTTCAACATGTCGTCTCCGGGGTGTATTGGTCTCGATAGACATCGATCGCGCATTTGACAGGCTGCGTCATGCTTATCTCACGGACGTGATGACGAAAATGAAGTTTCCGGAAAGTTTTGTCACCGTCGTCATGAGACTACTCCACGGAGCCGCATCCAAAGTGCTCATCAATGGACGCTTGGTGGGGCCCATCACCATCTCACGATCGGTCAGACAAGGGTGCCCGCTGTCAACGATATTGTATGCCATCGCTGTCGAGCCGCTGCTTTGCGGGCTCCGGAATCGACTCCAAGGAATGACGATAAGGCACAACACGTTTATATGCCGAACATACGCAGATGACCTAGTGTTTTTAGCACGGTCAGGTGACGAGGCAAGAGTGGCCTTGCATTGGATTAATTTGTATTGTATGGCTACGGGAAGTCGCCTGAACATGGCAAAGTCAGGAGCGATGAACATCGGGAGAGGACTCCCGACAGGAAGTGTAGCACCATTACAGCCGATCAACAAGATGAAATGCCTAGGAATTATCTTCACTACAGACGTTCGACGCACGGCGGCAATGAGTTACAGACATCTTCTGCAAACAAGTCGTGCGAGTGTCCGAAGTCACAGGTTAAGGGCACTGGATATGATACAACGGGTCACCTTTGCCAACACTTATCTAGCCTCTCGCATCCCCCACCTGGCACTAGTTCTTCCTATGCCGGTGGTGTTGGCCCGCCGAATCCTGGCGGCACTAGGATATTTTGTGAGCACAGGTCTGCTTTTTAAGGTAGGATACGAAACCCTCACCCTTCCTCGTAGTTGTGGAGGTCTTGGACTAGTCCACGTACGCGACCGAGCAGTGGCTATTTATGTAACCACAATGATAAAGCTGTGGACACGACACCAGACAAGGCTGACGGGCAGCTTGATAGACGAACTCGCTCCACCTTCTCTTTCGGCTCCGGTAGCGGTGGCTCACATCTCACCATCGCTTGCCCATATGCGAACCTTCTTTGTGGAACACAGTTATGTACATATGGAACTACCGACTACCAGGACGGCGACGGCACGTGATATATATCACATCTTGACTCGACGACGGCCGAATAATGCCGTAGAGCGCCGCCAACCAACAGTTACGTGGTCAGTGGTATGGCGTACAGTGCACCACCCACACCTTGATACGGGAACGAGAGCCACTGTGTCCGCAGTGCAATGTTATAGACACTGAGGAGCATCGCCTGATATGCGGTCCTTCGGCGGACGTATGGTGTTTGGTCAAAAAAATGACCTTCCTCCTTCGGGTGGGGCCGCAAACAATAGAACCACGCACACTACTTCTCCCAGATAGGACATATTATCCCCGAACGAAGACAAACGCAGTGACTTGGATTCGAGGTTTGACTGTGCGTTATCTTTTCCGAGACGGCAGTAAGAATGTGCTTGACTTTTGGGCCTTACTACAGGAACATCACGCACAGCTTATGAGACATCCGAGATATCGAACATATTACGCAAATTTTTTAGGGAGTGCCTTGCTTGATCCCCCACCCAGTTGGGGTGTCCCGGGTAGGAGAATGTAATTATTGTCTATAAGTATCAGAACAAGAACGGACCAGGACAGTGGAGAGGATCCACAACACACGTGAAGACGTACCCGACACCAAGGCGAGGTATGACGGGATTAGGGAGGTACGCGCCTAAAAGAGGAACGTAGAACGTTATTGTTTTGTACTGACAGAAGCAGGATATTTTATTTTCTTTTTTTCACTATTATGTAAAAAAAAAGTCCACTTATTTACGTTTCCCACAAGAATTTTATTTTATAAAGTCATTGTCTTATATATTTAAAAAAAATGCTAGAAGCAGTTTATGTTTGTTACTGTTACACAAAAAAAAAAAAAAAAGGTGCCATGCGAGCAGGAGATGCCGGGTTCAAGTCCCTGTTGGGGGACAAATTTTCACCTGTCCCCGTAGAAAAAAAAAATAAAATAAAGAGATGTTTAGGGCTCGGACTATTAGGCCAGACGTCTCGGGTTCGATTCCTTCTCTGGCACTTTTTTTTTCTTCTGTTTCATTTTCTTTAAAAAAAAAGATAGCTGAATGATCAGCGTGACGGGCTACCGTCCTCAAGGGCCCGGGTTCGATCCCCGGAGATTTTCTCCACTCAGGGACTGGGTGTTGTGTTGACTTCATCATCATTTTATCTCCTCCCGGCCAACGACGCAGGTCGCCCAATGTGGCGTCGAAAGTAGTAAGACCTGCACCAAGGCGGCCGGACCTGCCCCGTAAGGGGCCTCCCGGCCAACGACGCCAAACGCTCATTTCCATTTTCCGTTCTTGTAACTACTACAGATACATTTCTAGACATGTATTAAAGGCCACTGAAGATGCTTCATAGATAAAAGAAGCGAAACGCACATGACAAAAAGCAAACAGCATTTCATTTAGTTGCAATCACGAAATATAAAATCACGAATTTTGAAGCAACTAAGGAACGACAGAAAACAGTTACATGAATTACAAAACGTACAGAGACATTCCGACAGTCATTCATCCCGCGGTCCATTCAAAAGTAAAAGTCCTTCCAGCTGGTACCGTGTGACGTATACGCTGCCACGCACTTCTCAGTGGTTTGCAGAGTACAGCTGTAGATGCAGAAGTAGACGTAATTTACTGACACCAGAATACCT
Source organism: Schistocerca americana (assembly GCF_021461395.2). Taxonomy (NCBI): domain Eukaryota; kingdom Metazoa; phylum Arthropoda; class Insecta; order Orthoptera; family Acrididae; genus Schistocerca; species Schistocerca americana. The sequence goes on from NC_060126.1 coordinate 442,376,839, forward strand.
TGAACAGGATGGCCCGAATAAAAGACCAATCTGTTAACAATAGCCGGCCCTGTGGCCGTGCGGTTCTAGGCGCTTCAGTCTGGAACCGCGTGACCGCTACGGTCGCAGGTTCGAATCCTGCCTCGGGCATGGATGTTTGTGATGTCTTTAGGTTAGTTAGGTTTAAGTAGTTCTAAGTTCTAGGGGACTGATGACCATAGATGTTAAGTCCCATAGTACTCAGAGCCATTTTATTTGTTAACAATAACGGAATCTACTTCGTTTATTCCTGGTATACTCGTACAATGCAGTTGTGTTTATGTATTCTTGAAAAGTAGTTGTTTCGTAATGACAAAAATCTAGTGCTGGATTGTTCATTCATTCCTGAACAGTAATCACTGAACACACTGCTTATGCTATACATACAAGCTCACCAGACATCACGACCACAAGGATTATGTCTGTTTCCACCTTGTGTACCGATCTAGCAAATATTTATATTTAATCTGTTTTAAATTGTACTCCAGATTTTGACGTCAAACATTTTTCTTACCGGTGCTCTACTGAGGACACTCTCATTGCCAGGCATTAGAAATTTATGTGTCCACAGCTGGGGACAGGGTTAAACAGTGCTTGGATGACAGATATAGGTAAATGTTTGAGTACGCCTATGATAATATTGTGAATAAAGATGATCGATATGTTGATATGTCAACAAAGACTTTTTAATGTGCCTAAAAGCAACGGTGTTCGATTCGTAGCCACATAACACCGTAATCATAAAAAAAATCAATTAACAGGGGCCAGAGGTGAGTGTGAACGCCTTGTCGATGACAATCGATTTCAATCCCAAAAGAAATTCATTAAGTCTGTATTTGACAGTGTTTAGTTCGATCAACGTTCTTTCGGATATGCATGCGTGTCTGAAGAAATGCAGTCATGATGACTTCTAGCCGTATTAAACCATGAACTTAAATCGCAAATTGTGAGTACCACCGTGGCAATACAATTTATTGGAAACAAAGGAAAATTTGTGTTGGACAGGGACTCGAACCAGGATACCTAGTTCTATCCCAGCAAGCTTCAAGGATAGGTTCAACTTCCAGATGTCCCAGAGTCTGCCACCCAAAGTACTCGCACGATTAAGTCACTGCTGCTGTCACTGAATGGAGGCCAATCTCAACCAGTTTTTGAGTGAAAATTGCGAAAGGAACTGCACGCTATGCACATTCCGGTTGGGGGACATCTCACTACTTCATTACTCCGTGGCACATACGACTGCACTTCTTCAATCGTCAAAACAACAATACTAGACGACTTGACGGGTGCAGTGTGAAATGACAAACGGCCATTTTGCGTCTTTTTAAATGACGGTCCAGTGGGGAGTTCAGTCGGTGGTGTGAACAGGATGTGGTTCATGCCGGATGTGTTTTGGGGCTGTCTCTCGTGCCGAGGTTAGGGCCCGCCCACTGAGGTCACCGTGAACATGAACCAAGATCCAAAACATCTGTTCAATCTTCAATGGAGTGTGGACTGATGCGAAACTTCGTCGTTGATTAAAAGTGTGTGGCAGACAGGGATTCGAAACAGGTATCTTTACCTTTCAAGGGCAAGTGCTCCATCTACTGAGCTACCCAAGTAACACTCGTGATCCGTCTTCACAGCCCTATTTCCTCCAGTTCTGCGCTCGCCAGCGAAAGGCAAAGGTCCCAGGTTTGAGCGCCTCGCGAACATACAGCCCGGAAGCTTCTAAAACCAAGATGTTAATTTGAACACTCTTGGTGAGCAACAATTTCCCTTCCTTCCATATTTTAATGATGCGTGCTATGGAGATAACCGTTTCTCGTTATGACCAAAGCTTAGTTTTAGGGCTCCAGTTGGTTTTTTTAGAATTTTACTAAGTTTACACTACCAGTTTCGAACTTTATATTAGGTCATTATCAAATGCATTCTAAACTACCAAATGATAATACACAATATGAGGCGATAAAATTTTTTTTTTTAAGGATAGGAGATGAGACAATGCTTATGTGTGTACAGTAAAAGTGCAGAAAGAATATCCAACTTCCGTTACGCTGTAGAGAAGGAACGTCAAATGATGAAAACAGTAGAAGTCAAGTGGGTTTAAAGAAGTTTGGCGCCTGACGGCGTGATGAGGGGAATCGGCATGTCGTAATTATAAAAATTGTACAAGCCGGTACTCTCATACAGTTAACACATTTTAGCTGAAGCAGAGATATCAGATGTGTTTCAAAGCTGCACTGCATGTTTTGCAGGTAAAATGATACTAGAAACGATAAAACAGCAATAGTCAAGCAAGTTTAAAAAAAGTTTTGCGCCCAGTGAGAAAATTGGACGTTTTGTAATTATAAAATGGTAAAACAAAAAAAAAAACTGTTAACATGCCTTAGCTTAAAAGGGTTATATTCTGAGGTGTTGCAGAATTACAACGGTGATGCTTTCTGAAAGTTATTATTTTAATTAATAAAAGTGTTAAGTAGTTGGAATGGACGAGGAACCCAGGTCGAACATAGCGGTCCTCTAAGAGAATAGTATTTCAACGACTGAATAATTACGACACGTCCATTCTTCTAATCATGTCGTTGGGCGGAAAACTTTTTAAAAATCTACTTGACTTTTATTTTTTTACCGCCTGTTACTAGTATTTTATCCCAAACACAAGTAACGTAATTTTGAAACACATCTCTTAACTCTTTTGAAGCCAAAACATATCAACAGAAACATATCAACAGTTCTAAAGCATCGGACTATTTGAGTTTTATAATTACGACATACCCATTTCTTTCATGACGTCATTGGGCACGAACCGGCTTTAAATCTGTTTGACTTCTATTGTTTTCATCATTTAATGTTGCTACCCTACAGCATAAGTTCTATATTATTTCGGCATTGCCTTTTATCTCCTATAAAGAAAACTAAAATATACTGGGTGTGTCACTAACTATTGCCACCTAGAATAACTCCGAAAGTATGATAGTAGCTGAAAAGTTTGTGCGACAAATGTTTCGTAGGACAACGGGGGGTCATAACATGACGTTGGTTTTTTGTTGATAGGTGGAGTCGCGTCAGAGATATGAAGATCAACTTAGATTTTTTAAATGTGATGCTATAGTTTTGTACTTACTTTCTGACAGCAGCTATCGAGACCAATCTAATGATATATAACAGTAAGGTCTTTGAAGCTCAACGGTCAAAAAGGTATCATGAACGTCCATTTACAGAATGTGTTCGAAGTGATGACCATTGGTATCAGTGCAGTGTTGCAGTCTTCTTATCATGGATTTAGTGGTAGTCCTTATCACTTCGGCACTTATAGAAGCACATGCTCTAGAATTCTCTCTCGTATAACGCGCAAATAGTTAATATTCGCCGAACACGACGTATCCATCTAACGTGACATTGACATGTAAACACCATTCGACGGTTTCGCAATAAAACACTAATAAGGAACGGTAAGGCTAGTATCGTCGAATAAAGCGAGTGTGGAGTGTGAATGATGTATTCCTTCAAGAGCAAGTCGATATGCTTCTCATTTACGGAGAATTCCAAAGAAATTCAGTGAGAGCTATAGACTTATAAGCTGAAAGATATCCTCAACGTACTCACCATACACGTCGTACATTCAAATACGTGTGTGATAAATTAGGAACAATTGGATCTTTAACGCATCGGAATCATATCCAGCAAAGTAAAGTTACTTACGAGGAAACGGAAACTGGTGCACTAGCCACTGTGGTTCGAGATCCTTGTGTTAGTTCGCGTCAAATCGCAAAGGAATCTGACATGAGCCAGAGTATGTTGTTCGCGTTCTGCATCGCCATAAATACAATCCTTAACATATCAGTCTCCACCAAGAAATAACTGGTACAGACTCATTGCGTCGCACTGAATTCTGCCGATGGGCTTAACTTCAGATTCAGAGGAAGAACACATTAATTAATTTGACGTCATTTACTGACGAGGCTACATTCACGATCCATGGAAATGTTATTTTGCATAACATGCATTATTGGGCAACTGAAAATCCATGTTGGCTTCGGCAAGTTGCACACCAAAAACCGTGGTCGGTGAATGTATGGTGTGGGATTCTGGAGGACAGAATTATAGGCCCCTATTTCATCGAAGGAAATCTTAATGGTGGGAAGTACACCACATTCCTGCAAGAAACATTAGGTCTGTTATTGGAAGAAATACCTTTAGGAAAAGGAAGCAATGTGGTATCAACAAGATGGGTGTCTGGCACATTTTTCGCTGGTGGCTAGAAATGAGTTGCAGAGACAATTCCCAAATCGTTGAATTGGAAGCGGAAGAGATGTGTTTTAGCCGGCTCGTTCGCGAGACTTGACGGCTCTGGAGTTTTTCTTTTGGGGATCCGTAAAAGACATTGTTTATTAAGATGTTCCGAATACGCCTGAAGATATGTGACAGACGATTGTCGGAGCATGTGCTTCAATAAGTGTCGATGTGATAAAGTTGGGGTTGGGTTGTTTGGAGGACGAGACCAGACAGCGAGGTCATCGGTCTCACGGATTAGGGAAGGACGGGGAAGAAAGTCGGCCGTGCCGATTCAAAGGAACCATCCTGGCATTTGCCTGGAGCGATTTAGGGAAATCACGGAAAACCTAAGTCAGGATGGCCGGACGCAGGATTGAACCGTCGTCGTCCCGAATGCGAGTCCAGTGAGCTAGCCACTGCGCCACCTCGCTCGGTGATGTGATAAAGAAAACCACTCAGTCCATGATAAGAAGATTGCAACACTGCATTGATGCAAATGATCATCACTTCGAACACCTTCTGTAAATGGACGTTCATGCCACCTTTGTGACCTTCGTTGACCTTCAGACCTTACTGTTAAATATCATTGGATTTGCTCGATGGCCGCTCTCAGAAAATAAGTACCAAACTGTAGCAACCCATTTAAATAAAGTTGACCTTGTAACACCTCCGTTTTTATCCCGACCTGATCTGATCGAATAGCAGTCCAATATTTATAATTAACATGACCGTGAACCTAATGGGGCTGGTAATCGGAATTGACTGCTACGGAAGTTGTTACTTTTCAGTTCGTTCTGCTCAATACTATAATTCTGAATGTCTGGTAATGAGGAACACCAACACAGTTTTACTAATTACGAACTTATATTCTTCTCAAAACACAAAAAAGGAGACAGCCACTGCCTTCATCATACATATCTAATTACGGCTAATCTCAGCACAGGCTTTCTTCATTTTCCATTATTGTCACACGCTAATCCATCACTGCATCCAACACTGCAATCCAAGGTCAGGCCGGCGCGGTAGACGCAAAACCAAATATCGGCACTAGTAACGTCACTGATCACTTTCATGATGATACTTCTTCACTTTCCCGGTATTACTCTATTACTTAGGGGTCTACCCACGGCGATGGCGACACCCTTCTCCGTTAAAGACCCTGTATTTCAACAATGGCCTTCACACACACACCATTCCCGCCAACCATCCTGGCGCAACTCAACACTCGATCTCGCAACACGTTACAATCGATTGTTCGCCTGAAACTTCCTGGCAGATTAAAACTGTGTGCCCGACCGAGACTCGAACTCGGGACCTTTGCCTTTCGCGGGCAAGTGCTCCACCAACTGAGCTACCGAAGCACGACTCACGCCCGGTACTCACAGCTTTACTTCTGCCAGTTCCTCGTCTCCTACCTTCCAAACTTTACAGAAGCTCTCCTGCAGGAGAGCTTCTGTAAAGTTTGGAAGGTAGGAGACGAGGAACTGCAAGAAGTAAAGCTGTGAGTACCGGGCGTGAGTCGTGCTTCGGTAGCTCAGTTGGTAGAGCACTTGCCCGCGTAAAGGCAAAGGTCCCGAGTTCGAGTCTCGGTCGGGCACACAGTTTTAATCTGCCAGGAAGTTTCATATCAGCGCACACTCCGCTGCAGAGTGAAAATCTCATTCTGGATTGTTCGCCTATCTACCTGTGCCTAGTGCAAAGTTATAGTAAGGGCCTACGGACCCCTTACAACCTTCATATCTCTGAAGCCACCCCACCTAGCAACAAGAAAACCAACCTCATATTATGGCCCCCGTTGTCCCATGCAACTTCTCTTCCCCAACTTTTCAGCTGCTATCATACTTTCGTAGTTATTCTTGGTGGCAATAGTTAGTGACTCACCCTGTATATAGGTCCAACATATTATGTATTAACATCTGGCAGCTTCAGATACACTTGGTAATGGCCTATTACAAAGACTGAAACCGGTCGTGTAAAGTTCGAAAAAAGCAACTGGAACGGCTTTTCAATAACTGAACAGCAGTTACCGAACTAACATCATTCAGACATGGTGAAACTAGTACCTGAATAAATATGTGGATTCGCCTCCTCGGCGAACTGTTACACAGTATTAGCGTCATATGTCCTGCGGTGACTAACTGTTTTGTACGGTGCATTTGTGTGCAAGAAGGCTGTATAGCTTGTCATAAGCGAAAGCGGTAGCTACGCCTGCAGCCTCGCCGTAGATGGCATGCAGCTGCTTGCCGTGAAGTGGTCTGGAGGATGGGACTTCCGCTCTTTGTGGTCGCCGGTTCCCCGAACAGCCCAGCAGCCAGCAGTCTTTGTTTCCGCTGTCTTCTGGGAAGAGCGGCCGGCCGTGATGTCATGGCAACCGCAGAGGCAGACGCACACACACATGTGCACCCAGTGTGCGCCTCGGTCGCGCCCACGCCCCGGAGCTGCACCCGACACGTGTGAAAGGGCGAGCGGCTGGCCGCCTAGCGGGGCGCGCCCGCTTCAAGTGGAAGGTCTCTACCGAAAGTGATCCTGCTCTTGCTCCTGTAGCCCTCCAACACACTTGACGTTTCGTTCGTCTTCTTCTCCTTTTCTTCCCCCTATACGTTCGTTTCCTCCTTTCATTAGTCTCGATTACTCCAAGAGAAACCTGCCTCCCCCCCCCCCCCCCCCGCCTCTACACACACACACACACACACACACACACACACACACACACACACACACTCGTAATTGCTCGATCAATATACTCGTTGGTTATAATTAAAATCCGTTGTATGCTGTAACTATTGCCGGCTGCAGTGGCTGTGCGGTTCTAGGCGCGTCAGTCCGGAACCGCGTGACTGCTACGGTCGCAGGTTCGAATTCTGCCTCGGGCGTGGATGTGTGTGAAGCGTTTAGGTCAGTTAGTTTTAAGTAGTTCTAAGTTCTAGGGGACTGATGACCTCAGATGTTAAGTCCCATAGTGCTCAGAGCCATTTTTGCTGTTACTATTGTCTGGTAGCGAAACTTGGTAGATATGCTACTGTGTTAGCACAACCGACTTACGTTTAAAAAAAAGAAAAAATAATTCTAGTTATTACCATCAGGTTCAAACAACCCTGCCACAACAAAGATCAAAAATTAATTATGATTGTAGTGTTGCTCACGCTGATAAATATTGCATATTCGGGTAACAAGAAAGTTATATTATGTGACAGGTGTCATTAGAGCACAGTTAATAAAGTCATTTCTTGAAATAATGTATAAACTAGGCACTCATCTTTTCGTGTTTCCCACGCTGGTCTCTTTGTGAACTCATGACTCAATCGTCGAAGATCTAGGTAGTGATGATTCCAAGCTCGGGTGCAAAAAAATGTTCAAGTGGCTCTGAGTACTATGGGACTTAACATCTATGGTCATCAGTCCCCTAGAACTTAGAACTACTTAAACCTAACCAACCTAAGGACATCACACAACACCCAGTCATCACGAGGCAGAGAAATCGGAATGCAAAGAGGCCTAGGTGTTATTCTGCTATATTCAAAAGTTTTATAGATGTGTTTCATAAACCATTCTTGTAGATTAAACTTTTGCAAGTTAGGACAGTGGTGATGTAAAAAAGTAATCAGCACTCCGAATTTAAGTTACACTTCTTTTTTATTACTTTTGTTGCAGTATCACGTAACTCGTTCCAAAACATCACTTCACAATATAAAACATAGTTGAAAATATCTTCCTCGCTGTTAAAGTTCACAATTCATAAACTGACTACAATCTGCGTCTTTTTAACATGACGGCCAAAGCTTGACTCTCTAATAACCGCTTACGCGCCCAAAAATCAGAGTTACAAGTACGTCAAAGATCATAGTGACGAAAGAAAGAATGCACACAAGAATAACATCATTGTAATATATACATATCGATGTATCGAAGTACCTCTACATTAATGAAATCAAATCTAAATGTTGTCCGAGAAATATGTTAACTATTTTACAGAAACACAGTAGAATATTGCTGGTATCGAGGGGCTGAGGTGAGGTGCCGTAATCGTTACGTAATTCAAGTACCATTACAAGGTGAAAATCTGATGCTGTCAATGGAGGAAAGGTGTATAGAAATGATGCTGTGGGATTAATGGCCGGGATGCTCCATCTGGAGAGGTTCGGGCGCCGAGTGCAAGCCTTACTTCAGGTGATGACACACTGGGCGACTTGCATGTGGTTGATGGTGAAATGATGATGAGAACAACACGACACCCGGCCCACAACGGAGAAAATCTCCAACCCGGCTGGGAACCGAACCCAGGCTCACTGTATGGTAGGCAAACACGTTACCACTCAGCTATGCAGGCGGACAGGGATATAAAAACTTAGGAACCGGTCGGGGCCTGAACAGATCAAACAAGGAAAAAGTCATAGTGTAGATTTCTTACCACTTACACAGTTTTCTCAAAATTATCACTTTAAGCAAGAAGATGTAGTACCAACATCTTTCACTGAAATTACTACAATCATACAAATTCTAAAAGAAAAACAAAGCTCTTGTGGCTTTGATGGAATTTCAAACCGTATTCTGTAAAGTTGTTCCAGTGTAAAAAGTAATATATCAACGGCACAGGGAATTTTTCCAGAATGATTAAAATATGCAATTATTAAACCACTTCATAACAAAGATGACGAGAGAGACTTAAACAGTCATCGTCCAATTTTCTGACTGACATCTTCTTCCAAAATCTTCGAGAAGGTGTAAGTAGGCTGTTTAGGTTTTTATTATTGGTAACGCCACCTCTGTGTGAAAATCACTGGCTGTGCTGTGTGCAGTCTGTGTCTAATTTGCATTGTTGTCTGCCATTGCAGTGTTGGGCAGCGGCAGCTGGATGTGAACAGCGCGTAGCGTTGCGCAGTTGGAGGTGAGCCGCCAGCAGTGGTGGATGTGGGGAGAGAGATGGCGGAGTTTTGTAATTTGTCGTGAACTGCTATATATATTATGACTATTAAGGTAAATACATTGTTTGCTCTATTAATATCTTTCATTTGCTAACTATCCCTATCAGTAGTTAGTGCCTTCCGTAGTTTGAATCTTTTATTTAGCTGGCAGTAGTGGCGCTCGCTGTATTGCAGTAGTGCGAGTAATGAAGATTTTTGTGAGGTAAGTAATTTCTGAAAGGTATAGTTTAATGTTACTCAGGGCCATTCTTTTGCAGGGATCTTTGACAGTCAGATTGCGTTGCGCTAAAATTATTGTGTGTCAGGTTAAGGACAGTCATGTATAATTTTTCTAAGGGGACGTTTCATATGTCGACCCTTAGCCGAGGATATCGCACTGGAATCTTCTGTTTTTTTCTTGTAGTTTGTGTAATTAGTGTAGCTTTTGTTTATTGCTAGCGCGTAATTGTAGAGAAAATCTCCTTTGTAGTTGCAGTCTTTCATTGTTGTACAGTAAAACACTTGTGGCATGCATGTAGATTTGCACCAAATATTTCGCAGCTGCAATTAACTAGATATTATTTTCAGTGTTATGTTAATGTGTTCTCTTATTTTTGCTCTTCAAATTGTGCTTTTCTCTGTTATCGTGTGAAATATTGTGACAATAATGGCGTGTGAAAAACGTAACACTAGGCTCCAAAGTAAACTGAGAAATAATAGTGACGACGAGCGTAGCTTATCAGCACCACTGTGTAATGAAGTAACAGACATTCAAAGTAGTAATTTGGTAACTGTGCATAGGGAAATGGAGCGGGCGTCAAATAATGGTGTAGACAGTGAAACAGGTAGTGCACAGGGAAGCGTTATCGATCGATTGGTCGGCAACAGCTCGTCTCAGGAATCGGGCATGACAGAACACAATATTGCAAATACTGCAGACTCAGGTTTTTGGTTCTCACCGTTTTCTCAAATGAGTCAAGACACATTTTCCGCTTGTCAAAATGTGAATGTTGCCGGTGCAAATTCACTGCCGAAAAGCACTGAGGAACATGTTTCAGACACCAGTACATTGTTATTACAATTAATGCAACAAATGGGACAAAAGCTTCAAAAGTTAGACACAATGGAACAAAATCTTCAAAAGTTAGACTCACTGGAACAAACGCTTGAACAAACGCGTGAAGATTTAACTACTGAGTTACATAACATTGAATCGAAATATCAAAAAGTCTGTAATGACGTAAAAACTCAAATTTGTGAGCATTTTCAACCTATTTTTTCGCGGCATGAAAATGCATTACAGAATCACGAAGCAGCCATAAAAGAACTGCAAATTATTGTTCATGAAAATCATGAGACCTTGCAAGCTAAAATTGACTCAGTTGCGTCTACCGATTCGGTTACGCAACTTGCAAAAACTCAGGAAAACTTAAAGGACACAGTAGAAAGACACATGGAGGAAATTAGTACTTTATCAGAGAAAGTAGTTGAACTTTCGGATCAGCTAAATAATTTATCTACGAAGGTAGATGATAATCTGAATGACACAAAACCGGTAGTCTTTAATGACACAGAAGAGTGTGAACAAATTAGGAAATTCAAACAAAATCAGAATCAAATTAATACGCAACACCAAAGAGAAATCCGCGAAGTACAAGATCAGCTGACACAGGTAGTACAAGAATCACGTATTTCAGAGGACTCTCGTGCCCCAATACGGGAAGAGGGACATAGAAATACGGAACAGCTACAAAATAATAACACAGCGCATTTCGGAAATTATGAAAGAAGTTGGCAAGGTGCACCGAATTTTGAAATGGAACAGCCGAAACGACGTAACAATGACCGATATGCGACTCGCCAACATGATGATTTTGACTATAAGCTGTTCATTACTACACGTAAATTCAAAACCTTTAAGAATTCTGCCAACGACATTCATCCACAAGCATGGCTCCATCAATTCTCTCATTGTTCTCCTCCCAACTGGTCGTTAGAACACAGATTAGAATTTATGTGTGGCTACTTAGAGAATTAACCAGCTGTAAGAATCCGATCGGTCATTCATGATTGCCGCAGTGAAGGAGAATTTTATCATGCCTTCCTCTCAGCATATTGGTCTCAAGCTACACAAGACCGAGTAAAACATAGCATCATAATGATGAAACATTTCGAACAATCTGAATTCTCCAGTCTTGTGAAATATTTTGAAGATATGTTGCACAAGAATCAGTACCTGTCAAACCCATACAGCCCCTCAGAACTCATCTGCATTTGCTTAATCAAATTACCTGAACATTTACGACATATTATTTTAGCAGGACGTTGCAAAGACGACATTGAAGCTTTTCAGGGACTGTTACAAGAACTGGAAATCGACACTGACAATCGCGGAACGCGGAAACAGGAACACAACATTTACAGGTCACATCCGTCACAATCCCGCGATAATAACTGGACACGACAAGGCTATTCTCACAACACAAATCGTGACCAAAACAGACACCACCCGTATGACAACCGTTGGCAGAGTAGTAATAATTACAGGGAAAGATCACCTCTCTGCGGTAATGACTATCACGGAGACAATCAGAGAAACAGACAATATGGGAACCAAAACAATTATTATCAAGGGAGACAGAATAACTTTAGACGCAATGGTCCAGCACGCAGTTATGATTCAGGAAGAAATTCTCCACCACATGACCGACAAGAAAGAAACTATGTAAACTACCGACCTAACGACAGACCTGAATTTTATCAGAACTGGCAGGATTCAAACAGAGCAGGGCACTTTCGACAACGTGAATTTGTAGAAGCTAGGTCTCCTAATCCCAATAACGGCGCGCGCCAACAAAGAGACAGACAATGACTCACACCGCAGGCAGCCACCTGCGCCGGCTGGCTCAGAGAAAAATAACACAGACGCTAACCTTGAGAAAAATTCCAGTATTCTTTACTGACATATACCAAACGATGATTCCGTTGAAGCTGAAACTCTGCGTACTAGAAAGAGTAAAGGATTGCACCACATTTCACATGTAAAACCGTTTATTGAAAGATAATCTGCTTTTTAACTTTGTCTTTGCCATATAACTTTTCACTTTACATTGCTAGTAGGCTTTGTCAGACTTAGAATCTGTTAACATACAACAATGTTTGAAGTTAAATATCCAGTCAAGAACCAAGAGAACTTATTTAAACAGAAATTACGAATGCGTTGTTATTGTGAACAGACGACACAGTGTTATTGTGTGTGTGCATTCTTGCTTGTTTGTTGCACGTTTACGTAACGACTATAAGGATCACATACTTAGAACATATACCAGCAATGCTAATGAGATTTTAACGCAACATTTTGGTTTACTTGAAAATATATTCTGGATTTAAAGTACTTTCAGTGAGATACCAGATGACACAGTGGTTAGTTTATGTGACAGCTACACGATTTTATCACGACGCTACTAATGAGTGACAATTTACAATGTTGCTTTTGCAGTGTTTCTGTTTTATGTCTGCACAGTTTTATGTATTATTCTGGAAAGTTAAACATGTTTTAGTAGTAACTTTTGTGGTATAGCTACAATGAGACAGCCTTTTCCGTAGCACAACAATACGTTACATTATAGTACTTTCTTGATTACGGTCAGGTACGTAATAACTACGATATCTATACGCAAAGATTTTCACTTTCGTTTATGATGAGGTAAGTACATTGACTTCTGCAGAACTTAGCTTTTGGAGGACGATAACTACGACACTTCCACAGAGATTATCTTACAACAAGACGCACAGTTTAGCGCTACAGTACACGTATTTGAGTGATTAATTTTGTACTTAAAACATTTATTTTTTAAAGATATTTGAAGTACAATGATACAAAGGTTTTCTGTGATACATTTCATTCCATTGGTGTAATTTGTAACACCTGAGGGTATAATTACATTAATCCTCAGGGGGTACACGCTTACTTTGTGTATCATGTGTTTGGCAAGCACAAGGAGCCCTAGCTAATATAGTATTTGCTTATACAACTTTACACATCGGTACCATATTTCTCTAACACAGAATTACACAGCTATCTGATCATTTAACTGAGAGATAAACATTTTTTTTGCTACATCAGTGACAAATGTTTACGTATTTACACAGTTGGATAACTTCACACTTACGAAATTGTATTTTGTCTGTACTTTGAGAAATGCTCATATTTTTCAGAACCATTGTGATACTACGAGAGCTCTGAATGATGTATTTGGTATGAGATCATGATTTTTAAAGTACATTTGAGGTAGATGACATTATTGAAATGAGCAGAGAATATTTTTTAGGGTTTGAAATTATTGCAGAAAGCTACGACGTTTTTGAGATTTGACTGAGTTGTTATGATGCTATTATTACGACGACGATGTGTATTATGTTGTTGAGGAATGTTTATTATGCTACGTATTTCTCATGATGAAATATTGAAGAAGTGTCGATGAATATGTATATGTATAATGAGGTAAGGAATAATGAGTAGTGGTTAGGGACTCTGATTTGTGGAACAGGATGTTGGAAACCAAGAATCGTACTCTAAGAGTTATGAAATGTGTGTAAATGCCTGAATGTACCACTATGCCGATGAACATTTTTTGGACACTGTTATATTTACAAGATTTTGTTTCTACACATCTGTAACGTAAACTTTCGACCTGTGAAATTTTCATATGAGACTGTCACTGTAGCGGAAACTGGTGTCGTAAATATTTCGGTAAGAAAGTTAAGTGACCACCTGCACCTAATGCGTCGTGGGCACCCAGCTGGGCGACAGTCGCCTTGAAAAAAAGCCATTAGCGTGTGCCTTCCAGAGGCACAGGTGGAAAAAAAAGGGAGGCCATTATCCTTGCCATTGACGTGCCTTTGTAGAAAGTATCGTAAATACGACACCCTCAAACTTGAAAACATGATTACACTGTGGAGCTCGTAATTTATCATATTTACTAAAATGCCTAATGAAACGGAGAAACATTTCACGGCTATTGTCTTGCTTATTGAGAGAAATGCCATATGGCTTGCCTTTATGTATTTATTTACTCATTTTGTTTAATATCTAGTTTCTAGCTGCACTGCAGCATTGGTTAAAATAAAATTTTATAGATGTACTAATATAAATATTTTCTGTCTACAGATCGAGTAAATAATAATTTCCAGAATGAGATTTTCACTCTGCAGCGGAGTGTGCGCTGATATGAAACTTCCTGGCAGATTAAAACTGTGTGCCCGACCGAGACTCGAACTCGGGACCTATGCCTTTCGCGGGCAAGTGCTCGGTCGGGCACACAGTTTTAATCTGCCAGGAAGTTTCAAATAATAATTTTTTTACAAAAATGCGGGAGCACAAAGACATTTCCCTTCACAGGAACTGCATACATAATTTACTTTTCAACTACTTGGTAATTTTTTATTGTAGAATAATTTCTTGTGGTGCACCACTTTAATTACATAGACATTAAGATGTGATTATACATTTCCCTTGTCTGCATTTTTGTCTTTAGTGTAAAATTTTTTCTGTTTGAGCTTTGTCATGTTTAGGTACTAGTTATATCATTTGCTTCTGCTGTTTGCCAGGCATAGTGCTACTGCATTTTAATTTGTGGTACTCTGCTAAGCCAGTTTACTACTGATTTATTTTTCTTGTTTGCTGCTCATTGCCTTATATTAGTCGTAATTTATGCTGCTTGCTTCGCCATTTGTATTTTTGATTATTGCTGTGTGTGTTAATTGTTTTGTGCTGCTGCATTGCCTCGTCCCTTAGTTTAGCATCTGAGATCGGTAGATTTAACTTAGCTTAAGAGGGGGTAGACTATATAAGAAACTGACTATGGACAATAGGGAAAAAATGCATTGAGAAGTTATAAGAAACAGATTTGGCAAAAATGAGTATGGTGCATTGAGAAATAATTATTTTGAAAGAAATGTGAATAGAATACAGAAAGCAGGTATAGATAGGACTTTTTGGGAATAATGACGAATGAAGGGAGATCTCCGAGAAGTAAAGAAAGTTTTGTTTGCAAAATACTGCAGTAAAACAAACCCTGCCCTTTCCTCTTGTGTCATCCCTCTATGTGTTTGTGTACCCTTGTGTATTTGTGTTTTTCCTGTCTTTATGCGTTTAGCTAATAAGAGTTATGTTGTAGAATTTTTCTGATAATATGTTATTTTCTTTGTAAAGATGTTTAGACATTATTTATTCTGTTTTAATGCTCATGTGTGAAGTCGATGTTTCAATAATTATTCTGATCTTTTATATATGTACTCATGTCATAATTCCTGTAACACTGATGTATATGTTATTTCGATTCTTTTGTAAAGCCCATACTACTACAAATGTTATCTGTACTATTATGTTCTTTAATGATGTATTTTGTACCTTTGTAATTGTATTTTCATGTTGTAAATTTATAATTGTATAGACACCAGTTCTTCAAATTAAGTTACATTTCATGGCACACGTTTCTGTTGGTCATAGTATATGGACAATATGTGAGAAGTAGGGACTGATAGTGTTTACACGTGTGTTAATAATTCAGCAAGGGACTGGATAACAGCATTGCTGGTTCTAAGGACATTTCAAACAAATTTTTTGTGAGTACACAAGTGGTGGTTTATGGACTTGCTATATTCTCCGCAAGACTCTTCGATGGTGATTCTGCACCTACACAGTCGCAACAGTTGGCTGCTGGCCGTCTCTACAAGGACTACAGTGGGTCTGCATCTTTGATGACCCACCAATACCATTATTTCTACAAAGACTACAGTGGGTCTACACCTTTGCTGACTCACCAATACCATTACTTCTACAAGGACTACAGTGGGTCTGCACCTCTGGTGGCCCACCAATACCGTAATCTCTACCAGGACTACAGTGGGTCTGCTCTGTGATGACCTACCAATACTCTTCAAAACTTCGATTGACTCTGCTGTGGGTTTGCTCTGTTGTGGCCCATTACCTGTCTGCATGTCAAGAGTCAGCACTGTCTTTCCGTTGGAAGGACAACACTCCTTCTTCAAGACTGCATGGAAATCCACTACTTCTGTGTGCAATTTCTTTTACTAATGAGACTTTGTGAAAAAAAACTGTAATTACTATTATGATGAATGATCAGGACTATCATTATAGACTGTGAGAAAATTTTAGCTTTTCACCAACATTGTATCAATAAGTGTGTGCATTTGATATCTATGTTATTGCAATTATCAAAAATTTTATCAAATCATTATTGGCCACTGCCCAAAACAATTTGTAAAATTTTTTGTGGGGAACATGGGGGCTATGTAAGTAGGCTGTCTAGGTTTTTTTATTGGTAACGCCACCTCTGTGTGAAAATCACTGGCTGTGCTGTGAGCAGTCTGTGTCTAGTTTGCATTGTTGTCTGCCATTGTAGTGTTGGGCAGCGGCAGCTGGATGTGAACAGCGCGTAGCGTTGCGCAGTTGGAGGTGAGCCGCCAGCAGTGGTGGATGTGGAGAGAGAGAGATGGCGGAGTTTTGTAATTTGTCATGAACTGCTATATATATTATGACTATTAAAGTAAATACATTGTTTGTTCTCTATTAATATCTTTCATTTGCTAACTATCCCCATCAGTAGTTAGTGCCTTCCGTAGTTTGAATCTTTTATTTAGCTGGCAGTAGTGGCGCTCGCTGTATTGCAGTAGTGCGAGTAATGAAGATTTTTGTGAGGTAAGTAATTTCTGAAAGGTATAGTTTAATGTTACTCAGGGCCATTCTTTTGCAGGGATCTTTGAAAGTCAGATTGCGTTGCGCTAAAATTATTGTGTGTCAGGTTAAGGACAGTCATGTATAATTGTTCTAAGGGGACGTTTCAAAGGTACAGTTTTCGAGAGTAATCAGACACTTAAGTGAAAGCAACTTCCTTAGCATATCACAGTTTCAGTTGCAGAAAGGTTGCTCGATTGAGAATGCTGTTTATACATTCACTGATCAAATAGTACATGCCTCAAATAATATCACCGGTTGGAAATTTTTGTGACCTCTCCAAGGATGTTGTGTTGATCATGATACGCTCTTAACAAAAATCATGTTCTATGGAACTGATGGCTTTACACATGAATGGTTTGAATCATACCCGACAAACAGAATGCAAAAGGTTCTGCTGAATAATTGCGACGACGCAGGAAAGGCAGAAAATTTCTGTGACTGTTGTAAAATCACAAAGGGAACGCCACAGGGTTCATTTTGGGTCCACTCCTATTGATAGACCTTCCACTTAACATTCAACAAGCAAAATTGGTACGTTTTGCTGACGATACTTGTGTCTTAAGAAAGCCCATTAGAGAGATAGAAACAGAAGAATTAGAGAATGATATTTCCCAAAGAATTATTAAGTGGTTGTCTGAAAATGGACTGTCCATAAATTTTGAAGGAGCACCCTGCACTCAATTCTGTACAACAACTGATGTAGCACATGAGAGGCGTCAGTTATTAGGGTAAAATGCTCCAAATTTTTGGGTCCATATATTGATGAAAACTTGAACTGGAAGAAACACATTAATGAACGTCTCAAACAGTTACGTTCAACTAGTTTTATTCTTAGTATAATTCCCAATCCTGGAAACAAATGTATCTACATCTTGACATATTTTCCGTATTTCCACTCAATAAAGTCGCACCAAATAATATTCTGAGGTAGCTCATCAGATAGAAAGAAATTCTCATTACACAGAAGCGAGTGGTATTCAGAGGGACCTAGGAGTTTTAACTGCGCCGTCGCAATACGAATTTGAGATGGACGGTAACGTACAGACCTACAACACTAGAGAGAAAAATGACCTTTATTGCCAATTACAAAGCTATCAGTGGCTAGGAAAGGAGTTGAATATTCAGCAATAAAATTTTTTGATCAGTTGCGTAATAACAAAAAGCCAAACAAGTTTTAAAATTAATTTAAAATCATTTCCCTTGGACAATTCCTTCTGCTACAGCGAAGAATTTCTACTTATAAAACAAAATAAAAATGAGAATAGAAAATAAAAGTAAATAAAACTTTCTCTTAAGTGTTGTTGCAAGAATACGAATAAAATGACAAAATGTTCATTAATGTATACATATTCTGTAAACTAATTCGTTCCACATCTTTTCAATAAAAGAACCCTTCAAATGATCTGTGGAGCATGTAACTAACAAACCGCAGATGTCGACGAGATGCTACATCGGTAAAACGAAGTGTTCAACTGTGGTTCGCTACTGATCCCGTGGAAACTAAGATCCGTGTTCCACCATATCGGCCTTCAGATCAGGTAGAGACCCAACATGTCGATTGTAACCGCGTTCTTTTAGATGCCCCCAAGCGAAAAGTCACGCGGTTTAGGAGCCAGTCATCATATACGCTCCGCACCTGGAAAACCTCTGGAGATATCACTTTCACAGAATGATGCATTAAGCTGATCTTTCACCGGGCGAGCGACATGAGGTGTTGCCCCATCCTGCATGAAACAATGGCTCCCACAGAGTTCCGCTCTTCCAAAGCAGGAATCACATGCTATATAACGATATCTCGATAATGCGCAGATGTCACGGAACACCCACCTGACAGGCCCTCTGGGTGTATTCTCTTCAAAGAAGAACGGAACGAAAATAAAGATGCTTGTGAATCCACACCACACAGCCACATACGGTGAGTGCAATGGCTCTTCACGCACAACACGCTGTTTAACGCCACCCCAAATTCGATACTTCTTGTATTCGCTGCATCCCCTAGTGTAAAATGTGTCCCGTCACTCCTAAGAACATCGATCCCTGCCAGAAACAGATGAGTAAATTCATAAAGTTACTGCGGAATATGAGACTTCCGTTGCTGCACTGTCTGGGTCTTGTACGGGTACCTGTGTACTGTCGACTGTGGAATGGACAATCCTCGTGACGTAGCACGAGCACTGGCGCTATCCAGGGCAAGCTACGTAAATTTAAGTATTAACTGTGTTTTTCTTACTTGTCACTTCTTTTTTTGTGTGTTTTTGCTTTTAGGAAGCTTTAATTTTCGAGTGGTTCAAATGGTTCAAATGGCTCTGAGCACTATGGGACTCAACTGCTGAGGTCATTAGTCCCCTAGAACTCAGAACTAGTTAAACCTAACAAACCAAAGGACATCACAAACATCCATGCCCGAGGCAGTATTCGAACCTGCGACCGTAGCGGTCTTGCGGTTCCAGACTGCAGCGCCTTTAACCGCACGGCCACTTCGGCCGGCTAATTTTCGAGTACTAGTAATAGTGTTACATATATTTCGTGTTTGTTTTTAATACAGTCCAGAGACAGTTAGTGCTTATTTTCATTGTTTCCAACAATAAATGTCTAGTAACCACAGTTTAGTCGGCTATCAGCCACTTTTAGTGAATTAGCAGTCTAGTTAAAAGTTGATTACTTAACTCTCTACAGTAAACTGTTGATTTCTTAGGATGGATAGGATGTGTGACTGCTGTGTACGGACGCAGGAGGAGCTGGCCACTGTTGGCAAACGGCTGATCGTGCTGATGGCCACGGTCAGCCATCTTCAGGCTGCCTCGGAGTGTAGCGGCAATGGGGAGTCTGATGCGTCGCATGGTACACTTCAGGTGTTACATGCTTCACCCACTGTCCCTGCTGTCGAGACAGCTTCGCGGGTACCGGGCGCGGTTGGGCCACCCTCTCCCCAAGGGGAGTGGCGGGTTCAACGGCGTTCGCGGCGCACGAGGCGGAGGGTCAATGTGAAGGCTGGCCGTGTGGCATCGCCCGCTCTGACTGTGAGTGGACATGTGTGGCCGCTCCTTCAGCAAGGTCCGAGCAGGCACACGGGGGGGAGGGGTTTAGTAGTTATTGGGAGCTCCAACGTTAGGCGGGTGATGGAGCCTCTTAGCAAAATAGCGGAAAGGTCGGGGAACAAGGCCAGTGTTTGTCTGCTTGACAGGGGATCTCATCCGAGATGTGGAGGAGGCCCTGCCGACGGCAATATAGAGCACTGGGTGCACCCGACTGCAAATTGTTGCTCATGTCGGCACCAATGACTCCCGCCGTCTGGGTTCAGAGGTCATCGTCAGTTCATACAGGCGGTTGGCGGAGTTGGTGAAGTCGGAAAGCCTCGCTCGAGGGGTGGATTCTGAGCTAACTATTTGTAGTGTCGTTCCCAGAACCGATCGCGGTCCTCTACTTTGGAGCCAAGGGGAAGGCTTACACCAGAGGCTCAGACGATTCTGCGGAGTTCTGGGGTGCAAATTTCTCGACTTCGCTATCGGGTGGAGAAATGTAGGGTCCCCCTGAATATGTCAGGGGTTCACTACACGCAGGAAGCAGCTAAAAGGGTAGCGGAGTACGTGTGAAGTGAACATGTGGGTTTTTTTAAGTTCGAGAATTCCCTCCCTAGGCCCGACAAGACGCCTCCAAAGACGTCACTGGGTAGCAGTAGGCAAAACGCAACAGGGAATGACAATATTAACGTGGTAATAGTAAACTGCAGGAGGTCTATAGAAAGGTCCCAGAACTGCTCTCATTAATAAACGGTCACAATGCCCACTTAGTACTAGGGACGGAAAGTTAGCCAAACTAAATGTAAACAGTAATGAAATTCTAAACTCAGATTGGAATGTATACCGCAGAGACAGGCTGGACAGCAAAGGGGGAGGCGTGCTTATAGCGAAAAAAAGTGCAGTAATATAGAAGGAAACTGACGGAGATCTGAAATGTGAAATAATTTGGGTGGAGGTCACGGTTAAAGCAGGCTCAAACATGGTAATTCGATTTCTCCATAGGCGCCCTGCCTCAGCAGCTGTTGTGGCAGAACGCCTGAAGGAAAATTTGGAATATATTTCGAGTAGATTTCCCGACCATGTTATAGTTTTGGGTGCAGATTTTAATTTACCAGATGTAGACCGGAAGACTCAAAGGTTTTTAACGGGTGGCAGGGACAAAGAATCCAGTGAAATTTTTTTAAGTGTGTTATCTGAAAACTACCTTGAGCAGTTAAACGGAGAATCGACTCGTTGTAATAACATATTACACCTTCAGGTGACAAAAGTGATGTTCTATGTAATGACTTGGGAGAAAAGACACTCTGACACCAAAATGGTACTGAAACAGAGGATGACAGACTAAAGGCCGTAATACTAAATGTCTTTTTCCAAAGCTGTTTCACAGAGGACGGCTGCACTGTAGTTCCTTCTCTAGATTGTCGCACAGATGACAAAATGGTAGATATCGAAATAGATGACAGATTGACAGATGGATACCAAAAAAAAATAAATTAAAATCGCTCAAAAGAGGAAAGGCCGCTGGACCTGATGGGATACCAGTTCGATTGTACACAGAGTACGCGAAGGAAATTGCTCCTTGCCCCCCTCCCCCCCCCCCCCCTTGTTGCAGCGGGGTACCGTAGGTATCTAGAAGAACGTAGCGTTCCAAAAGACTGGAAAAAGGGCACAGGTCATTCCTGTTTTCAAGAAAGGACGTCGAACAGATGTGCAGAACTATAGACCTATATCTCTAACGTCGATCAGTTGTAGAACCTTGGAACACGTATTATGTTCGAGTATAATGACTTTTCTGGAGACTAGAAATCTACACTGTAGGAATCGAAGAAGACGATCGTGTGAAACGCAGCTCGCGCTATTCGTCCACGAGACTCAGAGGGCCATAGACACGGGTTCCCAGGTAGATGACGTGTTTCTTGACTTCCGCAAGGCGTTCGATACAGTTCCCCACAGTCGTTTAATGAACAAAGTGAGCATATGGACTATCAGACCAATTGTTCCTAGGTAACAGAACGCAGCACGTCATTCTCAATGGAGAGGAGTGCCGGCCGGTGTGGCCGAGCGGTCCTAGGCGCTTCAGTCTGGAACCCCGCGACCGCTGCGGTCGCAGGTTCGAATCCTGCCTCGGGCATGGATGTGTGTGCTGTCCTTAGGTTAGTTAGGTTTAAGTAATTCTAAGTTCTAGGGGACTGATGACCTCAGATGTCAAGTCCCATAGTGCTCAGAGCCATTTGAAGCATTTTTGGAGAGAAGTTTTCCTAAGTAAGAGTGATTTCAGGTGTGCCGCAGGGATATGTCGTAGGACCGTTGCTACTCACAATACATATAAATGACGTTGTGAATAACATGGGGTGTTAATTGAGGCTTTCTGCGGATGATGCCGTAGTATATCGAGAGGTTGTAACAATGGAAAATTGCACTGAAATGCAGGAGGATCTGCAACGAATTGATGCATGGTGCAGGGAATGGTAATTGTATCTCAATGTAGACAAGTGTAATGTGCTGCGAATACAAAGAAAGAAAGATCCTTTATCATTTAGCTACAATATAGCAGGTCAGCAACGAAGCAGTTAATTCCATAAATTATCTGGGAGTAGGCATTAGGAGTGATTTAAAATGGAATGACCACATAAAATTAATCGTCGGTAAAGCAGATGCCAGACTTATTCATTGGAGGAATCCTAAGGAAATTCAGTCCGAAAACAAAGGAAGTAGGTTACAGTGCACTTGTTCGCCCACTGCTTGAATATTGTTCACCAGTGTGGGATCAGTACCAGATAGGGCTGATAGAAGAGATAGAGAAGATCCAACGGAGAGCAGCGCGCTTCGTTACAGTATCATTTAGTAATCGCGAAAGCGTTACGGAGATGATAGATAAACTCCTGTGGAAGACTCTGCAGGAGAGACGCTCAGTAGCTCGGTACATGCTTTTGTTGAAGTTTTGAGAACATACCTTCACCGACGAGTCAAGCAGGATATTGCTCTCTCCTACGTATATCTCGCGAAGAGACCATGAGGATAAAATCAGAGAGATTAGAGCCCACACAGAGGCATGCCGACAATCTTTCTTTCCACGAAACAATACGAGACTGGAATAGAAGGGAGAACCGATTGAGGTACTCAAGGTACCCTCCGCCACACACTGTCAGGTGGCTTGCGGAGTATGGATGTAGATGTAGGTGTAGATGAAGTGCTGCATGATCATTTACAGTAGCAGCAGTCTCGTCAATAACTTTCACTAAGACGTCTTCTTCTTCTTGGTCCCACACTATGAGGATCCGTGTTTTCAGATTCCATTATCATTTTCTGTGAATTATTTAATAGCGCCGCCCCTCAAACCTTTCAGTCTGCAATACTCTCTCAGTGAAGCGCTGTAATTGCTGTTACTAACAAAAAGAAGTTTCACTGTTTCACTAACAGCGCACCATCTCTCTTCTCGATAGCCACTGTGTTCAGTGATGTTACGTCATACGAAGTGTCAGCACGGACGTCATACCGTCATACAAACTGTTACATTGCCAGATTCTCATTTCGTGGCCACAACTGTAACTAATTTGTTTTCGAACGTAAATCGGTTCCGCATTGAAGCATTAGCATATTTTACAAGTTTCACAGTCATAGGATAATAGCAGCCCGCACTGGAGCTAGGAGCTAGGAGCTAGGAGCTCCCCTTCAATTAAACCACACAGCGACCCTGCATAGCACCATCATAAAGGTGGCTCCCTCCTTTCAATTCCTCTCAGGGGCTACACTAATGCCCTCTTAATCCACCTGTCGTAGCTAATTTTTTTAACATGCTCGAACCATCACAGGTTTTTATTCAGTACTCACACGTTATGAACTGTGAAACTTCCATTTCTGCTCATATTTTAGACGTTTTGATTTTATTTTC
Organism: Schistocerca americana; assembly: GCF_021461395.2. Taxonomy (NCBI): domain Eukaryota; kingdom Metazoa; phylum Arthropoda; class Insecta; order Orthoptera; family Acrididae; genus Schistocerca; species Schistocerca americana. The sequence continues at coordinate 442,400,689 of NC_060126.1, forward strand.
TTGGGTGACCCACATGCATCTTGACATTAAATCTAATTCCACTCTCATCTCGTCCCTTCTTTCACGCGTAACTAGCTGAATAACCCGTCGTTGCCGATGTATTCACTTATGAGTGTGCCCGAGACTCCATAAGCGTGGAATTTCTTTTTGACTTATAAAGCTTCTTTGCATACAACGTCTGTAGTAGTATGATTAGAGACATGAATGAAGGAGGAGGTTGTTTGCTTCACTATCACGGGATAGATTCCAACACGTAGCATCTGGCCTTGTTCATGATGATGCTATAAGCTCATCAGGACTTGCAGACGTTAAAAGGGAAAAGGTATATTGTTAGCAATAAGTGCCATTCGGAGCATGAAAACTCCCTCACATGCGCCTCTTCCCTCTCAAAATTTCCACTTCTACAGCAGATTTAAGCCTCTATGAGTGAAGGGTTATAAGGAGCGAGATATGCCTGACGCTCTCGATGAGAGTTATTTCGTGCCTCAATTTTGGAAGGAGTTTACAAAGAGCGAGTTAAAGACTAATATTCTCAAGCCGCATAAGTCTCGCTTCATGATTTTCATTGAATTGTTGAGACCACACAATCCCCAGTCTTTTAGCTATTCTGGTGTATTCAGAAAGACTCGAAATATTTTGCTAGGCAATTTTAATCGTAAACAGAACGAAATCAAAACTGAATGAATAGGCACTGTGGTGTGCCGGGGTCGGTCGTCTGCGTTTTTGTTACTACGCTATAGTTCAGTCCACCTACGTCGATGTGATTCTTACCGATGTCCCTTCACTCTGTGATAGCAGATATGTGCTAGGCAGTGTATAGCAGCGATGGTGAAACCACCACCTAATACCTGCCACACACAGGCCGCGTAACTCTAGTTTAGTCAGTTCCTGAAAGTTCATGATTCGAGATCTTCAATCTACTTGCAGAAAAGTGTTTAAAATTAGATTAACATTGCATTTTATTCATTCTGAAACAGATGGAATAGCTTTCAAGTCCGTATTTAATATAGTAAAACGTTACCACTCAAAGTTCACTGTCTGCATAAGAAATATTCTCGAAAAGCAGCCAGAATTTTAGTAGGTCCGACCCGACTAATTTTCACGTTCTACCAGTGGCAGACCCACAAATATTCGCGAGTTAAATATTCGGTCGTTTCAGTGGTCTTCTTCGTAAGAGGTGCTCGCCAAAATATTCGGTACAGAGCACGAAACACGCCACACGGAGTTGTTACCACGACCAGAAAGTTCACAAGCTCGTATCTCTTAAACTATTTAATTTAGAAACATCAAACTTTCATTAAAATTTTCGTACCTCCAGTCGCTTCAGTTACGATATGTTCGAACCGAAATTAGCTAACTATTTCCTCATCTTGCAGAGCATTTTTAAGAATCGGTCTGACATCGTGTTATCCGTAGACCGGCTAGCAACCGACTCTCCTCGAGGTACTCTCCTATATGCCCACTCCTCTTTTCGCACGGGAACAACTTAATTCTGATTGGCTGTTGATCAAGACGACCAATCAGAACGTTCGTTGTAGATCATTCTAGCAGCCAATCTTGCCTCATCCAATCACTAATGTGATAGTAATTAATGTCAGTAAAACTTCAAATTCTTGTATTTTGTTTAATCAAAATAACCGAAGTGCGAAATATTCTTCAAACTGATATATAAACTTATTCCGCCTCTAACTTCCATTCTGGCTACTTTTATACAAAAGCAAGCACACACCGACATACGTTACCTGAATCGTGTTTGCAACGTAAGTTTCCCACTGTTCGTTAGTACAAGGTTTTAAGTAAAATGAAATATTTAATTTTAACGTATGTCCCACATACACTCTCTCAATCATTCTCATGCACTCACAAGACAAAATGTAATGATATAATAATTCTGACCAATTTTTGTATTACGCAATGCACAGGGACTAAAGTTTTAAAAAGAAAATTCTAATTAATTGATTTTTTTTAAACACTGATAACTTTGGAATGGCTTCAAATGATAATGGAAATCAATCTGAATTTTGTTCCTAACTTGGTTTTAAAAAATCAAGCGTAGGTTTTAGGAGTTTTAGGAAATTCTTTTTATCTCCAGAACGATAATAAATAAAAATCTGAGATTTTGACACCATCATTCCATTAATAACAAAAGGATGTGTACGAAATTTGAACAAAGTCGGATAACAACTAATATGGATTATTCAGATTCGTAGAGGGTATGAATCTTCGTATCAACTGAATGTTACGCTATGCAGTTCTCACGGCAGTTAACGTCACTTGTGCTGTGGGCAAAGTGAAAAAAACACATAGCCATCCTGCAGCCACCGTACTAGACGGCAGCGTGCCTTACTGCCACGAATGTCATCTAGTAATAACTTGCTGAGTTACAGGCACCCATATCACAAAGCAGACTTAACAAATTTGGTTTTTCTTCTGACAGAGTATATAAGTTAAACATATCGACAGGAGCAAAGTAATGAGGCTAAGTTTTTAATACAAAAAGCAAAATCGGTAAATCTGTATGTCCTAGCCATCAATATAATTGTGGATCCACCTTGATGTAGAACACTTATTTACTTATTTATTCCTAATCTAGTTTATGGGCAAAACTACCGTCATGAGTGGGTTCCCTAACTCTAAAACACGCCAAAATAGCGTGCTTATAAACATTGTAAACATTATTACACGAGTACTGTTTGGTTCCAAATATTTTGTTGCAATTATTTTCTGTCAATAGTGTCATAATACCTTATCTTGTTTTTAACGGTTGTTGTCGCTGTTTCCGGCATATTTTCTGTGTTTCTTTGTTGCCGTTTATCTCTGCTCACATCACGTCGTCTGCAACTGTATGAGTGGCTGTTTGTAAACAAACACGAAAACGTACACCTTTGTGTGTCAGCGTTATAAAGTTGGGACTTCGGTATTGTTGTGGATACAGTTTCGGTGTATAGTAGGTTGTTACGTAGTCTGTAATGCACTCACATTGGTTAGAGGACTTGCCGTTGCCTTTAGACAAAGAAAGACAGGGAATACTGAAGAATGGGATATAACCCGTCGGCCCTGAAAAATGACCACAAGTTACCACAGATGGTACACTGCAAAGACATATACGAATGTTGACTAACAAACGAATGAAGTACAGAGGAAATAGTACTGTCTTATGAGGCCAATTATGTAGACATTCTTCAAAACGAGATTTCAGTGTTATTGGAAGAGATCACTTTGACAACAAGGTTGAGCGTTTTCTTCCACCACATTCTAGCCATCAGATAACACGTCATCTAAACTTAAGACTTCCCAGAAGCTGGATTGACAGCAATAACCTCGTTTCTTTGCCACTAAGAATTGGGCCTCTAGGGATGGATGGAAGGTGGAGTGTAAGAGAAAATGTAAACGCAAGAGAAGAACTGGATGGAGAATGGATTTAAAACTGTTTGGCGGTAAACAGCTTGATCGCGGTAATGGTGAATGAGCAGTACTGTCTTTAAAACGAAACACAAAGATCATATAACGATACCCGCATCAATAGAAAATGTAACAGACGATTTCCAGTAGAACTAATCATAACGTTGATGTCAAAAAGAATTAACAATACATTTGGTTGCTCGGTTGATTTGGACGAGGGGACCAAACAGCGAGGTCATCGGTCCCATCGGATTAGGGAAGGGTGGGAATAGAAGTCGGCCGTGCCTTTTCAAAGGAACCATCCCGGAATTTGCCTGAAGCGATTTACGGGAATCACGGAAAACCTAAATTGCGATGGTAGGACGCGCGTTTGAACCGTTGTCCTCCCGAATGCGAGTCCAGTGTGCTAACCACTGCGCCACCTCGCTCGGTAATAAAACAGAGGAAGTCAGTTGTATTATCCTGCATACTTGCCTAATATAGGGTGCTTAGGAAGCTGTTTTCTCGGATCGCTAGACAACAGCACCATTTGTCAATGGTTTAAAAAAATGTTTCAGACAAAACTTGATTACTTTCTTATGGAGAATCCGAATCTGCAATAAAAATGGGTATTTCCACTTGAGATTTGCAAGTTGCCCCCCCGACCACCCTAGGGGCCGGGGGCTGGGGTTCACGTGTAGTATCATTTGATGTTCCCTTTGAGCTTACGAACTTGTCTCACCCACTATTCTTACCCGATGTATAGTTTTCGAGATAATCTCATCCATATATATATGATAGAGGGAAACATTCCACGTGGGAAAAATATATCTAAAAACAAGGCAGCAGAGGATAAAGTAGGTAAAAAGACAAGGGCTAGTAGAAATCCTTGGGTAACACAAGAAATATTGAATTTAATTGATGAAAGGAGAAAATACAAAAATGCAGTAAATGAAGCAGGCAAAAAGGAATACAAACGTCTCAAAAATGAGATCGACAGGAAGTGCAAAATGGCTAAGCAGGGATGGCTAGAGGACAAATCTAAGGATGTAGAGGCTTATCTCACTAGGGGTAAGACAGATACTGCCTACAGGAAAATTAAAGAGACCTTTGGAGATAAGAGAACGACTTGTATGAACATCAAGAGCTCAGATGGAAACCCAGTTCTAAGCAAAGAAGGGAAAGCAGAAAGGTGGAAGGAATATATAGAGGGTCTATACAAGGGCGATGTACTTGAGGACAATATTATGGAAATGGAAGAGGATGTAGATGAAGATGAAATGGGAGATACGAGACTGCGTGAAGAGTTTGACAGAGCACTGAAAGACCTGAGTCGAAACAAGGCCCCCGGAATAGACAACATTCCATTGGAACTACTGACGGCCTTGGGAGAGCCAGTCCTGACAAAACTCTACCATCTGGTGGGCAAGATGTATGAAATAGGCGAAATACCCTCAGACTTCAGGAGGAATATAATAATTCCAATACCAAAGAAAGCAGGTGTTGACAGATGTGAAAATTACCGAACTGTCAGTTTAATAAGTCCAAGCTGCAAAATACTAACACGAATTCTTTACAGACGAATGGAAAAACTAGTAGAAGCCAACCTCGGCGAAGATCAGTTTGGATTCCAAAGAAATATTGGAACACGTGAGGCAATACTGACCCTACGACTTATCTTAGAAGAAAGACTAAGGAAAGGCAAACCTACGTTTCTAGCATTTGTAGACTTAGAGAATGACATTGTTGACTGGAATACTCTCTTTCAAATTCTAAAGGTGGCAGGGGTAAAATACAGGGAGCGAAAGGCTATTTACAATTTGTACAGAAACCAGATGGCAGTTATAAGAGTCGAGGGACATGAAAGGGAAGCAGTGGTTGGGAAGGGAGTAAGACAGGGTTGTAGCCTCTCCCCGATGTTGTTCAATCTGTATATTGAGCAAGCAGTAAAGGAAACAAAAGAAAAATTCGGAGTAGGTATTAAAATCCATGGAGAAGAAATAAAAACTTTGAGGTTCGCCGATGACATTGTAATTCTGTCAGAGACAGCAAAGGACTTGGAAGAGCAGTTGAATGGAATGGACAGTGTCTTGAAAGGAGGATATAAGATGAACATCGACAAAAGCAAAACGAGGATAATGGAATGTAGTCGAACTAAGTCGGGTGATGCTGAGGGAATTAGATTAGGAAATGAGACACTTAAAGTAGTAAAGGAGTTTTGCTATTTGGGGAGCAAAATAATTGATGATGGTCGAAGTAGAGAGGATATGAAATGTAGACTGGCAATGGCAAGGAAAGCGTTTCTGAAGAAGAGAAATTTGTTAACATCGAGTATAGATTTAAGTGTCAGGAAGTCATTTCTGATAGTATTTGTATGGAGTGTAGCCATGTATGGAAGTGAAACATGGATGATAAATAGTTTGGACAAGAAGAGAATAGAAGCTTTCGAAATGTGGTGCTACAGAAGAATGCTGAAGATTAGATGGGTAGATCACATAACTAATGAGGAAGTACTGAATAGGATTGGGGAGAAGAGAAGTTTGTGGCACAACTTGACAAGAAGACGGGATCGGTTGGTAGGACATATTCTGAGGCATCAAGGGATCACAATTTAGTATTGGAGGGCAGCGTGGAGGGTAAAAATCGTAGAGGGAGACCAAGAGATGAATACACTAAGCAGATTCAGAAGGATGTAGGTTGCAGTAGGTACTGGGAGATGAAGAAGCTTGCACAGGATAGAGTAGCATGGAGAGCTGCATCAAACCAGTCTCAGGACTGAAGACCACAACAACATATATATATATATATATATATATATATATATATATATATATATATATATGAATGTAATAGAGGGAAACATTCCACGTGGGAAAAATATATCTACAAACAAAGATGATGAGACTTACCAAAGAAAAGCGATGGCAGGTCGATAGACACACAAACAAACACAAACATACACACAAAATTCAAGCTTTCGCAACAAACGGTTGCTTCATCAGGAAAGAGGGAAGGAGAGGGAAAGACGAAAGGATGTGGGTTTTAAGGGAGAGGGTAAGGAGTCATTCCAATCCCGGGAGCGGAAAGACTTACCTTAGGGGGAAAAAAGGACAGTTATACACTCGCACACACACACACACATATCCATCCGCACATACACAGACACAAGCAGACATTTGTAAAGGTAAGTCTTTCCGCTCCCGGGATTGGAATGACTCCTTACCCTCTCCCTTAAAACCCACATCCTTTCGTCTTTCCCTCTCCTTCCCTCTTTGCTGATGAAGCAACCGTTTGTTGCGAAAGCTTGAATTTTGTGTGTATGTTTGTGTGTCTATCGACCTGCCAGCGCTTTTCTTTGGTAAGTTTCATCATCTTTGTTTATATATATATATATATATATATATATATATATATATATATATATATGTGTGTGTGTGTGTGTGTGTGTGTGTGTGTGTGTGCGTGTGTGTAAGTCTAATTTTATAATATGTATGGACTAAATACATAAAACGCTCTTTTTAATGAAGATAGCATGTAGTTAAAGAACAGATAGCAGTGCGATAATGGAAGCTTTCCAAGAAATAGATCCTTAAAGTATTTCCGTGACTCATTGTGCGTGATGCGCTTGGTAGCACTCTCATAAACTCCAAAAACAGCCGGACCGTGCACGTCTTAAAAGTGTGCGCCTTACTTATAAGCACTGTGGGGGCGTGCAAATGCGCTTGCGGGGGCGGAAACGCGGTAATATTCGCTCCGTTAACTCTTTTGCCAATTACACACCAATTAAGTTAATTGCCGGGAAAATGTAAGTGGCCTGAGTCAGTGGCTCACCGCAGGAGGATCCTAGGGAAGCACGGCATAATCGTCGTCCGCTTCATGTAGGGAACTCGTAAGCCGCCCAACAGCTGCGTCCCTGTCATAGCTAAAACTAAATGCCCCAGTCACCCGTCTGCAAGCTCCTTTTCAGCAGGAGTCTATTTGACAGTTGTCTGAAAAGCGCTGCTTGTTATTAGTACCTTGTGAATATCATGGGGATAAGTGTTTTATATTTTCTGTATGTTCTATAAGTACTTTCAGACAGATAATTCGTTTTTTTTTTCTTTTAATCCTTTATTTAACATGCAAGGTGTAGAATCACGTAATAAAAGTGGGGTCTGATGTAACATAACGGACACTTTCTGGCACTGGATAAAATTGTTTGAAATCATCCATCCCTTTCCATACAGGTGTTTTTACTTGTATTTTCTTTACTAGCTGTCTTCGAGCGGATCGAGTTTTCGTATTTGGTTTCTGGTTTGGAAATTATACAAAGATTTACTAAAATCTATTGGAAATCAGAAATAACTCTTATTCGCAGTAGCGTAATACGTTGTGTGGGGATGGGGGGAATATACGTAGTATGAGACCACTCTTCATGACACTTCCTGGCAGATTAAAACTGTGTGCCGGACCGTGACTCGAAAAAGGTACCTTTCCCTCTCGCGGGCAAGTGCTCCACCGTCTCAGCCATCCAAGCACGACTCCCGCTTTGTCCTCACAGCTTTACTTCCTCCAGTACCTGGTCTCCAGCTCCCAAACTTCACAGAACTTACCCCGCGAGGAAGTTTCATATCAGCGCACGTTCCGATACAGAGTGAAAACCTCATTCTGACCAATGTTCATCTCAAATTTGACGTTTTTTTGGAATACCTTCAGTTGCTGTATTCGATCGAGGCCAATTGTCGAAGTAGCTAGATTCTGATAATTTGTTATACCTAAAATACGATGACTTAATTACTATTACATAATTACGACATCTACAAAGCTGTAGCGGTAAGTCTTGCACTACATCGTCCAGACCAAATCCAACATTAGTTTGGTAAGCTTCTGATAATACGTAATCGTTTGGTTCGCAACAAGATAGCACTGTTTTATTTTTATTTTGACATTTTGCAGTGATTTTTTTGTCTTTGTATGTTTTCGATCTTTCCACATACTTTTAACCCGCTTTGCATGTGATGAGTTCCGCTAATTTGTGAGGGAATCAAAGTGTAATTTGGATGCACTGAATTATTAGACAATGTAACTAAAGTTTATATTACACTTAATTTAATTTATAAGACACTTCGTAATTCTGACGTAGGACTTTTCTGACACTATGGGACTGACGTTACTAGCCAGCTGAAAGTCGGAACTTGGGCAGTTGTGTTGGCAGTTTTGAAACGGTATCAACGGCTATAGTTAGAAGACGCTTTTGCAGCCACAAATATCCGTATTTTCTAGAAGTTGGAGCTATATTGTTTTCTCCCAAGGGTGAGTTGGTGAGATGTTCCAGTGCGTTGATCTCGTGCTATTGGATAAGAACCGAGAACTATATCACTACATTCACGAAGCTCTAGATTTGTGGAATCTACGGTATAGTGGTGGCATATGGTAATGTTACGCACTAGGCCAAAGCAGGCCAACGAACGACAAGAGACTGGACTCGGCAGAACGTTGGTTGCCAACGCAGTTGCGTTTGGGCTCTCATCCTCACCGAACAACGATCATGTGGCCAAGGTAGGGATTCAGTCACGTGGAATCGCAGTTGACGCTCATAACTTGGCGACGTTGTTCCCGTTTTGTCATTGTTGCAAAGTAGTGTTTGTTAGTCAGTTAGTTACGTGTTCCATTGATCAATAGCACGGAAAAACCTTTATGGTGTGGAACGTGTCAAATGCACAAGAAATACCCACAAGAAACAAGTTTTTTTACATTACAGTGTTATACCTAAATATTTCTATTTACTATCCCATTCCCTTATATAGCACAAAAAGCATATATTATACCTCCAGATTTATTTACTCATATTCAAGAATTCATCTATGGTATAGAAGGAGTTGTCAAGGAGGTATGATTTTTATTTGTTTTTGAAACTATTACTGCTGTCTGTAGACATTTTGTTTCATCTGGTAATTTATTAAAAAGTTTTATTGCAGCGTATTTTACCCCTTTCTGTGCCAAAGACATGTTAAATAAAGGATAGTGTAGGTCTTTCCTTTTTGCTGGTTTTGTAATCATGAATGTCGCTGTTGATTTTGGACTGGTCCATGCTATTGAGAAAAATTTCGTACTGTGAAGCAGTTGTAAGAATCCCTAACCTTTTAAACAGATGCCTACAAGATTTGCGACTGTGAACCCCACATATTATTCTAACTACTTTCTTTTGAACAGTGAATACCTTTTGCCTAAGTGTTGAGTTGCCCCAGAATATTATTCCATATGACATCAGAGAGTGGAAGTATGCAACGTATGTTAGCTTACTAATTTCTACACCCTTAAAATTGGCAATTATTCTGATTGAAAAAGTTGCTGAACCTAGTCGTTTTAGGAGATACAAAATATGAATTTTCCAGTTAAGATTCTCATGTATAAGTACACCCAAAAACAGTATGCTCTACCCTGGCTACTGACTTCTTTTGATGTGTTATGTTCATTGAAGGAATTATACTTTTTGCAGCAGAAAATTCGATGTACTGTGTTTTTTCAAAGTTAAGAGTAAGCCCATTCGCAGAAAACCAATTAATAACTTTTCCAAAAACCTTATTTGTATCATTTTCTATCGGATTTTCTCTTACTGGATTAATAATTACGCTTGTATCATCAGCAAAAAGTGTCAGTTCAGCATCTTGTTTCACATAAGAAGTGAGGTCATTCACATGTATCAAGAACAGGAGGGGACCCATGATCGAACATTGTGGAACACTAATGTAATTTCAACCCAGTTGGATGAAGTGGCAAACTCCTTTGAATCACTTGAAACATATAAAGAGACTTTTTGCTTCCTGTTCACCGGCCGGTATTATGAGGGAAGAAGATGATTTAGCAATCGTCGCATGTGCAGCATTTATTTCATTGCATGAAGCCGATTATGAGAAAAACAAGAAGAAGAAATGCGGCCTGGTAGGCGACGATTGTTTTAAAAAGTAGGGGGCAGTGTGGTGGGACAGAATGTCTACCTCAGAGCTGAAGTGGAATATAGACTGTTTCATAACTTCTTTTTCCCAAATGAAAACTACAATTTTGAAATGTTATTGAATACTCTAGTTCCTAATATTTTCAGGAATCCTATACCCGCAACTGCAGGATGAGTGGTCACTTTAGTTATGTTTGTTTCTCTTTGTCGTTCACGGTGAAAAGATGTCAATTATGAATTAATTTCCTTTTTCCGGTCATGCGCCTTTCTTTCTAATGGCTCACTTACTTCCCTTCAATGATCTAATCTTTCCAATTTGCTTTTATAACTACAGTTCTTAGGGGCACAAAAACATTCGCTTTCACGATGAAACTCCGTCGGATTTAATGCTGTCTCTCTCTGCATTTGACACTCCACACACGACTATTTTTGGACACAAGAAATACACAGCCTTAGCGAGAGCAGACATTTTGCTGGCAGGGGAAAGAGGACTGTGGAAATTAAGTTTTTTAGGGCAGTCACAAGTCGCACTCACTATGTTTTATTGACTGGTTTCGCTCTTTAGCAACCAGCTACCCTTCTTTCAACTGTATACACCAGTGTTTCTGATTACGTTCTTGTTAAATGACAGAGTGAAATCGGAAAACAAAATATAATAAGTACGACTTGCGCCTGTCGTTAAAAAAAAGTACATAGCCGTTCCACAGACAAACCAAAACGCTAGGGAACCTATAATATTGAACCTGGTGCTCACACTAGGAGAGAGGACCCATGGTCAACCAACCGCCAACGCCTTCATGTTACCGCCAGCAGATTGAACTGCAACCAAGGCCAACCGCTTCGTTGGCTCCGATTTGCCGCCTGTACACACTAAGATAATATCGGCCAACGAAGCGTCTGGCTGTCATTCGTCGACCTCAGTTGCCCTAGTGTGCTTCGAGCAGATATTCGCCTGGATGATGTGGCCAGGCACGACCACTGACCTGACACGACAAGAAACGTGATTCACGCGACCAGGCGAAAACTTTCGGTTTGTCCATTTTCGAGTCCCAATGATCCCGTGCTGACTGGAATCGTAACTGACGATGTCGTTGTATCAACACAAGACCACACAGTGGTCGACTGCTGCTTAGCCCTACGTTCAAGAACACGTGATGAGCAGGAACACTTGTGTCTTCACCAGCACTCCACTCTCCCGTCAGATTTGCCACTAATCACTGCCCATTCTGTTTCTAGAGCGTTTTGTAATTAGGCGTGTGCGTGCAAACCCCTGTCGCCTACTCGTATTTCCACTGTGCAATGTTCCATAGGCGACCACGACAGTAGCACACGAACAGGCGACTTGTTTCGTCGGTTCCTAGACGTCCGGTCATGGTGCGGGGCGATGACGATCTGCACTCCGTCAGAGTCGCTTATGGCAGCACACTTCATCTGCGAGCCGCATCGTCGCTAGAATTATTCACAACTCCTCTTTCCTCTGCTTGTATGTCTGGTACTTTGCTTACCGCGTCATGGGCCTGAGGCGCCGCCAGGCGATATTCACTTTAGCGTTGGGCAGTGCTCGTAGTGTTTTCGTTCAACAGAGCATCTGAAGCAAACCACTCGTTAATTTCCTAGATTATTTCTCTTTTACGTTAAAAAAAGGTATTAATCTTGGCCCCGTGTTAATTAATTTTACTTTGCCTTGTGCCTTTCGGCCTTAGGCCACTCTCAGATACATGTAATGTAATACATTCATGTGTAAAATGTAATGTATTATACATATTTGAGCCTTTGAAAATGGTGTAAGACCGAAACGAGTAAGACAGAGTAAAATTAAATAACACAGAGGTCAAGACTAATGCAGTTTTTGAGTTTATTTAAAATGGCTGCTACATCTCATAAAACATTTATGCATTTTTGCTACTGTCCTCACTTTTTGGCAGTTCCTTTCGATAAAAGTTTGTAATAATACCCTTCTTGCTTTAGTAAACAGAGGGCGTTTCTTGGCAGTAGGTTCTGACGGGTTGCACAAAAATAGGGAAATACCGCGAGATACGTAAGCTTGAGCATAAATGCTGATTTTTTTAAATTTATGATAGGGACTGAAACCCATGAACTCAAGATCGCATATCGAATCTTCTTCATTTGGACTGATTGCTATTTTCGGCTAACAATCTAGCGATTTATAGATCCAACATATAAAGCACATTTTTTCTAGCGATTTATGGTACGTATTCTGTAATTAATGCATGTATATACTCTTCAGCCCTGCTAAAATATTACGTGCAGTTTTGTAAGCTGTTGTGCGTTGCTAACATGAAGAAAAAATCTGTTTTACATCTTAAATCTGAGGATGGCTAGATTGCTGGCCGAAACCAGGGATCGATCCAAATAAAGAAAAAATAAAGTAACAAATAGGTTTTGCAACTGTAGCGGACTTCATCGTTGCTGACTAATAAAGAAGATTTCGTATCCGATCTTGACTGCATGGGCTTCAAATCTACTACATGAATGTAAAAAATTTACAGCAGACCACGTCAACAAAAAAAACTTTCAAATGTGTGTGAAATCTTATGAGCCTTAACTACTAAGGTCATCAGTCCCTAAGCTTACACACTACTTAACCTAAATTATCCTAAGGACAAACACACACATCCATGCCCGAGGGAGGACTCGAACCTCCGACGGGACCAGCCCCATAGTCCATGACTGCAGCGCCCAAGACCGCTCGGCTAATCCCGCGCGGCCCACGTCAACAAATTTGATAAATGCAGATGCTAGCGAAGCAGGTTCCGCTGTTGTATTCGACCACGAACGGGTCCTGCGTAGTGTCCTCAATACGTTATGAGTTTCAGTCACGATCTGAACAGTGTTCTGTACAGTTGAGTGTGCACTGTGTCGGAGACAGTGAATTCGATCGTGGACAAATTCTTGGTGCTCGTATGGTGGGAGCTTCCGTAACCAAGGTAGGGGAAGTGATGTTAAAAGGGGCACCACATACGGGAAAAGCTGGGAAAACATCACCAGCTAAGTCACTACACGGACGAAAGTGTCTGTAGAGTCATTGCGACGCACTGTCATTGATGAGGATTGCGACGACAGTAAGAGAACGCCTCCTGCAAAAGCTGTGCAGAGCTGAATGTTGCACTCGCTAACTCTGTCAGCACCAGAGCAACACGAAGGAAGCCGCATAATGAAGGAACTGCAGGACTAACTGGAATTCCAAAACCATTCAGCAGTAACGCTAAAGCCCGTAACGATGAAATATCAACAAAGTTAATTAAGGCATGTTCTTGTGAGTTTAGTACAATTCTAAGTTACTTGTGTAACTATACAACTGGGACATTTCCTGACTGGGTAAAATATGCAGATGTTAAGCCTCTATTCAAGAAAGGGGATGAAGAGATACCATCAAACTACAGACCGATTTAAATTTTGGCAGCATTCCCGAAAATTTTACAAAAAGTAATGTACAGGCAGTTTCTCAACCATCTGACTACAAATAACATTTTATCAAGAACACAGTTTGGATTTCTGAAGGGTTCTGATATCGAGAATACTATTTACACCTACAGTGAAAATGTACATAATTCATTAAATAACAAATTACAAACATTTTCTGTGATTTGTCAAAGGCATTTGATTGTGTGAACCACAACATCCTTTTAAATAAATTAGAATTCTATGGCGTCACGGGCAGTGCTGCAAAATGGTTCGTCATACCTCGCTAACAGGAAACAAAGGGTGCCAGTGCAAAGGACTAGTGAATTAAGTCATCAGTCATCATCAGAATGGGAAGAAATTACATGTGGTGTCCCACAAGAATCCACCTTAGGGCCATTGCTTTTTCTTGTGTACATTAATGATCTCTCATCAGTTACACTGCCAGAAGCAGTTAGTTTTGTTTGCAGATGACACAAGTATTGCAATAAATAGTATGTCGAGTGTAGTTCTAGAAAGATCTGCTAATTATATTTTCATGGATATTAATACAGGGTGTATACACGGACAAGGAAAAAAAATCCCGGATTTTTCCCGGACCTCCTGGTTAAAAATACATTTTCTCCCGGGTGAAAATACACTTTTGCCATGTTAAGCGACAGTATATTTTCCTTCGGAGCTGTAAACCTTATCCTTTGATAGGATATATGGTTTTATACAGGAGTGTAGAATTTCCCGGCACTTTCGAAAACGATACTCAGGGGGGGAAACACGTTTTGGAAAGACCTTTGATGTGCAGCAGCATGTACGCTGCATATTTTCGTATTACGAAAGTATAAATTCGAATTCCACCAACAGGAAACGTTAATGGTTTAAATGAATATACATAGTGTTGCTACAAGAAAAGCAAAGCTTTCGCATATAATATTTGTCTCGAAGATTAATAAGCTACAATAGAAGCTAAGCTTTCACATATAGTGTTGATCTGTTTAGCGCATGTTACACTTTAAGATACATCACACAAATTTTTAATACCGACATAAATCTCTGATCTTCTGGGCTCGAAATTCTTCCAAATGGCTCGTCATCGAAGAGCTGATTTTTAAAAGAGACCAAATATTCTGTGATTTAAGAAATTCATCGTACATTCTCGCACATATTTCATCTTGTGTAAAAGGGAATTTGCTTTGAAAATAGCGCTTTCCGAACAACAATCCGCAATATTTTCCCGTGACCTGTTAGAAATAGATTCATTTCAGCAGTTGCCAGAGAGCGCCAGATAAGAGGCGTCACCGCCCTTGCGCAGCTACGGTGACGTAGCAAGCCCGTATGTTCGTACGTGTAAAACATTAAAAGATCTTACATTATGTCATAAAAGAAACACGACATTAGAGGATGCTCCAAGAGCGTCAGAATTTCCTGAACCATACTAAAATCCATACTTCGCCTTACAATGCACATTCGTATGTCCAGATTCCCAATGACGTAGGCCTCGACCACATGTGAAGCTTTTCAGTGTGATTTTCTGGACGTAAATTTTTCTGGCGTACCAGTACTGTATTATCTCATGTTTGGTGCTTTATTATGGCATAATGCCATACGTGCTAGAAGTTAAAAAGGTGCACCTGAAATGCAGCGAACAGTTGAAAATAGCCAATAGTGTGGAATAAATTGACTGCTGCAGCAGGAAAGCTTAATAAAAGCCAAATTTATTCATCAAACCGACAAAAATAACGTCATTGTTCCGCAAGGCGATTAATGCTTGACTGTCAGAAAGCTGGAAATAAAATCTGAAACTAGTAACATATTTTATGCTTCCGTAAATATGTAAATATATTTTAATTCACTTGATAGCTCCCAGCCACAGAAATCCGTCTTGTTTTCATTTGACGTGTGAGCAATAAACGAATAGGAAACAGAAAAATCACTAAATATAAAAACGGGTCACGTGGAGATTATCCCCCCCCCTCCCCCAACACTATAACTCAGACTGCTCTGCGCATCAGAATGTCAAAAATTTAAAAAAAAAGACTTTTCAAAAATAAGTTCTTTTGTAGCGCACATCTTTCTGAAGAGTCTGATACATAAAACGTATATCTTCGAGGAAATGTAAGACACATTATTTAGACTTAAGTGTGTAGTGCAGTGCCACGCATCTTCAAACAACATTGTTATACCGCGCGTCACTGTATTTCGCTCTGTGGAACTCAAACGTGCATATTTTGTAATGGATGCCATCAAACTATTTCAGGGCAGTGGAAATTAAAATGTCCTGTAGTGCCTCTCTTGCTCCCGGCCGGCCGGTTTGACAACCTGCCCCCCCCCCCCCTTTTTTTTTGTAAAAAAAGCCCCCACAATTAATACTGGGTAGGATTATTTGTAACCAGGAGAACAAGAACTCTTCAGAAAAACTGGACTCTTTACTGCCTATCAGCTAATAACTTGCTCTTCTGTGTGACATAAAATTAAATATAGGACACCTAAAACCAGTAAAGACAAGAGACAGGCAAGACAGTACACATTTCTTCAATCCTTAGGTCCTAGCGATTTTTCTCTCTAATCTTGCTGCGAAAGGACTATTACCTTATCAAAGTTCGTCAAACGTTTTGCTACATGAAAAATAGAAATGTCGTTGTCTAATACAGAAAAAACTGTTAATACAAGTAGTACCCAAGACTGGTGTGGTTTCTCGATCTTATCACGTCTATTTTGTCACTGTGTGCTGGAGAAAAGAAAATAGGCCTTTCTAATATTGCAGAAATTGAAACACACACCAAATAAGCGAGACTGTTTTGGCAATAATGATCATTATTATAACACGTCAGAATATAGTTCACGAAGTACGATTACGAAATGCCTCTTTGGCCCACTACAAGCAAAATGCTTTACGTTAGGAAATAGTTTCACATTTCATTCATACGCTCCAGTTTCTTATGCACGAGACCGAAAAGTAGTAGAACGAAATTTTTGCATATATTTGGAATCGTCATATTCTTCCATAATTTGTTTGATGTCCCCGTTTCTTCTCCTTCCTCGTGCTGACAAACAGTCTTGTCATCACTAATACTGTAACTATTCCCATCACTGTCAAAACTAATTCTCCGGTTAACTTCACTAACCCTGCCACAGTCACCGGCTTGGTTATCCAGCGATTATTCTCTGGTTCGGCGTTATTATATGTTCGTACAATGCGTTTTCCGCGCTACTCCCAGAATGGAACTTCAGCGGCTACTAGCCGGGGACTACAACTGGCTCTGTCTAGTGTAGCGATCTGGCCAAAAAATTTCTGTCAAAATTTCACTTTCTTGGATACACCGAGAAGATAATACGTAATCTATCTTACCTCTTATTAGTTTATTTCCACTCTGGCAGTCTGAATCTCTATGGATATCGTTAGCAATTATAACAACGCTGAACATTTGCAAACCGAATCAGCAACACAAACAAGCAGGAGTTGGCATTCACCGGTTCTGCTTTATTCCGCTCAGCTCTTATAGCCCCGCCCCGTTTTGTCTGCAGGAAAGTTTATTTCTAGATGTGACGAGGATTCCCCTGGCAGAGACATCACGTGCACTACGCACGCATTCAAAAATCAACTTATAATTCATTCAGAAATCAACTTAGAATGTGTTCAGAAACCAGCAGGGGTGCGTTTCAAAATCATATGAATAATCGATAGACTGACTTGCGCAGCACGCTAGGTGCTTTGTGAAACAAGGTTTTTTTTCCTCAAGAATACGAATTTCCCCCTCCTCCCGAAATTGCCGCCCGGTTTTAGATACCACGGTTGGCCCCCACTCCCCACTAGATCCGGGCCTGCTGCACACGCGTGAATTCTGGCAGCTTGGGTGCGCCAGTAAAATTTTTCCGGGTACCATGTGGCTGGTTGCTGCTACAGCGGCTTACACAGCCAACAGCCACATTTCTGTAGCCAGAAGCGGGAGAAGGTACTACTCATACGCGACTCAACTGCGCGTGTGCATGAGCCTGCTCGTAACTAATTAAATGAGTCTAATGTAAATAGTTCTGAAGTCACGCTCATTGAAGGCAATTTGTTGTTATGAATCATTGCATGGTCTTCCGAAAGCCTTTGACACATTTGGCAGACGCTTGTGCGACCACTGTGATATTTTATATGGCGAATTTCCTTTGCAATTTAGGTTTTATCTTCTTTTTTTCTCTCGTTCATCTTTTAATGGTGCAGTATTATTCTGCAGTAGCGGGATACAGGAATATCCTATGTTAGAGTAACGGTTCTTACCAGTAAAAATTACAAAAATTTAACGGAAAGCTACAACAACGAAAAATTCCCGGAATTCTAAAAAATTCCCGGGTTTTTCCCGATTTTCTCCCGGATGAAAAAATTTCCGGGTTTTTCCCGGATCTCCCGGTTGTCCCGGATCGTATACACCCTGTAATAAATAGTTTAAAGCCAACTCACTGACACTAAACTTGGAAAAGACTCACTATATGCAATTCAGAACCTGTAAGAGGTTTGCACCCAGCATATGCATAAAGTATGAACAGGAGCAGATAGAAGAGGTTGACAGTCTTAACATCCCGGGATTACAACTTGATAATAAATTCAGTTGGGAGGAGCACACCACAGAACTGCAGAAACGCCTTAACAAATCTGTATTTGCAATTCGAGTGTTAGCTGACATAGGCGACATAAAAACGGAAAAGCTTACATACTTTGCCTACTTTCATTCCATATAGTCATATGGTATAATATTTTTGGGTAGCTCTTCAAGTCAAACAAAAGTTTTCAGAGTGCAAAAGCGTGTAATACCTATTACTAGTGAAGCAAACTCACGGACGTCCTTTAGAAACCTCTTCAAAGAACTGGGTATACTAACTACTGTCTCTCAGTATATTTACTCCTTAATGAAATTTGTCCTAAATAATATATCTCTTTTGCCAACAAACAGCTCAGTTCATACTGAAACGTCCCCTTACAAAAATTAATGAATGACTGTGCTGATAAACCCCTACATTATTTGATTTTCAAACATCTGAGCAAAACTGAACGTACTCAGAAATTCACTGAATGACACATAATATTTTTAGCGCAACGCAATCTGACTTTCAGTAATCCCTACAAAAGAATGGCCCTGACTAACAATAACGTATACCTTTCGTGAATCACTTACCACACAAAAATCTTCGTTACTCGAACTAAAGCAATACTGCGAGCGCCACTACAGCCAGCTAAATAAAAGATTCAAACTAC
This sequence comes from Schistocerca americana, assembly GCF_021461395.2. Classification (NCBI taxonomy): domain Eukaryota; kingdom Metazoa; phylum Arthropoda; class Insecta; order Orthoptera; family Acrididae; genus Schistocerca; species Schistocerca americana. Next base: position 442,419,660 of record NC_060126.1, read on the forward strand.
TGAAGGCACTAACTACTGATAGGCATGGTTAGCAAATGAAAGATTTTGATAGAGAACAAACAATGTATTTACCTTAATAGTGTTCAAAAGTCATAATATATATGAGGCACTGAGAGCACAAGCGGACTAACCCACACTTTTTGTGAATTTGAGGTATTGACATGTTGTGATAACAGTATACGAGTATTATGCAATGCATGTTGATCTGTTTGTTTATCTGAAGGTTTGTCTAATGTAGCAACGTAAACATTGCTGTTGCACTCAACCGCCGATAGATACCGTTGAGAGCAGGAGTGGACTATGCGTCATAGTCCATTTGTGCTCTATGCTCTCCGTCCACTGCCATTGCGCGTGACGCCGGCGAACGAAAGACTTGTGCATTTAGTGTGGAACAACGTATTGGACCAGTGACCACGTGGACGTGTATTTCAGTTGATCAGCATGGCAGCCCCTGCGAAAAGCGTGGAGGAGCAATTGGAAGGTTAGTTTGTATTGTGTTCCATTCCTTTTTTGCGGATAACATTGTCGATTGTACACTAACGCGTTCATATGCAAACACGTCTAGATGTACCGTATCTCGAATGGTGACTTTGTTCAGAAAATGCAGGTTGTTTTCCATACGAAAACAGAATGACATACAAACAATACTTTATGTATTGCTATTTTGTGTAATCAAGTAACGATCACTTGTAATGTTATGTGTACAACAATGTTTTACCGCCCGCCGAGTTGTGTTGAGCAATTGCTTCGCCTGTGGATACCAATGCACACGTTGACCATTACTGTAGTGTAGTTAATATTACATTGAGGGATGGATATTGTTATTACAGAGATGTTTGCGTCCGATGGGGAAGTGCCGGGAGACGCGAGAGCGAGCACGGCTGCAGCAACAACTGTTCCAGAGGACGTGCCAGAGACGAACGACGATGCCGTGGTACGGAGCCGAGGAAAGAAGCGCCTTAGAAACGAAGATAAATGGCTTCGTAACGTTAGGAAAGAACGGAGAGCTCTAGGTCAAGAGTATGTAAACCGTAAGGGTAACCTTGTACCTCGAAAGGAATTGCGGAAAATCAGCGAGTGTACGTGCCGGTATGAGTGCCACAAACACATCAACGAAGAACAGCAGGAACAAGTGTTCAATGAGTTTTATAATTTAGGCAGCCACGATCTGCAGTCGGCTTTCCTGTTTACCATGATTAAAGTCGTTGATAAAGCACGGTCTTACGTAGGTCAGCAACATTCACGTAGGGAGAAGACGAGATTGTATTACTTGCTCAATTCAAATGGGTCTGAAACGAGGGTGTGCAAAAGATTCTTTCAGAATACTTTAGCCGTATCTGCTGGAAGAATCGATAGGGTACTCAAGAATAAAGGGGAAAAAGCCACCCCTCCTCGTGATGGTAGAGGTAAAGGTGAACCTGGTAATAAAACACCTCGCCACAAAGTTGATGTAGTAAAACGTTTCATAGAAAAATTCCCGGCGTATGAAAGCCATTATGCGTATCATAAAAATAACGGTAGAAAGTTTCTCATTTTATTTTCCGCAAAATTTTTTACGAAAACTTCAATTTGTCATTTCATCCACCAGTGTCCGACTCTTGTCGAACATGTGATGCTTTGCAGGTAAAAATAACAGCTGCCGATAATGATAAGGAGAGGACGGAGTTAATTGCAGAACGTGAATTCCATCAGCAAAAAGCTGAGTATGCACGGGCAGGTTTACATAGTGATACATTGCTTAGCAAATCAGATGGTAACGTTACAGTGATAACATTTGATTTGATGAAAACTTTGCCTACACCGATCATCTCAACTGGAGTTTGCTATTACAAACGTCAGTTGTGGACATATTGCTTTGGCATCCACAATATGCACAATGATGATGTATACATGTTTCTGTGGCATGAATCCATTGCGTCGAGAGGGCCACAAGAAATTGGTTCTTGTTTGCTGTACTTCATACGCAATTTTGTCAGGACTGAAAAACTAATTATGTACTCTGATCAGTGCGGAGGCCAGAATAGAAACATAAAGGTTGCTGTACTGTGCCAATACATTGTCAACAGCTCAGAGTTCTCTGTGAAGGAAATAGACCATAAATTTTTAGTTAGCGGACACTCGTACCTGCCCTGTGATCAGGATTTTGGCTTAGTTCAGAAACGAAAAAAGTATTTTCCTAATATTTACCGTCCTAAACACTGGAATGATGTGGTAGTGAGTGCCAGAAAAAGGAATCCATTCAAGGTAATTAATATGAATGCGGAATGTTTCTTTTCAACAAAACAACTCGAAAGAAACATCATGAATCGAAAAATGTCTTCTGGCAATTGTAAAGTACAATGGTTGAACATACAGTGGCTGCGGTATGAAGCAACCAACAGATTCAAAATATTGTATAAATACTCGAACCAAAACCAAGAGCCATTTCAGGAAATTGATGTGGCCAAACGAACATCCACATGCATCAGCAATCTCGAACTGCTTTATCCTAATGGAAATGTAATTACAGAGGCAAAAAAGAAGGATCTGCTAAGTTTGCTTCCGTATGTACCTCCACTTCATCATGATTTCTACAAAACTTTACAAACGTCATCAAATGCTGTAGAAACATTGCCTGTGGATGATTTTGAAATGTAACACAATGCGTAACATTACAGAAACCAATGTAAAATGGTACATGTAATGTGTACAATGTATACTAGTAATGAATACTATTGTCACATGCATCAGCGTACTAACGGACCTGTCATTGAGAATGTTCAACTACTTGGAGCGCAAATGGACTAAGCCACAACAAAACTGCTAATATTCTACTATATAGTACTTTTGTAATTTATCTATGTCAAAATATTGTTCAATAAAACCACAGTTACATCATATGCATGTTACAAGGCTGCAATGTATCACAAACATACATTATTTGTGGGCCCGTATTATGAGACCTGTTTCCTCCATATTGACTTCTCCGGGGTTAGTCCGCTTGTGCTCTCAGTGCCTCATATAGCAGTTCATGACATCCAATATTACAAATTTACTCCTTCTGATGGATACACGTCCAGATCGTCCGCTCTCAAAACTCCGCCATCTCTCTCCCCACATCCACCACTGCTGGCGGCTCACCTCCAGGCTCCAACTGCGCAACGCTACGCGCTGTTACCAGCCAACTGCCGAACACTACAATAGCAAACAACAATGCAAACCAGCCACAGACTGCACACAGCACAGCCAGTGATTTTCATACCGAGCGCTACGTGGCGTTACCAATAAAAAAAACCTAAACAGCCTACTTACAATACGTACAATACCAGGAACAAAAATGATCTGCACAAGGACTTAAAAGCACTTACTTTAGTTCAAAAAGGGGTCCACTACTCAGGAACACTCATCTTCAATAATTTGCCAGCAAACATAAGAAATTTAGTTACAAATAAAGATCAGTTTAAAAGGAGCCTGAAAAACTTACTAGTGGCCAACTCCTTCTACTCCATTGACGAATTTTTTAGTAGAAACTAATGATGAATATATTCACACTATTAGTATTGTTATTTCAGTTTAAAAAAATTTTCATGTTCCACATCCAGGAGGATCTCCTCAGCACGGATCTATGGAACGAAAAACTAATCTAATCTAATCTAATCTAATAGAAAACGTGACGCAGAAGACGTAAAATCTGGACTGTTGAGAAATGGAGGAATGTCATTGGTTCGGATGAGTCTGTTTTCACACTGTTTTCACCTTCCGGTCGAGTTCATGTCCCAAGTGTGACATGGGCGGTGATCTATAGCATTTTGGGCAGCCGTATCGTGGTTTCCCGCTGGGCCCCGTGGTTGCTCTGCAACGTCGCATTACTGCCGAGGGCAATGTGACTATTAGCGTCGACCAACGTTTGGTCCCCTGAAGTGATACTGTGTTCCAACAGGGCACCTGTTGCATAGGTCGCGTCATCCAGGACTAACGTGGTGAGCACGAGATTGAATTGTCACATTTTTCCCTGGCGGCGGTCACACTCACCACATGTCATTATTATTGAGCTTTTGTGGTCTACTTTGAAGAGAATGTTACGTGATCGCTACGGCAACATTACCTCATTTTACCACTATTTTGCAGGAATAATGGTACAACTTTACCTGAAAATCGTGCAGGACCCGTACTTACCCATTTCGAGGCGACTGGAAGCTGTTTTGCATGCCCACGGTTTTCGTACAGCCTACTATGCATAATAATGTGGTGTTTTTGGTTTTTCCATGCTTTCTTCAATCCCCCGTATTTCTTCCGGAATTTCCATTAACGTTCACTACTTCTCTTGCCCCTATCGTGAACGTCTTAATACCTGCGATTAGTTGGCCACAGGAAATTCTCACTGCGGTAGATTGCCGTCAACTACTCGTTGCAGTTGCAACTTCGGTTCGCCAACTTGCTGTTTAGCTACAGAACCATGCGTGCCACAGCTAACCTGTGCAGTCCACACTGCACTCTCACACGTGGGTGCCTGCACAATCAAGTCTTGCGCAGATATGGTTTTGTCTCAGTCGCCTTCCAGGATAGCGCAGGTATACAATTTCAGCATCCACATACTCAGATTTCGGTGCACAGGAAAACCCCCTCAGGTCTAAATGAACGTGCGTGGCGTGCTTCAGCTGTAATTCCGCCCACGAAGAAGAGGTCATTAGTGGCATTTGGACAGTTTCGACCAAGTGCTGAAACGTTGTTTGTTAAATTGTTAGGTGAAACTCCGCTTAAAGTTTGAAACGAGGCAAGCGAAAAAAAAGGCAGAGAGGAATAAACCAAGCGGACCGCTCATCAGTTCAGTTTTCTGCAGTTGAGGTGGGGGAAGCGACCAGTAAGAAGTAGCATCGAGATGAATGAGGGAGCAGAAAGAGAAAGAGAGAAAGAGAGAGAGAGGAACGGTAGAAACTGTGGCTTGCTGTTCAGCAGGTGTAGCCTCCCACAGTGGGCATAATGAGCAGAGAAAAAGAAAGAAAAGGGTGAGTTCTTCCGGGCGGCAGTTTTGCGCTGGAAAAATCTGCACAGACTTTCCATACGGAGTGCAGTTGCGGAGAACAAACAAGGAAGTCGGAAGCTTGAATAACTGTTTCGTGCGCTGAAAGTTAGCAATTAACAAATATACTGCCACTTCCGATCGATCGCATCGTGAAACGGCTCGGCGGACATAACGAACATTTCGCTGGTTCAGTAATGTGGTCTAACTCCGGCTCTGAGGCCCTCGCCCTCCTCTCCCCCCCCCCCCCTCTCACAATGTAAATGTATTGTAGAAACTCAGCAGCCTAATTTCTTCTACACTTCATGACTGTGTTCATGACTCTTTAGATCTGAGTACTCTCACCGCGCATACCTCAACTGTCTCCTTTCCTGTAGTCAATGAACTCCTTCCTTCCACTTTCTTAATCACTGTTAATCGGGGAGAGGAAGTCTTCAATGAAGTATTACTGAGTACGCCATCACTATGGACAGCCTATTATTGGTCGTGGCCTATAACTAACCTTTTACCGCGCCTCGTGTTCTGCACTTAATATTGTCATGAGAAGGGATTTGTACTCCATCCCCCACATTTTAGGTTCTGTTTCTCTATCTCTCTTTCTCTCGCCCTCTCTCTCTCTCTCTCTCTCTCTCTCTCTCTCTCTCACACACACACACACACACACACACACACACACACACACTGTAACATTTATGTCTAAAGTAAGGTGTGATCTTTGTGTCTAACAAAGAACAGTTATTTCAAGTGCTGTGCTGACTGAATATCTGAATATATCTGAATACTGTAAAGTTTGGAAGGTAGGAGACGAGGTACTGGCAGAAGTAAAGCTGTGAGTACCGGGCGTGAGTCGTGCTTCGGTAGCTCAGTTGGTAGAGCACTTGCCCACGAAAGGCAAAAGTCCCGAGTTCGAGTCTCGGTCGGGCACACAGTTTTAATCTGCCAGGAAGCTTCACTAGATATTTACTTGGACCGACAACGTTTTAATGTGTGTGATTTATTGTGTATTTGAAATATAACGTTACTGCTTTAATACTCACGAGGGAGACCTCGCTGACCTTATGCCTTATAATCTATTTTCCTCGCCATACAGTTTTCTTATCTAAAATCGTTTTGGAATTGGTTTATGATCTTCTAATGACTTTAGTAAATCCTAAGCGACAGCATCGTCTTCAAACTATCTATGAGGGCCGCCCACACTGCTAAACTGTTTTTCGTAGAATGCGAACAGAAGAGAGTCTGTAACACTTCCCCTGGGTACCCTCGATATCCTTTCGTTTTCGCAATATGACTTAGTATCAGTTACTACGAAATGTGACCTTTCAGACTGGAATCTATTCGCACAGCTGTAACTACATGTAATATGGAGGCAAAGGAATTTGACTGCTTCTGCTAAAGGGAGTCAAATTCTTCTAGAAATTTGAAAATATGGAAACAACTTGGGATCCCCTGTCGATGACATTCATTACTTAATGTGATGAAACAGCCACTTGTGTCTATAAATTATGTATTGTTAATTTGTACTGGTTGTGTGTCAATAGATAGTTTTCTTCAAGGTATTTCGTTATGTTGCAATATAGCATATGTTCAAAAATTCTACAATAATACGAATATCATTATTATACGGGGTATCTCAGAAATGTTGCGACATACTTCGAGGCATCGTAGAGGTTGTCTTGGGGAACAAATCGAGTAAAGGAACCCACGTCCACAAACGTCAGCCAACGAATTTGCAGAGCATCAAAGTTGTAGGCGCCACCCTTTCAGCAGCAAACTTGACTTTGTACGCTGTCGAACATTAGACAGAACGTCTCGAAATGTTATTTGTTATTCAGTGAAGTGACCGACTGCCACTATCGACAGTGGAAGAGATAGAGCTAGCTGCTGCAGGCAGCCCTTATCTCCAATGACTGCGATTCTCTGTTGCCTTAGTGGATAACTGTTTTGGATACGGGTTTCGATCTCCAATTTATTGTCTCCCCGTATTCCGAAAAACACTAAAGATATTAGAGGGTTCGAGGAGACAAATAAGCTGCGGATGGAAACCCATGTCTGAAACCGACATCCACTGATGCAAATGAGTATCGCATTCACAGGAAACAATGCCCTCCTACACAGCAGCTAGCTCCATCGCTGCGATCGTGGCAACCAGTCGCGACCACTCAATAACTTTGCGGGGCTTTCGGCCTACGGTACGTGTGCGTCCAAAGTCACGTGTCTGCCGAGGGGTGACCTAGCGGCAGGTGCTGTCGTCTCTATCTCTGACACTTTGTAGCGTCGTTGCATGACGTTTACGGATACCAGTTCCTATCCTCGACCTGTTTCTCATGCCACGCTTTACAACCCATCGAAGTTTAACTTTTTATACCTGGGATTCAAAGTCACGTAGAACTTAATAAGAGACATCACATTTACGCCAGTGACTGTAACACTTTCTTTCTTTCATGATTGCAATTTCGGCCTTAGGCCATTATCAAGTGCAGATTTTTGTGGCTAAATTGCAATCGTGAAATAAAGAAAGTGTTACAGTCACTGGCGTAAATATGATGTCTTTTATACCATCGAAGGTTCTTGCAACATTTCTGGGACACACTGTATACAGGAATAAATCAAGTATGTATTCCCCTTCATGGGAAAGAAACTACCAGGACAAAAAAAGTTAGCATATTTCCCGCGCTTTATATTACACTACATTCCCGAAATTTTGCCTCTGCTCCATGGAGAAAACAGAACCTTCAAAAGGCAAAGGAAAGAGCTGGCTTTAGTTGTGGACGTAACACACTACACCATTTGTTAGTTGTGGATGAAAATAAGGAATAGGAAATTACAAGACGATTTTCGGCTCAGGTTCAACAGATTCGGTACTGACTGTCGTTGGGCAACAGGGAATACGTTCAAGCATGTTAGCACACAGAGGGGTACGAGGGAAGGTCATACAGCCTTAACAATCACCGCGGAATCAAATTTCAGTAATTAGTTACTCATTTGTTTACAGGCATGCTTACATTTTCGCTGTAATGCTACACGCTGAAACACCTAAGCCACATTACCATAGCACTCTGTTAGAGGAGTCCAGGATACAGTGCAGTATTCCGTGACAGTTCGATATCGGCAACATGGAATACGTTTCAGCCATGTAATGGCAATTCATACTGATAAGGATGTCATCTGGACTGAATAACTCGAACTGAAATTCAGGCGGGTGTTCTTCTCTGAATATGTGCTGGTTGTTGAAGAGAAGAGCAAATTCGTCCCACTGCGTCATAGTGGGAGAGCTTCAAGTGTGCATTCCTTACAGCTACGTACGACCTAGAACAACCCAGAAATGTTTGTAACAGTTTTCACTGGGTCCGTGTATCTCATGCGGAAAGACCACTGAAAACGTAACGACACTCATGGTGTCATGGTGTCATGTATTACAATTAATTTGTGAACAAACATTCCTGAGTAAAGCCTGAGTAAGAGGTAGCGCAACTATGAAAAGTAGTTGCTGCTATACTCGGATTTACAGTGTCACGGAAAAAAATGCAACCCAACTCCTTGAAAGAGCATACTGTACACTTTGCAGCACTGCAGACGCTTCACAACTTGTAAAGTTACAGGTGCAGGGAGCCTATAACTTTTTCTTCTTCATTACTTTGTTTTAGCGGTAAATATAAATATATTCCAATAAAACATATGTACAAATGTTTTAACGTACTTGTTTATATCTCTGCTGTGCGAGATTCTGTTTTCGGTTATCGAAACTAAACCATCGTAGTCAGGGCAGTGACGAATCAGAGAAGCTGATTGTTGACTTGACATCGTAGCTGGCGTGCTCATTTCCTTGCGTAAAGGCGAGGATAGAACATTTAAATTAATACAAAGCATGATCCGTATCTGCGTGAACTGAAGTAAAACAGTAATTAATAGAGAGTGTGGTCTATGGCTTACGGGTAGCCGTAGCGTCTTTGATGAGTAATCAAAACATATTCGATCCCGGGTACGAAACCCGCCGCCGTTTGAATTTTGATTAATAATCAGCATTGGTGGCCGAAGACTTCCGGCATAAGGAGTCTCCCTTATTCTGCCAACGGCCTTGTCGAAGAGAGCGGAGGAGCGGACAGGTTCAGGAAATTCTCCCGCTCTTGGTGTGGGAAACTGCCCCTAAAGGAGAAGGAATCAGCAACAAGCAATGGCAATGGAAACCACTGCATTAATGACACAAAGCGTGTATACATAGAACATTTGACCTTCAGCTGAAAAAGTGTCACGATGATCTTTCCATTGACAAAAGATTTCGGAATAGTCCCCCATACGGATCTCCGGTAGGGCCTGCCAAGGGGAAGCTGACAATGCGAAAATGAATGAATAACCAACGAAAGGATAACGTTCTAAGAGTCGGGGCATGGAGTGTCAGAAACTTGAACGTCGTAGGGAAGCTAAAAAATCAGAAAAGGGAAATGCAAACGCTCAGATACAGTAGGGTCCAGTGAAGTGAAATGGAAAGAAGACAAGGAAAATGGTACAACGGGAGTAAGATTCATCAAGAATAGGATGGTAGGGCAGAGAGTGTGTGTTACCTTGAACAGTTCAGTGATAGGGTTGCTCTTATCGACAGTACACCAACACCGACAACGATAGTTCTGGTATAAATGCCGACGTCGCAATCTGAAGATGAAGAGATAGAAAAGTATATGAAGATGTTGAAAGAGTAATACAGTACGTAAAGGAAGATGAAAGTCAAATAATAATGAGGGACTGGAATGCAGTTGTTGAGAAAGGAATGGAAGAAACGTTACAGGAGATTATGGGCTTGGGACACGGAATGACAGAGGAGAAAGACGAATTGAGTTCTATAATAAATTTCATCTAGTAATAGCGAATACTTTGTTCAAAAAACACATGAAAGGGGGATACACGTGGAAAAAGTCATACAGAGATTCCAAAATGAGATACTGGATTGTAAGGGGTACACACGCAGATATAGACTCGGGTCACAATGCAGCAGTGACGAAGAGTTCGCTGAAGTTTAAGAGGGTAGTCAGGAAAAATCAATACGCAAAGTCATGTGGTACCGGAGAACTAACAAATAACGAGATTCGCTTGAAGTTCTCTATGGCTATAGATACAGCAATAAAGAGTAGGTCAGTAGGCAGAACAGTTGAAGAGAGGTGGACAAAAAAGGGCCGTCTCAGAGGCTGGAATGAAATACATAGGTACAAAGAAGGTAACTGCGAAGAACCCATGGGTAACAGAAGAAATGCTTCAGTTGATCGATGAAAGGAAAAAGTATAAAAACGTTCACGGAAATTCAGGAATACACACTGAAGCGACGACGAAACTGGAATAGGCATGCGTGGTCACATACAAAGATATGTAAACAGGTGAAATACGGCGCACCAGTCGGCAAGGCCTTGAAACGTCCCCTTAGAAAAATTATACGTGACTGTGCTTAAATTGACACACAATATTTTTTAGCGCAACGCAATCTGACTTTCAATAATCCCTACAAAAGAATGGCCCTGACTAACATTAACCTGTACGTTTCACAAATCACTTACCTCACAAAAATCTTCGTTACTAGAACTACTGCAATACAGCGAGCGCCACTACTGCCAGCTAAATAAAAGATTCAAACTACTGAAGGCACTAACTACTGATAGGCACAGTTAGCAAAAGAAAGATTTTGATAGAGAACGAACAATGTATTTACCTTAATATTGTTCAAAAGTCATAATATATATAGCAGTTCATGACAATCATTCTTACAAACCTCAAAACTCCGCCATTTCTCTCCCCACATCCACCACTGCTGGCGGCTCACCTCCAACTGCTCAACGCTACGCGCTTTTAACAGCCAACTGCCCAACACTACAATAGCATATACTCCAACAATGCAAACCAACCACAGCCTTCACACAGCACAGTCAGTGATTTTCATATAGAGCGCTACGTGGCGTTACCAATAAGAAAACCTAAACAGCCTACTTACATAGTCCCCTTGCTCCCCACAAAAAATTTTACAAATTGTTTTGGGCAGTGGCCAATACAGATTTGAAAATTTTTTTCATAATTACAATAACAAAGAAATCAAATGCACACACTTATTGATACAATGTTGGTCAAAAGCTAAAAGTTTCTTACAGTCCATAAAGACAGTCCTGATCATTCATCACAGTAAAATTGCAGTGTTTTTCTCAAAGGCTGAGCAGCAAAAGAAAATGCACACGGAAGTAGTGGATTTCCATGCAGTCTTGAAGAAGTAATGTTGTCCTTCCAACGGAAAGACAGTGTTGACTCTCGACATGCAGACAGGCAATGGGCCACAACAGAGCAAACCCACAGCAGAGTCATTCGACGTTTTGAAGAATTTTGGTAGGTAGGTCATCACAGAACAGACCCACTGTAGTCCTGGTAGGGATTACGGTATTTTTGGGCCATCAGAGGTGCAGACCCACTGCAGTCCTTGTAGAAATAATGGTATTGGTGGGCCATAAAAGATTCAGACCCACAGTAGTCCTTGTCCAGACGGCCAGCAGCCATATATATAGCAAGTCCATGAACCACCACTAGCGCACTCACAAAATTTTTTTTTGAAATGTCCTTAGAACCAACAATGCTGTTATCCAGTCCCTTGCTGAATTATTAACACATGTGCAAACACTAACAGTCCCCACTTCTCATATATTGTGCATATACTATGACCAACAGAAACGTGTGCACTGAAAAAAATGCTTACAAGTTACTTAATTTGCTGAACTGGTGTCCATTACAATTTTATAATATGAGAATACAATTACAAAGATACATAAAACATCATTAAAAACATAATAATACAGATAACATTTGTAGTAATACAGGCTTTACAAAAGAATAGAAATAAACATATACATCAGTGTTACAGGAATTAAGACATAAGTAAATATATAAAATAATGAGAATAGTTTTCGAAACATTAATTTCACATATGAGCATTGAAAGAGAACAGAATAAATAATGTCTAAAAATCTTTACAAAGTAAATAACACATTATTAGAAAAATTCTACAACATAACTCTTATCAGATAAACACGTAAAGACGGGAAGAACACAAATACACAAGAGTACACAAACACATAACAGAATAACATAGGACGAAAGGACAGGGTTTGTTTTCAGTGTAACATTTGGTACTGCAGTCCAACCCAAAACTTCATTCCATAGATTTTTCGTCTTATTTCAACATTTGTTTCCACCAAAAAATCCAATCCAAGCATGCTTTCTGTATTTATATGTTCACATATTTCTTACCTCATTATTTGTTTTCCATTATCTTCCCTCATCATTTATTTCCAAGAAAAGCCTACCGCAACCTGTGGTCCCTAAACCCTACTTTTTTGTTCATATCCTCTTTCAAAATACTTTTTTGGCCAAACCATTTTCTTATAGCTTCTCAATGCATTTCTTCCAATTCATCATAGTTTGTTTCTTATATAGTCTACCCCCTCTTAAGTTAACTTAAATCTACTGAGCTCAGATATATATATCAAGACGAGGCAATGCAGCAGCACATAACAATTAACACAAACAGCAATGACAAAAAAACGCAAATTGGTAAATCAAGCTGCAGTATATATATATAAATTAGCAAACCAATTGCAATCTTACAAATAATATAAGGCAATGTGCAGCAAACAAGAAAAATAAATCTGTAGTAAAACTGGCTTAACAGAGTAGTACAAAGTCAAATTCAGTAACACTATGCCTGGCAAACAGCAGCAGCAAATGCAATAACTTATATCTAAACATGACAAAGCTCAAGCAGAAAAATATTACAGTAAAAATGGCCATATTTAATACCTATGTCACATCTTAACACTAGAGTGATGCATCACGAGAACTTACTCTAGCAGACAAGTTACCAAATTGTAAAAAAATTATTTATGCAATTCCTGTGAAGGGAAATGTCTATTTATGTTCCCTCGTTTTCTTGGAAGTAGATCATAAAATAATTTTTTACTGGATCTGTAGGCATAAAATAACTATATTAGCACACTGATTAAATTTTATTTTAACCAATGCTGCAGTGCAGCTAGAAACAGATATTAAACAAAATGAGTAAATAAATACATAAAGCAAGACTTGAAATGTCATTCACTAGCCATATGGCATTTCATAAGACAGTAAACAATAATTTCAACTAGCAAGACAATAGACGTGAAATGTTTCTCATCATTTCATTTCAGTAAATATCATAAATTAAGAGCTCCACAGTGTAATCATATGTTTTCAAGTTTGGGTGTGTCGTATCTGCGATGCTTTCTATAAAGAAATGTCAATACCGAGGATAATGGCCTCTTTTTTTTCCACCTGTGCCTCTGAAAGGCACACACTAATGGCTTTTTTCCTGGAAACTGTCGTGCAGCTGGGTGTTCACAGTGGCCTACCTTCCTTACTGAAATATTTAAGACACCAGTTTTCAATACAGTGACAGTCTCATATAAAAAATTTCGCAGGTCGAGAATTTGATTTGCAAATGTGTAGAAACAAAATCCTATGAATATAACAGTGTGCAAAAAATTTTCGCCTGCATTGTGATACATTCACGCATTTACACACATTTCATAACTCTTGAAGTCTGATTCCTGGTTTCCAACATCATTTTCCACAAATCGGAGTCCCTAACCACTACACCTTATTCCTTGCCTTATTACACATATACATATTCATCAACGCATCTTCAATATTTCATCATAATGAATACATAGCATCATCAGATTCCTCATATAGCATCATCTCATTGATCATAAACATACCTCAACAGCATAATACACATCATCATCATAATAATAACATCATAACAGATCAATCACATCTCAAAATCGTCGTAGCTTTCTGAATATTTTAAAACATAAAAAAAATCCTCTGCTCACTTCAAAAGAGTCATCTACCTCAAACGTACTTTAAAATCATGATCCAATACCAAATACATCATTCAGAGCTCTCATAGTATCACAACGGTTCTGAAAAAATATGAACAGTTCACAAAGTATTGACAAAATACAGTTTCATAAGTGTGAAGTTATCCAACTGTGTAATTACGTAAACATCTGTCACTGACGTAGTAAAAAAAATGTGTTTGTCTCTCTCAGTTAAATAATCAGATAGCTGTGTAATTTTGTGTTACAGAAATATGGTACCGATGTGTAAAGTTGTATAAGTAAATACCATATTAGCTAGGGCTCCTTGTGCTTGCTAAACACATGGTACACAAAGTAAGCGTGTACCCCCCTGAGGATTAATGTAATTATACTCTCAGGTGTTACAGATTACAGCAATGGAATGAAATGTATCACGGAAAACTTTCTTTGTAACTCAAAAATCTTTAAAAATAAATGTTTTAAGTACAAAATTAATCACTCAAATGCGTGTCCTGTAGCGCTAAATTGTGCATCATGTTGTAACATAATCTCTGTCATTACTTAAGGATAAAAAAGGTGTCAAGTGTCGTAATTATCGTCGTCCATAAGCAAAGTTCTGTGGAAGTCAATGTACTTACCTCATAATAAACAAAAGCGAAATGCTATGCGTATAGATATCGTTGTTGTTATGCTTATTGCCATCATCAAGAAAGTACTACACTGTAACGTATTGTTGTGCTACAAAAAAGGCTGTCTCATTGTAGCTATACCACAAAAGTTACTATTAAAACATGTTTTTCTTTCCAGAATAATACATAAAAACTGTGCAGATATAAAACAGATACACCACAAAAGCAACTATGTAAATTGTGTCACACATTAGTAGTGTCGTGATATAATCGTGTAGCTGTCAAAGAAACCAAATACTAAGTCATCTTTAATCTCACAGAAACTACTTCAAATAAGGAATGTCTTTTCAAGTAAACCAAAATGTTACATTACAATCTCATTAGCAGTATATGTTTTAAGTATGTAAGCCTGATAGTCGTCATGTAATTGCGCAACTAACATGCAAGAATGTACAAATAACAACACTGTGTCGTCTGTTCACTATAACAATGCATTCGTAATTACTGTCTAAATATGTTCCCTAGATTCTAGACTGGATAGTTAACTTCAAAACATTGTTGCATGTTAACTGTTTCTAAGTGTGACAAAGCGTATTAGTAGTGTGAAGTGAAAGATTTTATTGCAAAGACTAGGTTAAAAAGCAGATTATCTTTCAATAAACGGTTTTACATGTGAAATGTGGTGTAAACCTTTACTCTTCCTAGTACGCAGAGTTTCAGCTTCAACGGAATTATCATGTGGTATATGGTACATCGGTAAAGAATGCTCAAATTTTTCTCAAGGTTAGCATCTATGTTATTTTTCTCTGAGCCAGCTGGCGCTCGTGGCTGCCTGCGGTGCGAGTCACTGTCTGCTATCTCTTTGTTGGCGTGCGTCGTTATTGGGATTAGGAGACCTAGCTTCTACAAATTATCCTTGCCGAGATGGACCAACCCTGTTTGAATCCCGCCAGTTATGATGAAATTCAGCTCTGTCGTAATGATTATATTGTCTGTCGTCATGTCGGTAGTTACTGTAGTTTCTTTATTGTCGGTTAAGTGGTGGAGAATTTCTCCCTGAATCGTAACTGTTGCGTCTGACGTTATTCTGTCTCCCTTGATAGTAACTGTTTTGGTTCCCATATTGTCGGTTTCTCTGATTGTCTCTGTGATAGTCATTACCGCAGAGATGTGATCTTTCCCTGTAATTATTACCACTCTGCCGACGGTTGTCATATGGGTGGCGTTTGTTTTGGTCACGATTTGTGTTGTAAGAATAGCCTTGTCGTGTCCATTTATTATTTCTGTTATCGCGGAATTGTGACGACTGTGACCTGTAATTATTGTGTTCCTGTTTTTGTCAGTGTCAATTTCTAATTCTTGTAAGAGTCCCTGAAAAGCTTCATCGTAAATGTTCAGGTAATTTGATTAAGCAAATGCAGATGAGTTCTGAGGTCTGTATGGGTTTGACAGGTACTGATTCTTGTGCAACATGTCTTCAAAATATTTCACAAGACTGGAAAATTCAGACTGTTCGAAATGTTTCATCATTATGATGCTATGTTTTACTCAGTCTTGTGTACCTTGAGAACAATATGCTGAGAGGAAGGCATGATAAAATTCTCCTTCTCTGTGACAATCGTGAATGACCGATCGCATTCTTTCAGCTGGTTCATTCTCTAAGTAGCCACACATAAATCCTAATCTGTGCTCTAATGACCAGTTGGGAGGAAAACAATGAGGGAATTGATGGAGCCACGCTTGTGGATGAATGTCGTTGCCAGAATTCTTAAATGTTTTGAATTTACATGTAGTAATGAACAGCTTATAGTCAAATTCAGCATGTCGGCGAGTCGCATGTCAGTCATCGTTACATCGTTTCGGCGGTTCCATCTCAAAATTCGGTGCACCTTGCCAATTCCTTTCATAATTTCCGAAATGCCCTGTGTTATTATTTTGTAGCTTTTCCATATTTCTAAGTCCCTCTTCCCGTGTTGGAGCGCGAGTGTCCTCTGAAATATCTAATTTTTGTATTACTTGTGCCAACTGATCTTGTACTTCCCGGATTTCTCTTTTGTGTTGCGTGTTAATTTGATTCTGATTTTGTTTGAATTTCTTAATTTGTTCACACTCTTCTGTGTCAGTGATGGCTACAGGTCTTGTGTCATTCAGATCATCATCTACCTTTGCAGATAAGTTAGTGAACTGATCCGAAAGTTCGGCTACTTTCTCCGATAGTGTACTTATTTCCTCAGTGTGTTTTTCTGAACCAAATTTCAGAGTGTCCATTTGTGTTGAAATCGTATCTACTGTGTCCTTTAAGTTTTCCTGAGTTTTTGCAAGTTGCGTAATCGAATCGGTAGATGCAACTGATTCAATTTTAGCTTGCAAGGTCTCATGATTTTCATGAACAATAGTTTACAGTTCTTTTATGGCTGCTTCGTGATTCTGTAATGTATTTTCATGCCGTGAAAAAATAGATTGGAAATGCTCACAAATTTGTGTTTTTACGCCATTTCAGACTTTTTGACATATCGATTCGATTTTATGTAGCTCAGTAGTTAAATCTTCACGTGTTTGTTCAAGCGTATGTTCTACTGAGTCTAACTTTTGAAGCTTTTGTTCCATTGCGTCTAACTTTTGAAGCTTTTGCTGTGTTCCATTGTGTCTAACTTTTGCTGTATTTTTCTCTGATTTTGTTTCATTTGTTGCATTAATTGCAATAATAATGTATTAGTGTCTGGAATCTGTTCCTCTATGCTTTTCGGCAGTGTATTTGCACCGACAACATTCACATTTTGACAAGCAGAAAATGTGTCTTGACTTATTCGAGAAAACGGTGAGGACGCAAAACCTGAATCTACAGTATTTGCAAGATTGTGTCCTGTCAATTCGGATTCCTGAGGCGAGCTGTTGCCGACCGATCGATCTATAATGCTTCCCTGTTCACTAATTGTTTCACTGCCTACACCATTGTTTGCAGCCCACTCCATTTCCCTATGCACAATTACCAAATTACTACTTTGAACATTAGTTAATTCTTTGCTCGGCGGCGCTAACATACTGCTTTCGTCTTCAGTGTCATTTCTCAGTTTACTTTGGAGCCTAGTATTACGTTTTTCACACGCCATTATTATCACAATATTTCACACGACAACACAGAAAACCACAATTTGAAGAACAAAATAAGAAAACACATTAACATAGCATTGAAAATAATATCTCGTTAATTGCAAGCACAGCTGCGAAAGACTTGGTGCAAATCTACATGCATGCCACAACTGTTTTACTGTACAAGAATGAAAAACTACAACTACAAAGGAAATTCTCTCTACAATTACATGCTACCAATAAACAAAGGCTGCACTAATTACACAAACTACAAGAAAAAAATCAGAAGATTCCAGTGAGATATCCTGGCAGGGTCGCCATATGAAACGTCCCCTTAGAAAAATTATACATGACTGTGCTTAAACTGACACACAATATTTCTTAGCGCAATGCAATCTGACTTTCAGAAATCCCTATAAAAGAATGGCCCTGACTAACATTAACTTGTACGTTTCACAAATTACTTACCTCACAAAAATCTTCATTACTCAAACTACTGCAATACAGCGAGCGCCACTACTGCCAGCTAAATAAAAGATTCAAACTACTGAAGGCACTAACTACTGATAGGCACAGTTAGCAAAAGAAATATTTTGATAGAGAACAAACAATGTATTTGCCTTAATATTGTTCAAAAGCCATAATATATATAGCAGTTCATGACATCCATTCTTACAAGTTTCGAAACTCCACCATTTCTCTCCCCACATCCACCACTGCTGGCGGCTCACCTCCAACTGCGCAACGCTATGCCCTGTTAACAGCCAACTGCCCAACACTACAATAGCATATACTCCAACAATGCAAACCAACCACAGTCTTCACACAGCACAGTCAGTGATTTTCATATAGAGCGCTACGTGGCGTTACCAATAAGAAAACCTAAACAGCCTACTTACAGCCTATATGAGACAAGAAGTGTCTGGCGCAGTTTTCAGATCGATAACTGCTGCTACAACGGCAGGTTATTAAGATCTAAGTGAGTTTGAACGTTATAGTCGGCGCACGAGGAATGGGGCACAACATCCCAGAGATAGTCATGAAGGTGGGATTTTCCGGTACGACCATTTCACTAGCGTACCGTCAGTTTCAGCAGTCTGGCAAACCATCAAATATCCGACATCTCAGAGGCTGAAGAAAAATCCTGCAAGAACGGGACCAGAGAAGACGGAAGGGAATCTTTCGACGTGACAGAAGTGCAAGCTATCCAAAGATTGCTGCAGATTTCAATGTTGGGCCTTCAATACATGTCAGCATGCGAACCATTGAACGAAACATCATCGCCTCGGGCTTTCGGAGCCGGAGGTCCACTCGTGTACCCTTCAAGACTACACGACACAAAGCTTTATGCCTCTCACGGGCCTGTCAACACCGACATTGAACTGGGTGGCTGGAAACATGTTGCCTGGTCGGACGAGCGTCGTTTCAAACTGCGTCTAGCGGGTCGATGTATATGGGTATGGAGACAACCTCGTGAAACCATTGACACTGCATGTCAGCAGCGGACTGTTTAAGTTGGTGGAGGCTCTGTAATGGCGTGGGGCGTGTGCATTGGAGTCACATGGGAACCTTGACAAGTGTAGATACGATTTTGACATGTGACACGTACGTAAGCACCCTGTCTGATCACCTGCATCCATTCATGTCCATTGTGTATTCCGACGGACTTGGGTAATTCCAGCAGGACAACGTGACAACCCCATATGTCCAGAATTGCTAAAGTGTGGCCCCAGAAACCCTCTTCTGAGTTTAAACACTTTCGCTGGCCACCAAACGCCCCAGACATGAACACTATTGAAGATATCTGGGATGCCTTGCAACGTGCTGTGCAGAAGCGATCTGCACCCGTTCATACTCTTACGTATTTATGGACAGCCCTGCAGGATTCATGGTGTCATTTCCCTCCAGCACTACTTCAGAAATTAGTCGAGTCCATGACACGTCCTGTTGCGGCACTTCTGGGTGGTCGCTGGGTCCGACACGATTTTAGTCAGGTGTACCAGTTTCTTTGGCTCTTCAGTGTATAGAAATACAAGTCACTCAGGAATGAAATAAATACGAAGTGCAGGGAAGCAAAGACGAAATGGCTCTATGAAAAATGTGAAGAAATCTAAAAAGAAATTATTGTCGTAATGACTGACTCAACGGATAGGAAAGTTAATACAACCTTCGGAGAAGTTAATAAGAAGGCTGGTAACATCAAAAGCGCATCGGGAATTGCAACGTTAAATGCAGAGAAGAGAGCGGATAGATGGAAAGAGTACACTGAAGGCGCCTATGAGGGTGAAGATTTGTCAAATGTAATAGAAGAAGAAGCGGAGTCGATATGGAAGGGATAGAGGATCTAGTATTACAATCAGCATTTAAGAAACCTTTGGAGGACTTAAGATCAAGTAAGGCAGAAGAGATAAGTAACAAGGCATTAGAATTCCTAAAATCATTGGGGGAAGTGGTAACATAAGGACTATTCATGTTGATGTGTAGAATGTATGAGTCTAGCGACGTACCATTTGATTTTCGGAAAAATATTATCCACAGAATTCCGAAGACTGCAAGAACTGACAAGTACGAGAATTATCGTACAATTAGCTTAACCGTTTAAGAATCCAAGTTGCTTAAAATAAGAATATATAGAGGAACGGAAAAGAAAACTGATGTTTTAGATGTAGTTTGGCTTCAGAAGATATAAAGGCACCAGAGAGTCAATCATGACGTTCCAGTTGATAATGGAAGCAAGACTAGAGAAAAAGCAAAGCACGTTCATAGGACTTATCGTCTGGAAAAAGCATTCGACAATGTAAAATGGTGCAAGATGTTCGAAATACTGAGAAAAATAGAGGTAGCTATATGGAGAGAAAGGTAATATACAATACGTACAAAAGGCAAGAGGGAATAATAAGAGTGGACGATTAAGAACGAAGTGCTATGATTAGAAATAGTTTACGACAGGGATGTAGTCCTTCGAGCTTACTGTTCAATCTGTACATCGAAGAAGCGACTATGGAAATAACAGAAAGATGCAGGAGTGGAATTAAAATTTAAAGTGAAGGGATATCAGTGATACGATTATCTGATGACATTGCTATCCTGAGTGGAAGTGAAGAAGAATTACATGATCTGCTGAATGGAATGAACAGTCTAATTAGCACAGAATATGGATTCAGAGTAAAACGAAGAAAGACGAAAGTAATGAGAAGTAACAGAAATGAGAACAGCGAGAATTTATCAGGATTGATGGTCACGAAGTAGATGAAGTTGCGGGCTTTCCAAAATATCTACGCACCCACCGACTCAGAGTTTTGGCTGGTTTCGTTGTCCAGGGGCTGGGATACGTAGCTGCCGCATTACAAGCCAAATACTGCTGAGTCTACAGTATACAATATGAATAGACACATGAATCGAATGGTCGAAGGTTCCTATCACCCGGCAATTGCGAATTAATGTAATAATTTATAAATGAAAGACTGTCATTAAATAAAATCTGCAGGTACTGTCTTAACGACTTTAAATGATGAGTACGATAGTAGAAGTACTTTTCAGAATGCAGTATATTTCTGCAAAACACTTACTGGTGTCGATGGTCCAGCAATTAAATAAAATATAAGTTGAATTATGGGGAAACAACAGATTCCTACAGCACGTAATTAGTTATGAACGACAACATAGCTCGCGAGATATTCACTTCCAAGCGCATACTACGTCTTCACTGTAGAAGCCACGGAAATCTCACAAGTGCACAAGTCGGCACTCCGAAGCATTTCTATCTCTCGCGACCACGCGCAAACCTCTCCACACTTCAAGTCTCTCTCGCGACCGTGCGTCTGCCGCCCGTACCGTCCCGGCACTTCCCGTGTCCTGTGCCGTCCTGTCCAGGACTACCACGTGTCCTCTCTCAAAACGATGCTCCTCTCCCCATAACGATGCTCCTCTCCCACTTCCATCCAGTCTCCCCATTCACGAGCGCTGTGATTGGCTAGAGCGCTCGCGCCATGTCTTCAAACCAATGCACACTAACAACATAATGAAACATATACGAAATACTGGAATTACATTTAAATACTTGAAATTAAATAAATGTTCCTACGGGTGGGCCATAAACACGCTCTAACACACATTATTAAATACATAAACAAATTAAATAAACATACTATCAAAAGAAAAGAAGCAAAAGGTAGGCCAGGTGCGTAATGTCTCTGTGCTTTCTAAAACACAGTAAATAATTGACCAGTTTCTTCATGAATATCATATATCGGATATTAACAAAGACATAGATGAATCAATATATTTGTAAGAATGCTGCTACCGCTTTTGCGTGTAACTATGGAGTACTTACGGCCTGACACGATCGATAGTAATCGGCCACTTTGACGTCCAATAACTCATGTATTACTTAAGTTACATGCCTGTAATTCATACCAATTTAGGTTTACCCTAACAGCTTTCTGAATACACGGCGATCGACAAAATCGGATGAAGCGTTTATATTTTGGAAATTCGTGTTACTTGTATAATTTACCGTCAGACACTAAACCTTAAACTAATAAAGATATTGAAAATTTGATTACACCATCAGAATCGTCTTGCAAATATTAGTAATGTACTGTTTCCTTTTGAGGTATCATGATTCATCTGGCTACTATTAATTTCTGTACGAACTGTGAAATGTCTGCCATTAAGGTTTCACAAAGTCAGCCATCTTTGGCACTCCCGGCATAGACATCTCCTTCATCGACACAAAGCACCGTCCTCGTCACAGAGGAATTCCCAGCCACGCGGCTGGACCATGCGCTGGGTCTACCCCTCTCGTCCGGCTAACGTTCGGCACCAAGTGTTTACTGCCGGGCCCCTGCTTTGACGAGCGTCCTGTGCGGCCGCCCCAATTCCGAACATATAATATTTCCAGGGCGCCACATCTCGCCCGTTACCTCACAAAGTTAAGCGATTCTGCCACCTTGTCAGCAAAATAACCAATGACGGAGGGAGCAAAGAGGACATCAAAAGTAGACTAGCACTGGCAAAATGGATATTCCTGGACAATTGAAGTCTACTGGTATCGAGCATTGGCCTCAATTTGAAGAAGAATTCTCTGAGAATTTACTTTTGGATCACAGCATTGTATGGTAGAGAAACATGGACTGTGGAGAATCCGGAACAGGAGAGACTCGAAGTTTTTTAGAGGTGATGCTACAAAAGAATGTTGAAAATTAGTTTCACTGATACGGTAATGAATGAGGAGGTTCTGCGTAGATGCGTAGAATCAGAGAGGATAGGAATGTGTGGAGAACACTGACAAGGAGAAGGGACAGGATGATAGAACATCTGTTAAGACTCAGGGAATGACTGTCATAGAACTAGACGGAGCGGTAGAGGGGAAAACTGTAGAGTAAGACAGATGTAGTAATATATCCAGCAAATAATTGAGGACGTACGGAAGTGGTACTCTGAGATGAAGAGAGAAGAGTTTGGCACAGGCATTCATATAACTGATTCGCGTAGATGGGTAATGGATCCGTCTGCTTCAGTGCGGATGCAGAAGTACGTCCGATCTCTAGCGGGAGCCTCAGAGTAGCTAGCTTAGAGGAAATGGACACGGACTGTGTGTAGGTGGCCCTCAGTGGAAATGTGGGCCGACCTTGAGGCGTGCCGAGATAGTCTGCGAAGTTGCGAGAACACTACGTTCGAATCTCGGTCCGGTACACATTTTCACATGTCGCCGCTATCCCGCATAATGTCCCAATAAAGCTGATGTCAGTAATCCCTTCCCTCTTCCTCTCCTTTCTCCCCCCTCCCTCCCCCACTCAACATTCGATTTGCATATATTAAATTTATTGAACTTTCTTGATCATGTTTCACCATATTTGACAGAAGGGGTAAGTGTTGGATTACAACATTATTGCATTTGCATTTCAATCAAACAGTAATTTCAATTCTATATTTTTCATCTAAGAATGAACCACCATTAACTAATACAATTAAGTCACGATATTGGATCACCAAGTGATCATACGTTCACTCACACTGTTTAAAATTAGACCAATCATCCCGTTGTGTTGTAAACATAAACACCACGCGGTAATGCAACGCCCCACCGCTGACAGAACTCGTGGCAGTGAAGTGGTGACTATGCTGCAGTCGGTTATTTGGGATCGCCGCAGTATGATATCTCCACGTGACAGAATTATAGAAACGAGGTACAGCGTTGCACGCTCCGCTGATTACAAAGAGGGTGAAATTTCCTTGTATGTTGGTGTATCAACAAGGACTATCCAACGTGCCTACAGGGTATGGAGTACAGCTCGCAGTCGTGTATCGTGGTTTGGGAATAGCTATCGACGCAAGGTTGCTAATCAACGCTGGCAGGACACAAGTCTCACGCCTAGTTAACGACGGCTCGATTTCAGTCCTGTCAGGAGTCGTTGCTGTCAGTGAGCGCAGAATTGTTTCAATGTTTCCGAGCGAACACTGCGAAGGCAACAGCAAGTGACAGACATTTTCTATTGTTCACATGGACGCATAGTGGTGAACATCTTCAGTGGGACAAACAATACAGCAACTGACCAGTAGGTGATAGAGACGTGTAGTGATGTCTCACTATTCATGAATTTGCCTCTTTTCAAATGATGCAAGGCGACGACGCACCAACAGCCCAAGGAGGCCTTTAATTAGAAGGGCGTTCAGGATGTAGTGTAGGCCAGATGTGGTTCTGTGATGTTCTGAGGGTGTTTATCACACCGTGACTTCTCTCCACTTATTTCCGCCAGCGTGAAACAGAAACCTTTCTGTAGCATTGTCGGTGTCCAAATGTTGCCTTTTTTAGGGTTCTGTACTTCAGTCGCAAATACGGAGCCTTTAAAGGATCACTTTATTGTCCTTCTGTCTGTTCTGTCCGACTGTCAGAATCACTTTGTCTCGTGGACGGGTAGAGGCATCAAGTTAAAATATTTGTCATTTGATACAGTCCACTGTCTCTCGGCGGTGCAAAAGATTAAGCGTCTAAGTCGATGCTACCAAGAGATATGGTCATTTGTTGATACTTGAAAACTCTCTCATTAATGGCTATAGGATACTTCCCTCTGACCTAGCATCATGGATCTTTTCAAGAAGCAAATTTGCACAGTATAAGTAAGGGAAAAATTCCAAAGATTGTTAATTTGTAGTTATATCACATATAAATATTTTTTTGCCATTACGAACTTACGCTGCATCGGTAATTTATCAAAAATCTCACAAACTACTGTAGAGGTTTTTATCTAGTTTTTAGTAATAGGTAGAGAGATTGACGAGGGAGGTTTGTTTATGTAATTTACAAATATTTCGTGCTAACTGGCTGAGCTACTAAGTGAAGTCCCATGCCGCTGTGGAAACGATGCCCTTGCCATCAAGCCGCGATAGGTGTATTGCGGACCGACTACTGCGCTATGATGTCGCTTGGATCACAGATCGGATTTCAAAATTTTGTACATGTCTGGAACAACGTTCATAGGCTGAAATCTTCGTGACGAAATAATAAGCAGCCAATCAGTTGCAAAATGGAACGTTTATTTAAGTCCCTTGACTATGGTTTCACAGGCCAACGGAAAATTTTTTAAAAACTTTTTTTTACTTTGATAGCTGATATTTGTAGATTTTTATGAGTTGAATCCAAATCTAGCCTTAGTTTTTTTTGTATCACCCATAGTTTTAGAGCAATATGCGTTTTATTATATAGAAGAAAAATGTCTGAAGAGTACACTAAATCACCTTCTAGCTGAAAAAAAACCCTTGGAAAATTGCTGCTCTCTCTTTCTATACATGTGTATGCAGGTTCCGACTGCCAATAAGTTCTTTCCTTTTAATCTAGAGTCAAGCAATTCAGCTTTTTCTTTCGTTAAGCCCTGATCCCTAACCAAATCGTTAGGCTCGGCCTGAGTAAACAATTTGGGCTCTAGACTTTCTGTATTACAATTAAATTCATCATCATCGGGTTCATGTAAATCAGATTGTACATCAGAAAATACTTCTCTTGCAATAGAATTTAAACCATCTTGTGGTCCAGCAACTGGTAAATCTAAACCATGCCCTACTGGACGGACGGCGGACGGAAGGTTAGGATAGCTTATTACCTTCTTGTTTTTCGAATTATGACCAGTAATATCAACACTGTAAAAGTAGCAATCATCGGAATGATTTCTTGGTTCCCTCCATATCATAGGAACAGCAAATCTAAAGGCTTTTCTCTCCTTTTTGGACCATTTTCTGAGATCTTCAATACACACGGAATACATTATGCGGCGCCCAAGATTTATCTTGATCACCAAGTGTAGGTGCAAAGTATGATAGATAAACCTTTTTCACAAAGTCTGTAACGTTTATTTGATGTTTCTTAATCGTAAATTCACGACAAATATAACAAAAACTGTCAGCAGAGTTTTCATAACCACGATTAGACATGGTATTAAGCACATGTACAGGAAACGGAAAAGTTAGGTTAGGTTGACAGTAAACAAAACACCAACCGTTAACATAAAAATAGAATCGACCTTTTTCTGCCAGCAAATGTTTTTCAGCAGTGCTAACAACGTGATCTACATTCATTACACCTACTTTTTAAATTATTTTATCATATTCTTTAAAAAATCGTTTAATTTAATAAATTTAACTGTGAAATGTGAAGAAATGGTGGGTGATAAAGTATTTTAAGTATCATATTTGCATTTTCCACCCTAAAAAACGTAAGAATAAGGTATTTTCAGCAAAAAAGTTTTTCCATCGTTGGCCTGTGATATGAAAGCTTCTCCTTCAAAGGATATTAGTGATACGATGGGTTCCATGGTGGGTTCCATGTTTTAGCGGAGTTCTTTTAAAAATAGCGGTATGGGTCAGTACAATATAAGATTTCACCTCCATCAAACCAAAAGCATGCCCAAAAAGATGGTTGTCATTGGGTAACACTTCACCAATGTACAGTTCACGTATAGCTAGGCTGTTGGATTAGCTGTACATTTGCGAAGTGTTACTGAACGACAACCACTATGAAGGGCATGTTTTTAATATTATGAAGATGAATTTTTTTATTTTACCGAATCCTTACGGCTGTTTCTTAATAGACCTCCACTGCAACATGGAGCACCCTTGTCACTAGATCCTTCGAAAGAAGACATTTCTATAAACAATGAAACTATGGTCAAGGGTTTTAAGTAAGAAGACATCACAGGTCCTTTACGAACTGCTCATTCTACACTCGAACACACACACTGACAGTCTATGCCTCCAACACGTACATCGCTTCTAACGCTTCAGAGCAAAATAATAGTGGTAACTATTATAATACTGCACTTCCACTGTGTGGGATTAGGTACGAATATCCCACAAAATCTTAGCTGAATCATTCTACAGAACATTTCGTCATTTTCGTAACAGCAATAGCCCTGAGGCCAACCGTATCTTTCTGTTCTCTGTGGCCTAATGTCAAATCCCACCAGTAACCGCAAAAGGAACGGGAGAAGATGGTCAACGCATGTGCAATTGCCACTTACCTTAGGGGGCTAATATAACTCCAGAATTACAAACATAAAATAAAAAGTACAAGAGTGAATGCGAAATTAGACAAAAATGTAATCTTACGATTAAAATATTCTTGAAAGTTTCAGATTTCCCGGAAGTGGTATCTTGCCAGTATAGATGTCGATAAAAATGGTCGAAAAAATGGATTCCGGGGATGCATGAATTACCTATGTAAGCTATATACACTGAAGCGCCCAAGAAACAGATATAGGCATGCGTTTTTAAAAACAGAGATATGCCAACAGGTAGAATACGGCGCTGTGGACGGCAACACCTATACAAGACAACAAGTGTCTGGCGCTGTTGTCAGATCAATTACTGCTGCTACAAGTGCACGTTATTAAGATTTAAGTGAGCTTGAACGTGGTGTTACAGTCTGCGCACGAGCGATGGGACACAGCACCTCCGAGGTAGCGATGGTGGGGATTTTTCGGTACGACCATTTCAAGAGTGTACCTTCAATATCAGGAATCCGGTAGAACATCAGCTCCTGCAAGAACAAACAGGACGAACGGCGACAGAAGAGAATCGTTCAACGTGACGGAAGTGCAACCCTTCCGCAAATTGCTGTGGATTTCATTGCTGGGCCATCAACAAGTGTCAGCGTGCGAATCATTCAACGATAAAGGCTTTCGGAGCCGAAGGTCCACTCGTGTACATTTGATGACTGCACGACACAAAGCTTTACGCCTCGCCTAGGCCCGTCAACACAGACATTGGGCTGTTGATGTCTGGAAACATATTGCCTGGTCGGAAGAGTCTCGTTTAAATTGCATCTAGAGGATGTACTTGTACGGGTATGGAGAGAACATTATGAATTCACGGGCCTTGCATGTCAGCAGGGAACTGTTCAAGCTGGTGGAGGCTCTGTAATGGTGTAGGGAATGTGCAGTTGGAGTGATATGGGACCCCTGATACGTCTACACACGAATCTGACAGGTGACACGTACGTAAGCATCCTGTTTCATCACCTGCATCCATTCATCACCATTGTGCATTCCGACGGGCTTGGGCAATTACAGCAGGGCAATGCAACACGCTACACGTCCAGAACTGCTACAGAGTGGCTCCAGGAACACTCTTCTGATCACTTCCGCTGGCCACCAAACTCCCCAGACATGACCATTATTGAGTATATCAGGGATGCCTTTGAACGTGCTGTTCAGAAGAGCTCTCGACACCCCCGCAGCCACGGATTCATCCGTGCAGGATTCATGACATCAGACGTTAGTCGAGCCCATTGCAAAGTCGTGCTACGGCGCTTCTGAGTACTCTCGGGGGCCCTACGCCATGTCAGGCAGGTGTACCAGTTTTTTTTTTTTTTTTCCCCCTCTTCAGTGAATATACGGGGAGTAACAGGTATAAGTGCAGATACTTCTATTGCTGACTGAAGACGGCGAAATCAACAATAAATCATTATCATTTACGTCCTTTTCAGACTAATAGTTGTAGCCATTGCAAGTCGTATGTTTCTAGGTTGATGAGAATCTAAAGTACAGGGTTATTACAAATTATTGAAGCGATTTCACAGCTCTACAATTACTTTATTATTTGAGATATTTTCACACTGCTTTGCACACACATACAAAAACTCAAAAAGTTTTTTTTAGGCATTCACAAATGTTCGATATGTGCCCCTTTAGTGATTCGGCAGACATCAAGCCGATAATCAAGTTCCTCCCACACTCGGCGCAGCATGTCCCCATCAATGAGTTCGAAAGCATCGTTGATGCGAGCTCGCAGTTCTGGCACGTTTCTTGGTAGAGGAGGTTTAAACACTGAATCTTTCACATAACCCCACAGAAAGAAATCGCATGGGGTTAAGTCGGGAGAGCGTGGAGGCCATGACATGAATTGCTGATCATGATCTCCACCACGACCGATCCATCGGTTTTCCAATCTCCTGTTTAAGAAATGCCGAACATCATGATGGAAGTGCGGTGGAGCACCATCCTGTTGAAAGATGAAGTCGGCGCTGTCGGTCTCCAGTTGTGGCATGAGACAATTTTCCAGCATGTCCAGATACACGTGTCCTGTAACGTTTTTTTCGCAGAAGAAAAAGGGGCCGTAAACTTTAAACCGTGAGATTGCACAAAACACGTTAACTTTTGGTGAATTGCGAATTTGCTGCACGAATGCGTGAGGATTCTCTACCGCCCAGATTCGCACATTGTGTCTGTTCACTTCACCATTAAGAAAAAATGTTGCTTCATCACTGAAAACAAGTTTCGCACTGAACGCATCCTCTTCCATGAGCTGTTGCAACCGCGCCGAAAATTCAAAGCGTTTGACTTTGTCATCGGGTGTCAGGGCTTGTAGCAATTGTAAACGGTAAGGCTTCTGCTTTAGCCTTTTCCGTAAGACTTTCCAAACGGTCGGCTGTGGTACGTTTAGCTCCCTGCTTGCTTTATTCGTCGACTTCCGCGGGCTACGCGTGTAACTTGCCCGCACGCGTTCAACCGTTTCTTCGCTCACTGCAGGCCAACCCATTGATTTCTCCTTACAGAGGCATCCAGAAGCTTTAAACTGCGCATACCATTGCCGAATGGAGTTAGCAGTTGGTGGATCTTTGTTGGACTTCGTCCTGAAGTGTCGTTGCACTGTTATGACTGACTGATGTGAGTGCATTTCAAGCACGACATACGCTTTCTCGGCTCCTGTCACCATTTTGTCACTGCGCTCTTGAGCGCTCCGGCGGCAGAAACCTGAAGTGCGGCTTCAGCCGAACAAAACTTTATGAGTTTTTCTACGGATCTGTAATGCGTCGTGACCATATGTCAATGAATGGAGCTACAGTGAATTTATGAAATCGCTTCAATCATTTGTAATAGCCCTGTACATGTGGCAAGAGCAATCCGTTAACGTTTATTTTCCCCTGGGTTTCAGGTCAGGTGTTGCAGTTTGGGTGCATGGACGCAAAATAGTTAGTCTATACCGACAGGCATAACTGACTTACTGGCGCAGTACGACCGTGAAGCAAACTTCACGTCGTAAAGTTTGTGACGTGTTCATGGGAAGACCGTTCGATGCAGAGAAAAACCAATGAACCAACTGAAGTGTGTACACATTGAGGTACTTCATATCAAAACGTCTGCACTTATACCCCTAACGTCCTGTATAATACGGAACTCTGGAGTGTATCTCCTACTTGCACTTGTGTGTGTGTGTGTTTTTTTTTTCTACATGTTCATGATGAGTCTGTTTTGGACACTCGCAAGAACACTATAACCGTGTTTTTTTTTTTCGTGCTTGGTTTGCTGGTTGATAATCCCTGAAGCAACCTATTTCCCATTGAATAACTCGTTCTCAATCCCAAAGAAATTCTAGAAAAATCTGGAACAGCAAGTAATATGTCGCAATCAACAACCCCCTCTCCCCCCCACACCCCCACCACGCACACACACACACACACACACACACACACACACACACACACACACACACAGTTTGGTAATTCTGCGTCATCTCATCATCAGTTAGTGGTTTCATCTGGATAGGAAGTATCTGGAAAGACTTGTGGACTCTCTTCATAACCGAATTGTTACGCCCCTGAACTGGGCTAACGCTTTTCTTCCAGTCAATGGCACTGGTAACTGACAAGCTTTCATTCTGCACCCGTTTTAACGTTAAAAGAGGACACATATTTGGAACTGTGCTAGGAATGTGAAGCACCGAGACAGGACATTAGTGAAACAGTTAGCTCGCCGATTGTTCGGCGGAAGGTTTTATGCTGCGGCACTTCCGCAAACTGTCCGGTGACACGTTGTCCACACACTCAGTGTAAACGCACCGCTGCGGCCATTAGCTTCCCGGGTTCAACTATAAACCAACGGAGCGAGAAATTCGGCGGTCATTTCCATTGCAAACTAGAGCCAATGGGGGCGCTCTTTGGGCCGGTAAAGCCGTTAGCGCAGCCGCCGGCCGCTGCAGCAGACTGCTAATTGCTGCGAATCGAGACCCGAACGACCTCCTCGGCGCAATCAGCCACTTTAAAGCGTTAAAGCGGTGCCAGCCGGACCTATGTCCAGCCCCCCAGTTCTTCACCGGATCAGGCGTCGCTGGTGGCGACAGGTCAGTCACCTTGACCCTGGAAAACAGCACGGACGAAAAATTCGCGAATAGCCAATAACGGGCGCAATCTTGAGCTTTCAGTATCATTATGTACTCATTTCACAATACAACTAATATAACGGGATGTGAGTACGACGGAAATTGATGACAGATTAATACTGTCGGTCTGTTACGGGCAGTACTCTTACCGATTTGGTAAGTACACTACCGGCCGTTAAAATTGCTACACCTCCAAGATGACGTGCTACAGATGCAAAATTTAACCGACAGGAAGAAATTGCTGTGATAAGCAAATGATGAGCAAGCAGTAAAGGAAACAAAAGAAAAGTTCGGAGTAGGTATTAAAATCCATGATGAAGAAATAAAAACTTTGAGGTTCGCCGATGACATTGTAATTCTGTCAGAGACAGCAAAGGACTTGGAAGAGAAGTTGAATGGAATGGACAGTGTGTTGAAAAGAGGATATAAGATGAACATCAACAAAAGCAAAACGAGGATAATGGAATGTAGTCGAATAAAGTCGGGTGATGCTGAGGGAATTAGATTAGGAAATGAGACACTTAAAGTAGTAAAGGAGTTTTGCTATTTGGGGAGCAAAATAACTGATGATGGTCGAAGTAGAGAGGATATAAAATGTGGACTGGCAATGGCAAGGAAAGCGTTTCTGAACAAGAGAAATTTGTTAACATCGAGTATAGATTTAAGTGTCAGGAAGTCATCTCTGAAAGTATTTGTATGGAGTGTAGCCATGTATGGAAGTGAAACATGGACGGTAAATAGTTTGGACAAGAAGAGAATAGAAGCTTTCGAAATGTGGTGCTACAGAAGAATGCTGAAGATTAGGAAGTATTGAATAGGCTTGTGGAGAAGAGAAGTTTGTGCCACAACTTGACCAGAAGAAGGGATCGGTTGGTAGGACATGTTCTGAGGCATCAAGGGATCACCAATTTAGTATTGGGGGGTAGCGTGGAGGGTAAAAATCGTAGAGGGAGACCAAGAGATGAATACACTAAGCAGATTCATAAGGATGAAGGTTGCAGTAGGTACTGGGAGATGAAGAAGCTTGCACAGGATAGAGTAGCATGGAGAGCTGCATCAAACCAGTCTCAGGACTGAAGACCACAACAACAACAACAACAAGCATATGATTAGCTTTTCAGAGCATTCACACAAGGTTGGCGCGGGTGGTGACACGTACAACGTGCTGACATAAGGAAAGTTTCCAATCGATTTCTCATACACAAACAGCAGTTGACCGGCGCTGCCTGGTGAAACGTTGTTGTGATGCCTCGTGTAAGGAGGAGAAATGCGTAAGGAGGAAAAACGCTTATCATCACGTTTCCGACTTTGATAAAGGTCGGGTTTTAGCCTATCGCGATCGCGGTTTATCGTATCGCAACATTGCTGCTCTCGTTGGCCGAGATCCAATGACTGTTAGCAGAATATGGAATCGGTGGGTTCAGGAGGGTAATACGGAACGCCGTGCTGGATCCCAACTGCCTCGCATCACTAGCAGTCGAGATGACAGGCATCTTATCCGTATGGCTGTAACGGATCGTGCAGCCACGTCTCGATCCCTGATGGGGACGTTTGCCAGACAACAACTATCTGCACGACGACGTTTGCAGCAGCATGGACTATCAGCTCGAAGACCATTGCTGCGGTTACCCTTGACGCTACATCACAGACAGGAGCGCCTGCGATGGTGCACTCAACGACGAACCTGGGTGCACGAATGGCAAAACGTCAATTTTTCGGATGAATCCAGGTTCTGTTTACAGCATCATGATGATCGCATCCGTGTTTGGCGACATCGCAGCGAACGCACATTGGAAGCGTGTATTCGTCATCGCCATACTGGCATATCACCCGGCGTGATGGTATGGGGTGCCATTGGTTACACGTCTTGGTCACCTGTTGTTCGCATTGACGGCACTTTGAACAGTTGATGTTACATTTCAGATGAGTTACGACCCGTGGCTCTACCTTTCATTCGATCCTTGCGAAACCCTACATTTCAGCAGGATAATGCACGACCGCATGTTGCAGGTCCTGAACGGGTCTTTCTGGATACAGAAAATGTTCCACTGCTGCGCTGGCCAGCACATATTCCAGATGTCTCACCAATTGAAAACGTCTGGTCAATGATGGCCGAGCAACTGGCTCGTCACAATACGCCAGTCACTATTCGTGATAAACTGTGGTATCGTGTTGAAGCTGCATAGGCAGCTGTACCTGTACACGCCATCCAAGCTCTGTTTGATTCAATGCCCAGGCGTATCAAGGCCGTTATTACTGCCAGAGGTTGTTGTTCTGGGTACTGATTTCTCTGGATCTATGCACCCAAATTGCGTGAAAATGTAATCACATGTCAGTTCTAGTATAATGTGTTTGTCCAATGAATACCGTTTTATCATCTGCGTTTCTTCTTGGTGTAACAATTTTAATGACCAGTAGTGTAATATAACGGGATGTGAGTACGACGGAAATTGAAGAGATATTAATACTGTGGGCCAGGCAATTACTCTAATCCATAAGTCTACCTATTACGGGCAGTACTCTTACCGATTTGGTATCTCCTTTTTCAGTTAATAATTCGTTTATGTTAAATGTGCTACACTGTTTTAGAAATGTTAATACAATCCTTATACATTATTACTAGTTTCTTCTAACTACTTGCATTAAATTAATAAATAGAAAAACGTCACAGCACTAGTGCACATTTTTCTTTCCACAACATAAATAACACTGCTAAGTGTTAAAGTATTCTCTTCCACTACATTTTTTTTCTGTGTCATATTGTTATATTACTTCAAATGCTTTTTGACATAAATGCTTTTAGACATAAAGAAATAAGTAGCAGATCTGTAACAATTCCCATAAAGTGAAAGAAGACCTCGGTTGTAAACAATGGAAGTAACGCTCGATGGGCAACTGAGTTATTCATAATGATATTTTCACACTGCAGCGGAGTGTGCGCTGATGTGGAATTTTCTGGCACATTAAAACTGTGTGCCGGACCGAGACTCGATATCGGGACCTCTTGCCCCCGAAATCTGGCAGGAAGTTACAACTGAGCTATTTCATGCAAAACACAGTAAATGAACTGCTTCAGTCGTATTAGTTGAGAGTTTCCAACGATAAACATACTAACATCGATGTAAGGTTGTTAGAATGCATTTTCATACTTTGCGGAGGAGGCGCCTGTCATTAGTGTAGACAATCCGTCACAAAGTGGACGCCAGTATTGCTATCAGTTGTGTGCAAGCTTTCTGCATCTAGTGGCAGCAGTGCGTATTGCCGAAGTGCTGCATGACAAACTAATACTGCATTGCAAGTGGGTGGTACCCTGCTCCAGAGATATGAAATGCGTTATGTATTGCACTATAGATAATATTTCTTAATGATTAATATGTTTCATATTTAAATTATGTCTTATGTACAGCAAACTGTTAAGGGGTATTGCAAAACACTTTGTGATTAAGAAGAAAGTAAAAGGCTGTAGAGAAATAACTATTACGTCAGTCAGGGGATTTACTGCTGGACAAAGAACGCGATTCTAACCGACTTTTTCACGAAACTTTCTTTATAAATCTTGGGCGGTCTGTCTTTGTGAAGAGTTGCTTGAGTGAACATCTGTGAGCAGACGGATTAAGCTTCAGAAAACTGTGCAAAAATGAAACTTTGCAAACCGACGATTGTGTAGCAGCTGTACACTGTCGTGATGGAATATGTTGGCTCTATGTTTCCAAGAGCAGTATTTACAAAAGTTTTTAGAGGTGAACTCGACATCGTAATGCATCCAGTGGTTGGTGGCTCGATATTCATACAAGGGGAACAGCTTATGTGGACTACGAGCTGCTGTATTGATTCAAATACTTCACTGATTACAGGTGTGTTAAATTACGCAGCACTCACAACAGAGGCAACTACCGGATTAAGTATTTACTGTTGTATGTGTTGTACAATTAATGGTCATGTTCTCAGGGAGCCTTTGCGCAAAGTTTAGTTATTGTGAATAATTATTTGCGTATTCATTGCAAATGATGTTACATGTACGTTTACGTAAATTGTGAGTGTAGCCCAGGCCTGTGTCCCACGCACCTAAAACCGCTTCACATCCAACAGATACAAAAGAAAGCTGCTACACTATGTGATAAAAAGTATCCGGACACCTGGCTGAAAATAACCTACAGATTCATGGCGCCCTCCATCGGTAATGCTGGAATTCAATACGGTGTTTGCCAACCTTAGCCTTGATGACAACTTCCGCTCTCGCAGGCATACGTTCAATCAGCTGGTGGAAGGTTTCTTGGGGAATGGCAGCTCATTCTTCATGGAGTGCTGTACTTAGAAGAGGTATCGATGCCGGTCGGTGAGGCCTGGCACGAAGTCGGCGTTCCAAAACATCCCAAAGCTGTTCTGCAGGATTCAGGCAGGATTCTGTGCAGGGCAGTCCATTACAGGGATGTTACTGGCGCGTAACCACTTTGCCACCGGCCGTGCATTATGAACAGGTATTCGATCGTGTTGAAAGATGCAATCGCCATCCCCAAATTGCTCTTCAGCACTGGGAAGCAAGAAGCAGCTTAAAACACCAATGTAGGCCTGTGCTGTGATAGTGCCACACAAAACAACAAGGGGTGCAAGCCCCCTCCATACGACAACACATAACACCACCGCCTCCGAATTTTGCTGTTGGCACCACAGGCGCTGCCAGATGACGTTCACCGGGCATTCGCCATACCCACACCCTGCCATCGGATCGCCATATTGTGTACCGCGATTCGTCAGTCCACACAACATTTTTCCACTGTTCAATCGTCCAATGTTTATGCTCCTTACTCCAAGAGAGGCGTCGTTTGGCATTTACCGGCTTGATGTGTGGCTTATGAGCAGCCGCTCGAATATGAAATCCAAGTTTTCTCACTTCCCGCCTAACTGTAGTAGTACTTGCTATGTATCCAGATGTAGTTTGGAATTTCTGTGTGATGGTCTGGATAGATGCCTGCGTATTACACATTACGACCCTCTTCAACTGTCAGCGGTCTCTGTCAATCAACAGACGAGACCGGCCTGTACGCTTTTGTGCTATACGTGTCCCTTCACGTTTCCACTTCACTATCACATCGGAAACAGTGGGCCTAGGGATATTTGGGAGTGTGTAAATCTCTCGTACAGACGTATCACACAAGTGACACCCAATGACCTGACCACGTTCCAAGTCCGTGAGTCCCGCGGAGGGCCGAATCTGCTCTCTTACAATATCTATCGGATACTGAAGTCGCTGATATTGAGCATCTGGCACTAGGTGGCAGCATAATGCACCTAATATGAAAAAAGTATGTTTTTTGGGGTGTCCGGATACTTATGGTCACATGGTGTATGATCTAAAACGAATGTGTTCTAAAATCAACTAATGCAAAGGAATCACCTAAGTAATAACTCAGCTTCCTGTGAATACTGAGCAGTATAGGCAGAGTGGTGAATAAAGTTCGGTGGAGACATTACCTTTATTTCGTGTGACAAAATTGAATTTTTTTCCATTGCCATTACAGATTTTACGTCACGTTCAGCTGAAGTTGTCTTTCACGTATTTAGTATACGGTGAACATCTGTGTATCTACCTTTTATAGAAACTAAATTCTTTTTACAGTTATGATCACAGGACCATCCACAACGGTGCACACTGTGACATGAGGGAAATGCAGGGAAGCCATATAATTATTCAATATTGTTTTATATAAATGTTTTACATTTTGATGTGTTACCTGTGCTCGTGATGACTGGGTGTTGTGTGATGTCCTTAACTTAGTTCGGTTTAGGTAGTTCTAAGTTCTAGGGGACTGATGACCATAGATGTTAAGTCCCATAGTGCTCAGAGCCATTTTTTGTTACATGTGAACAACCTCTGCGTGCGTAAATGCAGGTATGTTTAAGTACGCCTGCTGATCTGTTCTACTTGTTGTGTTAGTGTTCTACCATCAGTCATCTCAAAGCTAGAAAGCAATTATCAGTCCAATTAGCATCTCCTTATCTCTAAATATTAAAAACTTAATCAATCATTTCGTGTATGGAAGCTTGCTGGCACGGTTGTTGGATAAAGTGCATCGTGTAACAGCCATTACCGAGCAGCTGCAACATGCGGTAGTTACCGTTTCATAGTCCAATGCCCCACACTCAAATACAGGTTACTTCTAATTAGGAGGGACTAATTAACTGAAACGAGACGGTGGTACCCCAAGTTCCACCATAATCCGAGGGATAGCAAATCTGTCTCGAAATACATACACCGGCACGTGTAAACTGTGGAAAGGGCCGCAACCATGGTATTCTGTAGTCGTGGCACTTGCATGTTCATGGCAAGAATATCCCTTCTGGCAACAAACTAAACGAATCAGACAGTGATGTCGATGCATATGACTCCGACAAAGATCCTGTATATTTTCCTAAACGGAAATACGCATCAAAAAGTGTTACTAGTCAGGTAAATGTGCAATCTCGTTAAATAAGTAATCAATGTGAAATCGCGTGGCTTACCATAGTTTACATGCGATGGCAGGCAAGTTGAGCGCCATCCTTAATATTGTTGACGTGTTGTAGTGCGGTGGTTGCATTAATTGCCTATAGATCAGTATGTACAATTGTATATATATTTTGAAAAACAGCAGGAACAGGAGTCTCGTATGAATTGCTTACACACGTAATTGCTGATTTATACAAAGATGCGCGAAAGAAATTGGTATAGGCATGCGCATTCACATACAGCGATATGTAAACATGCAGAATATGGCGCTGCGGTTGACAACGCCTCTGTACGACAATTGTCTGTCGCAGTTGTTAGGTCGGTTACTGCTGCTGCAATGGCAGGTTCTCAAGATATGACTGAGTTAGAACGTGGTGTTATATAGTCGGCGCGCGAACGATGGGACACAGCGTCTCCGAGGTAGCGTACACGTAGTGTTTTTCCTATACGACCATTTCACGAGTGTACCGTGAATATCAGGAATCGCTGTGGCCGGAAAGAGATCATGAAAGAACAGGAGAAACAACGGCTGAAGAGACTCGTTCAACTTGACAGAAGTGCAACCCCCGAAAATTGATGCTGATGTCAATGCTGGGCCATCAACAAGTGTCAGCGTGTTAACCACTCAACGGAGCATCATCGATATGGGCTTTTCGGAGTCGAACGCCCACTCGTGTATCCTTGATGACTCCAAGACACAAAGCCTTGCGCCTCCCCTATGCCGTCAAATGGTTCAAATGGCTCTGAGCACTATGCGACTTAACTTCTGAGGTCATCAATCGCCTAGAACTTAGAACAACATAAACCTAACTAACCTAGGGACATCACACACATCCATGCCCGAGGCAGGATTCGAACCTGCGACCGGAGCGGTCGCTCGACTCCAGACTGTAGCGCCTAGAACCGCACGGCCACTCCGGCCGGCCCTATGCCGTCAACAACGACACTGGACTGTTGACGATTGGAAAGATGTTGCCCGGTCGGATGAGAATTTTATTGAGCGGATTGACATGAACGGGTATGGAGACAGCCTCATGAACCCAAGGACCCTGTATTATGTCAGCGGGTGACTGATCGAATTTGTTGAGGCACTGTAATGGTGCGAGGTGTGTGTGCAAAAAAAAATTAAAAAAAAATGCTATTTGTGGTAAGTCCGCCGGCCGAAATTGCCGAGCGGTTATAGGCGCTTCAGTCTGGAACCGCGCCACCGCTACGGTCGCAGGTTCGAGTCCTGCCAAGGGCATGGCTGTGTGTGTTGTCCTTAGGTTAGTTAGGTTTAAGTAGTTCTAAGTTCTAGGGGACAGATGGCCTACGATGTTAAGTCCCATAGTGCTGAGAGCCATTTTTGTGGTAAGTTCTACACACTACTTTATCTAACTTGAACTACCTTACGCTAAGGAAAACACACACACCCATGCCCAAGGGAGGACTCAAACTTCCGACGGGGGAAGCCGAGCGAACCGCGGCAAGGCGCCTAGACCGCACGGCTGGCCCGTGCAGCAGGTGTGTGCAATTGGAGTGATATGGGACCCCTGATACATCTAACTACGACTCTGACAGGTGGCACGCACCTAGGCATCCTATTTGAGCACCTGCAGCGATTCATGTCCATTGTGCATTCCGACGTTATTGGGCAATTCCAGCAGGGCAAGCAAAACCCCACACGTCCAGAATTGCTACAGAGTGACCCCAGTAACCCTCTTTTGAGTTGAAACGCTTCCGCTGGCCACCAAACTCCCCACAGGAACACTACTGAGCCTATCTGGGACGCATTGCAACGTGCTGTTCAGAAAAGATCTCCGCCCTTCGTAGTCTTGCGTATCTATGGGCAGCCCTGAAGGATTCATAGCGTCAGATCCCTCCAACACTTTATAGCTCTGAATCCTTACAGGCTCAGAGTAACGAAGCACAAATTTATGCTTCATAAGACCCACCGTGCATTGACATACAGCAACGGTCAGCGGAGCCCACAGAGAGGTCGGAAGAGAGTACAACTCGGAGGTCTCCAGGAGCAAATGAGGGAAAAGAGAAATGAAGGAAAGGAGTATAGAACATATGGCGGCAAGTTGGGTGTTATTGTTTGCAAACTTATAGGCCCTGCATGCGAATGCTCTAAAAGGTGTTTCGAGAGTATAAAGTGAAGAAAACAGGTAACAAATATTAAGGAAATGCCGGCAGCTGAACTACTGTGGTATGGAAAACGTGCACGTGCCTGATTGTTTACAGTCTGAGTGCGTTATCCGCTAGAGGACTTCTTAACTTTATAGTCTAAAGAGTTTTCGCAGTAATGTTTCGTTAACTCGCCCAGTAAGTAAACACTGGTTAGTCAATGGTAAGCACTCGGTTTGCAAGTAAACAATGTTAAATACCCACTGCACGAAATTTTAAGAATGCAGTTGTCAGTAGTATTTACCAGTTTAAAAGTCTGTCTTTATGGTGTAAATATGCAAATACATATCTGAAAAAAAAAATCAGATTGGATGTACATGCAACATCTTATTTAAGAGAATTTATAGGAACTTTACTGCACGTTTTCTCGAGAAATCCAAAATGACACTTACCGTTGTCTGCAGACGAGGTCTTCGCTTATCTTTAAAAAACACATGTGCTACAACAAAGCAAGCATATTTTTACTGCAAAGCATCATCTTTCCGCTCTTGATTGTAATTTTATTTTCATACACGTTTGCCATTTCGGCGCTTAGATCACTGTTGGTGACTTACTCGAGTATTGTTGCAGATAAAAATTATTACTAAAAGTTTGTTAAGTTAATATTACACTCAATAAAATTAAGACATGAAATACAGATCACATGATTCCCTTTATTTTCATAAGATTAAAACTAAACTAATGTTTCGTTTGAATGAAATCACTGCCGCTTTTTGACTGTTCGCTATTGCTATTTCGGGTGTAGTGCCATTTCAAGTGCACAGGTGACTACTGAAACCAATAAAACGTTCGGTTTACAAAGTGGATGCCATGACGTGAAAAATTAGATAAACATAATTTTAAGGAGTATTACTTAAAAAGTCAAAATATCCGACATGTGTGAAGGCATGTCGTCGAAATATTACAACAAATATGTCAAAATGTTTATGAGTCGTCTCATTATAAATTCTAAGTGCGACTTAAATAACAGTGCTGGTAACTAACATTACGCATGGCAAACTCACTTTAACATACTTCTTTGCGACAATCCTGCGCAACACAGAGCAGTGGTAAGCATGAACCATGTACGAACATGAAAAAGCACTGATATTCATCTATATCACTCCAGAGGTTATCATTTAGGTAACAACCGCTATGTTAGCTGTTTAGTACCGTGGTACGAAAGGGAAACAGATTGCCTAATCCGTCTGGCTTTCTGCACAGTATTACAAATTCATAATCATAACAGCATCTCACATATGCCTAACGTTTAAACACCATCTTTCTGAAATAAACCAATCATAGTCCCGATACAGTACGGTAAATCTCATGGTATAAAATTATGATCAATTCTCTTTCAGTTAACGTAAGTAAAACAGAAGACATACACATGTGGCAAAACCAACAAAACACACAGTGATGTCACAGTCACCTCCACATGTCATCAACGCCGATGCGAAACTCACCATATATGCTCGAGTGCCGCGTATATGCAAACGATCCACAGCACTTCACACAAAATTTATCTGCATACAATAGAAGACTACTGGGTAGCTTTGAGAGATGAAAAAGTGTATCCAACTGAGAATCAAATAGATAAAAAGACTATGTCCAACAGAAATCCTTGGATAACAAATGAGAGACTGAATTTGACTTTCGAAAGAAGGAAATATAAAAATGCGCCCAATATAGCGAGCGAGAGGAAATATATACGTATAAAGCACGAGACTGACGGAAAATGCAAAATGGCTAAAAAGGAGATCGTACCAATTTACCCTCGCCGATTTGATTCATATTGACAGGTTGTGGAGGGCACGATTGGAGTTTAATACGTGCAAACAGGAAGGCGCAACTCTCAACCGTTTTCGAGGAACTCGAGTTTCAATATTTTAGGCGTTCTTATACAGTCTGTTTGATCGCTATTAACCAAAGAATCTCCAGCCGAGAAGGTACAAATTTCAAACCTGATTTTCTCGGAAACTGTTGCGCTCTGGGCTCCTGTTTTTATACGTGGAAGTCCTAGTTGTGTCTCATACACACCATTAATGTGAATCATATCAGTGAGAGGGAGTTCGTACAGTGCCATTATAGACAGGAATGGCTAGAAGGAGAAACGTTAAGCCGCAGAAATATGCATAAATAGTGAAAAGACGAATGTCGCCTACAGTAAAATTAAAAAGTCTGTAAGAAGTGTGTCAGAACTCTCCATTACATTGAAAACAATATAGCCAACTTAACGCTATTCTGTGCATTGTGTAAGCACTCAGATATGGATGGCAGCAATCAGATGGCGAAACATGGGAGAGCGATTCTCAGCATTGTTGTGAGCCGAGGTCTGTCTGCGAGAGTGGAAGCAGTAGTGTCGGTCGAGAGCTCGGAGACAGAAGACTTGTCACGCTGCCCTCATGTCGGTGATGGCAGATCTTACCACACTCTAGGCCTGATTTCATTTATATGGCCAGGAGAGATTTAGATGGCTTCATTACTCTTGAAGATGGAATTCATGGTAAAATTCGCAAGCATGGTGCAAAAGCAATTGCAGGGTTAAGCTCGTAATTGTTAGTCTGAGTTTGCAACAATCCCATGTTTCGCCTGTCAGTTAAAGAAGCTTTATTATCCTCCAAATAATAATAATTATTCTCCACATCTAATTAATAAATAAATGCTGTAGTCATTAAATATTAATGTAACTTTGAAATTGAAATAATTTGTTGATCTGGCACTCAGCCATTATTGATACCTACGTCATCGTCATTGTCATTTTCATTGTCTATTATTGGTCGTGATGTTTCTGAAGTTTTAAGTAGACTTTATTTACGAAATCCCTTCTCGAAGTTATTTAGTAGCTAACAGGGCCCAAACAAGCTCCTTTTTATTAAATTCAGTCTTAGTAACAATAAGCACGAGCCGCTGCTGCTGCAAGCTGCTGCGAATTGCAGTAACACACCACAACGTGTCATGTACTCTAATCCAGTAAATACCGTTGCACAAGACACATTCTGTATCACTTGTAAATTCTTATTCAAAAACGCAGTCTGATAGCTTATCCAAATGTTGGTTTTAAGTTATTCATGTAACGATTTCTTGAGGGCTTAAATGACAGTGAAGCTGACACTCATATAACACGCACACAGTGTTATGCAGGTTAGATTCCGTTCACTGATAGCTCAGGTTGCTTATAGAGTCCAGTTTCACAGACGGACATTGGCAATATTGGTTGTAACTACGTTACATATTTGTGGCATATACGTTACAAGTCCTCTGCAGAAACGAGAAACAGCTGTGTGAATATCAAGTGCTGAGAAGACAAGCAAGTTCCCAGCAAAGACAGGGTAGCTAATAGGTGGACGGAATATATGGAAGCATTAGACAAGGGAAGTGATCTTCAAGTCAGCATTATAAAAAGAGGTAGATGAAATGGGAGATATGAAATTGAGACCAAAAGCAAGACAGTACTGAAAGACTTAAGTCTGCCAGTATCTCCCTCAAACTATTTCAAACTTATCAGGGCCGCTCATGTATCGTAAGGTTAATTGTATCCAGTGGGAGAAATGGTTAGCTATGTTCCGCAATGAAGGAATAGCGAGCAAATTTGCATTCAGAGGGTGCAGTTAATAAAATTTGAAAAGGTGAAGGGAGGGGCTATGCGTTTCTAACACGAGCAGAATTTAGGATCGACACTGAATTTCTTGCACACACTCTTTTATTTATGTCTTGCTAAAACTGTTGCAGAAACTCTTTTTGTCTCTTATCACTTATTTTTAACAACATATTAGCAGTAACACGTCTCAGAAAAAGTTGTCCTGCGTATTTCCAAAACGAAAACATATCTTAGAGGAAAGAATGCACGTAGATAATTTGATGAATAGCACACTCATATTTCCGTTAGAATGTAACATTATTAATGGTTGAGGGAATATTAATTACTATTCTTGGAAATTATAAATGAATTGTTTTCTTGTAGACACGTGCGTGAATGCCACAATGGCAGTTACGGCATTATTAAAGTACCTTTGTAATTCGAATAAAGTTCAAACTCCTCGACAGTCATCACTGATTACTGTACTGTAATTTGCCCATATAAAACACATACTTCTTTGCTTTCAGTGTACAACTTCGAAATGACAAGTTTACCAAATATCGTATTAAGCACATTCACACTCCCAGAGCATTTCACACAGTGAAGTGCAATATTCGTTTTATTATTATCATTATTGTTATTATTATTATTACACATGTTACAGGCCTTTATCAGGTAGCACGATTCATTTATGACTACTCTTTCATTCGTTCGCTAAAGGCCGTCTTCCTTTCTACGGTCCACTGCCATTATTTCCCACTTGCGTATTTTGTGTCTATAGACGATTTTGTCTGTGATGTCTGCTGAATCTATCTGTGCTTTTTCCAGATCAGTTTTGACTTGTGCCATCCAAGGTATAGTATTTTTCAGCCTCTGTATGGATCTGAGTACTCTGTTGGCTAGTCTGGTCTGTGGGTGTCTGCTGATGTAGGCGCAAATTTTAGTCCCCTTTTCCTGATGTCCGCTGCGAGGTTGGACAACGTCTCTGTGGTGTCTCTAGAGTGAAGCCTGTATCCTTCGTCTGTGACTTTTGGTCCAATAATTTTCCTGATAATATTTCTTTCCTCTGAGAGGATCTTCTCCAAGTCGCCCTTGGTGTGTGGCGTCAGTGTCTCGCTAGCGTATAGCACCTTATATTTGATTGCAGTATTGTAGTCACGAATTTTGATGGTGGACAGACATTTTATGTTGTAGGTACCCTGTGTTTTGTATAAGGCTCTCTTCATCT
Source organism: Schistocerca americana (assembly GCF_021461395.2). Lineage (NCBI taxonomy): Eukaryota > Metazoa > Arthropoda > Insecta > Orthoptera > Acrididae > Schistocerca > Schistocerca americana. The sequence continues at coordinate 442,464,353 of NC_060126.1, forward strand.
TCAGTAACCTGATTTTCTGCGTGATTTTCTCCTTTCCTGTAGGTTCTTGCACTTCCCCTAAGTATTTAAAATGTGTTAATATGTTGATCTTGCCACATTTTGTATTTAAATTCAGTATGTTGAATTTCGTGCAGCAGACCTCTGTATTTTGGAAGGAGATCTGTAGCCCTACTTTTTCTGCACACTCTTTGAATACTTATACCCGCCTGACAGAATCCTTGTAATTTTAGCTCTTTCTCCCATTCCTTAATGACTTTGTCTAACACTAGCTTAAAGAGGAGTGGCGCACGCCTTTCCTGATCTTAGAGGGTTCAGAGATTTCCCGCCTAAATTTAACTTTTGATATCGTGTTTGTCAGTGTCTGTTTGATCAGTCGCTATGTCTTGTTGCCCAGATCTTGTTCCTAAAAGATGTTGAACAACAACAGACGGTCAACAGAGTCATACGCTTTCTTAAGATTAACGAAAGTGCATATGACTGGCGTATTTCACAGGGCTTCGATTTTCAGCGCAGTCTTCAAATTGAGGATTGTGTTCCAACTGGTCCTGTGTCCTTTTGAGTAGGCATTCTGAAAGTATCTTGTATGTGACTTGTAGTAGGGAAATGGCCCTGTAGTTGCTTACGTCTGTACGGTCCGCCTTTTTATGTAATGGAAGAATTAGTGCGTATTTCCTGTCATCTGGCAGCTTTTCTGGTGTCCAGATGTGTGTGATAGTCTGTGTGAGTTCTGTAAGTGAGTTTGGTCCGAGATTTTTCAGTAGTTCGGCCAGTATATCGTCTTCACCATACGTTCTGTTGTTTTTGAGTTTGAGAATGTGTATGTGGATCTCTTCTTGTGTCGAAGGTAGTGAGTCTGTGTACTTCTCTGTCGGTTCTTCCTCTAGGAGTCTCTCTGTGGGTTCTGGTCACTTCAGAAGTTCTCAGACATACTGTGCCAGCACCTTGTAGTTATCCTTATTTGTCAGTGCCAATCTTCCATTACTTACCCTGAAGCAGAGGTTCGCTGATGTGCATCCTCGGTTTTGCCCTGCAAACGTCCCAACTCCTGTAGTTACGGAAGTTGTCCTCTACGGAGTCCAACTGTTCTTCTCTTGGCTCCCCCGGTAATTTTTGCGACTGTTTTTTGTGTTTCGTTGAAAGCCTTTGAATTATCTCGGGATTCTTTGCTATTGTATTTCTAGTACGCAACTTTCCTAGTGACGAGTGCATTCCCGCTGTCGGTGTCCCACCAGTGGTGTTTGGTGTTCTTCTTCAGAGGAATCAGGGCTTGTGCTTTTTCTATGATTTTTCGGTGGAAATTTTGCCAGTCATTTACATGTTCTTTTTCCCAGGCTTCTTTCACTACAGATTCTGCGATCTACTTTGTGTCAAATTTTGGTAAGGGGGTTTTCTCACTGAAAGTTCTCTTTGGGACGAATTTAGCTTTGAACACTTGTGAGGTAATGATTCGAGTCGATGTTGGCTCCCCTGCGTTCCTGCTCATTGTGGATCTCTTTCTGAACTGGGTACGAGATTTCCAAATTGTTGATTTGGAACTCACCTAACTGCTGGAATGATGAGCGCCAGGTTTTCGGTTTTAAGTGGTCTTTTCTGAGGGATATCGACATGAGCTTGAGGCTGTTCCGTTGCCAGAGTTCTATGAGTCGTGTGACATTTTTGCTGGTAAGTTTATCCGCTGGATAATTTCCGACTGTTTCCCTGTGTCTTTTTTCTCTGCCGGTCTGCGCTTAAAGTCGCCCAGAAGGGGTTTGTCGTCATCATCTTGGGCTTTGGACATCACTTTCTCGAGGGTCTGCGGCCTGTGGGTCTTTCTTGTTACCCTGCTTGGTGGGGGCCTTTGTGTTGATCAGTGTGTACTTTTTGTTGACGCACTAAAGCCGCATAATCTTCAGTCGGTTGTATGCTGGTGTAACTTCTTTTATGGATAAGACTATGACCTTGTGAACCATGAAGGCCATCCCCAGTAGTGGAGCGCCTTTGGCAACGCGCCTGTCAGTTTTGCTTTTGAAGATGCAGTATGTGCCACAGTCCGTGCCGTCTTCGTCTGTGATACACGTTTCCTGGAGCGCAAGGATTACAATCTTCTATTTATCGAGTTCTGTCACTAGGTTTTGCAGCTTTCCAGGCTGTATGAGAGTGTTAATGTTGAGAATCCCTAAGTATGTTGTTGGCTTGAGTGTGGGTTTGCCACAGAACTCAGATTTTCTCCGTATTCGTGAAAGCCCCGGACCCCCAGAATCCGAATGCCCGGTTGCCATAGCCGGCCGCTGTGGCCGAGCGGTTCTAGGTGCTTCAGTCCTGAACCGCGCTGCTTTTACGGTTGGATTCAAATCCTGCCTCGGGCATGGATGTGTGTGATGTCCTTAGGTTAGTTAGGTTTGGGTAGTTCTAAGCCTAGGGGACTGATGACCTCAGATGTTAGGTCTCATATGCCTAGAGCCATTTCAACCACTTTGAACCCGGTTGTCGTGTGTTGACGGATGGATTGGTTACGACCTGGGGTACTGCCGTTATCACTTGCAAGCGTCGTTGTTGCTTGTAAGCAATGGTGTCCAGTGGTTGTCCACTAGGATTGTGAGAACCAGCGATTGTCAGATCCTGGAGCACCTGTTTCAGCCGCACCTCTAGGTGACCAGACGCTGACCATGATGCCGCTTTCTCCAAGTAAGACGTAGCACAGATTTTGGTTGTTGTTTTGGTTCCGCGAGTGGTACTTTAATTTCCCACCTATCCTGCATATTTGCGGGGCATTCCCCAGTCCGCCACCAGGGGACGCGCCAGATGTTGGTTGCCGACCCCACGGTGTTATTTATTATTATTTATTTAAAAGAAAATGAAGGTACGATAATCGTTATTCTTACGAAATATGTTTTTTAAGATTCGAGCACGTAGACAGCTGTTAGTGTACGGTGTAAAGGACGTGAGGAATATACACTACTGGCCATTAATATTGCTACACCACGAAGATGACCTGCTACAGACGCGAAATTTAACCGACAGGAAAAAGATGCTGTGATATGTAAACTATTAGCTTTTCAGAGCATTCACACATGGTTGGCGCCAGTGGCGACACCTACAACGTGCTGACATGAGGTAAGTTTCCAACCGATTTCTCATACACAAACAGCAGTTGACCAGCGTTGCCTGGTGAAACGTTGTTGTGATGCCTCACGTAAGGAGGAAAAATGCGTAACATCACGTTTCCGACTTTGATAAAGGTCGGATTGTAGCATATCGCGATTGCGGTTTATCGTACAGCGACATTGCTGCTCGCGTTGGTCGAGATCCAAAAACTGTTAGCAGAATATGGAATCGGTGGTTTCAGGAGGGTAATACGGAACGCCGTGCTGGATCCCAACGGCCTCGTATCACTAGCAGTCGAGATGACAAGCATCTTATCCGCATGGCTGTAGCGGATCGTGCAGTCACGTCTCGATCCCTGAGTCAACAGATGGGGACGTTTGCAAGACAACAACCATCTGCACGAACAGTTCGACGACGTTAGCAGCAACCTGGACTACCAGCTCGGAGACCATGACTGCGGTTACCCACGACGCTGCATCACAGACAGGAGCGCCTGCGATGGTGTACTCAACGACGAATCTGGGTGTACGAATGGCAAGACGTCATTTTTTCGGATTAATCCAGATTCTGTTTACAGCATCATGATGGTCGCATCCGTGTTTGGCGATATTGCGGTGAACGTACATTGGAAGCGTTGTTCATCATCACCATACTGGCGTATCACCCGGCGTTATGGTATGGGGTGCCATTGGTTACACGTCTCAGTCACCTCTTGTTCGCACTGACGGATCTTTGAACAGTGGACGTTACATTTCAGATATGTTACGACCCGTGGCTCTACCCTTCATTCGATTCCTGAGAAACACTACATTTCAGCAGGATAATGCACGACTGCATGTTGGAGGTCCTGTGCGGGCCTTTCTGTATACAGAAAATGTTCGACTGCTGCCCTGGGCAGCACATTCTCCAGATCTCTCACCAACTGAAAACGTCTGGTCAATGGTGGCCGCGCTACAGGCTTGTCACAATACGCCAGTCACTATTCTTGATGAACTGTGGTATCGTATTTAAGCTGCATGGGCAGCTGTACCTGTATGCGCCATCCAAGCTCTGTTTGACTCAACGCCCAGGCGTACCAAGGCCGTTATTAGGGCCAGAGGTGGCTGTTCTGGGTACTGATTTCTCAGGATCTATGCACCCAAATTGCGTGAAAATGTAATCACATGTCAGTTCTAGTATCATATATATGACCAATGAATACCCGTTTATCGTCTTCATTTCTTCTTGGTGTAGAAATTTTAATGGCCAGTATTGTAGTACCAATTCGGATACGACAAGACTGAGGACAGGAAATCGATTCCTCGTTTTCGTCTGAACCGTTTGCTGGAAGTGTTTTCGAGCAAACTTATGAAACATGTACCTGGAGGACTGGACAGTGATTTGAACCATTAATCTCATGCATATGGGTGTAGCACTATATGTATTGCAATATACGAGTCAACTACACTGTAAATGACTGTTACGTACAAAGAGGGCTTACAGAGAATTAATGACTACGAATGTTTCATGTGAAAAATTAAAACCCTCTGAATAAAACAAACGCTATTTACATTCCACGTATTTATTCTTCATGTGTACATGTTTATTTCTCAACATAGTCACTCTGACGGTCAACAAATTTCTCCCAACGAGAGACCAGTTTGTTGACCCAGTCACTGTAGAATGTCTGACTTCGTCGGCAGAGTCACAACGGCACTTCGGCTTGGACTGCTTCATCGCTATCAGAGTGATGTCCTCGAAGGAGCTGTTTAATTTCCGAAACACATGAAAATCCGACGGGGCCTAATTGGAACTGTATGGTGGATGCCCGATGATAGTGAACCAGAAGCGTCGGATTGTTGGAGATGTCACCGCGCTCATTTGTGGTCAGGCTTAAGGAGAGGGTGCTCCGCATGTGGACGAACGATTTCTGCTGTCAGAAACTCAATTACAGCACGCTGTTTCTCAGGCACCGAAGTAGTTACATTACACTCCACTACCTTGCACGCTACAATTTGAAGCCCTCTACCGGCAGAGGGTTGCAAGTATGTACACGCGAAGAATAAAGGTCTGCAATGTTAATAAAGTTTGTTTTATTTAATAAAGCTTTAAGAGTTTTCACATACAAAATTTGGAGGCACTGCTTTTCAGCACATCCTCTTAAGTATGTATTACCTTTCACAGTGGCTAATATGAAATTCCAGAACAAATAAACTTTTTGTTCAAAAATTTTGAAATGTGTGTGAAATCTTATGGGACTTAACTGCTAAGGTCATCAGTCCCTAAGCTTGCACACACTACTTAACCTAAATAATCCTAAGGACAAACACACACACCCATGCCCGAGGGAGGACTCGAACCTCTGCCAGGACCAACCGCACAGTCCATGACTGCAGCGGCCAAGACCGCTCGGCTAATCCCGCGCGGCAAACAAACTTTTTCTATATATATGTAATATGTCTATACTTCCAAGGAGCTGCTTTTGTAATGGCGCTTCATACGTTCTGTTACATGCGGACGCTCAAATCCTTGCACGAGAACCGCAAAACCACGTTAATTTATACACAACGAATTTATACACTCCTGGAAATTGAAATAAGAACACCGTGAATTCATTGTTCCAGGAAGGGGAAACTTTATTGACACATTCCTGGGGTCAGATACATCACATGATCACACTGACAGAACCACAGGCACATAGACACAGGCAACAGAGCATGCACAATGTCGGCACTAGTACAGTGTATATCCACCTTTCGCAGCAATGCAGGCTGCTATTCTCCCATGGAGACGATCGTAGAGATGCAGGATGTAGTCCTGTGGAACGGCTTGCCATGCCATTTCCACCTGGCGCCTCAGTTGGACCAGCGTTCGTGCTGGATGTGCAGACCGCGTGAGACGACGCTTCATCCAGTCCCAAACATGCTCAATGGGGGACAGATCCGGAGATCTTGCTGGCCAGGGTAGTTGACTTACACCTTCTAGAGCACGTTGGGTGGCACGGGATACATGCGGACGTGCATTGTCCTGTTGGAACAGCAAGTTCCCTTGCCGGTCTAGGAATGGTAGAACGATGGGTTGGATGACGGTTTGGATGTACCGTGCACTATTCAGTGTCCCCTCGACGATCACCAGTGGTGTACGGCCAGTGTAGGAGATCGCTCCCCACACCATGATGCCGGGTGTTGGCCCTGTGTGCCTCGGTCGTATGCAGTCCTGATTGTGGCGCTCACCTGCACGGCGCCAAACACGCATACGACCATCATTGGCACCAAGGCAGAAGCGACTCTCATCGCTGAAGACGACACGTCTCCATTCGTCCCTCCATTCACGCCTGTCGCGACACCACTGGAGGCGGGCTGCACGATGTTGGGGCGTGAGCGGAAGACGGCCTAACGGTGTGCGGGACCGTAGCCCAGCTTCATGGAGACGGTTGCGAATGGTCCTCGCCGATACCCCAGGAGCAACAGTGTCCCTAATTTGCTGGGAAGTGGCGGTGCGGTCCCCTACGGCACTGCGTAGGATCCTACGGTCTTGGCGTGCATCCGTGCGTCGCTGCGGTCCGGTCCCAGGTCGACGGGCACGTGCACCTTCCGCCGACCACTGGCGACAACATCGATGTACTGTGGAGACCTCACGCCCCACGTGTTGAGCAATTCGGCGGTACGTCCACCCGGCCTCCCGCATGCCCACTATACGCCCTCGCTCAAAGTCCGTCAACTGCACATACGGTTCACGTCCACGCTGTCGCGGCATGCTACCAGTGTTAAAGACTGCGTTGGAGCTCCGTATGCCACGGCAAACTGGCTGACACTGACGGCGGCGGTGCACAAATGCTGCGCAGCTAGCGCCATTCGACGGCCAACACCGCGGTTCCTGGTGTGTCCGCAGTGCCGTGCGTGTGATCATTGCTTGTACAGCCCTCTCGCAGTGTCCGGAGCAAGTATGGTGGGTCTGACACACCGGTGTCAATGTGTTCTTTTTTCTATTTCCAGGAGTGTAGTTATGAACAGATATACGGTGTCTATCATAATTAACAGCGTTCATTATACAATTATAGAATCAAAAATACTGCAACAAACATAAAAAGACGAGCCATTTGCTGCTGAATAGTTAATATTTTACGAACGAGTATACACTGACTTCTGTGCGAGCTATTCTCCTGTTGTGAACTAATGTATTATAAATGTAAATTTTCGATTAAGTCCCCATTTAATTCAGTATCGAACGCCTTGACAAAGTGATAACCGTAGAAGATCTTTTCGGCCTTTGCTCACACAAACTGCACTGACTTTCTTCACTTTCCTGTTCCTTCAAAGTGGCAGAGACTACAACCGGTGCAATAATGGAAAGATGGTTTTCACATTCATTTTCTTTCTATTTATATTTTCAGTAGCAAGCATTTCTGTACGTTTAATGGGGAAGTTAGGTCTACAATTCTTTCCAAAACTTAGAGCGAATCCTACGCAAAACGACGCAAAATGACTTCATTCCGTCAAACTAATGTGCAATTGTCAATAGACGTTGTAATTCACTCATTTGCTTTCAATCTCTGCTGCCGAGCACAAGGGCAGTACGGCAAAGATAGCTGTTGCGTTTGTTTACTCGTGGCAACAATAACTCACACTGTTTACCTGGCGCTAATCACATCCAGGCTTCGATAACACTCCCCGTTCCGTATCCCTGAAGTATTTTTGCTTATAAATTTAGGGGAACGTTAGTACCAATTGGTCACCTAAGGAAATTGTGTAGTAAAATCCTCGGCTATTGTAATAAATATTTTAGTTTCAGAGTAATTTGAACTTTGTCTTTTGCATTTCGAAATAGTAGACACATAAGTCATAAATATTCACTGATCATGAAATATTTGAAAAATAAAAACATGTTTCATAGGCCCAATTAACTGGTTTCCTTCATTGGACCTAGCAATTTCCATGAATAAACTACAGAGTAATAGCTTTTAAATACTACACACCTCTATATATATGCCAGTACATTTTATATTTTTACAGTTTTTTATTGGCATCTGAAATCGAATAACATGTATTCAAAACCAAGGTGGCTAAAAGTAGAAAGGACTATCAAAACATTTACAATTAGAAAACCTATAGCGAAAGCTGTTACTTAAATTTTGTTCATGAATCCAAATTCCAGGTGGCTCGTTCAAGGCAACTCGCACTACATCGCTTAACAACCTAGTTTCTGTCCACGGCACGTAACTTTATATTGTGAATGCGATAAAAAGGTCTGAACTGCTCGTACTTTCAGATGATGGCTGCAGCAATTTCATCTCTGTTACCATATCGCTACGAAATTTCAGTCATTAACAATAATAAGTTTCAAGAACATAACGCAAACCACATCCTTTCTCAATGTTGCTTTGTGTCTTCGTGGAACATCTCACCAAGAAGGCGGCAAATCTTTGGCAACACGCTACGATGCCTCTGTCGTCAATATCCATAGAGAAGTCTATTGATGCAGCTGGTCCATCAACAGCAACCCTATCCTACTTTTCTGTTTATGATCTACGAAAGCTGTTGTTTCTTTATAGATTCGTCATTTCGACAACTTACTGCTATAATAATCCAACTGCACGTTGCCAACACATCTCCATTTGTCTACTGTCTTCAGAAGATAGCAGTGCGTCTCGTCATCTGGATGCGTAGCATCCACTTCTACACAAATCGACAATCTCGATGAGCCTACGCTAATGAAAGTCACGAAAACAGTTCGTCGATATGTGCTAAGAATTGGGGAAAGATTCCTGAGTTATAACTTAGGAGCTGATAAGTAAAGGAATCAATCAGTGTAAATTCAAATACCTAGTCCACTTATTTCGTAAACCTGCTAGTATCCATAAATGTAACCGTTCCCCGTGGGGAAAAAATATGAACGACACTGGTTCTAGACTTGAGGGCGCTGTTTATCCAATCAACTATTTTAATTTGTTACTTGGAGCTAGCGAAGCAGTTTTTCAGTCGTATTGAATCTGGTTTAAAGTAATTCGATGTAGACCACTCGCTGCAACCTTTCTGCTAGGAATGATGCAATCAACTCCAGGTGAGTACTTCGTCATCTCCACTCTGTATGATAGACGAAGTTTACGTGTGCAGTATACCAGGGCCTTAATGGACTGAATAATTCAAAACACAAAATCTGCTCGTAGGACACTGAATTGAAGGTTAGTGTCACAAATGTAATAAACACTAATATGAGTGACGAGAATGCCATGGGACAGCAAGACTTCATCTGACAGAGGATAATGTTATATATGATTATTGTAAATAGGCACATTATGTGACAAAGTTTATGGAAAATGTAACTCTATTATGTATATAGAGGAATGCTGTGGTACAGTTCATATCCTACTAGTGGAAGAAAATAAAGCGGAGTATACTGGTTGCTTGTAATGTATTTTATGTTGAAGATACGAATAACTTTCACGCGTCGATGAGTATGTTTTTATTATCTACAAGGTAGACATGTATATATTTGTGTATAATGAAGAAATAGTAGTTATAGTAGTTAATGGCTCATCTTCAGCTGTGTTAATTCTATAATACCTACCATCGTAAATTTAAATTTTTGATTTAACTATCAGTTAAGTGTGTATGTAATCGTTTCTTTTGTTAAATCCAGCAAGAAGGAGCATTTTTCAGCTTCCAAACAAACAGATAATTTACGCACTGTGCATGAAACACATAAATGCTTTTAAGTTCATATATTAAGTGAGTTTAATCACAGTGGTCTAAGCCACAAACTTGTGAATGAGAAGCTTTTTTGTCACAATATGGAAGAGTTTTACAATGAATAAGTAAAGTTTTGTTGTTTCTCTCTGTACGTACTAGCACATCTGAAATGCGAAGCATAGTCTTAGCGGGCTTTTTGTGATTAAACAGTGGAAGAGATGAAATTTTCACAACAGTTGAAATGACGCTGTTCATGTACTGCCTGCGAATATATATCGGGATTTCAGGTAATGTCTACCTGAATATCTGGCCTGGAATAAGGCACACAATGAATACAAATTTGTCAGAAGAAAATTTGTTATTGAGATAATTTTCTAGTGTTTCTTAACTGAAAGTAAAGATTAAACTATGCTGAATGAATGTATAACATGATACTTCGACGGAGATTACTTCTAGAAAAATAAATTAAATCAGCGAAATACTGAAAATTTAAAAATTATCTTTGGGGCAAAGTTGAAACGTGACAACAGTCTATTAGAAGAGGAGTTCTGTCAAGAAAGAGAATTAAAAATAATTTCAACAAATTTACAGTGATGTCGTTAAGGACAAAGTACGTGCAAGTCCTTTTGTATCACAGAACTAGTTTTCGACAATGAATCAACTACAACCATCTGAAATGTAATGCTATTGAAGAATATTACAAATTAAGCAGACCTTACACTATGAAATGATGTGCTGAAAAAGTGAGAGGAAGGAAATCTATAGTGACCTCATACTTGAAGAAAGGGTTTGTTGGGGACCATCTAATACGGCTTCCTGGCACAGTTAACTTTGTGCTCGAAGGAGTAACAGTACGGAAAAATAACAGAGACCACCAAACAAGAATACCTGAAACACATTGCAGTGGATGTTAGAAGTACTAGTCCAATATGATGAAAAGACAAGCACGAGATAGGAAAATATCGGAGACACCATGTGAGATAACAGACAGCCGTGGCTAACGCCCGCCGGTTTGAGAGATAAAGCATTGTGGCATTAGTCACATACTCGCAAGGAATTATCGTGAGTCGTTCTCTGCTATCTCAGTCGGTAAAGAACTTGCTCACAGAGGGAAAAGTTCCCATATTTCAGTTTGCCAGGGAGATTCTACTCACTAAGTTCCTCCAAATTGTCACCATATTAAAGCTGGTGTACTGGTTGTACTTAATACAAGGTGTTTCCGTAAGAACTTGCAAAAATTTAAGAGTACATGGAATATGCCGTGCTGAACAATTTGAGGTAGGGAACCTGGGTTCGGAGAAGCCAACTTAAGGAGATAATAGGAATAAAATCAGATTACTGTGTACTTTCTTATTTACATTAGTTACAGTTAACTGCAAACAGCATCATTACACACAGTGAACGTACCATTTGTACAGTATCTTACAAAAAGTGCTGAAACTGACGACCATCAACCTCAATGCAAGCATGACACCAGCGAACAAGATTCTGATGCACCCTGACAAATATCTCTGGTGTGTTTTAGAATCACATCATAGGCAGCTACAATTCTGACAACTAATTCTACCTCCGTATCCATGGGGGTCTCGAACACAAGTGAATTTCAAGATACACGTAGGAAACAATCAACGCGATTCAGGTGAGGTGACCACGCAGGTTATGGAATAGGTCATCCCTTCCAGTCCAGCGACCGAGAAACATAGCACTGAGATGTTTGCGGACTTCCACACTGAACGGAAGCGGTGCTCCGTCACGTTGTATGTACATCCTGTCACGACATAGGAAAATGTAAATACGGTACAACACAGCCGCCTTATGCACAAGCAAAGTAAACGAAACCTGCATCATGACTTCCTAGTAATCCTCCTTGTTTACGTGCAGGGGATAAAGAATGTACATGTAAATAAACACCACAGTACGCATAAACTTGTATGTATAGTAGTTGTAAATAAGTTGGAAATGGGTAGTGCTAGACAAAGTGGTATACAAGTTTACTTCCGTATCTCCTTAAGCTGGCTTCTCCGATGCCAGGATCTCTATCTCAAATTTTTCAGTGTAGCGTTCTGTTACATTTTTGCACGCTATTACAGAAACACTCTTATATAACACTTGCGGTGGCGGTAAGTTAAAAGTAGTTTTTTATTCATTGAAACCTCTGCACGTTTTCAGAGGTGTCAGAAAGCAAGGGCGAATTATGTAAGACGTCTACACCCATACTTTCAGCAGTAGTATACACAGTAAAGACATTTTTGTAAGTTTTGCAACGATAGGTGGAAGGATATTTAAGGGCAGCGGCTACATTGGCCCAATTCTTACGGGTGTACGAGCTTGTCGGGGGAAGACCTGCGCGGATGTGCGGCCTGCCAGTCGAGAACCAGAAGTGTTCGAAATTTTTCGTGCGACAAGTCTAAAAAACTTATAAAATTACTGTGTGAGTTTGTGGACTTTAGAAAGTTTTTCACAGGCGATTTGGTGAACTGTAACTCTAAAGAATCCTGTAGTGTTACAGATTTCTCAGATATTTCCGTTGGCTCGTGGACGTTGTCCACAACAGATTTTTTTTCCTGAAAAAGTTGGTTCAAATGGCTCTGAGCACTATGGCACTTAACATCTGTGGTCATCAGTCCCCTAGAACTTAGAACCACTTAAACCTAACTAACCTAAGGACATCACACACATCCATGCCCGAGGCAGGATTCGAACCTGCGACCGTAGCAGTCGCGCGGTTCCGGACTGTGCGCCTAGAACCGCTAGACCACCGCGGCCGGCTTTTTTCCTGACTTTAGCTCTCAACACCAGTGTGAGCTTCAGGATTTGGTAAATTCCTGATATAGCTCACAGATCAATCTCTCGTTGCATTCACGGCAGTTAATCAGTTGTGAGATGAACATTTATATTTACTAAACTACTGTTTAGGTGGTTTTATTTCGCGAACCATGTCTTGCTTGCATATTATTGTTATCTGGTTCTTAATAGAACAGTACTAGAACTATGCGACGGGTAAGTGATCATCCGTTTGACACCAACACAGCCATCAAACTTTAATATCGACTACAACTTCAGAACTGAGGGAATAAAGACGTAACCGTTTGCAAGTACAAGAAGACTGCTAACTTAAAAAGGAAAAAAGTATCCGCCAACCATCAACGGCAGACCTTAGGTACGCAAATAGCTTTTCAGCATATTAAAGGTTTCATGAAATTTCATCATGGTATCTGAAATTTCTTGTCGAGTGACTCGTACCTTTTCTGCAGGTATGAAAACTAAATTATTTCCGCTCATTATATTACTTTGGCGATATAACATAATATTCACTTTATTAACCCTTAAAGTCAAAACAATTGAAAAACTTACATTGTGGAACGTAATGTAGAAGAAAATATAATAAAGAGTAGCCGTGCAGCAGAACAAGTTAACAAATTGAAGGCACAGTCAGTGAAGGCTGGGCTTCAAATCTCCTGTGCGAAGACGCACTTTAAGACAAACGTAATATCAGCAGCAGGAAAAACGCAGACCGGTCTAGTAAAAAATAAAGCTGGCAAAATTTAAACACCTGTATGAGTGGACAGAACCCCACTTATGAGACATAGAAGCCTTCGTACCACGTATTAACATAATATAAATGAACTACCAACCAACTAAAAGCATCTACAGTGAGAGATCGATATCCTTAAATGACAAAATTAGATACTGCTGGACTGTTGTTACTATATCGTAGGTTCGGCACGAGACAGAGACTCTTAAAATGAACAAGAAGTGTCTAATGGAAAACCTTGAGGCGAAAGACTGGAAGAAAGATATTGAGAAAAGTCGTTAGTTCAAAGGAGAGCAACGAGTACGGAATACGTTGCAACCATACACTCTTTAAACACATGGAGAGTGTGGTGTCACCGCCAGACACCACACTTGCTAGGTGGTAGTTTTAAATCGGCCGCGGTCCATTAGTACATGTCGGACCCGCGTGTCGCCACTGTGTGATCGCAGACCGAGCGCCACCACAAGGCAGGTCTCGAGATACGGGATAGCACTCGCCCCAGTTGTACGGACGACGTAGCTAGCGATGCACACTGACGAAGCCTCGCACATTTGCAGAGCAGATAGTTAGAATAGCCTTCAGCTAAGTCAATGGCTACGACCTAGCAAGGCGCCATTAGCAGTATATTGTCTGAAACTATAGAGTCTCACTTGTGTCGTCAATAGCGATGTACCAAGGATGGATTAAAGTTAAGTATTCCAGAAGCTACGTACTTTTCTTTATAGCATTCATTACGTATCCTGTTTCAGACCTCACGCCATCCTGCGTGAGCTTATAGCGCGTGCCTTTCGGCTTCCTCTCATTGTGTCTAGGCTGTCTTGTCTAGACACAACAGAGAGAATTTCACGGTTCGGAAAAAAAGGATTGCCTTTTATGGCCACGTGACACGACTGAGCTCAGGAAGGATATTTGAAAGCACATTAACCTACTTTCAAGGTTAAGAAAACCAAAGCGACAGGATTCACAGGAAGTCTAAAAATAACTGGAAATTACTGCCAAAGATATGCAAGAGCGTGATCCGCTTGAGGGAAAATTACGAACGCACAACGGTTTCCAGTAAAAGACTAAGCTGAGGACACGAAAGGCGTGGAAACAAGAGAGAAAACAACAACAACGGATACGAATCCACGAACATTGGGTGGCAGTCAGAGCCTGGATAAAAGAGATGAATTCACGTGGCTGAAACGCAGAAAGAAGGAAAAACAAATTGCAAAATGACCGAGACAGTATCTGTAGGGCGCGAAAAGTGGCAATTGTCTCTCAATAAGGAAATGTGTCAGGTAATCCTCATGAGTACAAAAAGAAATCCGTTAAGGTTCTTCACGGTAAATGATAACAGCCAAATAAGGTTCGATTACACGAAAAACAACACAAATTTAAAGGCTTTCAATTCGACTAAATATCTAGAAATTACAAATACGAACAACTTAAACTGGATCACATAGATAATGTTGTGGGGAAGGCAAACCAAAGGCTATGTTTTATTGACAGAACGCAACAGATCTACTAAAGCAGTGGTTCCTAACCTTTCTCAGACCATTTTCTGTGAATGCAATTAGACATTAGCTAATTAGCTAATACCCGCAACCCCCCTCACCTTTTCCCCCCTCCTCCGAACATGTCGTCTGTTGCCTCCACATTACCACCAACCTTACCATTTAACTAAACTGTAGAATGAGAGACTTTTCTTGGAACACTTTTATTTTTAAAATTATGAAAGACGAACAGTATTTAGTTTAGTGTGTGTGTTTGTGTTAGACTAAATAACGAAGGAATGCTACCTACAACTCCTTCTCAGATAAGAAGGCTAACTATCGACAGTGAGGGCAGACACATGTTACTAAACATTCTTACCCTTCGTTACTCCCCTCCACTGCGGCACTTCCTTGACCTGCACAATGGAACCCCATTTAAAATCAAACAAGTTAGAATATGTGAACTTACTTACTGGTCGTAAGTCACTTCATTGCTGCATTGCTTACTTCTAGCAGAGACAGGGAGACTTTAGGCTGTGTCTCAACACAGCCACCAATAGCAACTAATAATGACAGTAATAATAATACTGAGTACAAAGCTGCAGTAGCTCTTAAATAGTTACTCCTTTGTCGTGCTGTCAATAATTCATCTTTGTGTTTCCAAGCGAATAGTGAAGTAATTTCTGGACTACTACGGCAGGTACTATCTACAACCTGGAAAAGACATTTCCTGGAGATATTTAAGCATTGGTTACGTATATGTCTCATTTTTATCACCAGCAATATACTGGATAATGAACAGCATATACGTGTAGTGGGTGGGCTATGTGAGGAACCTGTAACCTCCATCGAATTAAGTCTCTGTGTATCCATCTTTTTAGATATGGTTGCGGGATGCTGATGGTTGAAGTGATCACAGTAGCAAATTTCTACTCATACCGGTATTGTTGGCCGCTGTTTTGATCACAACCGAGGTGGATTATTCCTACACGTCGGTCAGGGGCCTAGAGATAGAGTAGTAAAACGCTGAAACTGGATGCCAGATAAAATAAGGTTGAAAACTTGACGGGTGAAAGGTCTTTATTTGATATCCTCCATCGCATTAATTCTGCTGATAAAAACTAATTATTGATAACTTATATAATGAATATTAACAATCTTACAAAACTGTGATAACAGTAATGATCTTTTGAAAACTATTTAGTTTCGTGACTGTAAGAGAATCAAATCTTTTAGTTTTTACCCATCAGAAAATTTCATTTTGCCTCTCTGGAGGTAATTACCATCAGGTTGGCAACCACTGTACTAAAGAGCTACCACTGCTAGAGTATCTCTGTGCAGTGCGAGATCCTGTTCGAAAGTGGAACGGTAGAAAAATGTGTTGAAGGAGTTTAAATGAATCCTCTGCTAGCCACTTAATCGTGAATTGCAAAATAATCATGCAGATGTAGATGCTGATCCTTACCATGTGGGACTGACGAAGGAGATCGACATCAATATACGTACAAAGAAGGGCAGGTCGTTTTGTATGGTAACGAAATACGACAATGTCAACGATATGCTAAAAAAGCTGGGATTGAAATATTCAAAACAAAAACATTTTCGTAGCTGCCAGATTTTTTCCAGAAATTTTCTGAATGTGAAAATATTTCACTGTCACCAATCTACAGTGGAAGAAATGATTACCATAATAAAACAAATCAGAGATCGGACAGAAAGATTTAAGCGTTCATTTTTCCCACGCACTGTTAGAGGGTGGAACGGTAGAGAAACAGTCTGAAGGTTGTTCGGAAAACCCACTGCAAGACACTTACGCGTGACTTTCAGAGTAGTCATGTAGATGTAGATGTAACAGCGCAGTGTGCAAATGAGATAAGGAACACTTGTGTATATGGCGGTAAATAATAAAAATAATACTTCAACTATGAATTATTTACACACAATATCACAAACTAAGCTTCTGGTTTTATAAGTTGTATCACGTCTCCCAAAAATCTGAAACGAAATCAAAGTTTGTTGCTGGAAAACGAAGTAGCTGAAATATCTTTCCTATATCTGACTATTGGTGTTTTAAGGTATCGCTTCCTCAGAACATTCATTTCGACCATTATGCATACGTAACGGGTTACTACTGAATAGTCCCACATCGGCTCGAAAGTAAATACAAATACTCGGTCTGGAGGGAACGGGAGTGGCAGATAGTGAAAGCTGTAGCTCGGAGACCACATTCCACAGGAAGAAAGGAATGCACAGCGTAAATGCCTGTCTTTGTCAGGGAGCACGCATTAATCTCGTTTACGGTATTCGGTCCCGAAAGTCAATAAGCCGATCGACGTGCTGTAGAATTTAATCTCATTAGCAGTGTTTATCCGGGAGTTATTTCGATGCAGCAGTGCAAATATGAGGAAGGTTGCCGCGCCGGGATCAAAATCGACAGATTTGGAAACATTTTTAAAAAGCCAACAATACAACACTGCAAAAGCAAGCATATCGCGCTGACTAGTATTGCATTCAGCCAACGGGGCAATTATTGAGGACCATTATAAAATTCCCCTCAGAAGCCGTGTTCACTAAAGCTCATCTGGGTGACTATTTTACGGTAGTGACTCTATCAGAGGGGTGGGGGAGAGGACAAATGTGTTGCAAGAACATGGAGGAAAAGTTGTTACAAAATTTATGTGGTGACATATGAATATGAGAGCATACTACCGTAAATCTTCACAGAACTATGTGATTTTTGGTAATGAGTGGAAATTCAATGTCGTTTATTCTGACGGCAAAACGTGAAAGAGACGTATTAGATACATAATTTTCATCCGAAGGAGCTGTAGAAATGAGAATGTTCAGTCAGCAATAACGTGAAAGACGACGACGTGCACCACACTTTTAAAAAGAAGTTGTAGCTTGTGTAACCAAGTGGAAAACCTAGACATAAAAATACTTATCATTTGGCTAAGGATAACAGTAAAAATTATAAAGTATTCAGGATACAAAATTGCCTTCTTTGTATCATCAAAGTCATTGTAAACTCCTGATTTAAATCCAACTGAAAATCTATGAGCTCAGATAGAAACTATGGAAAAATTATTTATTACACCCGTAATTCAATGAAAAAGAAGCCTACAGTGAAGAGAGCGTGTTGTGTCCAGTATGACTTGAAAGCTGATTTCCAATACGGCGAAACTCATACGTCGCCAACTTCTGCTACTATGCGTTGGTGTTGTTTATTTCGATTTCAAGTAAATTTATATTTATTCGACAGTATTATAGCTTTAATTGGTGATTATTTTCTGATCATTATGGACAACAAATCCTTTTTTTGTATTTATTTTTGTCATCGTATATCCTGAGAAGAACATTGTTTATTTCAAAATTTGGTTAGTCTTCAACTAGCCACAGCTAACTAAATCAAAGAAGCTTTTCTAACTGTACATAGCGGTCATCTTCATTGATAACAGCAGAAGCAATTTAACATTCATTGTTGGACCAAGACCCCCTCAATCCTTCCCCACGAGTCTCGTTGTTCGACTTGTGCATCCATGCCACTCCTACATATTTTTGTAATGTTGTATATCCACCTTTCATTACATCGTCTATTCCATCTGTTCTTATCTCTTAGAATCCGGAAAAGCTCTTCTATGGTATTGGAGTAAAACCTTCAGTACGATATTAGCTGTTTCCAGAATGAGATTTTCACTCTGCAGCGGAGTGAGCGCTGATATGAAACTTCCTGGCAGATTAAAACTGTGCACCCGACCGAGACTCGAACTCGGGACCTTTGCCTTTCGTGGGCAAGTGCTCTACCATCTGAGCTACCGAAACACGACTCAAGACTTGCCCGCGAAAGGCAAAGGTCACGAGTTCGAGTCTCGGTCGGGCACACAGTTTTAATCTGCTAGGAAGTTTCATATCAGCGCACACTCCGCTGCAGAGTGAAAATCTCATTCTGGAAACATCCCCCAGGCTGTGACTAAGCCATGTCTCCGCTGTATCCTTTCTTTCAGGAGTGCTAGTTCTGCAAGGTTCGCAGGAGAGCTTCTGAAAAGTGACACGTAGTAACATTATGACAACAGTTTTTTGTACCAACGTGTACAGTATCGCTGCTGAGGGTACCGTTATCCTAGTAATAAACTATCATGAAAGTCCCTTAAGGTAAGAAGTCTGTTCTGTATACATTGACAGTATCTTACCCATAGAACAAAAATGAACTAGATAGAAGTTGGCCTTCAACAACCGCTACAGGTGCTGTAAGCCGTGTTGGTCAGAATATAGTAGCTCTTCCTCGCCGAGGTGTGTCAGGTTCGAACAGTTGTTGTGGAATTCAGGTTCCTGTCAGCAACATACAATCTGCTGTGTAAAATAAAAGACACCTACCCGATAACCCCTAACAATGTGGCCGCACACATAGTTTGAACCTCAAGAGCACCAAGGGACAGAACACACACCACGACCGTCAAACGTGAATTAAGATCCTTAAAACAAAGGGCATCGCCTACCTCCGAATTTTCCCAGCCTATCACAGCGAAAGAAGCTGCAGCAGCCTTGTCAAAAATCAAAAGTGGCAAGGCTCCCGGCTTCGATGGCATCCACCCGGAATTCCTACTTCACTGTGGAAAATATACTAGAACATGGCTCGCAAACTTCTTAACAGATATTTTAGAATTGGGTAATATCCCACACCAGCTTAAACGAGCAAAGATTATAGCGATACTAAAGCCAGGCAAACCTAATGACATGCCCCAAAACTACCGCCCTATCGCTCTACTGAACTGTGTCTATAAGCTGTTGGAGCGTATCATCTACAGCAGAATAAGCGGAAAAATTCTTGAAGTGGTACCGATTGAACAGGCAGGTTTTCGACCCAACCGCAGTTGCACCGACCAGATCCTCTCCCTAGCAACTCATATAGAGGCGAGCTTTCAGAGAAAACTCAAAACATCAGTAGCCTTTATTGACCTATCAGCCGCTTATGATACCATTTGGCGACAAGGCCTGATATTTAAGTTGCTGCAGGTCATACCATGTGATAAGCTGGCCAACCTCATTGATAACATGCTCACAGATAGAAGTTTCAGAGTCATAATGGGCGACTTAAAAAGCGACCAAATGAAGCTCAACAATGGTTTACCACAAGGCTCCGCTCTGGTGCCATTGATGTTTAACCTCTACATATCTGACTTACCTGAAACCACTTCTCAAAAATTCGGATATGCCGACGACTGGGCAATAGCTGCAAGAGGCAGATCAATGGAGGCAACGGAAAACACATTAACTGCGGATCTAACAAAGCTGGGAGATTACTTCCGAAGGTGGAGATTACGGCCAAACGCGACAAAAACGGAGGTGACATGCTTTCACCTCGACAATGCCCAAGCAAAAAGAAAGCTCAACGTTCATTTCGAAAACAGGCAGCTAAACCATAATAATTACCCCAGATATCTAGGCGTCACCTTTGACATAACCCTAACATTCAAGAAACACCTACGTAATACAGCCGCAAAACTTAAAACTCGAAATAATATCATACAGAAGCTATGTGGGACCACGTGGGGCTCTTCCGCGGCTGTACTGAGATCTTCGGCTCTGGGACTTGTCTACATAACAGCAGAATATGCCGCACCGGTATGGCTAAACAGTAAACACACAGGCTTGATCGATGCTCAACTAAACTACACAATGACGATGATATCAGGAACAATAAAGCCAACGCCTTTACACTGGCTACCTATACTGAGCAACATTCCCCCACCGGACCTGCGCAGAGAGAACGCTCTCATACGCGAGTATGGAAAAGTGCTGAACAACGAGAAACTGCCAATCCATAAGAATGTTCCTGCCCTGGAGATGAACAGATTGCGCTCAAGACACCCCTCTTTAAAAAAGGCAAAAAATACGCATCCTCTCAACCCGGATTATGGCAACCTCTGGAAAATGCTGTGGAGAGAATCTGTGCCCCAAAACCTGCAGAATATGCCATGCATCAATGTCCAACCACCAGGATTCAATTTGCCAAGGAAAACTTGGACGACCCTGAATCGAATTCGGACAAATAACGGCAGATGTGCAGACAGCCTCCATAGGTGGGGTAAAATCACCACCCCGAGATGTGACTGCGGTGCGGACCGGCAGACGATTCGTCACATCGTGGAAGATTGCCCTCTGAGACGTTTTGCAGGAGACCCCAATGAGTTTCTGACCGCGACTGAAAGTGCAATAGACTATGTCACACATCTGGATGTTTGTTTGTGAACTTTTGTTTGTTACATACACTTTTTTTAAACACTTTTATATCTACAACTATATGTTACACACTGTGACTACTCTTTATTTCTGTGTCTTATGATTTTTATGTCTTTTCTATATGATGTGTTATACACCATAAGCTAAATAAATAAATCTGCTGTGTCGAACTCATTTATTAACAACAGGTCTACCAGTAAAAAAATGTGAATTTCGCATGCCATTGAGGCTAGAATATCCCACGGAGTGCGTTCAGCCACCAGTCGAAAAGGGTGCTCTTCCTTCGCGCACTTTCACTTTTTTCGATGCGGAAGCGTGACAGTTGTGTCGTGCAAGTGAGTGTAATGGATGGACGGATAGTGACGGGTAGTGTACTGTCATGCATGTGCTGATGATGAGCGGGGGGGAAGCGTGAAACCCAGTGCTGGCACTTGGCTTTCTGCTCTCGAATACCACGGAGGGAGCAGCCGAGCCTAAATTCCCTACCCGGCGGACGGATCACCATCCTCACTTCACGGGCCACTGTGAAGTAGTTTGGTATTTAAAACAGGGCATTGGCGCCAAGAGTGGTAATCAGGAATCCTACGCCACCACCTCTCTTGCAGTCCAAATACTGGCTACTGAAATTTAACGCACCACCAGGATTCTATACGGCTTACGTAAGAGTCGCGCCCCGTCCGCACAGAAATTTATCAGTGACCTCGCCTGTTGGGATGTATCGAGAGTTTCACTGCATTGTCGGAAATGAATATACACAGATGTAGTTTGGTATGCAAATGTGGACGACACAAAGCACAGTGGAGGCGGCACCCCAGTACGGCATCTAGGACAGGCGCCAGCACTTGAATTGCGGCCGCTATGAGAGAGACAGCTGTAGGCACAGCACCAGTAGGCTGCCATTGCAGCACTACTTGGGGCTGCAAGTCCCCAACCATAGATCTGGGTGGTGCTTGCTCCGTGTAGTACTGAACTGAAGGTCTCGATGTATGAGTGTCAGTGACAGTTGCACAAGAGACGCTGATTTTATATGTGATCTAGCTGCGCAGACGCCAAATGGGTCAATAGACAATGCAAGCAGTAGTGGGTATGCGAGGTGCCGGGGCTAGCAGTGTATTTAACACTAAATTCTTCTAGAATCTTCATATGGAAATGATGCTCTAAGCCCCCACCCCCCGTTTTCTAACTCCGACTTTTGCTGTTGCACATGGATTAAGAAGAAACGCGAACTGACTGTCATCGACCCTGCAAGTGGAGTAGAAAAGAGTTTGGCACCTGCAATAATTTAATTTGATAGAAATTAATTAGATAATGGAAAGTTTCATTAACGTAGTGAGAAATGAAATGGTTGCTCTGCTGATTAACAGAATGAAAGTTCTGTCCAAAATAACAATTTGATTTATTATGACTAAACTCAAAATAATAAACAAAACACATGAAACATTTACAATACATCAAATTGGATACTCAAATAAAAGCTGTGAAGGCGAGGTTGTCCATAAAATAGATTGTGACATTTATGACCAAGAGGTATGTGGAGCCAATTCCTTGCAACTCAAGTCTTAAGAGAAACACACAGCCAACCCAACATTTATTGCTGCTACAGTCGTGAGAACTCAGACAATGAACACCCAAGACAGAACAGAGTTATAAAAGACGAACAGGCGCGCTCTGCTGAGCTCTGATTATCACCTAGCAAAATTCCCTAATCTGCTGGTGCTGCGGACATACATTACCAGGCTGTCATCTTAACTGCAAGGACACGATCTGGCGTACCGGAGACGATGGCTGATTGCTTCGACGTCCCGTCATGGTGATGATAATGTCACGAGTATAGCCCGAAACAAATTATCCTGGTCTGGTTGTTCCAGACTAAAGACTTCCTAGTAATACAAATGCGCCTCTGAGGGAGACGAAGAAGTCCCGCCACACAATCACTGACGGTACAGTGATTGATTTTAACAAGCGAAGTCACACAGTAACTCTGATACAGTCAACTTTAGCCAAAACTGCTCAAGACAGACAACATAGCCCGCTAGTACACAGAACGCTCAATTGCCAACTGTACTCGGAAAGTTACGTTGAAGTCGAAAGTTCAGCAACTTCGTCAAACAGGTACAATCAAATGAAAGTATATTAGACAGCCAACGGAAGCCAGGCTGTCCAGAGCAGCGGGAGCTCAGTCTTGTAACCTACCCCGACCGAAAGGCAAGAGCCAACTCTCTCAAGAGCACCTGTACAAGCCGAACACAGAACGTTTATCGCCCCCACGACAGTGGCAGTGGTTAAACGTTCCAATCAGCAACTCGAAAACCGGCGGAAAATTCCACTCTATTGCCGACGCACTACCACCAATGGAGATACTTGGCGCCAATTTCTGCGCCGATCTTGCTACGTCACGGAGCTATCCCCTGAGCAAGCCAATCACAGTTATTATTTTGCAGAAAACGCGGCAATTTGCCCTCCAAGACTGTCTGGGAACACAAGTCATTCCCACGCCTCGCTGGTAGCCCGCCAGAAAGTGTTTTCACTAAGTTTCTGCGAAGGAACGGAATCTCTAGCCCAGCCGCTCCCTCAGGCCCCTGTGGGCGTGTCGTCCCCGCTCTTATGACAGTGTCGGCGTCTGGAAAGCATCTACTCGACTCCCTCACACCCGTCGGCTTAACCCTTTCAAGATCAGCATAACCTGCCTGTCACCGGACCACCCGGGTGGCGAGAGACGCTGCATAGGAAGTCCGCGTGTGAAGGAATGGCAACTTTTCACCGCATGCAATTAGAGAGGAAAATCGAATTACTCAGACTAAGATAGAAATATGAGAGGGGGCTCATGCCACTTCTCAGGTAATTGGAGACATATATAAAAGCCCCTCGGCAACCACTTGTTTTGCTGCTTTAATTAAATGAAAGTACATGGTTCCAGGGACCGTTTCAGGTCTCAAACATCTATTATGTATGTGTGCATGCAGACTGAAGCGACGAATGAAAATTTGTGCGAACAGTGGGATTCAAACCGTGCTCACTGGTAGATGCGCTAACTGCTATGCCACACTGACGCTGTGGTTCTGTATAACTGCACAGACTACCCTAGCTCACCTCCCTCCTCAGTCTAAATCCCTTCAAGCCGCAGCCCACTTCGTATTCCCCTAAACTCGAACAGCATTGCCGAGGCTCTCGAACTGTACTGGAATAGCCCCTCACCATCGAACAATCCTTAGGGTAGTCTGTGCTGTTGTGCACAGCCACTGTGCCATGATGGCGTAGCGGTAAGCTCATCTGCCTAGTGAGCAGGATACCCGATTTCGAATCCCAACCTCAGTTTGCGCTCTGCATACATACAACATTTTTTGCTGCTGTTGCTAGTGGCAGCACGTAGCGGCGAGAGCCAAAACGTTGATATGGCTTCTTGCGTCACTTGTTTCAGCGGAGACATAGTATAGGCTGTGGTCAAGACACCATCGATGTTATTAGCTGCGAGAAGACTGCGGTAATACGTAGATACATTTAGTATGTTATGCTTCTTTACGTTCCTCCCTTCTTCTTGAAGTTCTGCCCCTGAATTCTTAGTTATCACTGGTTCCTGACAGCGCTGGGAGCAAAGCTGTGGCCGGCCGGAGTGGCCGTGCGGTTCTAGGCGCTACAGTCTGGAACCGAGCGACCGCTACGGTCGCGGGATCGAATCCTGCCTCAGGCATGGATGTGTGTGATGTCCTTAGGTTGGTTAGGTTTAAGTAGTTCTAAGTTCTAGGCGGCTGATGACCTCAGAAGTTAAGTCGCATAGTGCTCAGAGCCATTTGAACCATTTTGAACAAAGCTGTTACACATGCACACTCGGGCTCCCAATATTCTGGTCTGCATATTTCCGCTATTCTTAAACCTTTTCAACCTATTTTCTTTAGCTGGGAAGGTCACTGCTTGACACTGCTTCGTGCAGCATTGACGTTCTTTGAATGTCTGCAGGGGCGGAAGTAAAGGATCTTGGAGATAAGGTTAAGTGGATCTGGACTTGCAGTATTTCATCTACATCCACCACTACAAACTCGGTGTCCAATATTTCTCCAACAATACCACTAGAACCATGAGAATGTATCAAAGTTAACTATGGAAGAACGTTAAACACACCGCTCTACAAAACTTAAGGACAAGACTGATGACGTATCATTACATATTTATGCGTGGGGGGAAACGTGGATGGTAAGCCTGGCGAGACGAAACGCAACGTAACGCTTGTCGGTAAAAGAGACCAACACCAAGCACTGGCCGTGGCTGTGTCAACTACAGCAGCAGATGGCTCCTACATTGTTAACAGGCCAGAAGGGAGCCACGTCAAACAGTGGGTGCCACTGCACCCACATCTGACAAGACTGCGCCGTTCGCGATGGCGCCGAGACCATAGGGCTGGACCAACAAAGAGAGGGTTCAGATTCGGTCGGAGCTGTGATTCTGGATGATGCTCATATTGCTAGCGGTAGACCCACATAATGCGCCCAGGAATATTGTTTAGGATGATTGCTCTGGTAGTCCACGCATTGTGGCGTGGGGGGGGGGGGGGGGGGTACACTGTTGTACGGGTGTACTGTTCTCCAAAGCTTTGAACACGGTACACTCAACGATCAATGTAGTAGTGACGCTGCACACCTGCTCCATGTTCGTCATTTCAGGGGTGCAGGTTTGTGGACGAGTGCCCGACTACCTGGGACAGCAAAGTTGGAGGAGCTGATCGAACGAGTGGATTCGGCGAATGGACTTTCCTGCCCCTGCCTCCACTGCCTCCCCCCCCCCCCCCCCCCCCCCCCGCCACCCATTTAAAGTTCATCGAGCACCAGTAAGCTGCGTTAAACAGACGTACTGCAGCACGGCCACGAGCAACCATCCAGCAGCTGTCAACCGCTCACGTGAACAAATGGAACGCCCAATCACAATAACTGTTTACCAGCCTTGTAGTGAGCGTGGGACCATGCTGCATGGTATTCTTTGTTGTCCGTGGTGATCGCACAGCCTATTAAGAACAATGTCCCGCTATTTTTAATGTCCAGGGGATCTTAATAAATAACCATTACTTCAGAGTAATTATTGATATCTTATGACAGTGTCACTCCCGTTCGCCTCGTTGTGTATTTCTTTCAGTTACTTTCTAATCTGTACTGTAGCCGTTCTTCCTATTTATGGTCCACGTTTCATCGAGGATGTCACTTGGCCGTGACACTTCATGCCCCTGCGTCTTGGCATCCCGACGACCAAAGTTCAAAATGAACTGGAATCAGCATAGATATGAAACTCAGAGTTACTTTTGTCTTTAAGTTCTGAACACCAGAGTAATGCAGAAGAAGGACCTACACGTTAAATTGCATACATGGCACAACATAGCAAGAAATAAAATTATTGTACTTCAACCAGTTGCAAGCTACATGCTATTTCTTCCTGGGCAACTATTGCTTCGTTAGGGCTCTTACACTGAATTAAATTAAGTAATTAAAAAATCTCGTAACTCAATAATCATTTACAATAAATATGAAAAAAACCAATGAAGACAATTGCTCGAGTTCCTACCACTTGAAGCTAGTAAAGGTGGCACGTCGGTTTTACCACTTGGTACGAGATGTCTCTCATCAGTACTCGTTAACTTCAACTGCAAAGGCTACGCAATAACGACTGACGGGACAATAATTGTCATCTAGATTTCGTCTCATCCTTAAAAGTTCAGATTGGACTTAAGTACTCTACTGCAAGGGTCTTCAGTAACGTCCCATCTAACGCAAAGAAAAAAACTTGCGATCCCTAACGCTGTGGAGATAGATACGTAATAAATCTGAAACCAAAGCCGTTTTGATGTAAATAAACTTTTTACAAATTATACTTGTTGTTGGTTGCTGTTTAAATAATAACCCTTACATCCAATCAATTTAAATTTAAATTAAAAACAAAGAAAATCTTTCGATCGATTGTACAGACAAACAAATATATACCTTGCACTCCTTAAATAATTTAGGTGATTCTAACGCTTTTTGTTATGTTAAGTTCAGAAATAGTAATGATTTCTATCACATACTATTTTTTTCACAAAAGTGATGATAAAACCAGAAAATGTATATAAAACACATACAGTTAAAAAAAATTTATTTAAGAAACATGATGAAATTGGGCACCCCTAACTAACACTCGCTGTGCAGCATTCAGCACTAGCGACCGATCATGCTGACGTCCCCTCGGCCCCTATTCCATTTGTTTAATGTTTCGATAGAACCCCTGTTCCTTACTCAAGGCGTATAGATTTCCTAGAAAATAGCCGACGAAGCAGTGCAGAAAGTGCTGCATCAAGCTCAATGAGGCCTCCAATACTTTTAAGTTCTCCAGCATGTTTCTCACAAATTTTCGTAATCAGAGTCTTTGCAGCTGCAAGATGATCTTTAAATTTCATTCACTTTCTCTTCAAATGTTTTGTGTGTGATTAGTTTCCAAAACGTTGGGACCGACGAAAACCTTAGATTGTGTGAGAGCCACTGTAGCTTACTTGTCACATACTTAAAAGTGTCACCATCTTTTGGTAGGGCTTTAAAATAACAATTTCATATTGCCGAGTTTTATGTGAAGTGGACGCATTTGTTGTTTGGGTCCACCTTTGACTCTACCAATACGTTTTCCCTTCCAACTTCTGGTGTCCCACTTGGCCAGCTTTTTGGAGACCAGTGCTTGTCTTTTGCACGACTGTCCCAACTGCACTATAAGCATGGGTCCTCCCTCACGACTTGATCACACGTGATATGGCGACCATGACTTGTACTGGTGCCCAACCTTCGCGCCAAAGTACGCAAAATACACTTCTTTCACTTAGTCTGGTAGTGTCTGCTGCTGCTTTTTCACTACCAGATTGTCACCGATGCATCAGAAGTGGTCGGGAGAATTAATACAGCCCCTCGCAAAAAAAACGCACTATTCGATTTGTCTCCCGTTGTGTGAAAAATTATATTTAAAACAAACACACATGTCTCAACATCATATCACCGATTTATATAGGTAGCTGTATTATAGACAATAAAATTAAACATACTTTTGTAGCAGTTTACACTGCAAACCTTCACAAAGCAATACTGGCGTTATTAGAACGGTTACCTGAGTGCGTTTTGCACACGTCACAGAAATTTTAAATTTGTTTCAAAATTGCATATGATTGAACATTCTATGCACTTTACTTGAAATCAGCGTCCAAAACTTAACTAGAAAAAACCTCTATCCTTAACACAAACTTTCATTGTCAACCATTGCTATCTGATAATCTAGATTCAATGATTTCAGTATGGCAAGTCGCTATTTCCATTGTGAAGCTGCATGTCTAAAAGTTCTGTTTGGTAAACAAATCTCTGTCGTTATATATGTAACTACTATATTTGCTAAATATCAGTGTATCCACACTAACATCGAATCATTAGTAGGAGATTAAAAGCAAGTACTCAGTGTAACTGGGGAACTAGGACCTTTCTTCCTTTCTTTGTACAGCAGCGAGTTTTGAGATAATTTATTAGGTTAAATGTAACTGGCATAAAAGTACTGCAATTAGTATAGCCACAGTTTATGGGTGATAGTTGCATACATTCAAGTTTCTCAGAGTCGCTTTCTTCGGTCAGTATTTGCTTCCCTGAAAGTGGCCCTGTTAGGCGGGATATGTGGAACACAACGAATTAATTACTATAATGACATATCTGCATAAGCGAATCAGTCAGTGTAAGCTTAACAAGTATCATTTGCTCATTTTAACGCATATACTGGTTTCATTGTTAGAGCAGATACACCAAATAGGTGCTTATAATGAATAATCTTTATTTACGACAGAGTGTTTCGGCTTTACCGACATTTTCAAGTACAATTTTCGTGAGAGCCGGTATGGATACCAATGTCATTCATATTAAAGTACCTGTCTTGTACTCACGTCTAGACTGATGTGACGTCTATATTGCATCATTTGTGGACTGTTTTGTAACTGTCACTGCTTTAATAAGATCGCAAATGATGTCAAGATGTTGAAAATAAAACGTTAATTACGACGTGACAGCAGTCTGACACTTCCACTCTTACGACGCTTTATGTCTACAAAGCGCGTGCAGATGAAAGCGGTATTACTTTATTAACTAAAATTTGTTACGATCATCTTTGTTTGTTGCATATGATACTTCCGATTGATCCATTCTATATGTTCGTTTAGTATTTTTTGTGGGCATTTTCTCATGTACATATAAATTTCTTATTGCTCAAGAATGTTCATTGCAAAACCTTTATGTATTCTGCGCAATGAACATTCTTGAGGAATTAGAAATCTATATGTACACGAGAAAATACCCTCAAAAACTACTAAACGAACGTACAGAGTTTAGACAAAAGTACTATCTTAACAACTTTATTGAACTTTTAGAATGCGCAAATGGATAAATCGGAAGTACCATATGCAACTGCCAAAGATGTTCGTAACAAATTTTAGTTAATAAAATAATATGGCTTTCGTCTGCGCAGTCTTTGTAAACATATAGCGTCGTAAGAATGGAAGTGTCAAACTGCTGTCACGTCGTAATTAAGATTTCATTTTCAACATCTCGACATTATTTGCGATCTTATTAAAGCAGTGACAGTTACAAAACAGTCCACTAATGATTCAATATAGACATCACATCAATTTAGACGTGAGTACAAGACAGATACTTTAATATGAATGATACTGGCATACGCCGGCCGGAGTGGCTGAGCGAATCTAGGCGCTACATCTAGAACCGCGCGACCGCTACGGTCGCGGTTCGAATCCTGCCTAGGGCATGGATGTGTGTGATGTCCTTAGATTAGTTAGGTTTAGGTAGTTCTAAGTTCTAGGAGACTGATAACCTCAGAAGTTCAGTCCCATAGTGCTCAGAGCTATTTGAACCATTTGATATTAGCATGGATACCTCCGAAAATTGTAATTGCAGGTACTTGAAAATGGGAATAAAGCCGAAACAATCAATCGTAAATAAAGATTATTTATTATAAGCAGATATTTGGCGTATCTACCCTAATAATCAAGTCGTTATCAGACATATATTACGCTGCTAGCCCTAAAGAAGAAGGAAAAAAAGCAATTATTTGATTGCCATTGCAGGACACTGCGGATTGGCTACAATATATGCACATTTCATTTGCTAATCTTTCTGTGAACCTAACACTGGTTGTCCATGTGCCGGACTTCTGAAGGCAGCTAAAGCCATTGAATATCCGTAATTGCCGACACGCGGGGGGGAAACAGTTCTAAGCGGCGTGTACGTCGTTCATTGAAAAGTAATTACTCCCGCAGCAGGAGCAGTTCGGCGAAAGCGTGAAAGCGCACAGCATCTGCTCTCACCCGCAGGGGCGGACGCGTGGGTTATTAAGGCGCGTTCTGCGCTGGACGCAGCGCCAAAAGGGATTATACAGTGGCGCACCGGCTGGACCACGCACCCCCCCCCCCCCCCCTCCAAGCGTCTGCGGATAGCCAGATCCGCTTACGGCTCATACCGGCATTTAGCCTGCCCACCCCTAATTTTTCCGACAAGTACTGCGGGACGGGATTTTGCTGTCCGTTTCAGAAGAGATTACGCGTTATGGACGCGTTTGTCCGTAATCTACGTCCGCCGTTCGCTTCTGTCGGCATGCCGATTCCAGTTCTGTTTCCCGGTAGCGATTACGCAACTTCCACTTATTTGCTCTGCAATAGACCGCAGGCTTTTGAACTGCGCTACGACTGTGACTCTACTGTGACACGAGCCGTGCATTGAACGTTTGCTTTCGTCAGCATTATCCACCATTTGCAAATCGTATTGACACAGGGAGCGTTGTAGTGTCTCACCTACGTTTACTAACTGTATCTGGGTGATACAGTACGAGAATGGAAAACTCAGTTTCGCACAATATTTCGGACAATTACACAGACTATTTTAGCATCTCCATTACAGCATATAGGGTCAAATATTGATCAGAAAAAGTATTTCTTGTAATTGAATGTACTTGTTGGCTACAAAACGTACGAAATAGAGGAGGATGTACGAAAGTATATAAAAAAAAAACAGAAACACAGCACATTACATATGGATCTACATACATACTCTGCAAGCTAACGACAGTGCGTGGCGGCGGGTACCCTGTACCACTACATTACTATTCCTGTTCCTCTCGCAAATAGATCGAGGCAAAAACGACTCTAATCTCTCGTGTCTAGTCTTCGCGGTCCGTGCGTGAAATGTATGTTGGAGCCAGTAGAATCGTTCGCCAGTCAGCTTAGAATACTGGTTCTTTAAATTTTCTCAAACCATTGTTTTTCGAATTTATTTAACTTCATAGCCGAACCATAGTCACAGTAAACTACAAAAATGATCTAATGTATTTACAGCTTTACAGCTTCTGTATATTATACCATTTATTGTCATCTACATTTTCTTTGTGCAAATGCTCTAATGTATAACCCAGACCTAGGGCTACGTTTCCTAATCCAGACCTTCCATCATCATCAGGTCACAATTAGTGATACACAAACTTTGTTGTTTCTTCACCGTTTGTTATACCATATTTTGTCATATATATATATATATATATATATATATATATATATATATATATATATATATAATTATAATTTTTATTGGTGTTTTGCCCTTAAACAGCGCATTTGGACTAAACTACATGGCCAGTTCCTTTTGCTGCCTTCCTTGCTGCCCAAACTTCCCTCATTCGCTCGCTGTGTTTCTGTTTCCGGTCCTCTGTCCATGCTTCTTGTCGGCTTTGTGCCTTCGGCTTCATCTTGATTGCCTTTTTGGTTGCCCATATTTCTTTCATCTTCTGGCTGTGATCTTGCTTGCGTTCTTCGGTCCATTTTATGCCTGTTCGTTTGTCGCATTGTATCTCATGTAGTTTACTTTTCTTAATGATGTTTCTGAACTTTATTCTGTCGTTTATTGTGTCTGCTGTTATGTTGAGCTGGTTCAGGTCGTTTTCTACCTCTGCCACCCATCTGTTGTTTCTAGTGGTTACCCAGTCAAAGATCTGTTTGGTCAGCCTGTGTGATGGCATTCTGTATAGGTGTCCATAGAATTGTAGTCTGCGTTTTCTAATCTTTTCTGTGATTGTCTCCGTATGTTTGTACAGTTCCTCTGTAGGTTTCTTGATCCATATTCCATTGTTGTTAGTTGCGCCAAATATTTTCCTAAGTATTTTCCGTTCTACTTTTTCTAATTGTCTGATACGTGTATGCCCTAGGATTAATGTGGTCTCTGCTGCATATAGTGCCTCGGGAAGCACCAACGTGTCGTAATGGCGTAATTTGGCTTTTTGTGAGATAGACTTCTTGTTGTAATGATTCCACACTACTTTGTATGCCTTGTCCAGTTTAGTCTTTCTTTCTTCCTTTGAGTCTCTGTTATGTCCACTCATTTGTAGTGTTTCACCGAGGTATTTGAAGTTTGCTGTTTTGTAAATCGTGCCATACTTTCTGTTCAGAGATGAGAGTTTCTTTGTGCTCATAAACTGTGTCTTTTCGTAAGAGATCTGTAGTCCAGTTTTGGAAGCGATTTCGTGCAGTTTTTCAATAGCGTCTTTTGTTTCCTTTATACCTTTCGTGACAATCGCCAAATCGTCTGCAAAAGCCAGGCATTTAATCTGTAGGTTTCCTAAGGTTATCCCCGGTTGTGATGTTTCCCATTCTTTTATGACCTTATCTAACACCAGATTGAAAAGGAGAGGTGAGAGGCCATCGCCTTGTCGGACACCTGTGCGAATTTCCAAGGGCTCTGATAGTTCCCCACAGAACTTTACTTTGGAGGTCGTGTTGGTTAAAGTTTGCTCTATGATAGCCCGTGTTTTGTTGTCTACTTTGTATTCTGCTAGAATTTTGAAGAGAGTTTTCCGGTCGATAGAGTCGTACGCCTTTTTGAAGTCAACAAAGGTAATGATCAGGTTCTGTTTGTGTTGTAAAATCATTTTCAGGTTCCAAATTTGTTCCGCACAAGACCGCCCTTTACGGAAGCCTGCTTGGTATTCCCCAATCAAGTGGTCGGTTTGGCATTCTAGTCTGTTCAGTAAAGCTTTAGAGAGGATCTTGTATGTGACCGGTAGTAGGGATATTCCTCTGTAGTTGTTCGGGTTAGTCTTGTCACCTTTTTTGTGTCGTGGGTGTATCAGGGCAGTTTTCCAGTCGTCGGGAATTTTCATGGTCTTCCAAGATCCTGTGGATGTCTTTGGTGAGTTCTGGGTCTTGTAACTTCCAGATTTCCGCGATGGTGCCATCTTCTCCTGGTGCTCTACGATTCTTGAGTGACTTTATTATTTCCTTAACTTCTTCTAGAGTTGGAGGTTCACTATCTGGATTGTATTTGCTCGTTTCTGTCATCATTTCTTCCATGGGGGGGGGGGGGGGGGGGGTCCGTGTTGAGCAGTTTTTCAAAGTACTTTGCCAGAATGTCACAATTGTTTTTGGTATTGGTTTCTAGGGTTCCATCCGGTCTTCTGAAGCACAAGTTGGGTGGTTGATATCCAGTCATATTTTCTCTGAACGTTCTGTAGAAGTTTCTTGTATTGTTCTTCATGAAGTCCGATTCGATCTCTGTCAGTCGCCGTTTGTCATACTGTCGTTTTTCACTGCGAATGATTTTGCTTGATTGCTTCTGTGTTTTCAAGAAGTTCATCCAATTCTCTTGGGATTTATGGCAACTAAATTTTTTCCATGCACTGATTCGTTGGTCAATAGCTTGGTCACATGTGTGGTTCCACCAACAGTGTTTCCGTGTTCGTGGTGCTTGTGCTAGTTTCATGGCCTCTCGGATTCTTCGTGAAAGTTGTGTCCAGTCTGTCGTTTTCTCCATTTTAATTTTGTGTAATATTTGTGTCTGGTTTAAAGTAACGTATTCTGGATCTGGTCTAACAATTTTGTTCTTCTGGAGCTTTTTCTTGGGCAAAAGACGAATCCTGAACTGTAGTAGGTGGTGGTCTGAGTCGAAGTAGCATTTACGGGTGTCTATGTTCAAAATTTCTTTTTGTGAGTCTTTCTGCACTATTACGTGGTCGATTTGTAGTTCTTGCTTTCCGCTGGGGAATTTCCATGTGGTAAGTTTTCGTGTTGGTTTCTTGAATTTTGTTGACATAATGGCGAGGTCGTGGCTTTTGCAAAAGTCTATCAGATGTTTTCCGTTTTTGTTGGTGTCCTTGTGTGGAGTATGTTTTCCTGTGATATGTCTGTATATCTTTTCTTTTCCGAGTTTGGCGTTGAAGTCTCCCAGTATTATTTTGACTCTATGTGCAGGAATTTTTCTGATAGTTTCTTCCATTGTCGTCCAGAAGTCATCAATTTCGTCCGGGTTTTTCCTGTTGTAGTCATTATTCGGTGCATGTGCGTTGATTATTGTGTAGGATTTATTGGCTGATTTCACTGTGATGGTGCTGAATCTTTCGTTTGGTGACGAAAAGTCGATTATGCTGTCCGTGATGGACCTGTGTACTGCAGATCCTGTGCCAAAAAGCCTTAGGTTTTTCAGTAGTGTCGATGGTTTTCCTTTGTATATTCTGAAATTCTCCGTGTTGAAATGGTCTTCGTCTGTGAATCGTGTTTCTTGCAGTGCACATATTTTGATTTGAAATTTTTCGAGAGTGTCTGTCAGTTGTTTCATCTTTCCTGTCTTCATCAGTGTGTTCACGTTGAGTGTGCCGATGTAGCGTTTGCGTTTGGTCTTGAGGGAGTTTGAGAAGCTCCGATTCTTCTCATGATGTCCGTGAGCCCCCGGAATCCGATGCTCACGACAATCCCAGTCTATTGACTGGGGCCCGGGGTAATGAGATTTTTCTCGTTGTACCATCATGATGTTTAGTAGTTGGATGTATGGCATGCTGCCGAGTACAACCTGACTTTCCAGATCAGGAGGGTGGTTGAGGCCGCCACTGACATGTGGAGCAGACGCCTTTTGTAGCCGCCCACTGTGGGAACAGACGCTACTAGTAGTTTTGGTCCGCCCCGAGTATTTCATTTCCTCGGTACCACCTATATCTAGGAGGCATTCCCCTATCCGCCACCTGGGGAGGCGCTCGGTTGCGGGTCTACTAACCGCCCCGAGATATATATATATATATTTCTTTGTATGAATGATCTATGAATGAACTGTTGTACGTTTGGTTTCATTCTCTGAGTATTACATACACAAAATATTTGTTTTTAAAATTTAGTTGATGACTTTCTAACATTCTGCGTGGTGTCTGTTTGTTCCATATCGTGTCTCCCTACCACTTTCGCGCAACGACGCTCTGAGCGTATTTTTTAGGCAATTGACTAGTTTGAACCTGGGACCTCTTGCTGGTAAGGAGACGCCAGACCGCACATGACATGTAGAATTCAGAAGAGTTCAGTGAGACTAGCGATGATATAACCAAATACTTAATGATTTCAGCGTCAGCTCCACACCACTCCCTGTAAAAGAATCTTAATACTAACTAAATTTAGTGGAAGGGGTTCAAGGCTTTCCTATTTTTAGTTAGCTGGTAAAATAACGTCAAAAAGCAGTTAAGTTTACCATTGTAAATTTTATTCTACTCACAAAACATTGTTTATAAATTGCACAGTTGATAAAAGGAAATGTTTTAATACAGGATGGTAAAAACCAACTGCATTCAACAAAAATGTGAACGAATATTCCCTGAATGGGTTTCCAAGTTCTACAATGGATCAAAGGATGACTCATGCCATATCACATCTATAATCTAGGTTTAAATTAAGTTTCACAATAGAGAAAACTATCAAAATGGTCTACAGTGACCCTCAATTATCTTTAATTACTTATCTAACTTGTCGTAAATTACAGTGGCTGATGTGGCTTCTCAATAACTATATAACAGAAAAATCATCGCGTTTCAGATTTTTACTTCAAGTGGAAAATGTGAACACCAT
This sequence comes from Schistocerca americana, assembly GCF_021461395.2. Lineage (NCBI taxonomy): Eukaryota > Metazoa > Arthropoda > Insecta > Orthoptera > Acrididae > Schistocerca > Schistocerca americana. The sequence continues at coordinate 442,500,263 of NC_060126.1, forward strand.
GAGCTTTAATTGACAATCGACACTAGTATTACGCAAAAAGGGGATGTAACAGATGAGACTTCTGCAGTTCTGAGTGAAGCCTTATGCGCTCAAAAATGCGGCATCGCGTGCGTTCATTACCTTGTCGGTGTTCGTCAGGGGACGGCGGGCAGCACAGCTCCGCTCACCTCACCGTCTCGGAAGCAACTCTCCCCTAACTTCTCGTTACTACAATTTACCGAAGTTGGTTTAAAAAAAAAAATTATCTGGCTGTGTTTTCATCTGACCAATCAGGGTCTCAATGTTAACCTTAAGCTCCACATACAAAAATTCTGTCTATCCAATGAGAAACGTTATACTTTTCGTGGTGAGGCAATGATTTTAAAGTTTGCAACGTAACAGAGACGCGAAAAAGTCTCACGCTAAAACCTGCAGCTGGTGTGTGGCCCTTTTTGTGTTATCGTAAGATCTATACTGTTCTTCTGGAGGGCTCTAGCTTTTAACATGGGCGGGGGGGTGGTCCTAACGTAACAGAGACGCGAAAAAGTCTCACGCTAAAACTTGCGGTTGGGGTGGCCCTTTTTGTGTTATCGTAGGATCTATACTGTTCTTCTGGAGGGCTCTAGCTTTTAACATGGGCTGGGGGTGGTCCTGACGTAACAGGGACGCGAAAAAGTCTCACGCTAAGGCTCTAGCTTTTAAAATGGGCTGGGGAAGGGGGTGGTCCTAACGGTTAACTGGCAACGTGGGTGTCCGTCCCTTATCGTAGGGCCTTCAGCTTAACACGGTTCTGCTCCTGGCTTCTGTTCTCGTTTCTCCCCTCGGAACTGCGTCTGTCTCACGGTGGGAAGGTATGACATGCCTTTAGGCATTCTTGTGTTAGTCTGTGGTATTCCATTGGCTCACTCGTTACTCGTATTACATTGGTTAATTTAATGTCACGATTTATGTGGAGCTATGTGACGTACTACTGGATTTGCTTATCGTGTCAGGGTTTTCATGGAAGGTGTTGGATTTGCCTGACACCTTACAACTTTTATAGTCGTGTAGCCTACATTACGGCGTTATAAGCTGGTTTGTGGACTACCATTGTTGTTGCTCTAATCTTTGGAGAGTATCTACATCGACATCCATACTCCGCAAGCCACCTGACGGTGTATGGCGGAGGGTACCTTGAGTACCTCCATCGGTTTTCCCTTCTATTCCGGTCTCGTATTGTTCGTGGAAAGAAAGATTGTCGGTGTGCCTCTCTGTGGCTCTGATCTCTCTGATTTTATCCTCATGGTCTCTTCGCGAGATATACGTAGGGGGGAGCAATATACTGCTTGACTCCTCGGTGAAGGTATGTTCTCGAAACTTCAACAAAAGCCCGTACCGAGCTACTGAGCCTATCTCTTGTAGAGTCTTCCACTGGAGTTTATCTACCATCTCCGTAACGTTTTCGCGATTACTAAATGATCCTGTAACGAAGCGCGCTGCTCTCCGTTGGATCTTCTCTATCTCTTCTATCAACCCTATCTGGTACGGATCCCACACCGGTGAGCAGTATTCAAGCAGTGGGCGAACAAGTGTACTGTAACCTACCTTCTTTGTTTTCGGACTGCATTTCCTTAGGATTCTTCCAATGAATCTAAGTCTGGCATCTGATTTACCAACGATTAATTTTGTGTGGTAATTCCATTTTAAATCACTCCTAATGTCTACTCCCAGATAATTTATGCAATTAACTGCTTCCATTTGCAGACCTGAGATATTGTATCTAAATGATAAAGGATCTTTCTTCCTATGTATTCGCAGCACGTTATGCATGTCTACATTGAGATTCAATTGCCATTTCCTGCACCATGCGTCAATTCGTTGCAGATCCTTCTGCATTTCAGTACAATTTTCCATTGTTACAACCTCTCGATATACTACAGCAACACCCGCAAAAAGCCTCAGTGAACTTCCGATGTTATCACGAGGTCATTTATATATATTGTGTATTGTTCATATCATTCCTAGCTACTAAGTGTTACCCGAACCCAGCCTCTTTTAAGTGATGTGTATGCTGTAATCGATTGTGCATATGCAATATCGAGCGAGAGCCTCGTTAATTACATACCCTTGCTATACTATAGATGGTGGTCCATTGATCGTGACCGGCCAAAATATCTCAGGAAATAAGCGTCAAACGAAAAACCTACAAAGAACGAAACTTGTCAAGCTTGAAAGGGGAAACCAGATGGCGCTATGGTTGGCCCGCTAGATGGCGCTGCCATAGGTTAAACGAATATTAATTGCGTTTTCTTAAATAGGAACCACCATTTTTTATTACATATTCGTGTAATACGTAAAGAAATATGAATGTTTTAGTTGGACCACTTTTTTTGGTTTGTGACAGATGGCGCTGTAATAGTCACAAACATATGGCTCACAATTTTAGACGAAAAGTTGGTAACAGGTAGGTTTTTAAAATTAAAATACAGAACGTTGGTACGTTTGAACATTATATTTCGGTTTCTGAGAACGCATGCTGTTACAGCGTGATTACCTGTAAATACAACATTAATGCAATAAATGCTCAAAATGATGTCCGTCAACCTCAATGCATTTGGCAATACGTATAACGACATTCCTCTCAACAGCGAGTAGTTCGCCTTCCGTAATGTTCACACATGCACTGACAATGCGCTGACGCATGTTGTCAGGCGTTGCCGGGGGATCACGATAGCAAATATCCTTCAACTTTCCTCACGGAAAGTAATCCGGGGACGTCAGATCCGGTGAACGTGCGGGCCACGGTATGGTGCTTCGACGACCAATCCACCTCTCATGAAATATGCTATTCAATACCATTTCAACCGCATGCGAGCTATGTGCCGGACATCCATCATGTTGGAAGCACATCGCCATTCTTTCATGCAGTGAAACATCTTGTACTAACATCAGTAGAACATTACGTAGGAAATCAGCATACATTGCCCATTTAGATTGCCATCGATGAAATGGGAGCCAATTATCCTTCCTCCCATACTGACGCACCATACATTACCCCGCCAAGACTGCTGATGCTCCATTTGTCGCAGCCATTGTGGATTTTCCGTTGCCCAGTAGTGCATACTATGCCGGTTTACGTTACCCCTGTTGGTGAATGACGCTTCGTCGCTAAATAGAACGCGTGCAAAAAATCTGTCATCGTCCCATAATATCTCTTTTGCCCAGTGGCAGAACTGTACACGACGTTCAAAGTCGTCGCCATGCAATTCCTGGTGCATAGAAATATGGTACGGGTGCAATCGATGTTGATGTAGCATTCTCAACACCGACGTTTTTGAGATTCCCGATTCTCGCGCAATTTGTCTGCTGCTGACGTGGGTTTAGCCGCGACAGCAGCGAAAACACCCACTGGGGCATCATCATTTCTTGCAGGTCGTGTTTGACGTTTCACATGTGGCTGAACACTTCCTGTTTACTTAAATAACGTAACAATCCGGTGAACGGTCCGGACACTTGGATGATGTCGTCCAGGATACCGAGCAGCATACATAGCACACGCTCATTGGGCATTTTGATCACAACAGCCATTCATCAACACGACATCGACCTTTTCTGTAATCGGTGAGCGGTCCATTTTAACACGGGTAATGTACCACGAAGCAAATACCGTCCGCACTGGCGGAACGTTACGTGAAACTACTGAGTGCTGTGTCCATCGTGTTCATCAATATTTGTGCCATTCAAGCAAACAGTTGTTTCTTGAACACTGTGCAATTGAGTGCTGTGTTCAAGATTAAAAGATATGTATTCTCAACTTTAAGACGCTTAGCTGATACTATAATAACGATTGGCGTTATTTTATTCATATTTTACGGTTCGATTATCAGTGATCTTCATTTTATTTTGCGGAAATGGAGATTTTTGCCTCATGTTGCGTCTGTACAATATGTACAGCTAATAATATACAGTCTTCATGCATGGATGGTGTTACTTCATTAACTTCACCAAAGTACAGTTTTGTGCTTTACGAAGGAATTTTTCTTATCTCAAGAAGAACCTGTCGTGTCATCAGGAAATTTTACTATTTTTTAAGAACTGACGACTGTTAATTTTTTGCAGGTGCGCTCCAATACTTCAGGTAAAGGTTTCATTTCATACTTGGGCTATTTTTGTTTCAGAATGACAGCAGAATTCCTAGGATTAATAAGGCTAAATTTTTACCTGTGAGATTCGTTACGCAAGTACTTGGACAACACCGATCCTAATCCAACATATAAGACGTTAAGGTTTTAATGTTTTGTGTAGATAAAGGCTTAACCTCGATCAGTTGCACTGAAGTTGCTTCTTTGCCATTACTATACGACGAGTTTTAATGTGACGTAACAAATTCCCAGTATTGGGTCTTATGACAAAGGTGTTGTGGTTAGATGTTACTTATATTTCAGGTTTTCGTAATTAATAGCAGAGTTATTTCATACTTGTTACATTTGATAATGGTGAACGAACTTAACCGAAACTAGTCATGTAAACTTTTTGTAATTAACTGTGACTATGGCTCGACTACTACACTGTCAAATAAATATGGAAAAACTTACTCTTACAGTCATGTCTAATTACAAATTTCCCAACACTATTGCTCGGAAAGAAGGTTGCCTTCCTTCCAGCGATTCCCATTTGAATAGGCAAAGCATTTTGCGACCGAACCGCCGAATCTTTCCATCAGTAAATGGGGTATGTTCTCAACTGACTCGGTTGTTTTAACCCCTCCACTGATGGAATGACCCGCTTCCTACTTCCGTATGTATAAAGCCAATACGGACTTGTAGCTGTCACGCCTTTGCGCTTACTGCTACGTATTTTAACCGTAAATAGCTCAGCCCTAATGGTAAGAGTTAGTAGTGAATTCAATTATTAATCTTTGAAGACAGCACAGCTGCCACAAGCTCAGCTCACTTTTACTCCACTCCTACCCTCGCCATTACACCACATTAACTAGGTGCTACATGGACCTTGCTAAATTCACTTGCGTATACATTTTTGACCGTTACTCGCCAGTATTTACCTATTGGATTAGTACACTCCTAACCGGACTATTTCTCAAAGAGCTGTGATGATTGAACGGGTTCGATCCACGGCCTACAGTGCCCTACAGTTCACACGGTAACACTGCCTACCTGACCCACTTAACTTGGTAGTGAGCTTATGTATCCAATCACCACTGCTAGCAGCAGTGGATAATCCTATCAGCACGACGAGAGCAGCAGACTTACCGTCGAATCCTCCTGAAAATACTTATAACTACGGTCGCCAGCTCTGAAGGAGCAAAAGAATAAATCAATTTTTTGGCTCGTTTCAAAGTGAAACGGCTTGAGTTGAATTTAAACTTAATTCTGAATATTACTATCTCTGATCATTCTAGGTGATTCTACAAAGCAAATACTCTCTCAATTTCTGTGAGTTGGCTTGGTAATTACCACCAAAACAACTTGTGCAACTTAGGTTAACAAAATTCTATCCTTCAACTTATTTAATGATTTTGGATATTACTCTTTGGACAATTGCTATATAATTAGTTAAGTGACTTTACTTGAAAGGTTATTCAGAAAAATTTAAGTAACTATAAATAGGCGACTCATTCTGGTGTGACCATTGCTCTTTTCTGGTTCTTATACGCTAAAGTATTCTACAACCAAAAGAATTGTAAATGAAAGAGGCGATGGTGGCCTCAGTCTGATTTCACTACACTATGTTTCAGGTTACTACACTTTACAATGAACAACATGCCTCGTAATTTTACTCATTACTATATTCGGTCTTCTGCACTTGCACAAAAGAAAACTGGTATTCTCCTTTTACATGTATACAAAGTTCGACTTAACAATTTCAAGCAGTCTTGCCTTGGGTAGACGTGTCGGTGCTGGTGGTGGGATGCATGTGGCTAACGCAGCTCTTCACGCCTCATGCCCTTAATGGCGGCTGGAACTACGAGCTGTAGCACTCGTATAAGCTACTGCACGTCCGACATAAAATCTGGGCGCAGTAACTCTTACAATCAGCACCAGTGGCATAGAGATGGCTTCAACAACCATTCGTCGCGTTCCACTCCACAAACGGCGACGATATTCGCCTCTTCGCTGTTGCACAAATCACTTTTGCGTGAGCACAGTTACGCACGTCCTCTCACGTCAACACTCCCCAGGCCATTCCATTGTTCAGTCCCTGTGTCTCCAGCTACCTCTAGCTACGCTCGTATCACCAAGAGTGGGGGCGTTCCCCTACCACCTTTTCACCGAAATCATTTAGTATTTAAGAATATTTATATTTATTACCCTGGAGTTCATACCAGTCATAATAATTTACTACTAGCGCTTTATAACATTAAATCATACAGTAATAGCTTATAATTACCAAGAAAAAGAATACATTTGACTCCGAGAGCTTATTGCATTGTCTGAGAGGCAGCGCTAATTCCCAGTTTCGCCAATAGATGGCATCAGGGTGCACTCCCTGGCAGTCTCACACCAGCGCGCCCGTTTCCGACGCGCGGGCTCCAAATTACTGTCAGCCCACCATCATTTCAGTTCCATTACACATGCCCCACTTCTTATTGAAGTATCTAACAGTGATAATTCAATAAGAAGTCTCTCCTATAATGAATCTGAAATTTTCATTAAACTTTTTACCAAGGGTTTTCCCTTTCTTACTGATACACCTCGGTACTTATATTACTTATTTAAAATTAAACACCAATTCTTTCTATCTTTCCTGCTAAACATTACATAAATGATTTACATATATTCTTTACAATTTTCTTACATCTAAACACAGTACACTTTAAACATCTTTTTTTTACAAAAATTTTAAATACACTTCTTTTATCTCAGGCAAGTAAAACACACGTTATGCGCCTATTACTTTATAGCCCGTCCTTTTCACTTTACCTCCTCACTTTTCTACCTCTTCCACAACACTTATTTACACATCTATTAAGGCTTTCTTAGAAGCTCAGTCTTTCCCAGTCTGTTTAGTCTCTACTTAAACTAGAAGTTTCATTAGAATACTGCAACATATTTTAGTGAACATTTACCTTTCACATAGAACAAAAGAAACAAAACTATTTACATATTGGTTTACTTTAATATTTATTTATATATTTAATTTCAATCTGGTAGAATTCGTGGTTCATACCTTTTGAGATCCACTATGTTTCTTACTCCCAGGCGTTTGCCTGTTAATGGGTACTCTAAATAATAAGCGTTCACATTGGGTATGGACACTATTTTAAATGGTCCATTATATATATATTTAAATTTGCTGATCTCGTTATTAATTTCACTTGACTTTTCATGTGTTTTTACAAGAACGAGATCACCTATTTTGAATTTAGGATTCCTTACTTTTTCGTCATGACGACGAATTCTCGCATCTGCTTGTTTTCTCATCTTGTCTTTTACTAAGTTCTTTTTACTATCATAATCTAATTCAACTCTATCTGGAAATTCTAGTAGGTCTTCTACTAGACTTTTACTTCTCGTCATTTTCAGGATTTCTTCTGGAGTAAATCCAGTGCTCTCGTTTGTTAATGAATTCATGATTTCTTCGAATTCACTCACATACATGCCCCACTTCTTGTGGTTACTATGGCAGTACGTCCTAAATAACCGACCTATCTCACGCATATATCTTTCTGCCGGATTGCTTGATGGGTGATAAGCTGAGATATGGACCACTTCTACCTGTTTCTAAGTTATCCCATCCTTCCACATTTTTGAGCAAAACTGAACACCATTATCTGATAGTATTCTCTTTGGCTTCCCTACTTTCACAAAATAATCACACACCATTTTATCATACACAGCTCTGACAGTAGCTTTTCTCAAGGGATATAGCTTTATATACTTTGAGAAAAGTTCAACTGCTACAAATATGTATACAAAACCCCCCATGGTTTTCGGTAATGGTCCAAAGATATCTACTGCTACTATTTCTAATACTTCATCAGGTTTTATTGATTGCATGGGCCCTTGATTAGTTGCATTTGTTACTTTCGGCTTTTGGCATAGATCACAAGATCTTATCCTCTGTGCTACCCTTCGTGCCATGTTGTTGAAGGTAATGCATTCATCTAACTTATCGGTACACTTCCGTGCACCACAATGGCCATATGCCAAGTGAACATAATCTATCAGCACTTCAGTGTGTTGTTCCGGCCAACATACTCTCCACTTCCCTGGATTATTTAATCTTTGAAGATACAGTACACCTTTATGTATTTTATATGAAGCCCTTATGTTAGTTGCGTCCGGATTGTCAAACTTGACCTTTACCGACTTGAGTGCATCATCATCACTTTGATATCTTCGCATATTCCGACATATTTCCCTAATTTTTTCTCTTCCTTCCACTTTTTTGAAGTAATTCACCTCAAAAACATCTTCCCTATTCTTTACACTTTCTAGTGTCTCACATCCTTCCGGTAATCTCGACAAAGCATCGGGCACTGCATGTTCTTTCCCTTTAACATACTTGATCTCTATATTAAATTGTTGTAAAAACAGCGCCCATCTGGTCAACCTGTTATGTAACAATCTGCAGTCCTTCAAAAATATTAAAGCTTTGTGGTCTGTATGGACCACAGTCTTATGTCCCCATAAGAAAAGTTGAAATTTCCTAAAACCCCATACTATAGCTAAAGCCTCCTTCTCTGAAACCGTATAGTTTCTTTCGTACTTAGACATGGTTCTACTCGCAAATGCTATTTGTCTATGAGTTTTTTCCCCATTTATCATTACCTCCTGAAATATGGATACTCCCAATCCATAATCTGAACTATCTGTTGCCATGTGGAATGGTTCACACAGGTCAGGGTGCCATAACTTTATGTTTTTAGCCAAATTGTCTTTTAGCCGGTTGAATGCTGTTTCACATTCCTCAGTCCACATATACACACTGTTCTTCTTAAGTAGGTTGTTCAGATGTGGGCTATTGAACACCTGATCATCCACATACTTACGATAAAAGGAACAAAGTCCTATAAACGACTTTAGTTGTTTTTTATTCTTGGGAGCCGGAAAATTTCTTATTGCTTTGACTTTATCGGGATCCTTTTCAATTCCCTCTGGTGTTACTATGTGACCTAAAAACTTTATTTCTCTCTTCACAAACTCGCATTTTTTCAGGTTCAGGGTCATTCCACCTTTAATTAAAGCTTTGAACACCCTGTCGCATAACTCCATGTGCTCTTCCCATGTCCTTGTAGCAATTAACAGATCATCTACATAAACCGTGATTAGCGAACTAAGTTCACTCCCTAAAATTTTGTCTAAAGCCCGAATGAACACTGAAACTTAATGGGATTTGCCAGTATCCTGCAGTTAGGTCTAAACTAGTCATGTACTTTACACCATTAAACTTCTGCAATAAATTATCTATGTTCTCTGGACGATCCAACTCCCTCTTCACTACTTTATTCAGAGTACGAGCATCTATCACTATTCGTACACTTCCATCCTTCTTACCTACTATCACTAGTGGGTTATTATATGGGCTAGAACTCCGTTCAATGACCCCACATGAAACCATTTTATCTATTTCTTTTTGAACTGCTTCTTTCTTAGGCACGGGTACATTATATGGTGGTTTAAAGAAAGGTTCATGCTCCTCTACCTCCATGCAGTACTCATAATTTATCACTCGTCCCGGTCTGTCCGAAAATACCTCCTGATTTTCTTTCAGAATTTGCCATAGATCCTCCCTTTGGGCATCAGATAATCCTCCCGTTTTATCCACTACATTTCGAAGGAGTGTCTCCTTATTTCCATCTTCAACTATCTGCCTCACGAGAAACCAATCGAATTTTTGACCTATTCCTGAATCATGATCATCTCTAAATTCTACCCATCTCAGCTGGTTCTCTTCCATTACTCTAGATGATTCAAATGGTATTTCTAATACCGCACTATCAACTTTACAAACTATTATCCCTTTGTCACAATCTATAATTACTTTCTGTTTTATTAACCAGTCAATGCCTAAAATGATCTCGGCACTGAGCTCTGAAACTACTAAAAATGCATTCGAAAATTGCTTGTTTTTTATCTTAAATTCCATCATCACTTGATGTTTAACAGGTTTACTACATTTCCCTGTCGCCCCTATCACTTTAACACCTGTTACTGGCATCATGACTACTCCTCGTTGCTCTTTGATCATCTCAAAAAATGCGTGCGAAATAGCACTTATTTGAGCACCCGTATCCAACAATACATATAAATCGTACCCACATACATTAATGGGCAGGATTGTTTGCATCCTATTGTCCTCTTTCATACTTTCTTTATCTTCCCATAATAAATCCTTTTCCACCGCCAAGTCTTGCCATATTATTTTTCCAGTTTTTATACTGACCATTCCATCTGGAGGTTTCTTTCTCCTTTTCATCCTAAATTCTTTCACCACTTTTTCCAATAGTCCTTCGTCTAGGCTCTTTAATGCCATCTCGTTCTCATTCGAATCTGTCATGCCTGAACTCTCGGTTGCAGAATCGGAAACTTCCTCTACTTCTTTTTCTCCCTGGATGCTTTCTGATGATTCTGACGATAATTCCTCCTCCTTAGAAATATGACCTTCTTCGGATTCAAATAATTCTTGCAGATTATAATCCATTTCTCTACTTTCCCTTTGTTGGATAGTACATTCGCCACTCTTACTTTCATTATTTTCCCCTACTAATGGAATTCCAGTCTCACTCAACTCATTTGCTTCAGTACTACAGGGATCACAACACTCTTTCTCTTGGTTAGATACACTTTCTCTAATTTGTTTAAAAGAATCTTCATCACAGTCATGTACTCTTGCTGTCACTAGGTACACATCATAATCGGTATGGCTCTCTAACACTGTCATATTCGGGTCCAAATTAATCACTTGAGTGGAAGATCTTTCTAATTGTGCTGGCTGGCTTTTGAGCTGATGTACATATTCTGCATACGAGGTAATTTCTGAATCGGCATTCGTCTCTGCACTATGCCCCTTTTTCTTATCCACCCTTTCCTCTTTAATAACTTCTCGATGCGATTCGTCGACTATTCGTACGAACCTTTTACCATAAGTCACATCACTCCTACCTTGCCCCTGCCTCTCTGCACAGTTGCCATCCCTACCGACAAACAACGCCTTCTCTGACTCTTCCTTCATCAATTCGTCACTCTGACCTCGAATTGTACTTATTTCATTCACGTGAGCCTTCACATCCGACCGATATTCTTTTCCTACTTCATTTCCCTTAATAATTCCTCCCTGCTCTCTCTCCTCTGTTTGTATCCCTGCATTATACTTCGCAAAGTTTCGTTTATGTAACTGCTCTTCAGGCGAACGACGCACTATCCTATTATAGTACTGACTACTCCGATCTTTCCTATATTTGGGCCATTTCTTTCTTTCCGCGCGCGTTAGGCCATTGACCTGCGCGGTATTTAGTTTTCCTGATTTTGATAATGCATCCCGTTTCCCTGATAGTGTCCTCTCCCTCGCTGAGAGTTACCTCCTCGACCTCTTCCTCTCATCATGTTAATTTGCGGTTCATTCCTACCACCTTTTACTATTCCATTCTGATTTCTGAAACCTCGGAACTCTCTAGTTTCACGCCACCTATCTTCATTCTCGATTTTTTCTAAAAATTCATCGAATGTTCGATGAGTGCCTCCTACATAACGCTTTGAATCGTCAGGTAGCTTTTTCCACAACTCCCACACTATCTCCAATTCTGATCTACGATCTTTAAGATACTCCAAACGCTTGAACCATCCTTCACAGTATTCTTTCATGAGCCCACGCCCTTGTTCTGGCATTCTGGCGACAACGAATTCTCTCCACAACCTATCCCTCTGTTGTGTGCTCCAGAATTCCTCAAGGAACTTTTCTTTGAAGTCTGTAAACTTCAAATTGTCGATATCCAAATTCAATCCCCAACGTTTAGCATGACCTGCTAAAGCGTCTATTACTAAATTAATTTTTTCTTTATCCGACATGTCTGTTGGTAAGACACGTTCACAATTTTTTATAAAATCCATTGGATGCCATCCACCTTGTTTCTTTTGAGGATCGTATTTTTCCTCCCTACTCAGTATTTCCGATTTTTGCATTACCAATGGGATACCACTACATTTAAGAAACGTCTGGTTCTGAACTTGCTGACTTAACAATTTTATCTCATTACGCAGTGTATTTTTCTGCTCCTGCACACATGCATCAAAACTCAACATGGTATTGCGCAGTGTTTCAATATCAGCTGCCGTTTCTTTAACAATCACTTTCTTTACAACTGGTACTATCACCTGTAATTTACTTTCAATTATCGGTTCTAATTTTTCACTAACCAAAGGTTCCACTGATTTCTCTATTTTCTGGATTTCGGTATCAAATCTTTTCTCTATTTCTGTGACTTTTCTCTGAACATTTGTTATTTCAGCCCCAATGCTATTTACTGATTTGTTTACCTCTGTGATACGTTGGCTTTGCGTATTCAAAATATCTAAATTGGCTTTTATTTTACCAGATAGGTTTTCATCCAGTTGGGATATATGACTAGCCATTTCTGCTTTCAAACTAGCATTCCCTTCTCGAATTTGCGCCATCATACTATTTAACAAACTTGTTAATTCCATATCCTCTCCCTTGTGACTTGCATCCATAGATACATTGGGTTCACTTTTCACTACCTTTGGTTTCACTTCCCGTTCCTCCTGTCTTGTGGGTGTGGATTCATCTATAGGATTTTCCAACCCTACAACAGTATCTATGGTCCCTAATTCTGGGTCTGACCTTGTAATGTTTTCGTCTTGCTTGTTACTATTCGACTCCATCTTAATCTGCTGTATTTCGTGCCTAATAGAAATGTTTATTAAACCAAGTATTACTTGTTTAACTCCTACTATTGGACCTTCTTTTGCTGCTTTGCAGGTTGTCGTCTTGAACTTACCAATTGTGGTATATTTGTCTACAACAGAATTTAAAATTTAAAATTTTCTTGAAACTACAAGTTTATATAAAACACTTTTATTGCAGCCATTATTCTACAAACTTGGTAAGTCCTGTCACGGTCGCCACATGCGACCGAACCGCCGAATCTTTCCATCAGTAAATGGGGTATGTTCTCAACTGACTCGGTTGTTTTAACCCCTCCACTGATGGAATGACCCGCTTCCTACTTCTGTATGTATAAAGCCAATACGGACTTGTAGCTGTCACGCCTTTGCGCTTACTGCTACGTATTTTAACCGTAAATAGCTCAGCCCTAATGGTAAGAGTTAGTAGTGAATTCAATTATTAATCTTTGAAGACAGCACAGCTGCCACAAGCTCAGCTCACTTTTACTCCACTCCTACCCTCGCCATTACACCACATTAACTAGGTGCTACATGGACCTTGCAAAAATCACTTGCGTATACATTTTTGACCGTTACTCGCCAGTATTTACCTATTGGATTAGTACACTCCTAACCGGACTATTTCTCAAAGAGCTGTGATCATTGAACGGGTTCGATCCACGGCCTACAGTGCCCTACAGTTCACACGGTAACACTGCCTACCTGACCCACTTAACTTGGTAGTGAGCTTATGTATCCAATCACCACTGCTAGCAGCAGTGGATAATCCTATCAGCACGACGAGAGCAGCAGACTTACCGTCGAATCCTCCTGAAAATACTTATAACTACGGTCGCCAGCTCTGAAGGAGCAAAAGAATAAATCAATTTTTTGGCTCGTTTCAAAGTGAAACGGCTTGAGTTGAATTTAAACTTAATTCTGAATATTACTATCTCTGATCATTCTAGGTGATTCTACAAAGCAAATACTCTCTCAATTTCTGTGAGTTGGCTTGGTAATTACCACCAAAACAACTTGTGCAACTTAGGTTAACAAAATTCTATCCTTCAACTTATTTAATGATTTTGGATATTACTCTTTGGACAATTGCTATATAATTACCTTTTCACCGAAATCATTTAGTATTTAAGAATATTTATATTTATTACCCTGGAGTTCATACCAGTCATAATAATTTACTACTAGCGCTTTATAACATTAAATCATACAGTAATAGCTTATAATTACCAAGAAAAAGAATACATTTGACTCCGAGAGCTTATTGCATTGTCTGAGAGGCAGCGCTAATTCCCAGTTTCGCCAATAGATGGCATCAGGGTGCACTCCCTGGCAGTCTCACACCAGCGCGCCCGTTTCCGACGCGCGGGCTCCAAATTACTGTCAGCCCACCATCATTTCAGTTCCGTTACAATTTCCAGGGATTCCCATTTCAGTTCCAAAGCAACTCCGTAACGTTTGCATCCTGTTCGAACCAACTGATAACCAGCATCCCGCCTTTGAACTGTTTCGACGTCTTCCTTTAATCCGACGTGGTGTGGATACAAACACTAGAGCGATACTTAAGAATAGGTCGCACTAGCGTCACACATGAGTTGCACTTTACAGGTGACTCACGTGTTCCCAAAATTCTCCCAATAAACCGAAGTCGATCATTCGTCTTCCTTACCACAATCCTCACATGCTCATACCACATCGCTCCTCAACGTTACGCCCAGATATTTAAACGCCGAGGCTGTGTCAAGTAGGACACAACTAATGCTGCAGCTGAGCATTCGGGTTTGTTTTTCCTACTCATCTGAGTTAACTTACAATGATCTACATTTAGATCTAATTGCCATCCATTACACCAAGCAGAAAGTCTATTTAAGTCATCTTGTATCCTTCTACAGTCACTGAATTTCTGCACCCTCCCATACACCACAGCATCATCAGGAGACAACGGCAGTGTAGAGAAAATAATAGTCACGAAATGGACAAATACAGGTCATGTATAGTTTACAAGGAAATTTATGACATTGTTGTTACCAAATATTGCCAGGTTCAGTAGCGATGATAGAGATGGACAACATTCGTGCACCTTTCTCCACGGTAGACCATAAAGGCTCAGTAATACTGATCTGGGGATTGTGTTGCCTAGTGGACATGTGACAATTCATCCTCGTGCTTAGAAAACCAATCTTCTACGATGGGAGCTTCGTGAATAGGGCCGGTTGTCTTGGAACATAGCGTTGGACGGGCAACAAAAACTGCACCAGGGGATGAACCTGATCAGAGGAAGTGGTCACATAATCCTTGGCAGTAATGCAACCTTCCGCAGTAACCACAGTAACGAATACCACGATATGGCTCCCCAAAATATCACCGAAACCCCGACGTTTTTCACTCTTGGAACGTAATCTTGGCCTGAGGTTGCAACCACTGTGAAATAAAACATCCGACCAAATGACCTTCTTCCATTACTCTATAGTCTATGTTTTTAGAATTCAGCATCTCGTTTTCCTGTTAAGGGCATCACTGATGAGTGGTTTTGGAATTGCAGTTCACAAAAAAGGCCCAGCTTATACAACTCCTTTTGTGTTGTCTTGGTGCTGACAGGGTTCGCGATTGCGGCATTCAGTCCTGCAGTGACTTTTGCAGCTGCTGTCGTATTATTTTTCGTCACAATCCATTTCAATGACTGTCTATCACAATCACTCGATACACGCTGTCATCCGCTTTGTGACTTTGCGTATGATTTTTTACCGCTCTCCCTGCTTGCAGTATAAATCCTTGATATGGTACCAGTTCAAACACAGAACACTTACGATGTCTTCGTTACGAAAGCACACCACAGGCGAACCAACAATTTAACCAAGTTTGAATACACTTATCTATGGCATAATGCATAATGCACTCAAAAGTACGCAGAACATTGTTTTGTCCACGACTGACGCTTGCAAGATACTGAATACATTTCGCAGGTGCAGTTTGTGGTCATTTATTTTTGAGTAAGCAGTCTTCTGACTGATTTGTTGCGGCAGGCCATGAATTCCTCCCCTGTGCCAACCTCTTCACCTCAGAGTAGCACTCACAACCTACGTCCTCAATTATCTGCTGGATGTATTCCAATCTCTGTCTTCCTCTACAATTTTTGGCCTCTGCAGCTCCCTCTACTACCACGGAAGTCAGTCCCTGATGTCTTACTAGTTATCATATCATGCTGTCCCTTCTCCTTGTCAGCGTTTTCCATATATCCCTTTCCTCTCCGAATATGCACAGAACCTCCTCACCAGTCCGTCTAATTTTCAACATTCTTCCGTAACATCATTTCTCAAATTCTTCGATTCTTTTCTGTTTCGGTTTTCCCACAGCCAGTGTTTCACCACCATACAATTCTGTGCTCCAAACGTATATTCTCAGAAATTTCTTTCTCAAATTAAGGCCTTTTTTGATACTAGTAGACTTCTCTTGATCAGAAATGCCCTTCTTTCCAGTGCTAGTCTGCTTTTGATGTCCTCCTTGCTCCGTCCGTCATTGGTTATTTTGCTGTCTAGATAACAGAATTCCTTTTCTTCATTTACTTCGTGACCATCAATCCTGATAAGTTTCTCGTTATTCTCATTTCGGCTACTTCTCATTACTTTCGTAATTCTTCGATTTATTCTCAGTCCATATTCTGTACTCATTGGACTGTCCATTCTATTCAGCAGATCGTGTAATTCTTCTTCACTTTCACTCAGGATAGCAATGTCATCAGCGAATCGTGTCACTGATATTCTTTCACCTTGAATTTTAATTCCACTCATGAAATTTCTGTTATTTCCACCATTCCTTCTTCGTTTTACAGACTGAACAGTAGGGGCGAAAGGCTACCTCCCTGTCTTAAACCCTTTTTAATCCGAGCATTTCGTTCTTGGTCGTCCACTCTTATTATTCCCTTTGGCTCCTGTACATATTGTATATTACCCATCTTTCCCTACACGTTACCCCTCTTTTTTCTCAGAATTACGAAGATCTTGTCTGTATTACATTGTCCAACGACACATCCTAAGTTTTCTTTTCCATTCTCCCGTATATTGTCCTTGTCAGAAACTTGGATGCATGAGCTGTTAAGCTGATTGAACTATAATTCTCGCTTTTGCAGTCTTTTGTGGTTGATATTTTTCCGAAAGTCAGATGGTATACTGCCAGACTCATACATTCTACACACAAACGTGAATAGTCGTTTTGTTGCCACGTCCCCTAACTAATTTATAAATTCTGGTGGAATATAATCGATCCCTTCTGCGTTATTTGATCTGAAGTCCTCCAACGCTCTCTTAAATGCTGATTCTAATACTGAATCCCCTATCTCTTCCAAATCGACTCCTGTTCCTTCTTCTATCACATCAGACATCTCTTCCCCCTCATAGAGGCCTTCAATGCACTGTTTCCACCTATCCGCTCTCTCCTCTGCATTAAACAATGGAATTTCGGTTGCACTCATAATGTTATCACCCTTGCTTTTTATTTGAACAAAGGTTGTTTTGACTTTGCCATATGCTGAGTCACTCCTTCCGAATATCATTCGCCGGCCGGTGTGGCCGAGAGGTTCTGGACGCTTCTGTCCGGAATCACGCTGCTGCTATGGTCGCAGGTTCGAACCCTGTCTCGGGCATGGATGTGTGTGATGTCCTTAGGTTAGTTAGGTTTAAGTAGTTCTAATCTAGGGGACTGATGACCTCAGATGTTAAGTACCATAGTGCTTAGAGCCATCTGAACCATTTTTTCGATTGTCATATCTTTTTCGATTTCCTCACTTTTTCCACGCAGCCATTTCGTCTTAGCTTCCCTGCACCTCCTATTTGTTTCATTCCTCACCGACCTGTATTTCTATATTCCTGAATCTCCCTGAACACTTTTGTACTTCCTTCTTTCATTGATCAGCTCAAGTATTTCTTCTGTTACCCATGGTTTCTTCGTAGTTGCGATCTTCGTACCTATGGTTTTCTTTCCAACTTCTGTAGCTTCCGTTTTTAGAGATATTCATTCCTTTTCAACTGTACTGCCAACTGATCTAGTCCTTATTGCTGCATCTATAGCCTTGGAGAACTTCAAACGTATCTCGTCATCCTTCTTACTTCCGTATCCCACTTCTTTGCGTATTGATAGTTCCTGACTAGTCTCTTGAAGTTCAGCCTACTCTTCACCACTGTAACTGCACACGTAAACAAACCTAATTGAATATTTTAAGGTCATGACTATACCTAGTTAATGCATGGGGAGGTGTCACGAGCATAAGCGATGGAGTACAATGCTCTTTCTTAGATAGTAAATACAATTCAATAGATTAGACAAAATTACTGGCGAAAATTTTAGGAATGGATGGAATATCTATATATTAGAAGAACATCCATGACAAGTAAAAAAATATGAAGGTATCAACAGAATGAAGTGTCATAATTACCTCTCGAAAGCACAATGTGTAAAACTGAAAGCGGTATAAGACGTAGAAAATAATGTATCCAAATGCTTGAGGTGTATACCGTGACGGAGTACTGGATAAAATGTTTTCGGTTAACCTAGTCGCGTAATATTGAGACAAAAATACTCTAACATTCTTACCTGACATGGGTTATAGTCTATAAATCTGTATTATCGCCGTTTTGTGAAGAGCCATTACGGAGAACCACGAAGCTAGAATGCACCGTGCCTACGAGCTGTGTGCGAAGTTGTGGAACACCTGGAACATACCATCATCAGCGAAGTAAATTACGAGCGCCAGTTCAATAGCGTGTTGGTCAACCTCTGGCACACAGTGCAGAGATGATGCTGTGCGGAAAGAATTCGACGAATGTTTGATGCAGGTAACGCATGTTTACGCACAGGTCACGCGTTCCTCTTCCGGACCGGTGGTTTGCGGGCCTGTAGTTGGTGCACTCTACCGTTCCAAATGCCATTCATCGAGTTCAGTTCAGACGAATTTGTCGGTCAAGAAATTAACGTGATTTTACTATCATGCTAACGCAATTCTGACCTTGTGGCACTGATTGTAATCCTGCTGGGGAGATGCCGTCACCGTCAAGCATATTTATTTATTTATTTATTTTATTTATTGATTTATTTAA
This sequence comes from Schistocerca americana, assembly GCF_021461395.2. Lineage (NCBI taxonomy): Eukaryota > Metazoa > Arthropoda > Insecta > Orthoptera > Acrididae > Schistocerca > Schistocerca americana. The sequence goes on from NC_060126.1 coordinate 442,519,194, forward strand.
CCTGGCAAGATTAGGGCCATCAGGCCCTCTCTTACATCTAACCAGGCATTCTACTTATTTTACATTCATACGTTTTAGTAGGCATGTTAAACTACATCTAGTACAAAAAGTGAAATAAACAATTAGAAAGGTACACCTGGAAAAATACATACATATAGAGTTTATATTCGTAGATCATAAGTACTGTTATAATTAGACATTATTGAAGAGAAAAATTTTAGATAGGAGTGCTGGCAGCAGGGAGTGTGAGGGAGACTCATGGTGAAGGGAGGAGAAGAATAGATATGATGAAACATAATTAAGGAAATATAAAGGAAAAGAAGATTGCCTGGCTAATAGAGATAGATGAAGGGGAAGGCATCTCAGGAGCAAGATAGGAGACGCTAGCTTTGCTATTTGACACAGGATTGGCCTGGTACATTAATTATGTGCACGTGGTCGTTTCAAACGAAGAATAACGGCAACTTACTGGGTTAACCGAAATTTGTAGTACCGCTTACTCCTGAGTACGTTTATTTCGTTCACGGCTACCAAGAATGACATTCATATTTCTCAAACACACCAAAACAACCATGTACGAGCAGCGCCTATTAGACAGAGGGGGTCCGACAGCCGATCAAGTCATTCCACCAGGAAGGAGGTACACGGCTCGTGTAGTAGTTCAGCCATGCCTAGACGGTCAATACCGCTTTTCCATCACGTTTGTTTTGTAACATTGTGCGAGGAAGGGCTCTCAACCAGGGAAGTGTCCAGGCGTCTCAGAGTGAACCAAATCGATGTTTCCGGAATGAGATTTTCACTCTGCAGCGGAGTGTGAGCTGGTATGAAACTTCCTGGCAGATTAAAACTGTGTGCCGAACCGAGACTCAGTTGGTAGTGCACTTGCCCGATAAAGGCAAAGGTCCCGAGTTCGAGTCTTGGTCTGGCACACAGTTTTAAACTGCCAGGTAGTTTCAAAACGATGTTGTTCGGACGTGGAGGAGATACAGAGAGACAGGAACTGCCGATGACATGCCTCGCTCAGGTCGCCCAAGAGCTACTGTTCTAGGCGCTACAGTCTGGAACCGCGCGACCGCTACGGTCGCAGGTTCGAATCCTGCCTCGGGCATGGATGTGTGTGATGTCCTTAGGTTAGTTAGGTTTAAGTAATTCTAGGTTCTAGGGGACTGATGACCTCAGATGTTAAGTCCCATAGTGCTCAGAGCCATTTGAACCATTTGACCACTACCTACGGATTATGGTTCGGAGGAAACCTGACAGCAACGCCGCCATGTTGAATAATGCTTTTCGTGCAGTCACAGGACGTCGTGTGACGGCCCAACTGTGCGCATTAGGCTGCAAGATGCTCAACTTCACTCTCGACGTCCATGGCGAGGTCCATATTGCAACCACGACACCTTGCAGCGCGGTACAGATGGGCCCAACAACATGCCGAATGGACCGCTCAGGATTGCTATCACGTTCTCTTCACCGATGAATGTAGCATATGCCTTCAACCTGACAATCATCGGAGACGTGTTTGGAGGCAACACGGTCAGGCTGAACGCCTTAGCCACACTGTCCAGAGAGTGCATCAAGGTGGAGATTCGCTGCTGTTTTGGGGTGGCATTATGTGGGGCTGACGTACGCCGCTGGTGGTCATGGAAGGCGCCGTAACGGCTGTCCGATACCTGAATTCCATCCTCTTGCCGATAGTGCAAATATATCGGCGGCATCCTGGCAAGGAATTCGCCTTCATGGACGACAATTCGCTCCCCCATCGTGCACATCTTGTGAATGACTTCCTTCAGGATAACGACATCCCTCGACTAGAGTGGCCAGCATGTTCTCCAGACACCTTATCGAACATAGATTGAAAAGGGCTGTTTATGGATGACGTGACCCACCAACCACTCTGAGGGATCCACGCCGAATCGCACAACATGCAGTGTGTGGTTTTGATGAGGAATAAAAAAGGTGGAAATGTTGTTCACCTCTAGTCCATTTTTCTGTACAGGTTCCGGAAATCTCGGAACCAAGGTGATGCAAAACTTTATTTTTTGTGTATGTACTTACGCTCTAGATTAGTGTATTCCCGAAATCTTCTATCTTTTCAAATTGTCCATAACGTAATAATATATTGGCACATTTGTGTGCGATGATGATGTCCTACGAAAATTAGTTACCTTATGATTCCATTTTAAATAACTTATCAAAAATGTGACGTAATGAAGATATTTTCCGAAATATATTTGTTCACGAAATTTATTTAGTCACTAAATATTGGGTTGGTGCATGACTTCATAGCGTTCTACCATAACGTTAATACACACATCAGATATTCATAACAGAGAGTTTAGTTTTCCGTAATATATATTCCTTCACTATTTGCAACGGTCTGCCAACACTGGGGCAACTTTTCGATTCTGAGACTGGAACGCACTTCGTTTTGAGGCCAAGTACTCGTCGAGACATGTTCGGAGTGCGTATTCATCAGGAAAGGAAGTTCCTTCAAGGTTGTTCGATAGAGAGTGGGAAGCGTGAAAATCTGAGGGCGCAAGATCAGATGAATAAGGTGGGTGAGGAATTACATCCCACCCCAACCGTTTTATTTTTTTTTTTTTCAGTGTAGCAGAATGCGGGCAGGTGTTATTATGGAGTAGTAGCGCTTCACGCGTCGAGCATATGCGCAAAACTATAGTCCTATATCTCTGACATCGATCTGTTGTAGAATTTTAGAACATGTTTTCTGCTCGCGTATCATGTCATTTCTGGAAACCCAGAATCTACACTGCAGGAATCAACATGGATTCCGAAAACAGCGATCGTGTGAGACCCAACTCGCTTTATTTGTTCATGAAATATTAGATACAGGCTCCCAGGTAGATGCCATTTACCTTGACTTCCGGAAGGCGTTAGATACAGTTCCGCACTGTCGTCTGATAAACAAAGTAAGACCCTGCGGAATATCACACCAGCTGTGTGGCTGGATTGAAGAGTTTTTAGCAAACAGAACACAGCATGTTGTTCTCACTGGAGAGACGTCTACAGACGTTAAAGTAACCTCTGGCGTGCCACAGGGGAGTGTTAAGGGACCATTGCTTTTCACAATATGTATAAATGACCTAGTAGATAGTGTCGGAAGTTCCATGCGGCTTTTCACGGATGATGCTGTAGTATAAAGAGAAGTTGCAGCATTAGAAAATTGTAGCAAAATGCAGGAAGATCTGCAGCGGATAGGTACTTGGCGCAGGGAGTGGCAACTGACCCTTAACATAGGCAAATGTAATGTATTACGAACACATAGAAAGAAGGATCCTTCATTGCATGATTATATGATAGCAGAACAAACACTGGTAGCAGTTACTTCTGTAAAATATCTGGGAGTATGCGTACGGAACGATTTGAAATGGAATGATCATATAAAATTAGTTGTTGGTAAGGCGGGTGCCAGGTTGAGATTCATTGGGAGAGTCGTTAGAAAATGTAGTGCATCAACAAACGAGGTGGCTTACAAAACACTCGTTCGACCTATACTTGAGTATTGCTCATCAGTGTGGGATCCGTACCAGGTCGGGTTGACAGAGGAGATAGAGAAGATCCAAAGAACAGTGGCGCGTTTCGTCACAGGGTTAATAGGTAAGCGTGATCGCGTTACGGAGATGTTTAGCAAACTCAAGTGGTAGAATCTGCAAGAGAGGCGCTCTGCATCGCGGTGTAGATTGCTCGCCAGGTTTCGAGAGGGTGCGTTTCTGGATGAGGTATCGAATATATTGCTTCCCCCTATTTAGACCTCCCGAGGAGATCACGATTGTAAAACCAGAGAGATTCGAGCGCGCGCGGAGCCTTTCCAGCAGTCGTTCTTCCCGCGAACCATACGCGACTTGAACAGGAAAGGGAGGTAATGACAGTGGCACGTAAAGTGCCCTCCGCCACACACCGTTGGGTGGCTTGCGGAGTATAAATGTAGATATAGATCCTCGTCACCAATAACGATACGGGATAGGAATGGTTAGTGTTACGAACGAGCTGATGATGAGCAAGCAGGGACACATGTCGACCACCTGCAGATTTGTGTGATTTTGGCTTAGAGCTTAAGATACCCATGCTCCAGATTTTCTGAACCTTCTCCATTATATGTAAAAGTGCACGATGGTGGAATGATCACAGCTCATTACATTTGCCAGTACACGAATATACTGATGGGGATCACTGTCGGTTAGTGCGTTTAGAAGGTCTTCTTCAAACCCAAGGACTTCTTGAACGTGGAGAGTCACTTATGTCAAAACCATCCTTCTTAAAAAGGCAAAAACCATCTTCTTGCAGTGCCCCGTCCAACCGCGTCATCGCCATACACGGAGGAAATGTTTCTGTCTGCCCCCGCTCCTGTCACTCGTCTACTGAATTAAAACAGAAGGATATGTCGGAAATGTTCTCATTTCTCCAGTTTGCGCTCCATTTTCTAGCGTCCACATCTCCACACATTATCAGCAAAGGACAAAATGACAATTTGCAAACTCACAGTGCAACAGTGAACTACAAATAAAAAAATGGCAATCGATGAATAAACGCATAGCAACCGGAACACCAACATCTAAAACACAAACGCGGTGAACTTATGCATCAACCTAATAGAAAATTACACTTATGTTTCATAACTTTATTTAGTCTTTAATAAGTACATTCACTTAGTAGGAAGTGGTTAATTTTTATTGTTTTACACATATTTCAAATTTTCAATAGCTGTATTTCACAACTATTTAAAACATTCTACATTATTAATTTTATGCTTATTTTTTGTAGACTTCAAAACATACAATTTTGTTTAAATTGTTCACAACTGAAAAATAGGAAGTGAAAATGATTATTAATTTGAACCATTACCGTTTCTAGATCGTACTAGAAGCTTGTGTTCTAATACACAGAACTCAATCTGTCCAAATTCGGTCGGTCGTAGTACAGTCGTTGTTGAGTCGTCACCTGGCACGTAGCCTGCCAGTTAAGCGCGAGTCCTTTGTCTGTATTTGGCGGTACGTATCTGTGTGTTTTGCTGCGCCTCTATATGAAGTCTCTGTGGAATGTTATCACCATGAAAAAGGCGGTTTTGTGTGAAGCTCTCTTTAGTACATGGAGAGTGTTTATTGGAAAACTACAGTGTTACGAGATCAAACAGAAACAATAAATATCGTGCAGTGTAATTGTGGAGATGCTTGTTCGCTATGAAATCAAAAAGCCAGAACGTCAGTTCTACAACTAGGCGAAGAAGACAGTGAACCTGAAATGTGGAACTGCTACAAAGATGAGTCTAAAATTTTACTCATATTTTCATCCGTACATGAGCTTTATACATTACACATGTCTACATTGAGATTCAATTGCCATTCCCTGCACCATGCGTCAATTCGCTGCAGATCCTCCTGCTTTTCAGTACAATTTTCCATTGTTACAACCTCTCGATACAGCGCAGCACCATCCGAAAAAAGCCCCAGTGAACTTCCGATTTATCCACAAGGTCATTTATGTATATTGTGAACAGCAACCGTCCTACGACACTCCCCTGCGGCACACCTGAAATCACTCTTACTTCGGAAGACTTCTCTCCATTGAGAATGACATGCTGCGTTCTGTTATCTAGGAACTCTTCAATCCAATCACACAATTGGTCTGATAGTCCATATGCTCTTACTTTGTTCATTAAATGACTGTGGGGGAACTGTATGGAACGCCTTGCGGAAGTCAAGAAACACGGCATCTACCTGGGAACCCGTGTCTATGGCCCTCTGAGTCTCGTGGACGAATAGCGCGAGCTGGGTTTCACACGACAGTCGTTTTCGAAACCCATGCTAATTCCTACAGAGTAGATTTCTAGTCTCCAGAAAAGTCGTTATACTCGAACATAATACGTGTTCCAAACTTCTACAACTGATCGACTTTAGAGATATAAGTCTTTAGTTCTGCACATCTGTTCGACGTCCCTTCTTGAAAACGGGGAAGACCTGTGCCTTTTTGCAATCCCTTGGACCGCTACGCTCTTCTAGGGACCTACGGGACACCGCTGCAAGGTGGGGAGCAAGTTCCTTCGCGTACTCTGTGTAAAATCGAACTGGTATCTTTTGAGCGAGTACCATTCATATCATCTTGTTTCTTTCTCTTCGAGTGTATTTGTTGTGTTAGCAGTTTCTAATGCCAGAAGAGTGTATAACAGCGATTCGTAATTCGAGAGTGATTCTTAAGAAAGGAAGTGTGACATCATATAGTCCGCAATAATGATCAAGCAGTTCACGGCTGTCATGGTGCCGTTAGTAACTGCTATTGGTTCCATATCCAGCGTCTCCAGAGTTTTTGACCCAGGTGGCGCAGTGGGTTCGTATACGATAGGACGACGGTTCAAATCCGCTTCCGGTCCTCCTGATTTTTCCGTGATTTCCTTAAATCGCTTCAGGCAAATGCCAGAATGGTTCCTTTGAAAGGGTACGGCCGAATTTCTCTCCTTCCCTAATCCGATGCGACCGATGACCACGCTGTTTGGTCTCCTCCCCCGAATCAACCAACCAACCAACCATTGGTTCCGCGGAAACACTGTCAAAGTCCTCCAAATCCCAATACAAGTGCAACCGCAGACAGCCTGCGCACGTGGCGCAGTGAATTTTTTGAGTGGCGTGTATTAGGCAACTTATCTAATCGAGCAATTGATTCATGATCATATCTCAATAACCCCTGCTCAGAGTGATAGAAATTGTCGATGTTGTTCACTTATAAATGGAGCACGCAGGGGTTCTTGTTGCTTGGCTGCCCTAATGTACGTGTTGTTGAAGTAAGAGCAGCCGGCAGAGTGTGTAACCGCATGGAGACCAGCAGTTACTATTTCTTTTTAACAATCCGCTGATTGGATTACTATTAGGAGGCTGATTAGCACGAAGGTGTGTGTGATATATTTTGGGTTTTTGGGACAGTATCAAATGGCTCTGAGCACTATGGGACTTAACATCTATGGTCATCAGTCCCCTAGAACTTAGAACTACTTAAACCTAACTAACCTAAGGACATCACACACATCCATGCCCGAGGCAGGATTCGAACCTGCGACCGTGGCAGTCGCGCGGCTCCGGACTGGGACAGTATCCAGAAGTTATGTATTGTCTGTATGAGATTTTCAGTGTATGTTGATTGCCATCAAATTTATGACCCTTGTATATTGCTGTAAAATTTGGGTCACTTCTATTGAAAGCACTTACTCAGTTACTAGTACAGACTCGTATTCTGTAAAGCTAGTCATTTGCACGTAGTATCATATAAACGTGGATTTATTTGGAAGCACTGACTCAGTTATTAGTAAAAGGTAGTGTTCTGTAAAGGCAATCATTTGTACGCAGAACTTAATACGCATGCATTTACTTCAATGCACTCTTTCAGTATTAGTACAGGTGCAAATGATTGCCAACCGGGGTGGCCGAGCGGTTCTAGGCGCTACAGTCTGGAACCGCGCGACCGCTAGGTCGCTGGTTTGAATCCTGCCTCGGGCATGGATGTGTGTGATGTCCTTAGGTTAGTTATGTTTAAGTAGTTTTAAGCTCTAGGGGACTGATGACCTCAGAAGTTAAGTCCCATAGTGCTCCGAGCCATTTGAACCATTTTCTTGCAAATGATTCTTCATTTATTCGTATTGTTTATTGATCTCTTAACGTATATTAATTGATGTTTGATTGGTCTTTGCCGTGTCTTTTGCGGTTTGTTTGTGTTCCAGTTTTCTGAGAGTTAGGGTGTGTGGGAGCGGCGCCGCGTTCTGCTTCGGTGCACAGAAGTTGTGACGTTTCGTCTAATGGGAAGTGACTCCCTGTTGGGCCCTCAGGATTAGGTGTTGTTTTTGACGGGTGGTCTGCTGCTACCGCGATTTTAAGTTGTCACCTTTTGCCCAGGGCAGCCTGGCGTCATTGCCCGTTTGGTAAACATTTAACGTTTTTCGTGTATATTTTAAAAAAATATAGGTTTTTTATTTGCTTGGAAATGAATTGTATTATATTGTAACTTTTGCTGCTTGTGTTATTTGGGTTCTTAACGAACTGGTGTGCGTTTCATAAATAACTTTCGTATTGCCAATTATTGCCTTTTTAAAATAAATTATCTGTGCCGCGTTTCTTTAAATTACTTTCTGATTGTAATTTATTGTTCCTTTAAGTATTGAAATCTCTGTGGCTCATCTGCTTAACTCAGTTTTCCCAATTGTAATTTGCTGCCTTGCTTGTGAAGCAAGCTATCTGTAATAGTTTGGTATGGTCTTAAAGATGTCTACGTGTCGATTGTCTCTTAGCTGTTTTATAAAAATTGTCTTTGAATAAATTGTTAATTTACTGATTTGGTAGTTGTGTTTAAGGAGTGACATTATAGGGGCCTTGACCTTCCATGCTAAGTGTACACCTCATCCCGACTTCCTCAGTCACAGGGCGCATACGAGTCCGAAACCGATAGTGTGTTAAATAAAAGAACCTTACAACTGTAGCGTTATTTTCAACCTCTGCCAATTTTTTTTAATCTACATTTTATAACGAATCAATTGAGTCCAGCGACCATATCTGACAATGGAAAAGTTTTACAGTTTAAAATCTAAAGCTAAAATCTTCTTGGGTGTTAGGTCGCATCATATTTCCTCTAAAATAATCGACGTGTCGACCCCTCTTCTGGGATCTTCTTCAGCTTCCGGTGTCCACTATTGATAGACGTGGCTTAACACCCCAGAAGATTTTAACTTTAGTGAGAACGGCCACGAAAGTCTGTTATCGAAATCTCTGTCTTATCGTTATGTAAACAATCTGATACCTCTCCAGGTCTCTTGCACGCATACAGCCTTCTTCCTTGATTCTTAAACCAACTGTTGGCGATGATTCACTTATGCTCTGTGCTAAACGTTGCCAGGAAGCTTTTTCTTTTATTGCTGTCTTCTAGTCCATATTGTCCTATTATTTTGCTTTTCTTTTTCTTCCTACTCGTAATTCCAGTCACCCATCACCAGTCTGCCTCTCGCTCTGTTTTATCTCATAAGACATTCTTCGAATCTCTTCATTTCTCTCAGTCTCTTCATCATCTGCAGATCAAGCTCTGCGTTACCTCTGATTCTGTATTTATAACTCTTTACTCACCTGTTTGGAAGTCCTGTTTATCCTGCCAGCGAACTTCACTAATCACCCTTATATCTAACATCAACCTGTTCTTTCTCTTTTTCGGATTTTCTATCCTCCCTACCCTATTAAGGGATCTAACTTTCCACGCTCCGGTTCGTAGAATGCCAGTTTGGTTTTTACTGATGACGGCATCATCCTGAGAAGTGACTAGTGAAGTTTCCCCCGAATATGACACTGGTGGATAAAAGGAAATAGGAAAATAAGGCTAACTGGCGAAAGGGACCCATATCTACACCTGGGAATGGAAAACAGTAACACGAAATGAAGAAGCTTAGGAAGAAGAGCTACCGAAAAATTAACCGACTCACATTTAAAAAAAAAAAAAAAAAAAAAAAAAAAAAAAAAAAAAAAAAAAAAAAACCCTTATTCCTCAAGGACATTCATGCCACTGGAAAACGTTGAGGACAGTTGAACAACTGACCGTTGGAAACAATGGAAAGAGACTTAGTCGTAAAGGGAAGTATTACAGCAGGTCTCCGAAATTCAGAAGTAAAAAAAGTCATTGCAACTCATTTTCTATCCCTACATATAATTAAATAGCTTAACACAATGATGTGCAGGAAATGGATTCATGAAGAAATAAAAAGAAACCATACCCCAACATTTAAAGAAATATTCGTGAATAAAAATCTGTAGGCTGAGATAATCATCCACACAATAACGTAAAATTAAGATTTGATGGACACTAAAGATGAACATCCTGTTTTTTAAGCATTATTATGTTCAAAGTGTCGAATAAATGCAAGGGGAAGCGAAATACAATAGGAGAGGAAACGAGACACTAACGTGTTTGAAGGACAGTAAGGGTAGCACCAAAATAAGGCCCATACCATAATCTCTTTATCAGTGCGATACAGTCTTTCAGCGAAAGTTTGAAACTCAAAGAATACAGCCAGTATCGATAAAACAATGTTGATATTGCTGTAATATGTGATGGCGGAGAAGCTGCCTCGAAGCATAAAAGAAAGCACAAATGCTACAGAAATAAATACCACGCTTCCGGGACGGTAAGAGGTGGTCTGGCAAAATTCACGGAATTTTCGCGTTAAATTTTCAGAGTAAGTAATATTGAGTGGAATAGTTGTCCGTTATTTCTCGAGGAATTTGATGTTATTAGAAGCCAAAGGCTTATTTGATTACAGAATTTAATAACGTCTGATTTATTTTTCAGTACATATAAACCGATCATCGTTATGAATATCGAGCTAAACATTCAGCTGGCTTATTACAGAGTTGAATTTAATAACGTCGTATTTGCTTGCTATTTCATACCATTTGATCGCAGAAATTAATTTCAAGTTAAACATTCACGTTGCCGAAAATTCACGAAGACAGATGTAATTCTTTTAAGAACCAGAACGATAAAATATGTATACAGTCATTATCTGTAAACTTCTTTTTACTTTCAATTGAAATAACAATTTATGGAGCATTCCGATAATGTAGGATATTATAAGGTTAAATTAAGTAGCCTACCGAGGCTAAGAAAGCAACGGTACTGAGACTAACCAAGTTTTCTTTACACTGAACAAAATTTATGTAAATATATCGAGCAAAGGAATTAAATTATCCGCCTCTATGCCAGTATTCAGTCTTCACCGAGAAAAGTTTAGCTATTATTGATCACTTTCGGCGTCTACACTAGGTTGTTGATCTGCAGCGACACCTTTCTATGCACAATGCCTGCTGATTATTTGTGGCTTGACAGGTGTTCATCGCGTTCGCCATTAAGTTCAGGTGCACGACAGTAACATAATTATTACTTCAGGAAGAAATAACGACTAGGAGGGAGAAATGTTCAACTACCTAAATAGTCATCAAAAGTATTACAAGAAAAGCCAAAGAAATATTTTAAACAAATTTACAAATGTGGGGCCAGTCTCAGCCAATCTTCGTTACGGAGGCGCATAACCAGAATCGATGATAGCGTCTGGGGCACCTCAAGTAAGTTCAGATGGTTCAAATGGCTCTGAGCACTATGGGACTTAACATCTGAGGTCATCAGTCCCCTAGAAGTTACAACTACTTAAACCTAACTAACCTAAGTACATCAAACACATCCATACCCGAGGCAGGATTCGGACCTGCGACCATAGCGATCGCGCAGTTCCAGACTGAAACGCCTAGAACCGCTCGAGGCATTTTCAGAATGATTATGTAATTTGCGAGGCGAAATGTACCCTGAACTGTCAAAAAGCAGACTTCTGCAACCAAAGTGTTAGGCAAACCATCCGCCACTGCGAAAAAATGGCACACTGAAGGGTGAATGTATAGAGGGTTGATAACACTATCACAAAAGTCATGTTCACATTTTGATTTTTTTTTTTTTTTTAGAGGGCGTATGAAAGACTTTACGACTAACTTTCCTGTATTCTGAAAGTAACTTTATGTAGAAAACAGCAGCTGCGTTTTTCGGCTCCAGTTATAACGTTCGTATGGTTATATATCGTTTTAACAAGTGGGCAGACTACACTGGCGCCTGAAGTTACAAGCCAATAGAAATAACAAAGAATTACGTCAGTTCGTTCAGAATTAATTGGATAAAGCGATACGAAAATATAAGAAGCTTATGTGCTCTGCTGTTGGCGACCGGGACCCAGTTAAAGTTATTTCTTGTTCCGCTCGCTTGGTGCCTTGGACTGCAACAGGGACCGCCGGTCTAGGACGAACGACGCCGGCTTAAGCAAGTGAAGATCGGACCGTGGCGTCTGGAATTGTATGCAGCACTAATCCGTGCCAGTGGAGTGAAAAGAATTTCGGTTTAAGAGATTACTGGTGTAGCTCTGTTAAGCTGTTGCCGTGTCTCTTGAAATACAAGCAACATCAGTGATTTATATAGAGAACCCACGGACGTTTTTATCTGGTCAGAAAAGCTGTGCCTTCTCACGGCTTCGGCTAATACCGTCGTCCAAATCCCGGATCACCTGGCGCCGTATATCTTCAGGCGCGCCCAGGAGCTTCCGTAAACCCACGTGTAGGATACAGTTGGTAGCGTTCGCGCAAGTAAACGATCCGACATTTTCGCAGCTTCTCGGCATTAGCGCAGTTGTAGTGAACGAGCATTTATATTAATTTGGAGCAACCATAAATAAAAGTCTACACGTGGAAGAGGATTAGTTTCGACTGAACAGAAAAGTAACTCAGACATTTTCTTCCGACCTCAAGCGAACTATAATACGATAAGCACAGTGGAGATCAGGGTGCACCGGAAGAGATGGTGGTTAATGTTTTAACGTAGCACGATTAACATATTTCATTTCTTATAAACAACAATGACTTCGATTCCACATTATCATCATCTACCTCTTCATCTTCTTCTTCTGTTTTCACTACGTCATTGGACCACTTCAGTCATTCTCTGTTCATCTTCTTCGATAGAATTTCTTTTCGAATTGCCCAGTATATTTTCATATTTTCTGATCTTTCTACTCGTTCTTCATCTGTAAATATCCTTTCTAGTGTTTGTGGTGCGTCTATTCTAGGTTTAAATCTTATCTTCATCTCTTTTACAGTTTCTTCAAATTTTTGTTTTATTTTCCAAATCTTCCTAGGTTAATTCTACCTCTAACGTATCATCTCTGATTTCCTTTATCCGTCGTTCTTGTTGCTTCATGCTACAAAATTTCTCCTTAATTTTTCTTGGTAATCTGGTTTCGGGTGTCTTAATGCGACCAAAATAGTGTAATAATGTAACCAAAAACAAAGATTTCCATTTTCCGTGTAGTATCTGTAATGGTCCCCAGGTCGCCGTATACCCCTTCATTTAGCACTCTCTATCATTATCCAGATTTCTTATATTTCCTATTTGTACAGTTCCAGCTATTCTTCTCTCTACTCTTAGGAGTTGGTCAATTATGTTTTTCTGGTTGACACTGAAAGGAGTTTCAGTTCCATACGTGACCACTGCTTGAACAACTGCCTTGTAATGTTTCAGTTTTGTTTTGATTAATAGCCATTCCAAATTTATGTAGACCATGTTAATTTTTGATCTTTTATCATTTTGTTAACTCTTTTTTGCCATGCATGTTTCCCGTCCAGGTTGACTGTAACAATTTCTCCTAGGTATTTAAATTATTTCACTGTTTATATTTTTTCTGTTATTTACTGTTATGTGGCTGAATACTAATAAACCTGCTTCCGTTATTTGTCTTCTCGACATGTATCTACGGCACTATTTTTTTGTGCTGTATTCTGTAAGCTTGTTGCACGATTTGTAGTTTCTTGATAGTAACGCTAAGTCGTCTTCGAATCCCAAGCAATTTAAGTTTGTTTAATCTTTCTTGGTTCCAATTATTATATTTTCAGGATTTTTCTTTTCATTTCGTCTGGTACTACAGAGAAAAGCTGAAAAGTAATGGCAATAAACCAACTCCATGTCTAAACCACGTTTAAATCGTAAATGGCTAAGATACTCCTCTCCTTATTAATTTCGCATGGTCACCAAACTTCCTCGATATCTTCTCATTGAGTACCTGTGGACAATCAAAAGAGTTTTTGAAGTCTACAAAGGTTATGATTTGTTGTTTCTGTCTTATTTAACAGTAACCTGTTACCAATTTAAGAGCGATTTTCAATTCCGGGCAGCTTCTGCACCATCTATATCTTTCTTGGTATTCTCCTAGTTACAGTTAAAACTGATCTTTACAGCTACTGTATAGAATCCTTGACGCGACGTTATCTGTGATATCCAAAAGGGAAATTCCTCTGTAATTATTTGAATTTAATTTTTCTTGTTTTCGTACAATGGGTGCTAAGAGGTGGAGTCAATTCACTGGCAGTTCCATTTTTTTTTTTTTTTTTTTTTTGCGTTTCTGCGCTAAGCATTGATGTAATGATGTCTTCACTGATTCAGCTGCATATTTCCTACATTCTACAAATGTTTGATCTTCTCCATTTACTTGACAGTTTTTGAGCTCTGTAAAAACATTGTAGACGTGATGGATTGCAGGTTGTTGTTGTTGTGGTCTTCAGTCCTGAGACTGGTTTGATGCAGCTCTCCATGCTACTCTATCCTGTGCAAGCTTCTTCATCTCCCAGTACCTACTGCAACCTACATTCTTCTGAATCTGCTTAGTGTATTGATCTCTTGGTCTCCCTCTACGATTTTTACCCTCCACGCTGCCCTCCAATGCTAAATTTGTGATCCCTTGATGCCTCAAAACATGTCCTACCAACCGATCCCTTCTTCTAGTCAAGTTGTGCCACAAACTTCTCTTCTCCCCAATCCTATTCAATACCTCCTCATTAGTTATGTGATCTACCCACCTTATCTTCAGCATTCTTCTGTAGCATCACATTTCGAAAGCTTCTATTCTCTTCTTGTCCAAACTGGTTATCGTCCATGTCTCACTTCCATACATGGCTACACTCCATACAAACACTTTCAGAAACGACTTCCTGACACTTAAATCTATACTCGATGTTAACAAATTTCTCTTCTTCAGAAACGATTTCCTTGCCATTGCCAGTCTACATTTTATATCCTCTCTACTTCGACCATCATCAGTTATTTTACTCCCTAAATAGCAAAACTCCTTTACTACTTTAAGTGTCTCATTTCCTAATCTAATCCCCTCAGCATCACCCGATTTAATTTGACTACATTCCATTATCCTCGTTTTGCTTTTGTTGATGTTCATCTTATATCCTCCTTTCAAGACACTGTCCATTCCGTTCAACTGCTCTTCCAAGTCCTTTGCTGTCTCTGACAGAATTACAATGTCATCGGCGAACCTCAAAGTTTTTATTTCTTCTCCATGGATTTTAATACCCACTCCGAATTTTTCTTTTGTTTACTGCTTGCTCAATATACAGATTGAATAACATCGGGGAGAGGCTACAACCCTGTCTCACTCCTTTCCCAACCACTGCTTCCCTTTCATGCCCCTCGACTCTTATAACTGCCATCTGGTTTCTGTACAAATTGTAAATAGCCTTTCGCTCCCTGTATTTTACCCCTGCCACCTTCAGAATTTGAAAGAGAGTATTCCAGTTAACGTTGTCAAAAGCTTTCTCTAAGTCTACAAATGCTAGAAACGTAGGTTTGCCTTTTCTTAATCTTTCTTCTAAGATAAGTCGTAGGGTTAGTATTGCCTCACGTGTTCCAACATTTCTACGGAATCCAAACTGATCTTCCCCGAGGTCCGCTTCTACCAGTTTTTCCATTCGTCTGTAAAGAATTCGCGTTAGTATTTTGCAGCTGTGACTTATTAAACTAATAGTTCGGTAATTTTCACATCTGTCAACACCTTCTTTCTTTGGGATTGGAATTATCATATTCTTCTTGAAGTCTGTGGGTATTTCGCCTGTCTCATACATCTTGCTCACCAGATGGTAGAGTTTTGCCATGACTGGCTCTCCCAAGGCCGTCAGTAGTTCTAATGGAATGTTGTCTACTCCCGGGGCCTTGCTTCGACTCAGGTCTTTCAGTGCTCTGTCAAACTCTTCACGCAGTATCTTATCTCCCATTTCATCTTCATCTACATCATCTTCCATTTCCATAATATTGTCCTCAAGTACATCGCCCTTGTATAAACCCTCTATATACTCCTTCCACCTTTCTGCCTTCCCTTCTTTGCTTAGAACTGGGTTGCCATCTGAGCTCTTGATATTCATACAAGTGGTTCTCTTCTCTCCAAAATTCTCTTTAATTTTCCTGTAGGCAGTATCTATCTTACCCCCAGTGAGACAAGCCTCTACATCCTTACATTTGTCCTCTAGCCATCCCTGCTTAGCCATTTTGCACTTCCTGTCGATCTCATTTTTGAGACGTTTGTATTCCTTTTTGCCTGCTTCATTTACTGCATTTTTATATTTTCTCCTTTCATCAATTAAATTCAATATGTCTTCTGTTACCCAAGGATTTCTATTAGCCCTCGTCTTTGTACCTACTTGATCCTCTGCTGCCTTCACTACTTCATCCCCCAGAGCTACCCATTCATCTTCTACTGTATTTATTTCCCCCATTCCTGTCAATTGTTCCCTTATGCTCTCCCTGAAACTCTGTACAACCTCTTGTTCTTTCAGTTTATCCAGGGGATTGCAGGTAGATCTGCATTTTCATTATAAAAATATGTACTTCTAATGATAGAAGCAAACAGTGAGAAAACAATGATTACTTAATTGTCAAGATCTCCCGAATTGAACTACTTCCAATAAACGTAGACACTACTATTAAAAAACCACCTGAAAATGGTACATCTACATTTTCAAGTGGTTTTTTAATAGTAGTGTCTACGTTTATTGGAAGTAGTTCAATTCGGGAGATCTTGACAATTAAGTAATCATTGTTTTCTCAGTGTTTGCTTCTATCATTAGAAGTACATATTTTTATAATGATTTTTGACCCTTCTTATTGTATTTTGGATTGCCTTTCTTTGTACTGTGAGTTCCGAGTGCTATTCTTCAGTTTCATGACTTTGATAGTCTTCACTTCTAAATAGCACTGTTTTACAACACTCATCTTCCTACCACTGATGTTTTTTCCTTAGCTTTATTGGGGCTACCTGCTCAGTTATTTACTTGAAATAGGGAACTATTTTCTCTAGATAATGTGTCGGTTTCATATTCCTTGTTTTCTATTTCTTGTACTTACATATTTATGAGTTTCGTAGGTTCTCTTCCTTTTAGGGTGGGATTTTTTCCTTGTCAGTGGGGTAAACTACGTTTTTATTTTTATCATGTAATGATCTGATCCAGTATCTGTTCTCAGAAGTTTCGCATTGTTGATTTCCCTCTGGTAGTTTTTTATCATGCTTTCGTGATCCAGATGGCACCCTGCTCCTTTTCATCTGGATGTTTCCATGTTTAGAACTTATTTGATGTTCCCTTAAGGTATGTTGACCCTAAGATCATGTCATTATTTCTGCAGAATCCCACCACTCTCTTGCCATTCGTGTTCGTTCTTCTTCGTGCTGGTCATTTCCCTATCACTTCTCTTCCCTTCCTAACTGAGCATTAAAATCTTCAATTAAAGTATTGGTGTGATTTTTTTTGTGTGTGTTGTATGATCTAAAGCAGGGGCGGGCAAACGTTGCACGTGGCTCATGAGCGCACAGCGCTGCACGTGTGCCGCTCGCGTGCAGGCGTCGACCGGGGCTGTGGCGACAGCCGGCAGGTTGCGGCAGTGTAGTGCCAGGCTAAGCTGCGGACGTTGAAGCGAAGCGACCACTACGAAGTGAACGTTGTATTTCAAGAACCGGAAAATGGAGAGTGAAACAAGGTAACGGAGAAGTGGAGATTTGCTATCTTTTAAAAAGTAATGGGAGAATCATTTATTCATTTTTTCTTTGTGCAAAAACGAGAAAATTCGAAATGTTTAATATGTGGCAGTATTCTCGCTGGTCAGTTTAGTATTGAAGGCCATTATAACAAATTTCGCAGGGACGAGTACAGTTTATTGTCGGATTCTGAGTGGATGGGGAAATTGACTGAGCTTAAGAAGAGCGATCTGACGATACTAAATGAATCTGTCTTAGTTGCTGTGGTGACGAGAGATCTGCTACTTTCTTTCGTCATGTCTCTCATCTAACTGATTTAACACTTTATGGAGCACTGTTTTCAATTTTTCAGGACGACAACAATAATAGCCCAGCGGTACGTGCAGGTTATAAGATTGCGCTTAATATAGCGAGAGCTGGAAAACCATTTGCTGAAATAGTAAGTCTCGGTTACGAGCAGACATCAGTGATGAAAATTTAGGTAACTGTTTGCGTTTGTCTGTATGTAGAAATTTTGTTCCACTCCACCTATGATAATTAAATAAAACGTATCGTAGGTAATAGGTACTCTTTCAAACCACGATATCTTTGAAGCACTCCTACTAACCTTATTCATACACTCAATAAAGCAAGCAAGGAAACAAAACGCATTGCAGAGGAAGGAGCGGACAGAAGGTATGGTGGGGAGGGGAGATAAGCGGGTGGCCATCTTGCCCCTGTGTGCACGCAGAACATCTGTTAACTGTACGCGTGCAAGTGCACCGCACACGTGCAGGATTCCTGCCCGCCCCTGATCTAAAGGCTCCCAAAATTAATTCACCTCTTCACGGTGCTCTTTCTTGTTAGTTGTATCCTTTGTTGGGGCGTGGGCATTTATTATTGTGTATATTTTATTTGCAGATTTTATAGTTAGTGTTGAAAAACTGGGAGATTGTAATTTAAATGCTATTACGGATCCAAATATTCTGAGAAAGCAAAATTCCGTTCCGAAATGTGGACATTCTTATAAATCTATTTCTTCATGATACTATTGGTTCCTGTCAATGTTTCTCACTTGCTGAAGACCAGTTATTAGAATCGTTTTGCGATCACTTTCCGCCTGTCAAAATTTTGGGTTTCCCTGTTTATAAGGTTGAATCTATGTTGTGTGTTGTTATATAAGTTTATCCGTTCTTCCTTGAGGCTAAATTTTGATCTTCTGTCAGTCTTGGGTATTTTGAAATGTTCCTGCTAATCAGAGTTATCTTTCATCTATTTATTTATTATTTTTAAAATGCTTCGTGCTGTGATCCATTCATCTAGTTACAAAAATAAGAAATAAAGTGACAAGATTAAACGAAAATTTAATTCTTGTATATGGCACAGAACGTACGGATTTTCTAAATAAAAAAATATGCTGATTGCTCAGTTTCACCAACTGTCCCAGAGTATTAATATGGTGTGACAGAGTAAGTTAATCGAGATGCGATACTATGCTTGTCAAAATGTCAGAAACGTATGCTTACTGCCCTATGAGAACGGTAGTTCCTGGTTCACGTTCACGGTAACCTGATTATGTGGGTCCAATCAGTGGTGTAGAAAATACTCAATAAACAGCACCAGCCCGAATTAAAGCCTCCACTTACACAGAAGACTAAATGACACATTGGTCCTCATTGCATTCGACGTGTTGCACAGTTTGATGAGACGAAACTAAGACTCGTCAGTCCACACTGTACTCCTCTAGTCAGCTTCTGTCCAGTCTACATCTTGTTTGGCCTGTTAAAAGTCTTTCAGCTTTATGTATCGGTTATAGCAGTCGCCTTTTCGACGTATAAGATTCCAAACATATAGTGTGTGAAGATTCCTTCGCCATGTTTGCTAGGAAACTGGCTGAGATGGAACAGCACACAATGGCAGCAGCATCGCGTTAGAAGCCAATTGTCGTCGACAAGAGGCGGCAACTGTCTCCTTTAGCATCTTTTAACGACCACAGTTACATTTTCATGAGAGATTACCATTCCTTGAACACGCACTGAACATTCCTCGTTGGCAACTTCATTGAAAGTATGTCTGCGGCACGTCCAAAAACGATAGCTTGGTTCCACCATTCCGTCACATCCCAGAATCACACATTGCTGCACCCTTTACGTACAACCGATAGGCAGATGCACGTCACATCCCTGGGGTAGTAACATGACCGCCTGGTGGCGGTTCCAAAGCCCTACATGGCGACCAATGTGTTGTTTTAAGGGAGTCACTATTATTTTCTCGCCGGCCGGAGTGGCCGAGCGGTTCTAGGCGCTACAGTCTGGAGCCGCGCAACCGCTACGGTCGCAGTTTCGAAGTCTGCCTCGGGCATGGATGTGTGTGATGTCCTTAGGTTAGTTAGGTTTAAGTAGTTCTAATCTAGGGGACTGATGACCTCAGATGTTAAGTTCCACAGCGCTCAGGGCCATTTGAACCATTTTTTATTATGTTCTCTGTGGAGCTTCCTTTAGCAGTTGCGTCGTTTTACTGGTATCTGGTGAACCTCCAAGATACAACTGACGCTTTTCTGGATTTGTGGATGATCCTCCTTCCACAACGGAAGGTATCCTCATTTTACTAATGTTCAGCCACTGTGATATAGAAGAAGTATGTGCTATTACTGAGTCCGTGGAGCAAACGACCACACATTCTGAGTTGCAAGAATCGTCATATGCTGCTGCTAAACGGTTTCTTATGCTGAGAGAAGTGGACTGATAACACATGAAACGTTACATTAAAACATACGACAAGCCACCCAAGCAAGGTTAGAAAATCTAATAGCGTACGAGGTCACCCTCGTCTCAACTTGATCTTATGAATCCCCTTTTCCAACTACTTGCCAATACTGTACTAAAGCTGATAATTATTTCGCAGTCATTGTCATTACTATCCATGAGCCAAAACTATGACAAACTAGAGACACGAGTTAAAAAATTTATTAATACGTTTCTCTTGACAGGAAGTTCCCTTTCTATCTTTCTCTGTAACAATATATCGAAGCAATTATTACCCTACAAATCGGCATGCTTTACAGTATGCGTTAGTTTTACTAGCAAACAACTCGTATGACTAAGAATTTATATTTGGTGTGATGAATGGCAGCTTGTTCTAAATGTAAAGAAAAAATGTAAGTTAATGCATATGAGTAGCGAAAACAATCTTGTGACGTTTGACTGCACCCATAGCAATGCGCTGCCTGACACAGTCACATCGATTTTACGAGCGTTGTGCCGAGAATAATGCCTCCTACTTTTCTGTAATTCTTCACTGCTGAAGTAACTGCGCCAATTGCAATCCATCGAAACTTGCTAAAGGTGTATGGAAAAGATACAATAGACGTGAGCAATGTAAGGCGCTGGGTACGGCTTTTCCAAGGTGGTGAAAATAGAGTGCATGACAAAGTACGGCTGGGTCTACCCCGCACAGCATTCATCCCTCGCAATGAAAAGCGTCTTGATCAACTCTTCCACGCTGATCGTGAATTTTGTGCAAAGCTGAATGTCTGCTGTAATGCCTTGGAAACAATGTTGGAACATCTCGGTTATCGCAAAGTCTGTGCGAGATGGGGCTCGCGGATACTTACAGAAGTACAGAAAACTCATCGAATGGAAATTTGTCGAAAGCTGCTGGACTAATATGAAGCTGAAGGCGATAGTTTTCTGAACAGCACCGTCACCGGAGATGAGGCGTCGAGCCACCACTACTAGCCGGAATCCAAAAGACAGTCCATGGAAAGGCGACATGCGAATTCTTCGTCAAAGAAGAAATTCAAGACGCAGGCAAAGTTATGTGCAGTCTTCTGGGATAGCCACGGTGTGGTTCTTTCGGCTGTCCTGGAACCTGGAGAAATTGTCAATTCAGCAGGCTACAAGACAACAATGACTAAGCTGAAAGAATTAGTTTCCAGGATAAGGCCAGAGAAGAAGACTAACTTTCATTTGCAATGTGGTAGCGCCAGGCCTCACAGCTGTTTTGCGACCATGCAATTCATTGTAAAATTCGGGTGGACTGTCTTACTACATCCACCGTACAGTCGTGATCTAGCGCTTTCAGACATCAATCTCTTCGGGCCTGTGAAAAATCGACTACGTGGCGAACGTTTTCGAGACTCGGATGCTGTAAAACAGCAAGAAAGTGGTTAGCCTCTACTGGTTTCGTTCCCTACCAGCGCGACATGCAGCCTCTGATTCATAGTTGGCAAACGTGCATAACTAATGGTGGTGAATATATAGAAAAATGACAGTCTATAGCTGACATAGTGCCTTATTACGCTTTGCACACGATTTATATATCTCCTGGATAAAAATAAGAGGTACTACTTTCGGAACGAACCTCGATATCTAGGCGTCTCCCTGCGATATGAAATGGAACGTGCAGGTTGGAATGAATGGTCGCCTTCGTTTTGTTGGGAGAATTTTTGGGACGTGTAGCTCATCAGTAAAGGAGACGACGTATAGAACACCAGTGCGACCCAGTCTCGAGTAATGATCGAGTGTATGGGGTCGCCACCGAGTCGGACTAAAGGAAGACACCGAAACATTTCAGATGCATGTTGCCAGGTGTGTTACCTGTATGTGCGGTCAGCACTTAAGTATTGTGGAGATGCTTCGTGAACTCTGGAAAGCACCGACACTCTTTTTCCGAGGTACTATTGACGGAATTTAGAGAACCAGGATCTGAGGCGGACCGCAGAACGATTCTACTCCCGCCAATGTACATATCCCGTAAGGACCACGAAGATAATTCGTACTGAGGCTTATAGAAAGCCGTTTTTTCCTCGCTCTATTTGCGAATGAATCATTGAAGATAATTACTAGTAGCGGAACGCGATACCTCCGATATGCACCTTATCGTAACTTGTGATGAATGTAGATGTAAATGTGCGTGAGTATTTTGCTGACGTTCTACGACACTATACATGCAGTCGCTGACTACTGTTGCTATATAAGGAACCGTCAAATCAATGTGTACTCCCAAACTTTTAAGATGTCAGACGACTCTTTAGTTATCGTTAAAACTTTTCCTTGGAATAAAATATTTAAATTTCACGTAATTAAAAAAGTGTGATAGAAATCTAACAGCGTTTCAATCCGTGGTGCTACAGTTATTATTATTATTATTGGATCTTTAATGGTTTTCACCCCTTTCACCATACAGCCATCTTATTCGTACACAGTGCCATGGAAGTATTTCCCTGATTTCCCTGCTGGCGTAGCAAATTTCCTACCATCCTTCTCCTATTTCTTGTTAGTGTTTTCTACATATTCCTTTCCTCACCGGAGAACCACCACCACCACCTTACCAGCTGACCTAATTTTCAACATTCGTGTGTGGCACCACATCTCAGATGCTTCGATTCTCTTCTTCTTTTCCCACAGTCCTTGTTTCAATCCCATACAATGCTTTGCTGCAAACTGGGCCTATCCCAAAATTGCAAAAGATTGCCACAGCCACTTTAACCCTGCCCGGTATTGCCGGCCGATGTGGCCGAGCGGTTCTCGGCACTTCAGTCTGGAACCGCGCGACCGCTACCGTCGCAGGTTCGAATCCTGCCTCGGGCATGGATGTGCGTGATGTCCTTAGGTCAGTTAGGTTTAAGTAGTTCTAAGTTCTAGGGGACTGATGACCATAGATGTTAAGTCCCATAGTGCTCAGAGCCATTTGAACCATTTGAACCTGCCCTTTATTAAAATTCAATACCACTCAGTCTCTTCAGGCGCTGGCTCCTTTCTATACTACTGTCCTGTTTTTTAGTATACTACAATTTTTTTATATAATACTGTCCTCCATGATTTAATATATATATATATATATATATATATATATATATATATATATATATATATATATATGTATATATGGCTATTACAAATGATTGAAGCGATTTCATAAATTCACTGTAGCTCCATTCATTGATATATGGTCACGACACACTACAGATACGTAGAAAAACTCATAAAGTTTTGTTCGGCTGAGCGCTCGAGAGCGCAGTGATACAAAATGGCGACAGGAGCCGAGAAAGTGTATGTCGTGCTTGAAATGCACTCACATCAGTCAGTCACAACAGTGCAACGACACTTCAGGACGAAGTTCAACAAAGATCCACCAACTGCTAACTCCAT
Source organism: Schistocerca americana (assembly GCF_021461395.2). NCBI lineage: Eukaryota > Metazoa > Arthropoda > Insecta > Orthoptera > Acrididae > Schistocerca > Schistocerca americana. The sequence continues at coordinate 442,542,699 of NC_060126.1, forward strand.
TCGGCGATGGTATGTGCAGTTTAAAGCTTCTGGATGCCTCTGTAAGGGGAAATCAACGGGTCGGCCTGCAGTGAACGAAGAAACGGTTGAAAGCGTGCGGGCAAGTTTCACGCGTAGCCCGCGGAAGTCGATGAATAAAGCAAGCAGGGAGCTAAACGTACCACAGCCGACGGTTTGGAAAATCTTACGGAAAAGGCTAAAGCAGAAGTCTTACCGTTTACAATTGCTACAAGCCCTGACACCCGATGACAAAGTCAAACGCTTTGAATTTTCGGCGCGGCTGCAACAGCTCATGGAAGAGGATGCGTTCAGTGCGAAACTTGTTTTCAGTGGTGAAACAACATTTTTTCTTAATGGTGAAGTGAACAGACGCAATGCGCGAATCTGGGCGGTAGAGAATGCTCACGCATTCGTGCAGTAAATTCGCAATTCACCAAAAGTTAACGTGTTTTGTGCAATCTCACGGTTTAAAGTTCTTCTGCGAAAAAAATGTTACAGGACACGTGTATCTGGACATGCTGGATAATTGGCTCATGCCACAACTGGAGACCGACAGCGCCGACTTCATCTTTCAACAGGATGGTGCTCCACCGCACTTCCATCATGATGTTCAGCATTTCTTAAACAGGAGATTGGGAAACCGATGGATCGGTCGTGGTGGAGATCATAATCAGCAATTCATGTCATGGCCTCCACGCTCTCCCGACTTAACCCAATGCGATTTCTTTCTGTGGGATATGTGAAAGATTCAGTGTTTAAACCTCCTCTACCAAGAGACGTGCCAGAACTGCGAGCTCGCATCAACGATGCTTTCGAACTCATTGATGGGGACATGCTGTGCCGAGTGTGGGAGGAACTTGATTATCGGCTTGATGTCTGCCGAATCACTAAAGGGGCACATATCGAACATTTGTGAATGCCTAAATAAACTTTTTGAGTTTTTGTATGTGTGTGCAAAGCATTGTGAAAATATCTCAAATAATAAAGTTATTGTAGAGCTGTGAAATCGCTTCAATCATTTGTAATAACCCTGTATATATATGGTAACTCGATCTAACTTACCTACCAAGTGACTACAAACGTCATTATGGGATAGTCGATGGTTCTTGAAATTCCCGGCAGAACCGCAAATTCGTCTGTACATTCTTATATAATAGAAGACGAATCGTCAGAATTTTACTCACCAGTTGGGAGTTCGTAGCTTCTGTCATTAAAATTCATTATCTGATTCAACTATGATAGTTTTAGGGCCAAATGATCAATTACGCTGCTGACAGTATCTAGCTTTAATGGTATGCGACCATCTACCGCCAACAACAGAATACGTTTTTTAGTCTTGTTCAGATACTTTAGTTTTTGTAGGTAGCTGTCACTGAATTTTCGGACGGCCACTTATGCCGCTTTAGATGATTCACCGCCAGACTATTGCAAGTCAGTTCCTGCCTTCGAGCCGCTACAGTCTGGAACCGAGCGACCGCTACGGTCGCAGGTTCGACTCCTGCCTCGGGCATGGATGTATGTGATGTCCTTAGGTTAGTTAGGTTTAAGTAGTTCTAAGTTCTAGGGGACTGATGACCTCAGGAGTTAAGTCGCATAGTGCTCAGAGCCATTTGAACCTGCCTTCTAGCGGCTTTCACCTCCTTTAACACAACTACATTTTATTTACAAGGTTTACGTATGAAAGAAACGAAATAGATAAACACGTTACCATACTCGTAAAAACTATTAACTACTTAATATGAGTCTGTAATTGTTGTCGATCAATAAGTTCTATAGTGACAACGTTTACGTTACTTGGCCGTCACACTATATGATTTCTCCTGTACCCACTGTGTATTAATTTCCTCCTACATGTGACCTCGAAAGCAAGATACTGTGCAGTTAAAGACTGTCGAATCAGAAATGACGATAAAGTCGTTCAGGACGCTCCACATAAAAGAGTAATTTTTAGATGACTGTTATTCAGAGCGCTAAATATCAGCCAGAAACATTTCGAACAAGCCGACTTCGACAAATATATTCTATTTTGTTGTCGTTTCTATACCTCTACGCCAAAACGTACGCCGTTCGTTATTTTCGAACCAGTTAGCCATATTATAACAGCGATTAGCTATTGAATCTGCCTACGAGGGAAACTAAACTAATAAAAACAAGCAAAGCTCGTTTTCAAGACCAAAATAACGATACTGCTTACCTTCTACGCTCCAACCTGTTCCGGTGAATCATTTTTCGCTGGAGACGTCTCATCTATCGTCCTTTCAGAAGACAAGTTGCCAAAAGGAGGCAGCAGAAAGACAAAATCAGGTGACATCTGACGCTCGTGGTGTCGCAGGAGATTTATGTCCTCTGCTGATGTGCCCTTTGACGGCTCACTGGAGCGTAACAACTAGGAAATTGCCTCATGGCACAAGGCGGCCCTTCCTGTCAAGGCAGAATCCTATAAACGGCATGTCGATGGATTCCTTTGTAAGAAAGCCCCGACTCTTTGCTACTTTTTCTTTCTGTTGCTGGCCAGACTCGGCTCGGAAAAACTCAACTATTATATTTTTCATCGAATCCGTCCCCAGATACTGGAGACAGTGTCGAACTACGGAATGTGCGTACACCCAATTTAGTGGACGTCGTCATCATCATCGTCAAGTATATTTTGGGTTACACATATTGCCTGTGCCGAAATGAAAAACCTTAAAAATAATCGCACCATCTTCTTCCTGATCGTCCTATCCTTCTTCTACACTTGGATCTGTGGCCATCAGTTCCCCTGATATCCGGCTTTGATTCCTGGTAGTAATTCTTTATCGTTGGATCTTTTCTACTCTTTGTATATTTCGTTACACGTCACTAACGTGCCTGTCGTGATACGAAACCAGTGTTACCCTCTGGGAGGATTTTTGGTTTTGACCGTGTGTGTGTCTAATGGATAAAGGTATCGAACAGTAATTCTGAATATATTGTAATTAATAAAAGAAAGCAGGCTTTACTTTGGGGATAATGAAAGTAGAGGAGTTCACACGAATGAAACAATAAACGGTCGCCACCCTAATTAGGAATATTCATTTGAAATATTATGTTTAAGAAAACTGAATACTCATTGTTGAAGTGACTTTCATTAATACTCCCTTTGAATAGCGCACTGGATACATAAGACTACAGGTCGAGCTAAATTGTGGGTAGCAGTAATTACCATTATTGCACAAATCAGTAATCATAGAAAGCCAAATAGTACTTCACTCATAATAATAATAGTTACTATTGCAATCACTAAGCAACTCAGTACTGAGATGTTACTGCAGGAAACACTGAACTAAAGATGGGCATGAAAAGAGTTCTGACTTAACTAACATATAAATACCACAAATGAAATTAAATAATACTACACATACACTTTTTATACTCCCATTTATATAAATATATCAGATTTATTTAGTAGCGACGATATTCCATTTATGTTTCTAATACCAAAAGGATATAGTGGGTATCTTTACACCGATACTGTCTCACTAGTTAAACTCTTTGATTATTTCAGAAACAAAGTGCAATTCAACCAAAATTAAATTTTACGCTCACTTAGAATAATTTATTTTTTCATCCTTCAAAGCAAATTTCTCAACATTGAGATCAATTAACCTCAAGGAAAAAAAAATCGTTCATCATAGCAATGAAGGCTAAATTACGTTTCAAATAAGATTAATTTATGTCACCTGTGAATCAGGTACTTTAGACAGTAACATTTACACTCTCGGGCAGTGAATTTTTGCACATTTAATACACAGCAACAAAATACTATTTTGTTAGAAACAGGATACTCGGTTTCCTGCACACTGAGGAGGGATCTCGGTTCATGGGTAGGAAAAAGTTCTAAACACTGGTTTATAGCACTTGGATTATTATTGAGAACACTCACACAAATTAACTGGTCTATGCTATAACACATACTTGTGTGCCTGAAGTTGGTAGAACAGTGGCGAAGTAGTGGTGGCAAGCGACGTGGCAGCTAACTGTACTCTCCACTCTTGATGTTGAATTTTCTTAACAATTTCCTCTTGGCAACGGATTTTTATCGCATTAGAGCCATTCCTTATTGCCAAGAGCACCTTGCAACAGCCGAATCCACATCCGAGGCAAAATTCCGTGCAAAACGGCTTCCAAATACCGCTCTTGGCAGCCTCGGTGTTTACCGCGCAACGGCTAGCCACTGACAGAGTACCGTTCCCACGAACTAACCGTCCACTTCGACCGCCAAAGCCACCTTTTACATCGCACCAAGCCACTTCCGTTGCGGAGGAACTTCCCTACAGCTTTTACCTTTTACAAAACAAGTTCCCTAAGCATAAACCAGCTTCCAATATACAAATTTTTCTTTATGAACATACATATATTATAAAATTTCACTATTTTTAACATCATTTAGCTTTTAAAATATATATATTACTAACTTTAACTTCCCTGTCACAAACCAATGCCCTTAACTAACAAAGAACCAACACTTAGTTACATAGAATAAATCTGTTTCTAATCAGTATTGGTGTTACACATGGAGCTCTTCTCGTATCTGCTGTTGTTACGATCTTCTAGTTTGCATCCCTTTAAAATTCCTAGAAGTCCCATTTCAGCCGCTTCACGTTTCTACAATTGTTTGGTCGTTGAAGTCCATACTGGAGGAATAAATAATTGAAGATTAAAGAAACTGCTGAAACAATCTTATTTAAAATGGCACTTAAGGAGTACCTTTCCTGCAGTACAGTGTTATATTGCATGATTATTTAGATTACCCAGAGCAGGGTTTAGTAAAATATTTCACTGATATAAATAATAATATCAATTCTGAAACATCTATTATTACACATAATTCTTTTACACTATATTTTTCCTTTTTTTGTATCATTTGAGGAAAAGAACTGCAGCCTGTCATATAGAATGTAAGGGGCCTACATAGCAAAAGACAACAACTTAATCAAGAACTACTGAAGGCAAAAGTTGATATAGTAATAATAACGGAACTGAAAGAGAAACAAACAAGATCCAAGGGAAAGATTATGTTCTGAAGCACAGTGGTAAATAAAATATATTCATACGCTCCGACTGATGTAAGAATTGATGGCTTTTGACCCTGAATAAAGAAAAATCTCAAGTTATTCACATAAGTACTAAAAGAAATCCGCTAAATATCGATTATGAGATAAGTCACACAAATCTGAAGGCTGTAAACTCAACTAAATACTTAGGGATTACAATTACAAATAACCTAAACTCGAACGATCACATAGATAATGTTGTGGGTAGTGCAAACTAAAGACTGCGATTCATTGGCAGAACACTCAGAAGGTGCAACAGGTCTACTAAAGAGACTGCTTACACCACGCTTGTCCACCCTGTTCTGGAATATTGCTGTGCGGTATGGGATCCGCATCAGGCGGGACTAACGGATGACATCGAAAATGTTCAAAGAAGGGCAGCTCGTTTTGTATTATCGCGAATTAGGGGAGATAGTGTCACAGACATGATACGTGAATTGGAGTGGCAATCATTAAAACAAAGGCTTTTTCAACAACAAAAAAATCCTTTTTAAAATTCAGTCTTGATCGCACCAGTTGGATTTTTGTGAAAAACATTTTTATGATCTCTTTGACGAAATTCTATGAACACGTATGTCCTCTTTTGTTCAGAAAATCATAGGACCCAGTTGTATCCATGGCAGAAATGTACCTTAGAACAGTATCTAAATATTTGTATCACTATCTTAAACTTGCAACTAGAAATATTAAGAAATATGAATCCATTTTTAATAAATCAGTTTTATGACATTTTAAAAAGTGTATGTAATATCATAGCGGTCTGCAGCTGATCATTCCATTATTACAGTTATCATCAGTGGCAAATAAAGTTAATATAAGACAGACAGACTGAATCTAGCACAGGTGTATACTTGCAGTCGAGTCACAATTCACATATCGATATGATGCAGCAATGCCAAAGACCTTCACAACATCGTTGACTTTGAAACCATTGTGGTAGTACCATCTTCGCCCATCGAGAGCACACTCGGTTTACATCGTCTGTACAGTTATTTTAAAGCTTTTAATTGATATTTTATATAATATTTAAGTAGTTCCATGGCTGTAAAGAGATGTTTTATACATAACTATTTTTATGTTATTATTGTATTTTTTTTACGTTTTGACTATTATGTGAACCCGTTTCACACTGATTGGTTGACGTGAGGTAGAGGGAGAAGAGGTAGGCGGAGCATCTTCGTATTCAAGCGTATGCCCGTCACTTGCTGGCACCAGGTGACATTACACCAGCTGAGAAGAGTGCTCCACCTACGTTTGTGAAAAAGAACATCTTAGAGCTAAAATCATACTTGAGAATATCGTACTGGGCCAAGTCCATATGTTCGTCTACCTAGTCTATGATGTCTCTTATGCTTATGATAATGGCCCTGAAAACAAACTACAGAAGTACTTACACACGCTATGTGCGATTAAGAGAACTCTCCTTGACGAAACCGGGAAAGAGACAGTACTTAAACAGTACAATACTATGACTGTGCCTTTAGTGATATATCGATGCCAAGCAGGATTTCATTGTGTTTTTGTTTATGAGTTAACGATAGTGATGCGTTTCCTTTCTGCAGCCGAGCTAGAGATGTAAAAATAGAGTCGTAAACGGTTTAACTACAATGCGTTTTCTTTTTAACGGTTTTATGATTGGTTTATTTGGATGCTTAAATTACTAAACCCCCCCTCCACACCATGAACCATGCATCTTGCCGTTGGTGGGGAGGCTTGCGTGCCTCAGTGATACAGATCTGTTGAGAGGCCAGGCAAACGTGTGAAGAGGGGCAGCAGCCTTTTCAGTAGTTTCAGGGGCAACAGTCTGGATGATTGACTGATCTGGCCTTGTAACACTAACCAAAACGGCCTTGCTGTGCTGATACTGCTAACGGCTGAAAGCAAGAGGAAACTACAGCCATAATTTTTCCCGAGGGCATGAAGCTTTACTGTATGGTTAAATGATGATGGCGTCCTCTTGGGTAAAATATTCCAGAGGTAAAATAGTCCCCTACTCGGATCTCCGGGCGAGGACAACTCAGGAGGACGTTGTTATCGGAAGAAAGAAAACTGGCGTTCTACAGATCGGAGCGTGGAATGTCAGATCCCTTAATCGGGCAGTTAGGTTAGAAAATTTAAAAAGGGAAATGGATAGGTTAAAGTTAGACATAGCGGGAATTGGCGAAGTTCGGTGGCAGGAAGAACAAGACTTTTGGTCAGGTGAATGCAGGGTTATAAATACCTAATCAAATAGGGGTAATGCAGAAGTAGGCTTAATAATGAATAAAAAAAATAGGAATGCGGGTACGCTACTACAAACAGCATAGTGAACGCATTATTGTGGCCAAGATAGATACGAAGCCCACGCCTACCACAGGAATACAAGTGTATATGCCAACTAGCTCCGCAGATGACGAAGAGATTGACGAAATGTATGATGAGATAAAAGAAATTATTCAGAAAGTGAAGGGAGACGAGAATTTAATAGTCGTGGGTGACTGGAATTCGATAGTTGGAGAAGGAAGAGAAGGAAACGTAGTAGGTGAATATGGAATGGAGCTAAGGAATGAAAGAGGAAACCATCTGGTAGCATTCTGCACAGAGCATAACTTAATCATAGCTAACACTTGGTTCAAGAATCATGAAAGAAGGTTGTATACATGGAAGAAGCCCAGAGATACTGGAAGGTTTCAGAAAGATTATATAATGGTAAGACAGAGATTTAGGAATCAGGTTGTAATTGTATGACATTTCCAGGGGTAGATAGGGGCTCTGACCACAATCTATTGGTTATGAACTGTAGATTAAAATTGAAGGAACTGCAAAAAGGTGGAAATTTAAGGAGATGGGACCTGGACAAACTGACTAAACCAGAGGTTGTACAGAGTTTCATGGAGAGCATTAGGGAGCGATTGACAAGAATGGCGGAAAGAAATACAACAGAAGAAGAATGGGTAGCTTTGAGAGATGAAATAGTGAAGACAGTAGAGGATCAAATAGGTAAAAACACGAGGGCTAGTAGAAATCATTGGGTAACAGAAGAGATAATGAATTTAATTGATGTAAGGAGAAAATACAAAAACGCAGTAAATGAAGCAGGCAAAAAGGAATACAAACGTCTCAAAAATGAGATCGACAGGAAGTCCAAAATGGCTAATCAGGGATGTCTCGAGGACAAAAGTAAGGATGCAGAGGCGTATGTAACTAGGGGTGAGATAGATACTGCCTACAGGAAAATTAAGGAGACCTTTGGAGAAAAGAGAACCACTTGCATGAATATCAAGAGCTCAGATGGAAACCCAGTTCTAAGCAAAGAAGGGAAAGCAGAAAAGTGGAAGGAGTATATGGAGGGTCTATACAAGGGCGAGGTTCTTGAGGACAATATTGTGGAACTGGAAGAGGATGTAGATGAAAATGAAATGGGAGATATGATACTGCGTGAAGAGTTTGATAGAGCACTGAAAGACCTAAGTCGAAACAAGGAGCCGGGAGTAGACAACATTCCATTAGAACTACTGATAGCCTTGGGAGAGCCAGCCCTGACAAAATTCTACCATCTGATGAGCAAGATGTATGAGACAGGCGAAATACCCTCAGACCTAAAAAAAAATATAATAATTCCAATCCCAAAGAAAGCAGGTGTAGACAGATGTGAAAATTACCGAACTATCAGTTTAGTAAGCCACGGCTGCAAAATACTAACACGAATTCCTTACAGACGAATGGAAAAACTGGTAGAAGCCGACCCCGGGGAAGATCAGTTTGGATTCCGTAGAGATGTTGGAACACGTGAGGCAATACTGACCCTACGATTTATCTTAGAATATAGATTAAGGAAAGGCAAACCTACGTTTCTAGCATTTGTAGAATTAGGGAAAGCTTTTCACAATGTTGACTGGAATACTCTCTTTCAAATTCTGAGCTTGGCAGGGGTAAAATACAGGGAGCGAAAGGCTATTTACAATTTGTACGGAAACCAGATGGCAGTTATAAGAGTCGAGGGTCATGAAAGGAAAGCAGTGGTTGGGAAGAGAGTGAGACAGGTTTTTAGCCTATCCCCGATGTTATCAGTCTGTATATTGCGCAAGCAGTAAAGGAAACAAAACAAAAATTCAGAGTAGGAATTAAAATCCATGGAAAAGAAATAAAATCTTTGAGGTTCGCCGATGACATTGTAATTCTATCAGAGACAGCAAAGGACCTGGGAGAGCAGCTGAACGGAATGGACACTGTCTTGAAAGGAGGATATAAGATGAACATCAACAAAAGCAAAACGAGGATAATGGAATGTAGTCTAATTAAATCGGATGATGTTGCGGGAATCACATTAGAAAATGAGACGCTTAAGGTAGTAAATGTGTTTTGCTATTTGAGGAGCAAAATAACTGATAAAGGTCGAAGTAGAAAGGATATAAAATGTAGGCTGGCAATGGCAAGGAATGCGTTTCTGAAGAAGAGAAATTTGTTAACATCGAGTATAGATTTAAGTGTCAGGAAGTCGTTTCTGAAAGTATTTGTATGGAGTGTAGCCATGTATGGAAGCGAAACGTGGACGATAAATAGTTTGGACAAGAAGAGAATAGAAGCTTTCGAAATGTGGTGCTTCAGAAGGATGCTGAAGATTAGATGGGTAGATCACATAACTAATGAGGAGGTATTGAATAGGATTGGGGAGACGAGGAGTTTGTGGCACAACTTGACTAGAAGAAGGGATCGGTTGGTAGGACATATTCTGAGGCATCAAGGGATCACCAATTTAGTATTAGAGGGCAGCGTGGAGGCTAAAAAACGTAGAGGGAGACCAAGAGATGAATACACTAAACAGATTCAGAAGGATGTAGGTTGCAGATGGTACTGGGAGCTGAAGAATCTTGCACAGGATAGAGTAGCATGCTGTTCAGTTTTGGAACACAACCAGCTTAGAGGCAGAAGTGATGGCACTTTCTGCAGGACCTGGCCATCATTTTGCAGGACAATGCTCAAGCGCGTACAGTGCAAGTTGTTACTGATTTGTTTGACTGATGGGGCTGCTAAGTGCTATATTACCTAATCCACTCACCTGACTTAAGCCCTTGTGAGTTCAACTCGATTTCTAAACTGAAGGAAACGCTTCACGGCATTCGCTTCAGAACTGCTACAAATTCGTCGGGCAATAGACCGCGCCGCTCGAACTGTGAACACAACTGGCACTGCTAAGAGTATCCTACGACTTCCACATCGCTGGCAACGGGTTATACACAATGCTGGTGACTACTTTGAAGGTCAGTAAAACTTTGAAACGCGTACCTATTTTGTACGGGCTGTTAATGAATATTGCCACTATTAAAGTTCCAGCCTTCGTATATCACAAGCTGTTAGAAGAGTCAGTCAACAGCGGACAGGAGCTAGATGAACACAAAACCAGCTCTGAAGACGAGTGCCCTAAACACCATCGGTAAATGCTCATAACATTAATGACTGTTTCGTTGATATCTTAAACCTACCAACTTGGAAACAAAAAAACTTTATTCGTAGTTATCAGGAAAAGTATTACGAATGTGTTAATTATAGTAACATTGATAGTTTGTATTAAATGAAGTAATAAATATCATTTAAGACCAGTAGTCCGTGTATTTGCCAGTCTCGCTTAAAGGGTAAATGTATTCTTTAAGGAGAAAAATTAGAGACTGTTCTAAAATGCCTTCGAGTTCTTGCGGATACTGTCGAAAGTTAACTAATATTTTCGAATGATCCAGAATGCAACTTGGGAACGTCGCATATCACAGTGGTTCACATTCCACCAAAACCGCCTTGAACGCAACACAGTAAAGGCAGAGGAATAACTCAAAAGAGTACTCAGTTAGAGAGAGACACTACGTAAACAAAGAATGGCTGTATGAGAGAACAATTTTAGCAAAAATAAAATGAAGAAATTCAACAAATCTTAGAATGCTGAATATGATACCAGGGGAAGAAGAAAGACATAAACCCAGTGGAGCAAGACGAAAGCATAAACATCTCTACAGAATTCCCAAGATTTCTCAATGTTTCCGATATTCCTTGCCGAAAAAGCTTCTGAATTAGATGGTAGAAACGGGAAGTGAGTTTTCTCATTATGAGAGTAGTGAAGGGCGATCTGTTTTGATTGTTAAAATCATTCAAAAGCCATGATTACACAAAATATTTTTTATTCAAGACAACCGGTTTCAACAGTCTTAGCTGTGATCTTCAGGTCTTAAGCATTTTTTGCAGTAAAACATGTTTATTTTACACTTATCTCATGCACAGATTGGCAAGTGGATAAAATCAGCACATTATAAACGTTTGTCTTCGTTAAAATATTTGGACAAGATGCTGTGCGCTTTTAAATACGAGTATTTTAGCGACGACAAACGTTTATAATCTGCTGAGTTTTATCCGCTTGACATTCTGTGGGTGGGGTCACCGTAAAATGAACGTATTTTACTAGACAAAATGTTTAAGACCTGTAGATGACAGCTAAGACCACTGAAACCGGCTGTCTAGAATAACAAATATTATGTGCGATTCTGGCCTTTGAATGGCTAACAAGAAACGGGAATGTTAACGGAAAAAGCAGGCGGCAGGCGTAGTACACAGACCAGGAATTTCACTCATTTGAGCTAACTCGCTGTTAAGCTTTAAGTAGGCTCCCATTTCCGGTAAGATTATCGTGCAGCTAGACTAACAATAAGATACAAGGGCAAACATTCGACTGTTATGGAGTGAATTTCTTTAAAAAATACGTTTTTTGCACTTAGCACGTAGCGTGTTCGCGTTTTGCACAACCATATCCGAAAGCAAAACGTTGAAAATCTATAAGGATATACTTTAGTGAAGCTAAAACTATACCGATGAGAAGATTAATTGCACTTTTTTCCAGTTGAGAAAACAAGTAAAAAAAAGGCCAAATGGAGTAGGTCTTTTGCAGGTATCCAGTTAAATAAAATTTTTGTAAAACTTGCTATGTGTAGTAGAATATCCCCTGTCCAACATCTGAACATTCGGCCTGCAATCTGGAAATGAAGCTCACGTGCTGAGTTGCTCCTGGGGCTGAAATGGAACGGAATTCAGTGCCGGAGTGCGGGTGATGCGTCTCCAGTTAGCGGTAGATGACGTCACGGCTGTTAGGGCACGCGGATTGCTCAGCGGGTCTTTTGTCTTCCGCCGAACCCGGCCAAACGGCGCTGCCCGCAGTTGGTGCGGCCGGCCGGACTCCCCAATAACTGCCCGCCTCATTGGCTACTCGCTAGATTTATGTAACTGCAGGCTCCATCGAGAAACGGGAAAAAGCACCGAACGCTTGGGAGAGCCACATTTCGCTCTGCAAATAGCACTCAGTTGATCTCTGACTGCAGCAAATTATCTGCACAATTGTTTCCCCAACCCCTTGGAAAAAAAGTAATTGCGTGACTGTCGTGGATGAATATTTTAAGTTCACAGTGTTTTGCCAGTTGGTGGCTGTCTACAGGGTGTTACAACTTTCAGGAAACATTCCTCACACACAAAGAAAGAAAATATGTTATGTGGGCATGTGTCCGGAAACGCTTAATTTCCATGTTAGAGCTCATTTTATTACTTATCTTCAAATCACATTAATCATGGAATGGAAACACACGGCAACAGAACGTACCAGCGTGACTTCAAACACTTTGTTACAGGAAATGTTCAAAATGTCCTCCGTTAGCGAGGATACATGCATCCACCCTCCGTCGCATGGAATCCCTGATGCGCTGATGCAGCCCTGGAGAATAGCGTATTGTATCACAGCCGTCCACAATACGAGCACGAACAGTCTCTACATTTGGTACCAGGGTTGCGTAGACAAGAGCTTTCAAATGCCATCATAAATAAAAGTCAAGAGGGTTGAGGTCAGGAGAGCGTGGAGGCCATGGAACTGGTCCGCCTCTACCAATCCATCGGTCACCGAATCTGTTGTTGAGAAGCGTACGAACGCTTCGACTGAAATGTGCAGGAGCTCCATCGTGCATGAACCACATTTTGTGTCGTACTTGTAAAGGCCCATGTTCTAAAAGCACAGGTAGAGTATCCCGTATGAAATCATCATAACGTGCTCCATTGAGCGTAGGTGGAAGAACATGGGGCCCAATCAAGACATTACCAACAATGCCTGCCCAAACTGATGTGCTTGATGCTAGTACTGTAGAGCAATGAGTCGCATGTCAACACAAGCACCGAAGTCAACGTTACCTTCCTTCAATTGGGCCAATTGGCGGTCAATCGAGGAAGTACAGTACATACTGACGAAACTAAAATGGGCTCTAACATGGAAATTAAGCGTTGCCGGACACATGTCCACATAACATTTTTTCTTTATTTGTGTGTGAGGAATGTTTCCTGAAAGTTTGGCCGTACCTTTTGGTAACACCCTGTATAGACGAGCTGAGGTTTACCGCACCACCATCTTTATGATTGAGCTTGAAAGGTCTCTGTTGGATTCCTTTCATGTTAATTTCTTAAATCTGTTGTCATTTACGGCATAAATTCCTCTTCTAAATTTACTGTGGTGTTTCTGACTATCTGGGAGGAACTGAGCAGTGAAACGTGTTACTTTTACACATAAACAAGAACGATCTGTCACACTACTACATTTTAAAACACAGTTTATATGTAATCCATGTCACACAGTCTCATACGGAACCTACATCCGCGTTCTTTTATATACTGTATATGATAAGGTACTGTCATCCCCCTTCCCTTCTGTGTGAGAGGATAAATGAGCAAATGTATTTCTAGTTGCATGCTTGATGGCAGCAGACAAGCCTGTCTGCTAGAGAACAGTAGGACCAACGTCGGAACAGATAGCTACACTTTCTAAAAGCAGAGAGGTTTCTATTCTTAGTATGGTCCTGTCCGTCCCTTGTCATGTTGGTATAGGAAGCTGCCTCTCTGGTCACTTCCGTTTGTATCTGTTAAGCACGCTCGGTAGCGGGCCAGGGCAGTCTGTCTGTGGAGAACGTCTGAAGTGGTAAGACCTCCGGCTAAGCGCGTGTCTGCTAAGTCCGTAGGACAATGGATTTCTTAAGTTCAGCCTAACTGAAAATTTAATAACCTTTATTTCAAGTTTATCTCTAAAATATCTAATGTTATCTTAAATTGCAACCCAGTGTAATTCGAGTGTGAAGTTCAGAATATCTTCCGGTAGTTTCTTTGTCACTACTTTGTGAGTAAAGTGGAATCACGTGTTGATCAGTAATTCTAACTAACAATCTTAAATGCGAATGTGCGTGAGATTATAACGTCTCGTCTTGACAATATTTTTCAATATAGCAACTTTTCTTTATGTTCAACCCGCGTGGGGTGTACTTTGTGAGACCAGTACCACGTGCTTATACAACTGTTTGACCCATCAGGTTAATAGTAAGACGATAGTAACCAGTTCGAGGTTTTTCTTTAGTAAATTGCGTTTCGATGTAATTTATTTTCATTATCAAAATTATTGTGGAGTTACACTCTTTGTGTAAACCAAGTTGACCACGTGAAGCATGTGGTGTAAGCATCAAAGTAGCCCTCAGCTATTCTTTTCGGGAAGATTTCACAGAGAGTTAGTATGAATTTAGTATACCAGTGTGTGGTAATTTCATGACGGACAGGATTGCGCTACGAACCTAACTTCTTTGGGTGAATTGAATCGGTTGGTTGTGGTTAATTTCCTCTTGCATATGTTCCAACGTTCTTTGTGTATTATTTTATGAATGCAGTGTTGTATGCAGTCTTCCAATCTTCGCTCCATATTTGATGTGTTCCGTAAGATTATAAACTCACATTTTCACAATCCTAAATAAGGCACCAGTTTAGTTATGAATCAAGTTTAATATGCTGAAATTTGAACCGCACAATGATCAATGTTAAAATAAATGTCCAAATATAAACTGATTTATTTCTTTTTATTTCAATTGTCTTTTTATATATATATATCACCGGTTATCGTAATATGAGTACTAAAAGATTATAATTAATGTTAGTCTGGTTGGGAATTTGGTAAGCTAGACTGGATACCTGGTGAAACAGTTGCGCAGTAATGCAAGGTTAACTTCCTCGGATAGCTCACAGATTTTAACCCACTTTTATGGTCTTGAATATCAGCACCGCTTTCAGACCAAATTAATGCAACAACCCTACAAGCTCACACTTGTGTCCGTGTTTGCGTATAAGCAAATTTGTTTGTGGACAGGTTCCGCACTGACCACACACGTTTTCTCTTCTTGTTACCTACACAGAAGTTACAACTTCATCAATGTGTTTTTTTCTGCTAGTAACAGTATGAATATCTGAAAAACTAAACTCATGCTTGCTCAAGGCAGACCCTATTCTAAAACAAAGTTATTAAGACGTGATGTTCGGCAGTCGTATGCTCTTTGATGAGATTAGTAAAACCATTAACGTGTAACATCTTAACCATCACCAAAAACATTTCGAGTTTGAAATGAAAATTAAAACAGCAGCAGCCACCTTTTCTGCAATCATTTTATTCACATAACCAGTTTCTGTGTTGCGTAAATAAATTTAATGTAACAGAGATGGTTGCAGGTGGTTTTCACTTCAATTTCGAGTCCTTGTAACCATCCACTACAGTGATTCACGTACAAACGTTTCGAGTTTAGTGTCAAAGCATTTTCGCCTGCAGTCAGTCAGTTTCATAAACCTACATTTCAATTCTGTAAAGAAAAACTATTCTACCTGGTGTGCAAAATACATGAGACACGCGATATATGCTCAGACTTTAAGAATAATATAATAATTCGAGTTGCAAAATAGGCAGGTGCTGTCAGGTGTGAAAACTACTGAGGCATCAGTTTAATAACACTTGGTTATAAAATACTGCCACGCATTATTTACAAAAGATCCGTTAAACTGGTAGAAGCCAACCTTGCGAAACCTCAGTTTTGGTTTCGGGGAAATGTAGGAAGACATGAGGGAATACTGTAATTTATCTTACATTAGTACAAGAACGGCGGTTTCAAGTTTGTAGCGTATTTACATTCAGAGAAAGCTTGTGAAACTGTTGTCTTCAAGACACTCTTTGAAATTCTAAAGGTAGCAGAGATAAAATACAGGAAGTGAAAGGTCATTTACAGCTTGTACAGAACCCAGCCTGGAGCTATACCAGGGGGTGTTGAAAAGTAACGCCTCGGAATCTTTTGCGCAAAAACACTTAAAGACTTTTAAATAAAACAAACGCTATTAACCTTCCACATCTTTATTCTTCGCTTCTAAGTATTTGCAGCCCTCTGCCTCTATAGAGCTCCGAACTGTAGCATGTAACATGGCGGTGTTTAATGTAAGTGTGTAGGTTCGTCAGAAACAAGCGTGCTGTAATCGATTTTCGAGTTCGAAGAGTTCGTCCACACACTTCAGCATAACAATGTCAGACCACACACGACCACTGTGACACCTGCAACAATCCCTCGCCTTGGATTCACTGTCATCGACCATCCACCCTACAGTACGGGCTTGGCGCCATCCTATATTCATCTGTTTCCGAAACGCAAGGCACACCTTCCAGCACTTCTCTTTGATGGAGATGAAACGACTCAAGCAGAGGTGAGGTTGTGACTCCGTCATATAAATGAAACATTCTGTAGTGACGGTGTCAACAAACTGGTCTGTCGTTGGCGGAAATGTGTTCGTCGTCAGGGTGACTGTATTGACAAGTATACACGTAGACGTGAAGAATAAAAATTTACAATGTTACTGAAGTATGTTTTAGGTAAAAACCTTAAGAGTTTTCGTGTAAAAAAAGGGGAGGCATTACTTTTCAGAACGCCCTCTAAAGAGTCCAAAGACTTCAATGGGAAGCCCTGGTGTAAGGTGCAGTTCTTTGATGTTACGACGTAGAGATATTGTGCTCCTTACTTATCGCTGGCTTCTGCAATTTTCGAAGCCGAGCGTGCCTGTCTTTGGATGGAGCATTGTCTTGCTGTATAACGCGAACAATGGTCCCGAGGGAGAGTCTTTGCTGCGTTTCCTCACGGAGTGGTCGTGCGCGGCAGCATCACTGGTAAATGATATGAAGAATTTGGTTGGAACTATAGTTAAGAGTTGAAAGAGTTACATCAGTTTGTAGGAGAAATGTGTTTGAATAATTCAGTCATTTCGGGGAATGAGCGCGGGATTATTTAATAGATTTGCGACTGAAACAGTATCGTGTTTGTGAATCAATAACTTTCGTGGAGAAACGTATTGATAGTAGAACGGAAATGAAAAAGCTTCCGTGAACAATGATAACTTGCTAAGTTAATGCGCAAAACAAGTAGCAAATGGTTACTTCATCGTCATCGTCAATGTGATACGAGCTTAACTGTTAACACGAGACTGGATCAGTTTAAGCATAGTTAGGGAAATATTTTTCGTGCTAAAGAGACAATAAAACAAAGTAATCTGACTTGTACTGTTATTATTTCAGAGTGACATTTCCCATTTTTCAATTGAACAACCATAAAATTGGAAAAGTATAAGAGACACGTGTTGGTATTAGGCGCATGGTCAGGTTTATTTCTTAACGAAGCATGTTCTCAGTAAAGACATCAACTTCGAGTCTGACAGCCGCGAAAATATACGCTATACAAACTAAAGAGACAGAGACAGCCATATTGCACCTGTCTCCACATCAGGATGCATTTGTATAATACGAGACAAGCAGGATGAGAGTGAACGAGATACTGGAAGGTATAGACAGGGATGTAGAGCCATGCCGACTACTGTGCCGTGGACAGCTGCGGTTGAGCATCCACGGCGCGAACAACCCTGTCGAGGTAGTCCCACAGACACTCTATTGGTGTTAAATCCGGGAAGTACAGTGGCCAGAGGAGTACTGTAGACTCACCCCGGTGCTCTTCGGACCACGCACGCACACTGTGGGCTGTGTGACCCTTTGCATTGTCCAGCCGGTAGATACCTTCGCGCTGAGGAAGAACATACAGCACCAACGGCTGGACATGGTTCCCAAGGATAGATGTACATCTACATCTATACTTTTACTCCGCAAGCCACCCAACGGTGTGTGGCGGTGGGCACTTTACGTGCCACTGTCATTACCTCACTTTTCTGTTCCAGTCGCGTATGGTTCGCGGGAAGAACGACTGTCTGAAAGCCTCCGTGCGCGCTCGAATCTCTCTAATTTTACATTCGTGATATCCTCTGGAGGTATAAGTAGGGGGAAGCAATATATTCGATACCTCATCCAGAAACACACCCTCTCGAAACCTGGCGAGCAAGCTACACCGCGATGCAGAGCGCCTCTCTTGCAGAGTCAGTCACTTAAGTTTGGTAAACATCTCCGTAACGCTATCACGCTTACCAAATAACCCTGTGACGAAACGCACCGCTCTTCTTTGCATCTTCTCTATCTCCTCCGTCAACCCGATCTGGTACGGATCCCACACTGATGACCAATTCTCAAGTACAGGTCGAACGAGTGTTTTGTAAGCCACCTCGTTTGTTGATGGACTACATTTTCTAACGACTCTCTCAATGAATCTCAACCTGGTACCCGCCTTACCAACAATTAATTTTATATGATCATTCCACTTCAAATCGTTCCGCACGCATACTCCCAGGTATTTTACAGAGGTAACTGCTACCAGTGTTTGTTCCGCTATCATATAATCATACAATAAAGGATCCTTCTTTCTATGTATTCGCAATACATTACATTTGTCTATGTTGAGGGTCAGTTGCCACTCCCTGCACCAAGTGCCTATCTTCCTGCATTTCGCTGCAATTTTCTAATGCTGCAACTTCTCTGTATACTATAGCATCATCCGCGAAAATCCGCATGGAACTTCCGACACTATCTACTAGGTCATTTATATATATTGTGAAAAGCAATGGTCCCATAACACTCCCCTGTGGCCCACCAGAGGTTACTTTAACGTCTGTAGACGTCTCTCCATTGATAACAACATGCTCTGTTCTGTTTGCTAAAAACTCTTCAATCCAGCCACACAGCTGGTGTGATATTCCGTAGGCTCTTACTTTGCTTATCAGGCGACAGTGCTGAACTGTATCGAACCCCTTCCGGAAGTCAAGGGAAATAGCATCTACCTGGGAGCCTGTATCTAATATTTTCTGGGTCTCATGAACAAATAAAGCGAGTTGGGTCTCACACGAGCGCTGTTTCAGGAACCCATGTTGATTCCTACAGAGTAGATTCTGGGTTTCCAAAAACCACATGATACTCGAGCAAAAAACATGTTCTAAAATTCTACAACAGATCGACGTCAGAGATATAGGTCTATAGTTTTGCGCATCTGCACGACGACCCTTCTTGAAGACTGGGACTACCTGTGCTCTTTTCCAATCACTTGGAACCTTCCGATCCTCTAGAGACTTGAGGTATACGGCTGTTAGAATGGGGGAAGTTCTTTCGCGTACTATGTGTAGAATCGAATTGGTATCCCGTCAGGTCCAGTGGACTTTCCTCTGTTGAGTGATTCCAGTTGTTTTTCTATTCTTTGGACACTTATTTCGATGTATGTTTGTGTTGGTGCAATGTGCCTTCCAGGATGTCCAGATCACCCAGATAATTTTACGAAAACGTTCCCCAGACCGAAACTTCCTGGCAGATAAAAACTGTGTGCCCGACCGAGACTGGAACTCGGAACCTTTGCCTTTCGCGGGCAAGTGCTCTGCCACCTGAGCTATCCAAGCATGACTCAAGACCCGTCCTCACCACTTTACTTCTGCCAGTACCTCGTCTTCTACCTTCCAAACTTTACTAAAGCTCTACTGTGAAACCTTGCAGAACTAGCACTCCTGAAAGAAAGGATATTGCGGAATCATGGCTTAGCTACAGCCTGGGGGATGTTTCCAGAATGAAGTGTGCTCTGATATGAAACTTCCAGGCAGATTAAAACTGTGTGCTGGACCGAGACTCGAAGTCGGGAACTTTGCCTTTCGCGGGCAAGTGCTCTACCATCTACACAGTTTTAATCTGCCAAAAAGTTTCATATCAGCGCACCTCCGCTGCAGAGTGAAAATCTCATTCTGGAAATGGCACAACTCCAGTAATAAATATAGACTTTGAACAGAAGTCTGTAGCTAAGGTAGAATTTTCATAATTTTTAGGTGTGTCCATTGATGAGAGGTTAAACTGGAAGCAATACATTGATGGTCTGCTGAAACGTCTGAGTTCAGCTACGTATGCTATTAGGGTTATTGCAAATTTTGGTGATACGAATCTCAGTAAATTAGCTTACTATGTCTACTTTCATTCACTGCTTTCATATGGCATCATATTCTGGGGTAATTCATCGTTGAGTAGAAAAGTATTCATTGCTCAAAAACGTGAAATCAGAATAATTACTGGAGCCCACCCACGGTCATCCTGCAGACATCTATTTTAGGATCTAGGGATCCTTACAGTAACCTCACAGTATGTGTATTCACTTATGAAATTTGTTGTTAATAATGCAACCCAGTTCAAAAGTAATAGCAGTGTGCATAGCTGTAACACAAGGAGCAAGGATGATCTTCACTATCCAGGGTTAAATCTGACTTTGGCACAGAAAGGGGTAAATTATGCTGCCACAAAAAGTCTTTGGTCACCTACCAAACAGCATCAAAAGCCTGACAGATAGCCAACCAACATTTAAAAATAAATTAAAAGAATTTGTAGATGACAACTCCTTCTACTCATTGGCTGAATTTTTAGATATAAATTAAGGGAGGGGGAAAAAAAACAAAGAAAAAACGACTTAAACATTAGTGTCATGCAATATTTTGTGTAATGTAATATCTTGTACAGACATCTTTTATTAACCTGACACGTTCCACATCATTACGAAGTGTCGTATTCATGGTCTATGGAATTTAATCTAATCTAATCTAACCCCCCCCCCCCCAGACCATAACGCTACGACGATTGTTGGAGTGTGTTAGCTAACAGACGTTTCACTTCGTACGCCTTCCATCTGATGGAGCACAAAACGTGATTCATCTGAAAAGACCACCTGTCGCCACTGAGTGGATGTCCACTTGTAGTACGTGCGAGTAAAGTCCTGACTTCGTCGCCGATGAACAGGTCACAACACGGCTCCATAAACCAGGCTCCACCTGCGCA